>NC_037300.2:13990769-14615000 GCF_000002775.5 Populus trichocarpa | reverse complement strand
GTCTTCAACCTTGGGGTAGTGAGCACAATTTGGATGAGATCTGTTGATTTTATGTTGAAAACCCCTTTTCCATGTGAAGAATGTTAGTCTTCGAAATGACTATGTGCTTCCCTCGTAATTGTGATCCTGGCTCATTACGTTTGCAGTTCCAATCCTTATATCTATTCACATGGTTTAAGACTTTCTATTGTGAATGTTATGAGCTGGATGCTAGTATTCACCATCTCTGAATTTGGCTTCTTTCCTGCAGGCATGGTATAGGAGGGGCAAAGCAAATGTTGATTTAGGAAATTTTAAAGATGCTGTCAACGACTTCAACAATGCTAAAAGTTTTGAGTTGTCATTGGATGGAAAGAGGCACATAGAAACTGAATTAAACATAATCCTAGAAAGACAGAAAAGCACAAGCAGGATGGCAGTTCAGGAGAATGAGAACTGCTTTGGACATTTTGGTAAGACTTTTTAAGCTTTTCAACTAGCCATATATTTCTATCATGTAATCCGTGCTTGGTATGATGTTATGCATCCCATGTTTTTGTGTTCCAAACTGAATTCTTGTATAATTTAGGCAATGTCTTAAGTTTAATGACCTCAAGAATGAAAGACTCCTCTATCCTGAGCACATGAGGCTTTCCTTCTCTTTTTTTTCTTTATAATAGAAGTTTCAATGAAGCCCTCTCCTTAAAATGCATTCAATATAGTTGAGAGTTGAGATAGAGTATTGATTAATAATTTGTTTTACGTAGCTTGTTGCTTGTATCACATGGCATTGCATGCAGGGATTGGTATGTTGTTTAGCACTCCCTCAGTCCCTAAATAAGTGTCCTACTTTCCTTTTTTTGGCACTCCTAATTTAAATGTCCATATCAAAAGTCAAATTATAATAACTACCCCACTTTACTTCTTTACCCTTTATCATTATCTAAATTTACTTAGAACAAAAATTGAGATGAAAGTGGAAAAACATAATTAGGGATAGAGATGGAAAGATAAATTATTGATAAAACAAATGAGTTTTTTAATGGCTTCCTTGAAAATTGTGCGCTCTTCTTTGGGACACTCAATTCTGGACCGAGGGAGTATTTTCTTAGTGGATTCAGGCATTTATCTTCCTTGTTTAATCAAAGAGACTCCTTGGCTAATTTCAAAGGTTTGTTTTTGCTCTTTGTTTCTCTCTCCTCTAATTTCTCCTACATGGATGGATGTATATAAAGCTTTTAGGAAATCCATATCTTAAATTGTTATGCAGATACATTTTCCTAAGAAAGGTGTTTCAGGATGTCTTAGAAGTTTAACAATCCAATTCCATCTGGTCAACGATGTGCAAGTGGTGCATGTATAAGGAGATACTTACTCATGTAAGTACTTAGACATGTTATAAATTGGGGAGGAAAGGAAAAGAAACTGCTTGAGTTGTAGCGTGAATAATTTGTTTGATTGGGAGTAGGCATTTTTCAGTACCTTTACTAAAATACATTGTTTACTAGGGCACCTGACACATGATCAAGATACATATGCTTAAAAATTGAAGGATGGTACATGAATTAATATTTTATTCATTGCTTTCCAATCTGCACATTTTGTGCAAAATACAAAATTATTCCACGGCTTTGCATGAATGGTAGACATTCACACTTTGGGACCTTTATTTCTCTAAATCATATATCAGGTTCCAGTTTTGCTTATGAGCCTGATGCTCTCATTCCCTTCTTGAATTTGCATACAGTACTTTTAGAATTTCAGTATCCCAACATGGTATTTAAATGCATTTCAGCAACTTATAAACACCAGTTTCATCTTTAATCTACTGTTTTAGATAATAATATAAATGAATTTTATTGGAAAGATAGCAAGGAATAACATGAAGAAGAATAAGACATTTTCCCTAGTTGCAAACTGAAACATCAATCTAGATAAAACTAATTTAGGTTGGTTTACTTGTGAAGATTTTATAGGAAATAGAAAATTAAAGAAAGTACATTTACTAATTGAAAATGAAAACTGGTTTCTTGGAAATATGTGTTTTCTATTTTTTCCATTTGTCTAGAAAATTGAAAAACATCATAAAGTTATTTTCCATTATAAAAAAAAATTAAGTGCCTTGTTTGGTTCACATAATAGTTTTGTCCATTTCCTTTATTATTTTCGATGTAAACTAAAGAAGGCCCTTTTTTTCTATTTTGGAAATTTTATATTTAATAAACATGTTTCATTGATTTTCCTTGGAGAAATCTTTTTAGAATAAAAAGAAAAAATGAAGATGGAAACTAAAAAAAACATTTCTTAAAGTAAAACACAACTGTAGTAACTCCAATCCATCTGCCTATCTGTTAAAGAAGTACCTCCAAAAGCCCATGCAGCATGACACCACAGAGAAGCCAAGAAGACTATCCTATCTGACAACCTTGATGTCAAATTAGTAATAAAAATCCTTCCATTCCTCTCCATTAAATGCACCAAATAATTTCTAATAGCACAATTTTGTTCTGCTGTTGTGGTTAGTTTTGTATAGAATAAAATTTCCTGAAATAATAGATGTATGATAAGACATCTACTCACCTTCAATTGGGTGCTTTATGAAAACTGCAAACTATCTTAATAGCATGCAAATAATTTTTTGTGCGAAGTGATGATTTAAAGGCCTCTTTCAAAGCCTTATTATACAATTGCACCTTTAGGAAGTATATATCCTAACAAATTATAATGATGTATGCAAGAAAACTGCAACAAGTCCAACTAGTCTGGAATGAGGTTTGTAAGGTTGAGATAATGAACCTTACAAACCTCATTCCAGACTAGTTGGATATATATATATATATATATATATATATATTCTTTTCAATGCAGGTCATGCTATGCAAAAATATAAATTTAACCTGCTATATGTATATGAATGAACAAGTCGTGTCATACTCACTTTCAATACTGGGTATGTATGATACCTTGTCAAAAGTTAACAAGAGTGTGAATAGTTTCTCTCTCAAATTAGGTCAAAAATTCTAAATGTTACTGCTTCAGTTGAAACAGTAACGTAATTAGTTCAAGAAAAGTATAGGAGTTATTTTTATCTGGGAAAATAAACTATGGGATGTACATTTATAGTTCAACTTTCTCTCTAAAACAAATTGGCCATCCAATAATCAACTGTGGAGCTTGGACCCACATAAATAGTTTTAAAATGCTTAATCCCTGTTGATCCTTTGTTTTGTATACATGATGCACTATATTACTGTTCAAGCTAGTCATGTTTTTCTTGCTCGTTGCACTCAAAAGCATACTGGCTTATGGAGTGGCTCAAAATGGAATGTTGCTATTTTATCATGGTTCTAGCATGAACTCTTGGTCTTTATCTATATATCTTTTTCAAGATGTAAATTCAAAATGAAGTGTAAATTAACTTTTGTCACAGATGAGCCGTGCCAATTAAAACTATCACAAGTTTCAACACCAGATAAGGGAAGGGGCATGGCTTCACAATGTGACATTCCCCAAGCATCCTTGGTTCACAAGGAAGAACCTTATGCATTGGTATAGATTGATATGCTCTTTTTGTTATGAACAATGTTGGGTTAATATATCTTACTCGTTTCCACTTATTATATTTATTGGATATGTTTTCATTTTATTATTCTTAAAAAAAGATATTGAGAAAGATGTACTCCGAAAATTAGGACAGGATGGATACGTGGAGAAGCACTCATGAGTGTTTTTATGTGATCATAAAAATACAATTAATGTTTAATCTATAAGAGCAGTTAAATCAGCTATACTCAATGGTATAGAATTTCACTAGTAAAGACAAATGTTCATGAAATGAGCGTGTTTAAATGCAGGCTTGTGTTGTTAGTATAAAATTGTGTTTTATAGTACCCTCTTGTCACCATTTGATGCACCTGCATTTCTCTAATGAGGAATATTAATTACAGTCTGCCCTTTGATCTACAGATCATATTGAAGAGTTGCCGGGAAACACACTGTCATTACTGCTTGAATCAACTACGAGCAGATACAGTCCCCTGTACGTCATGTACAATACCACTTTACTGCTCCGAACATTGCCAGATACAAGCTGGAGGAGAACCATTCAGTAATTTTCAGGACAAAATTGGAACCAAGGAAAGTCACTCCCATAGCCATGGAGAGTATAAGTTTGCTTTATGCAGTGATTCCAATCCAATTGAGTGCTTTCCTGAACACAAACATGAATGTCTAGGTGTAAACTGGCCTGCCATATTGCCATCTGATATAGTTCTGGCTGGTCGAATTCTAGTGAAATCTACCTCGCAAAGATGTTCTACCGAGTCTAATGCTCTTTGTGATCTGGTACATCTCATGCATATTTGCTATATTACATCAACCACAGGTTTTTAAAAAAAAAATTGAGGATTTTACTCACCACCTTATGGTTTAGTAGGGTCTCTCTCACAGCTATACACAGATTACTCCAGAAAGCAAATTGGAGCTACATATGTACGCAATTGTATTGTTATGCTGTCTGCAGCATTCTTTCGGCTTTGAACTTCCAATTAATGGAGTCTCTTTATCACAGGTGGTTCTTTTCTCTCTATCACTCTTTTACAATCGCTACACAGTCAGATGATGAGGCGCCTCTGGCTGTAACTTATTTTAAGTATAATTCAAAATGTTGAACAGTTACTCTCCCCTCAACTTGTCTATGATACATATTTTTGCATGCCTTTGGTGAATTGGCTTTAATGAAAGGGAATGTGGATGCGGTCCATATCTGCTATTTTATTTCAATCTTGGTTCATGGGGGCATGTATGACATCATGAGAATTGATGAAGAATCCAGTTTAGCTTTTCATTGTTGTTTTGGTTATGGATCAGTGTGTTGATTTGAAATTTGCCTTTGTGGATTTGGCAAATGCAAAGAACCTTTCAGTGTTGCCCTTTATTTTTTACCTATGACTCTCATTTTGGTGGGTTAGGTTGTGCAATTATGAGTCTTAAAGGTCTGTGTCGGTCCAGGTAACTGTTTCCTTTGGGGCTGGTGCTTGAGTGAAGATTTCACGATGATTCTAGCATGCAAGGAAGTTTGTTCATGACCATTATTTTCCATTGTTCCTCCTTTAGTGCCTTGCAAGCATATAAATGTTTGGTAGATAGTATTAAAGAAGGCTAGTGAATTGAAAAACTCTTCATTTACCTAGAAGGATCTTACCAAGCTCAGTTTCCCTTGATACCATTTCTGATTTCTTTTTCAACAATCTGCACTTCATCTCTGTGAGATTTGACAAGATGCAATCTCTTTGGAAGGCAGGGGTTAAATTGATGGTTCATAAGTTGCATGTTCTTCTATTAAGGCAGGTAGGCAGTTTAAGAGCTGGATACATTTGTTTATGTTATATTGTTTTGATGCTGGCTGAGAACATCGGAGACAGGTAAGGTTGCTTAGGACTTTGTGAGAGGCTCTTATCAGATGGAGTTGTGGAAAGGCATCGAAAGTAGTTAGCAATTAAGTCTTGTAACTCTTTCTTTGTTTTTTCTGTTTGTCATTTCTTTTAAACCCATCAATTGCTTCTTGAGTATGTGGGTTGTACCCACGCAACCTCTTTAATTTAAACAACCCTGTATTGTTATGAGCATCAAATTTGTTCATGTGGAGCTTTTAATACTTGTTCGAAATTTAATAGTTCAGTGTGTGAGCTCTCCTTTTTAAAAAAAAATTGGAAGAAAAAAAGAATTAAATGTACTGGACCTGCTAAACAGTTTGCAATTATCCTGCGAAATGATAGTAACTTGTTCTATCTCTGTGTCATGCCTTACAGTTTCTATGACTAGATTTACATGTTCTAGTTATGCTGGTTTCAAATCAACATCCTTATTGTTCTGAACATGATTGGTCATTTTCTATTTACATAGTTACAACTATCGACACCTCTATCAATCTTATTTCATTAAATAAAAGCCATTTGTTTTAAGGTTCCATTTCTTGTTTGAATACAGTAGTTTCAAGTTTCAACTATCAATACCTCCATCAATCTTATTTCATTAAATGAAAGCCATTTGTTTTAGGGTTTCATTTCTTGTTTGAATGCAGACTATCATCCTTATATCTCAAATCAGGGTGAACTCTATGGCAATTGTCCGAATGAAATCTGTTGATGACCCACCAGATCAGTTCAGAAAGCTTACCTCTGTTGGAGATGCTTTAACTAGTAGTTTGGAACAGGTTAATGGCTATGCTACAACTCTCCCTTATGCCTACCAAGCTTTAACATTATCTTTTGGTGGAGAGAAAGGTCCCATTGTCCATTGACATGATTACCAATCTTATAGGTTCCCGTGGGTCAAGCTATATATAAAGCTGCCAGTTTGTTCAACCATTCTTGCTTGCCAAACATTCATGCATATTTTCTTTCGCGTACTCTGTTTATACGAACAACAGAGTATGTGTCAACAGGTTGTCCCCTGGAGTTGTCCTACGGTCCTCAGGTATCAACCCTTTTCAGCACTGACACATTTCCTTCACTCGCCTTTGTTTTTGATACAAGAATATGAATGTTCTTGACTCTCAATAATTTACATACTTGTTTAGATAACATAGAAAATCTAGATGTCCAATGCTCACATGTTGGATGCACCAATCCTGTACACATACCTGGATGCACCTACCGGACATTTTTCTTTACCTCCAACTGCCATAATTTTCTGCAACAGTTTGTGTTTTTGAAACACTTGAGCTGGTGAAGTAATTGGCATTTCAAAAGGTGAATGTGCAGTTGTGTTTTGCAGGTTGGGCAATCGGACTGTGAAGACCGCCTTAGGTATCTGGCAGATAAGTACTCATTTCGATGCCAGTGCCATGGTTGTTCACAATTAAATCTATCTGACCTCGTTCTTAATGCCTTTTGCTGTGTTAATCATAACTGTGCCGGTGTAGTCCTGGAGAGCACCATCATAAACGGAGAAACACGCGAACTTAATAACTTTCCTAGAGCTCCTGAAAAACAGAAATTTGATTCTCACTTGCAGGTATGCTTTGTCTTCTTTATAAAACCCAGGGATAGCATCAGGTGTATCACAGACTGTTGGATTCCAGAAATTTAAATGTTTAACAGTTGCTCTGGTCTTTAAGGGGCACAAATGCTCAGAAGTGAATTGTGTTAACCACGCACAGCTTCTTACTTTGAAGAAGCACCAAAAGGATAACAAACAATTGCCAGCAAAATGAAGTTGGCACAACTTTATCTGGCTGTCAGAATGTGCTCATATCCAATCTTATAATTTATGAATATCAGCTGTTCTTAGACTGCAATACATTAAAAATCATGTACTTTTTCCTGTTTTGTGACCAAATTTTCTTTTCTTAATAGGGTCACAAGCTCAATATTGTAGATATAAACGATGTGGCAAGCCTTGCTCTCAAGTTTAACAATAGCTCCCTTCATATTCAACCTGGATTTTGTTTGCATTGTGGCACACATCGTGATCTGGACGCTTCGCATGAAGCCATCAACAAAGCTTGGAGTTATATCAAGAGGTACATTTTTATTTCAGCCTAGCCTTTTCTTTGAATCATTTTTAACTATATCCTACAAGGAACTTGCTCTTCAGATATTTGCAGAAATATATAGATATGCAATTTGTTTAGTTTGGTTATGTTCATGAGAATATTCATTTGTTGACAGGTTGCAGGAAGCAATCATTTCAAAAGATATCTCAGGAACCACCCTTTTAGATGCTTCAAGGGCCCTTGGTATTTTGAGATCAACCTTGCATGCATATAACAAGAGTGTTGCAGAGGTGAGTTCCAGTTCTCTACTTCTAGGCATAACTTGATGCATTGTTGTTTCGCTTTAGTGCAACTCTTTTTACTTTATCTTTTCTATACATTTGTTTTCCAGGGCACAACTTGATCCATGATTGTGTACTTTTTTCTGAGCAGATATTTAATCTATATATTCTCCATTGTAAATAGATATACATTTAATTGTGCAGATACTACGTTAATGTGAAACGAACACTTGAGAGCAGTACTATATCTGCAGTTAATGTGAAACTAACACTTGAGAGCAGTACTATATCTGCATTTCATGTAGCCAGTGCAAGATGGGATTACCATCCTTTATTTCAATGTTTATCCTGTGCAGGCTGAGGACAATCTTGCACAAGCATTTTGTTTGGTTAGAGACTTCCAATCTGCTAGGGAACACTGTAAAGAATCAATCAAGGTAAACTAATTGAGATTGCTATGCTTTCAGCATTTCATAAATGTTGTCAACAGAATTATTTTTCAAATTCCCACATCTTGATTTCTAAAGAACGAGAACCAGTTTAGGCATATGTGAACAATGAACTGCATTAGTCAAATTGTAACATCCGTTATAAACGTTTTAGATGTGCATATACATTTTCATGTGTGCATATCTTAGACCAGTCGCATCAGGAAACGTCCTGTGGTCTCAAAAGAAAAATAATTTTCTCACCTTGTGTTGCACAAAATGTTAGGACAGAGACAGCAATCAGGACCCGGGATACTTCATAGGACAGCTTTCTTTTCCAATACTGAACTAATTCAATGCCCTTTAAACTGCATTTCAATTGTTTAGTGTCATTGCAATTTATTTGTTTCTAGAAATAAATTGAGGTGTGTTATTGGTTGTCATATCACTTGCTACTTTGATATAATTTCTTAGAAATGAAATCTGACTGACATTTCCATGTTTTTGATTAAATGGTAGATACTCCAAACACTCTATGATCCTGATCACATTGTCATTGGATATGAACTGGTCAAGCTTGCAAGCATTCAGCTATCCTTGGATGACCCTGCAGCTGTGGACAGCACAAACCATCTGGGCTTGATATTTGCGCGGTATTTTGGACCGCATGTAGACTTTATTGTCCCATATCAGCAGTTCCTGAAAAGAGTAGCTCACCGGTAGATGTTAATTACTGTGTACCTAGTTTAGTTTTTTACCTCCTATATCTAAATTCCGGGGGGGGGGGGATAAAAATGAAAGGGTAAAACGAATTCCCAAATAAGGATGAAAACAGAACAAGAGAAAAGGCACGGGTTTTTAGTCAGCAATTGATGGTCATATTTCCTAAACTAAGTAGAGATGAAGACAAGGGAGAACAATTCGAAGGTTCAAGGGAAATCAGAATCAGTACGTCGAAGGATAGGTTTCATATTTGCCTTAAACTGATGGGAATTGAGATTACGTAAAAATCTAATGTTTACTTTTCTAGTTGTTTTCTTATGAATGGTTGCCGAAGTATGAGTGCTTTTTAAGTGAACTAAGCAGTTGTCAAAAACATATAACCTTATTTTACAAGTAACTATACACAAGTGATTGTTACAACTGCATATACTAACCAGGAACTCTTTCCTCTGACAATCTCATTTTAGGTTTTATTAGATGGCATATATAAAAATGGATTTTGGTTAAAGGGTCTGAAGAAAACCATCTCATATGGATGGGACGGAAGGACGCAGTAGAAATATCAATCTCATTGTAGAAAACCAACTCAAAGGGGAATGACTTATAGTTTGTAAGGGCTGCGGATCAAATTGCTGCCTAGTTAATGGATCAAGAGTTTGTCTGTACGTGGCCTGTCGTGTTTCTTAAGATTTTGGAGTGCATACCACCTAATACCCAACTGTCCAAATTAGAACTTGTACCAATGCAAGTCTTTAAGTGTTTTGATAAAGTTATGGCATATATTTTGATGGAATGGACATCTGTAAAACATATGATGGTGTGTTTGTGAGCAGCAAAAATAATAATGATGATGATGATGATGGCATTCTTACAATAGACTCAAGAAAGGAGGAAAATATCCGACATTGGGCCGTTCATAAAGATGCTGCCATGCCTACGTACATGTATTATCTCAGTAGCAAAATAAAAATAATAATTATCCAAGTTGGTGGAAGGGCGGACGAGACGGCAAAACGTGAAAATTAAATATGCAGCAGAGACCTTCTAAAGTGATGAAGAAGATGACATTATCAAATATCATTATAGCTACTTAAATTTGCTAGTACGCATGTTAGTGGGAATGGTTAGGCCATAGAGTGGCTTCTAAGACAAGACAAAATCAATTAAAAGAAAGCACCATAGGAGAGGGGACTTTTTTCTTTTTTCTTCTCTCTTGTTGATATGACAGAGCAGCAGAATCCACCTCGTTCCTTGTTCTATCGTCCTCAGCGTAGCATTTGAGACCAGCCCGGCTCCACTTTTAGACTTGTTTTTGTACGTGGCTGATGTTGGAAGTTTAGTAGCCTGACATTAATTCAATATTGTAGCAGCCATGGGACTGGGCGGAGGCACTGCCCGGTTGCTCTTCCTTCTTACTTTCTTTACTTCAGGAATTCATCTCATTTTCTCTGACACGGACCCAAGTGATGGTAATTCAACTGCTTTGCTTCCTTTCTCCATCTCCTTCTTTTAACTTCATTTATTTCTTCGATATTGCTATTATTTATTAACTTCTTTTAACCTCATTTATTTTTCTGACAGTTTTCAGAAGTTGTGGCCAGACAGGAGTACTGTTGCTCTATTGTATTTGTCTCATTTCCTACACCCACTAGTTCATAATTCTAACAATGATTTCTGTGTGGTGGTGCAGCTGCAGCACTCCAATCCCTCAAGAAGCAATGGCAAAATACACCACCAAGTTGGGGGCAGTCTCATGATCCATGCGGAGCACCCTGGGAAGGAGTCACGTGCTCCAATTCAAGGATCACTGCATTGTCAGTACTGGATTCCCTCCTCGTGATTATGATCAGTAACTTATTATTATTCGTTCATCGTCTCTACTCTAATAATCCATCTAGAGCAAGACCATTTTGTTCATCACTAAGCATTTTATACGTTTCAGGGGGTTATCAACCATGAACCTCAAAGGGAAGCTAAGCGGTGATATTGGAGGACTCACCGAATTGAGATCCTTGTGAGTTTCTTAATATCTATCTTGACTGGAACAAGTTTATTACAAGCAATTCAAATCGTACTTCTACGTTAGCAAGATTGCTAATAATTAAGCACACATTTCCACAAAAGGGTCCGGTGCATGCAACAATCAATTTTAAATCTTAATATTCAAGCTTTGAGGTTATTTTATTGCAGGGACCTATCATTTAACACAAACCTCACAGGATCCCTCACTCCTCGGTTTGGAGATCTGCTAAAATTGAACATCCTGTAAGATGAAATACATACCCAATCTTCTACTTGGCAGGCCGGCTTATGTGTCTTTTATTTATGTGTCTTTCCTACACCTCCTCAGAATCCTTGCTGGTTGTGGCTTCAGCGGTAGTATTCCAGATGAGCTGGGCAATCTTGCTGAGCTATCCTTCTTGTAAGAGTTGTTAAACCAGTAACAATTATGAATGCATGAATTAACAGGGGCACTATATGTATCTCCTTCCCTTTATTCAACAGTGCTACCCTTCGTCACAGGGCTCTCAACTCAAACAACTTCTCTGGTGGAATCCCTCCTTCTCTAGGTAAACTCTCCAAACTCTACTGGCTGGACCTTGCAGACAATCAATTGACAGGACCTATCCCAATCTCCAAAAACACCACCCCAGGCTTGGACCTACTACTAAATGCTAAGCACTTGTGAGTATATATTTCTGAAACACCTCCAATATAAATGATTAAACATATTGTATTTAAATGTGCCTAGCAGTGCAATTAATTAAATGGGTATTGCACAAAGAATAATTAATTTTTTGAGTTTGCAGCCATTTCAATAAAAACCAGCTTTCAGGTTCCATTCCACCTGAACTTTTCAGCTCTGATATGGTGCTGATACACGTGTAAGTTGTTAATCAGACCAATTTTTTTTATCTCTCATTACCCCAGTTCTTCCCTTTTAATTGCTTGTGATTCTTTAATGACAGATTGTTCGATGGGAACCAACTTGAAGGAAATATTCCTTCCACATTAGGCCTAGTTCAGACTCTCGAGGTTCTGTGAGTAAAAACTGTCCCAGTTTTATCTTCCCTTCTTAAAGTATTGCCCTCTCTGCGAGCTCAATTAGGACTCTGATTCATTTTGTTTGCTGCAGTCGACTTGATAGAAATGCTTTATCTGGCAAGGTCCCAAAAAATTTGAACAACCTCTCGAGCCTCAATGAACTGTGGGTACTCTTACTCTCACAGTTTAACAAGGCAGTGGTTTCAGTCTGTTAAACTTAAATGAGCTTAATCAACCTTTTCCTTCCTAAAATGTTTCTTTCAGGAATCTAGCACACAATAAGCTGATAGGCCCTTTACCAAATTTAACAAAAATGGACGCCCTCAATTATGTGTAAGTCAATCAAAAGGAGGTCCCCTTCGGTTCTTCTAACTTGTTCTTTTTCCATGTTAATGAATCCTGATCTATGATTTACTTTTGCAGGGATCTTAGCAACAATTCTTTCTATTCTTCAGAAGCTCCTGATTGGTTCTCAACCTTACCATCTCTCACCACCTTGTAAGTCTCCAGCACATCAGAACTGTACTATATATCTGGAAATGTTATAGGTCCGTAGTCTCATTTCAAAAATCCATGATTGATATGCTGCAGAGTTATAGAACATGGATCGCTTCATGGGACTTTGCCATCAAAAGTGTTCAGTTTTCCCCAGATACAGCAAGTGTAAGTTTTGACCAAATTCCAATTGAGCTCGTCAAAACAATTTTAGAACATGCAAAATTGATCATTCGTTTCTTTAAATTTTGAAGGTTATTGAGGAATAATGCACTCAATGGCTCCTTCAACATGGGTGACAGCATTAGTACACAGCTTCAACTTGTTGATCTTCAGAACAATCAGATTTCCTCTGTAACACTGACGGCTGATTACACAAACACATTAATGTGAGAAAGTTTCTAGAAATTGCATTTATGTACATGGAAAAATTTATTCTTTCAACCACTCACCATCAATCTTAAATTTTCATTGTCATGCACTCAGACTTGTAGGAAACCCGGTGTGCACTGCTCTCTCGGATACCAATTACTGTCAGCTCCAACAGCAGTCTACAAAGCCTTATTCCACTAGCCTAGCTAATTGTGGCAGTAAAATGTGTCCCCCTGAACAGAAGCTGAGCCCTCAGAGTTGCGAATGTGCCTATCCATATGAAGGGACCCTGTACTTCAGAGCACCCTCCTTCCGGGAATTGTCCAATGTGAATATGTTTCACTCACTAGAAATGTCTCTTTGGGGCAAACTGGGCCTAACTCCTGGTTCCGTTTTTCTTCAGAACCCTTTTTTTAATGTTGACGACTACCTTCAGGTGCAGGTCGCACTATTTCCACCCACTGACAAATATTTTAATAGGTCTGAAATTCAGAGTATTGGATTTGACTTGACCAACCAAACCTACAAGCCTCCCAAAGATTTTGGACCCTACTATTTTATTGCCTCGCCTTATCCTTTTCCAGGTAACTTAATTCATCTTTTTATTCATGCATGCAGTTTCTGTCTTATCATACTTGGAATCGATAATTGACTAGAAAAACAAAAATATGTTTCAGATGCTTCCAGAGGAAGTTCTATGAGCACTGGTGTTGTTGTTGGGATAGGGATTGGCTGTGGCTTACTGGTTATGAGCCTTGTTGGAGTAGGGATTTATGCCATTCGTCAGAAGAAACGTGCAGAAAAAGCCATTGGATTGAGTAAACCATTTGGTAATCAATACATAACATCTTTAATATTCTTGCTAGCAAATGAATCGTTGAGATGCTGGTTAAATGCAGCATGAAAGAAATTTTGGATTATACATAAAACCTTGTGTGTTTCCAGCTTCTTGGGCTCCAAGTGGCAAAGATAGTGGCGGGGTACCTCAGTTAAAGGGAGCAAGATGGTTCTCATATGAAGAACTAAAAAGGTGCACTTACAACTTTACAGAAAGCAATGAGATAGGTTCTGGAGGCTATGGCAAGGTATATCGATCTCCAAGATTAATTTTGGTCATGATTTATAATTATCAGAAAAGTTGAGGAATAGTTGCTGCTTAGTCATCTCTTATATTATTAAATATGCGCCATCTTGTATCCAGGTGTATAGAGGAATGCTTTCTGATGGCCAAGTAGTGGCAATCAAAAGAGCTCAGCAAGGATCAATGCAGGGCGGGCTCGAGTTCAAGACTGAAATTGAGTTGCTATCACGAGTTCATCACAAAAACCTTGTTGGTCTTGTGGGTTTTTGTTTTGAACAAGGAGAACAGATGCTAGTTTATGAATATATGCCTAATGGAACACTGCGGGAATGCTTGTCAGGTATATATGCTCACTCTACTTTAGCTATGCAAGTAAGCATCGAGAACAATGCATGCTAAGACATTTAGTAATTTTCAGTTTAATTTTTTCTGGCCCACTAATGGACATGTACAAAGATACCCAGGGGAATTTTCCTTTTAATCAGTATGCATATGCTGATACGTGAAGTGGATTGATTATAGGGAAGTCTGGCATTTATCTTGACTGGAGAAGGAGACTTCGCATTGCTCTTGGGTCGGCTAGAGGATTAGCTTACTTACACGAGCTTGCAAATCCTCCTATAATCCACAGAGATGTCAAGTCCACCAACATTCTGTTGGATGAAAATTTAACAGCAAAGGTCGCTGACTTTGGCCTGTCAAAGCTGGTATCAGACAGCTCGAAAGGACATGTTTCAACCCAGGTTAAAGGAACCCTGGTCAGCATTTACTTGCTTTTGTTTTCAGTATATTGATCAATATGGGCATTGCATGCCATATATATCAAATCTTAATGGTCACATATATTGTGTTAATTATAAATTTGGATGCAGGGTTATCTGGATCCTGAATATTACATGACACAACAATTAACAGAGAAGAGCGATGTGTACAGTTTTGGGGTGGTCATGCTTGAGCTGATAGCAGCTAAGCAACCTATAGAGAAAGGGAAGTACATTGTGCGGGAAGTAAGAATGGCAATGGACAGGAATGATGAAGAGCACTATGGATTGAAAGAAATAATGGATCCAGGCCTTAGAAACATGGGAGGGAATCTGGTAGGATTTGGGAGATTTTTGGAAGTGGCAATGCAGTGTGTTGAAGAGTCAGCAACAGAGCGTCCAACAATGAGTGAGGTGGTGAAGGCAATAGAAATGATATTGCAAAATGATGGGGTGAACACAAACTCAACAACATCAGCATCTTCTTCAGCAACAGACTTTGGAGCTTCAAGAGGCGGTGGTCCCCTTAGACATCCTTACAATCATGATGTTGTAGCTGCCAAGAATAAGGTGGATGTTGTCGACAATATTAATAATAACAATGCCTTTGATTATAGTGGTGGCTACACTCTCTCAGCAAAAGTTGAACCCAAGTAGCTGTAGCGACCAACCCTTTTTTTTTTTTGTCTATTGTTTTCCTTCCTTCATGTTGATTTATAGTGTGTTCAATGCGATATGAAAACAAAAGGCCATTATTTTATTTGTAGTAGTTTATATATACATGTGTAGTTTACGCGCAACCCTTTGTTAACTTTTTTTTTTATTATTATTATTATAAAAAAAAAAAAAAAAAAGGAAGGGAAGAATTGGTCATTCTAGTTGCGTGCAAAACCATCATTTCATATAAGGTACAACAATTTGATATCACTTTCTTTTTCCATTTTTTATTTTGAAACAAAATGAAAATATAAACAAAAAAATTTGTTTATTTTTTATCTTATCTTGTAAAACATAATAAAAACTAATGACGCATTATTAAAATTTTCCAAATCAAACAAAATAGTTCTCAAAAATTATATTAGTGGTTGTTGGTTTTACTATTCAAGAAAAATAAAAAAAAAATTCAATTTTGTTTTTATATCTAAAAGTGTGATTCTGGTTACTTTTCAAAATGTTTTTTACTAAGAAACATATCAAAATAATATTTTTTTTATTTTTAAAAAATTATTTTTGATAACAACACATCAAAATATCTAAAAACATCAAAAATATATTAATTTAAAGTAAATAAAAAATAAAAAAAAATGAAATTTTTTTAAAAGCACATTCGTTTTTCAAAAACCTGAAAACGTGTAAATGAAAAGAAAAGAAACTGCTAAAACTTACTGCAGGAATTGGGCTTCTTGGTTGCTACTTTAGAATTGGTTTTAATTGTTGGGCTCTTGATTTCCCCTAACTAATTTGAGCTTCATTAGCAACTTGTGATGTAATTGGTCTAGAGCCCATATCATGTAGTTCAACATATATAGCATGGAGTATTTTATTAAGGAGTATGGTCTAGATCTGGTTGATAACCTAAAATGATGTGTTTTATTATAAATACCACTAGATTTTTGTATTTTATTATGGAGTATGGTGGTTGATAACCTAAAACGATGTATATTATGATAAATACTACAAGATTTTTCATTTAACAGTTTTTTTTATCTGTTTTGGAATATGCTTTATGATAGTAATATTCTTTATTAAATTTTTTGAATAAATCATATTAATATAGGATGTGATAATAAAATTAATTTCAATTCACATGGAAGATATATATTTTATTAAAAAATAAGATAGCATGTTTAAACTTTTTAGCAAGTATATATACGAGTAAGCACTAAATTATTATTAGATATTAATAAAATAAAATAAAAAGTTAACGAGCTGTCTTGGAAAATAAAAAAACAGGTAATGATTTGAAAAAGAAAAAAAATGGAAGGGGAAAAAAAGAAAAGCAACAATAATAAGGGTGGGAGGATGAGGGGAAAAGAAAGTAAAATGAAGTGTGTAAGAGTATGAAAATAAATACTAATTACAAGAGGAGGGGAATTATTACAAAAAAAATACTAAAATAGCTCAGTTATGTATAGTAGATTGTAAGTGTTTCTTATTATGGATTGAAGCAATGTTATCACAGAGAAATTATTTAGTTCTCACGATAAATTGTGAGCGGTTTGCTTTTTTTTATTTTGTCATGGCATGTTGTGGGTTCATCTGTGATTTTAGGGGCGGCTTCAAGGCTGGGTTAGTTGACATGTTGGGTTTTTGGTGAGAGATGGGGGTTTCTGGTCTGTTGGTTGTTTGTTGTGGATTCATATGTGATTTTGAGGGCAGCTTTGATATTTTATCATGGCATGTTGTGGGTTCATCTGTGATTTTAGGGGCGGCTTCAAGGCTGGGTTAGTTGACATGTTGGGTTTTTGGTGAGAGATGGGGGTTTCTGGTCTGTTGGTTGTTTGTTGTGGGTTTATATGTGATTTTGAGGGCAGCTTTAAGGCTGGGTTAGCTGGCGGCTTGGCTTGGATTCCTGGGTTGTTTGTTGTCAATAGGTGTTTAATGAGCTGTCAATCTCCTGATTTGTTCAATGTGGAGGGCTGATAGTTAGATACAGGTCTTACTTGGAATGTACCCGATTGCATGGTTGTTCTTGAGAAAATGCGGATCCAGTGCAGTTGGATGGGATTTTGGTTGATTTTGCACGGGATGGCAATGGTTTCTTTGTTGTCTCTCTTTGTTCTGGGCAAGTCACTACGTTGGGTTGTTTATTTTAATTATTTCTTTTGGATTTTGCTAGATTCAAGGTGTAAACCCCCGATTATAATTTTTCTAGGTTATTAAAATATGAGAAATTTAATCAATATAAAATGGGTTAAATTAAATTAAATTAAATTAACCTAAATCAAGATAAAAATGGTGAAATTAATAAAATGAAAAGTGAATATAGTGCTAAATTGTTAGAGAGAAAAATTTATGGGAACAAAATAAATACGTAAGACCAAGAAGGGTCAATGTTCAAATAACAGAAAGTTAGAGGTTTTATGTACAAATGATAAAATGACCCCTAGGGTTTAGAGGATTAATGTATATGTTTTATAAAAGGGTTAAACAAGAAAATTTGGATTTTTCTTGCGTAAAAATCACATACTGACCAATTTAGCGCTATTAAGCATAACGTTCAATCTGACCGTCAGATTGGACTGAAAATTTACGAGGGACTCCTTCATATATATTTTCATAAATATTTAAAATTTTAAAGCGATCAGAGTTTGGTAAGGTTGTCAAATAATGTCGACAATTAGACTAAAAAATAGCATGAAAATCATTAATGGCAGTGTTGTAAATATGCTTGATCAGCTGGAAAATTTCAGCAGCTCTCTTCTTTATTAAACCATGGATGGACAAAAAAAATAAGAGGAGAAAAGAGAGCTTGGGAGAGAAAGAGAGAAAAAGGCAAGGAGGAACCCAAAAATTGTGTTATGAAAAGTGTTTTAAGTTAGAAATTAACAAAAAACAATAGCTTTAAAGGATGGCTAATTAAAGTAAATGCAATGATGAAAAGAAGGAATAAGGGAACTTAAGAGACAAAGAGAAGTTCTAAAGGGAGAAAGTAGACTTTGAATGAGGAAGATGATGAATAGGAAACCATGGTAATGCAGTGAGCTTTGATTCTTGCTTAATACACTTGGGTAAGTTGTTTTAAAGTGATAGTTGCTTAATTTGTTATGTTTTACACATAATTATTTGAAATTCCTAAATTTTGGAAAAGTTATGGTTTGTGTTAATGTTGGTATAATATTCTTAGATATTGGGTATTTATGGTTTATGTTGATATTGTGAAATTAGATAATGGTAAAAACAATTGATGGAGGAGAAACAAAATATTATGTGAGAAAAGTAAATGGGCTTAGGATATTGTTGACTTATAGGTTGGTACTAATACGAATGCCTTCCGATAAATGTTAGAAGTAGCATTCAGAGTCGGGACATCGACGAAAGAAACTCGAGCATTAGGAACTGCAGGTAGGTGTTTACCACCTCATATCTTTATATTTTGAAAAGTTTAATACATTATGAAACTTTATTTGTTTATGTTGCATGTTGATTTACGATAGTAAAGGATGAGAAATTTGATAGTGGAAACAAGATTAAACATGACGGCTGGTATCATGAGTGTTGCCAAAAAAAAATTATATAAGGTTATTGTGCTTGTTATCCTAATTTCTAAGGACACTCGGATTGATATAAAGAGCCGGCCACATGAGTGGGGGCAAGGAAAGTTAGCCGGGCATATGAAGAGCAAAGAGAAAAAGGGAGAAATTATGGTTTTCCTTAATGAATTTATTGTAATATGTTGTTTTTTTTATATGAATATGTGTGTGAATTGAATGAAATTAGCATGAAAGGAATGAGGGAACTCATGGTTCTTTAAGGCCATGCTTTCAGTCAATTATGCATCAAAGGGGGAGGATATTTAATTTGACATATTTAACTTGATGACGTGTATTTAATTGTGTCAAAATAAGAAAAAATGCATGTTGAAATGTCAAGGATTGTGTTTAGAAGAATATTATTCGAAAAGTTCGCAAAATCGATAAAAATGCTATATTTTGACATTAAAAGGGAAGATTGAAATAAATAGGATAAATTGGCTCTTAAAAAAATATTTTTAACACTCTTATATGGTATGTGATATGACTAGGGGTTTAGATAAAAGAGAAAAAGTTGAATTGTGAATGTTGTGTGTAAATGGAAATGTTAATGAATCTGGACAAATTCATCTCCTGACTTTTGGAGAGAATTCGAGTAGGAGGGTAAGGGAATTAGGATTAGGTTCCTTCATAGTAATTATATTTTTGGATGTTTACTAACTAAAGAAACTGGTTTTACTCAATTTAGAGCTATAGAACTCCAGTTATAGGTCACCAACCGAGACTGAGTCATGATAGACCTTATAGGGCAGTAGGTCTGATTTGTTGACAAATAATTTTGAGTGTCTTGGGGGCAGAACTGGGTTCTCCTCCCTTAATAGGACTTGTAGCCTCGTGTCTTAGCTTTCCAACAAGACCAACCTTGTTTAAAACGAAGTCCTAAACTCTGGATATGGTAAAAAAATCTGAGGAGAGGTCGCAATGCGATCTCTGCTGGTAGATTCGGAAAGTCGCTAAAACAATTATTTAGACGCGTTAAAGGGTGAAAGTTTGGGTCCTTTCCCTTCAAGGAACATGTGATATTATATCTTAGCTTATAAAAGAAACGAGACATGTTTGAAATGAAAATTTGTAATGATAACTATGGTCGGACAAAGAATGACAATATTAATGGGTGGAATTGGCATGGACTAACATACATTTAATGTATGTTAGGATCCCGAGTAAGGGAATCACCATGCATCGATACCTATGTGGCATAGACTAGCATACATTTAGTGTATGTTAGGATCCCGGGTAAGGGGATCACCATGTATTGACTAACATACATTTAGTGTATGTTAGGATCCTAGGTATGGAGATAATCATGCATCGACTAACACACATTTAATGTATGTTAGGGTTTCGAGTAAGGGGATCGCTATGCATCGACGCCTACAGGGTGATAATGATACCGGTGAAATTGGTATTGGCAATGAGTTAGGCAGAAATAGTTGTGGTTGATCTTATGGAATCTTGAATGGAAGTTGAAAATGAAAGATGAAACGGTTTTAGTTGTTGAATGAGAAAGAGTTCCAATGAAAACAAAAATGGAGAAGTGAATAGAATATGAATACATGTTTGCCTTTTTAAATTATTGGATATTTGTGCTACTATACTTATTGTGATATTCATGTTTCAATCATATGTATTTTGTTTCAGGACCTTCGCTTGCACGACAAGAGTAGATCCTAACTTTTGTTCACTTTTTGTTATCTAGTTATAGGGAGTATATCCTTGTATTTTGAAATATTAAAACATTTATATAACTTAATTTGTATAATTGATGTTTAAACTTGAATAGATGAACTTAACTCGGAAATTCATATAATCATGTTCCATGTATGCGTGTTTATCTCATTTATTCCTCTATAATGATATTTGTTGTTCAATGAATGTTATAAATATTATGGTTATGATGATGATGATGATGTTTGTGGGATTGAGACAAACTTTATATAGTTTCGCTGTCAACAATTGTTTTGTTTCTTGGGGCATTTTTCAAGGGTCTGGTCCTGTTTCGTTCTCTATGGTTTGGAATTTTAGGATGTTGGAATCTTTGTGTTCTAGTCGGGTTCTCAAAGATTGTTGGTGCTATTTATGATGTTGATCTATTTTGCAGTTTTGGCGTTGGGGTATGCTTGGACTCTGGCAGTTGTTGCAGTTCTTGGTTAGTTAAGGGTCTTTGTACTGATCAGGTCGGTTTCCTGTGCCTTTTCATTTTATTTTGTGTTGCTTGGTTTGATGTTATTTCTAATGTTTATCTATTTTACAGTTTGGCATTGGGGTGTGCTTGGGTTCTAGTGGTTGTTGCAGTTCTTGATTAGTCAAGGGTCTTTGTACTAATTAGGTCAGTTTCCTATGCATTTTCATTTTGTGTTGTGTTGTGTTGTTTGGTTTCTGTTTGGTTCGTTTGATTTTTTGAAAAACTTGGAGGTCGGTTTTTGTGATTGGAATGCATGATTTTTATTATGTGATCAGGTAATTGTTTTGGATTTTATGGTAACTGTATTAATATGCTTCTTCTTTTTTGTTGCTTACCTTATCTATTAGGGTTTCAATTGCTTTATGTTTTTTATAGGGATGTTTTGATTGCCAATGTTCGTGGACTTAGAAGTCAGCCAAGTTCACATGACGTGGATTTGACATGTTGTCATACCCAAAACCCCTGGACTTGGCAGACTTTCAAGTCCAAAATGCGTGGACTTAGCAGGACAGCCAAGACCCAAGTAACGTAGGTTTGACACGCTTGTCAAACCCAAGAAACGTAAGTGGCATGCCAGACCCAAGCAATATGGATCTGACGTGCTTGCCAGACCCAACCAACATGGGTCTAGCATGCTTACCAGGCCCACAAGTGTCTGACTTGGTTTTTATATATATATATTTTTAATTTTTTTAAAATAATGCATTATTTGTGTATATTTTTTCAAATAAATTTTTGGTTTATGTTTAGGTAGGTATGATTTATCTGTGATTTTTTTTTAATTTTATATAGATTAAATTGTTTTTTTTCTATTGATTTTTTTATAAGAGTTTTTTGAATATTGATTTTATATGTTATGTGCAGCCTTGCATTGTTTTTTTTATATATAATAATTGTTCAGTAAATTTTATGTGTATGTTGGTTTCTATTACAAATTTTATGTGTTTTTCTATTATAAATTTATTTTGATAGACGAGTTTATTAAACATGACCAAGTAAATTACCTTTGTTGCGATGTGAGATATCTTGATCTTCATTTTTCGTTTGGTTTTCTCAATTTCATTTTTGTTTATTGTTGATGATTTTTTTTTCATTACTTTGCACAATGGTTATTGGGTTGTTTAATTAGATGCGTACATGAGTTTTTTTATTTACATCTAAGAGTGTTTTTTAGGTGGAGGAAACTATTTGGCCAATGCTTGCTCAAGAAAGTTTAAAGGCTTTAGACGCTTTTTCTTGGAGGAAAAATTTACCTTCTAAGACAAGTGTTTAAGGTATATACCATACTTATTTTATACACTGGGTCCAGACACATAGATGGACACCTAAATGTTTTTTGCAGATACTTAACTAAGTTATCCAGGTCCTTACAGTAACAAGGAGTTGACAAACATTTATTACTTTTTATTTGCTAACAGTTGCCGAGACTTCACTTATCACTCAAAAGTTAGGCTTACATACTCCTTTTGTTCACCATGCCACCTTTTTGTTTTGAGTTGCTCAAACAATGCTTATGTTAAATTGATGTCCCTTTACATTTTATAATTTAATTCTTTATATGAAATTTGAGACAGTTTAAGCAAGTTTTTTACATGTTACTTATCTGTTGCTTGAAAGTCAAATCATATACCTTTTAATGTTATCAACTCTTAATTGCATGTTTAGAAAATGTTTTTTTTTCAATTGTTTTACAATTAAAAGCAACGTGTGTTTCAAGAAGTAGGACGTGACAACCTATCTAGTAAGAAACTATAAAGTGTGTAGTTTCTTTACTGTAACCACTTTATTTTTTTTACTCTCATATTTTAATATGGTTTTTAATAGTGAGATTTTTTAAAAAAATTAATTTAGTTTTGAATTTTTTTTGGAACAATTGAGTTTTTTTTTTTAAAAAAAATCCAAGTGAGAGCCCAATTGCATATTTTTTTAGCCTACTTATTTGAAAAGTTCATTTTAATCTTTCATTTTTTAAAAAACTATTAGATAACTAGTCCCTATAATTTTTATACATTACATTTTGGTACCATACTTTATTTTTTCTCTTTTTTAGTTTTTTTGAAATGAAAGAAAGAAAAGGGGTCATCAGATTATGACTTAGAGAGAGTTGTCGTTGGCGACGATTTTGACTACTAAAACGGTCAATTTTTTTTATCAAATAATTTCATATGATGAAGGGAGTTAACATTAAGTCGTTTCTTATATTGAAAACACCTAAAAACATATCTGAGCTCTTAAATATTTTTATTTTCTAGTTGATTATGGGTTTTATGGCATTTTTTTTTGCATTTTTAGAGGCCATGGATTAGTTAAACAATGTTTCAAGGATGTTTTCTATGTGTTTTGGATGTTAAAAATAAGTTTTTTAGTTGAAAACACAAGAGCCTTGTTTTTCCAGCCACCAGAATGGCTGGATTATGGGCAATTGTAGGTGACACATCTTTTTTTTTTTTTTGGAAAAGAATGGGGCATAATTTACTCCAAAAAAAATAAAGGCCCGCACGCGAGTGCTTTTTTTATGGGACAGGTGCTAGGCCTGACTTACTTGGCCCTCATGCCTGATCTTATTTTTTTATTTTTTTTATATATTTTTTTAAAAATCATTACATTTTTATATGTATTTTTAAAAATAATTTTTGTATTTATGTTTTGATTAATACATATTCTCTATGATTTTTTTTATTTAGCCTTTTTAAAATAATAATTATTTTTTTATTATATTGAGTGCGTTTATTTTTTTTCATGAGATTAGTATAATTTATCTATAATTTTCTTATATTTTATAGAAATTAAGTTTATTTTTAAAAATAAAAACATTTATTTTCTTACAATATTTTTATTATTACATATATATATATATATATTATTTAATAAATTTTATATTTTTGTCAATTTTTATTATGTAGATTATTTTTATAAATAAATTCATTAAATATAATATTAAATATTTTTTTCTATATTCATCTCTCTATTTCTTTCATTTCTGCGGTGGTAAAATAAAAGACGTTAGTTTGAGAAAAGGTGTTACGTGCAATTCTCCAACTCTGTGTGCGTGGGCGATTCTCTCGCCTTTTCTTTCCTCTCTCTCTCTCTCTCTCTCTCTCTTTGCATCCAGAAGAGGATCCATTTGCATTGTCGAGTTAGAGTTTGTATCTGTAATTGTATCTGTAATTGGATAACAAGAGGCAGAAGAAGAGTAGAAGAGGAGAAGCGGTGCAGTGCATAATAATAATAATACTCGTAATGTTTTGATAATGTGAATGATTTGTTGATTGCGAGGGAAGGAAAAAGCCTGCCTCTGCCTCTGCCTCTCGTAAATGCAATTGAATGAAATTTGAATCTGACGGTCGGCCCTGCAGCTGCATATTAGATTAGATTCGATAGGAGCGGTGGTAGAAAGGAAAAAGAGAGAATCTCCTCGGACGAAGAGAGGGAAGAGATGAAAGGCTATCATAATAATCACAATCAAGGGAAAAGGCGATGGAGATGTCTGGTAATAGGAGTGCTATTTCTGGTGCTGCTTTCAATGCTCGTTCCTCTCGTCTTTTTGCTCGGCCTTTACCACAACGGCTTCCACTCCACCGGTAACTCCTTACAACAACATCTCTCTCTCTTCCCCGCCCCCCCCCCCCCCCCCCCCCCCCCCCCAGATCCAGCTTCCCTTTCACTTTTTCTGTTGTTTTCTTCTTTCGAATCTAACTGATACATACACACTTTGCTTTTCACTAAATACACGCCAACCAGATCTCTTTCTTTCTTTTTTTGTCACATCAAATGAATTCGATTACTAAATTATGTCATTCATCTTCCTCCGCAGGACATCTCTCTGATCGACAAACTTCTTCTGCTTCTGCTGTATGTATTTCTTCAATTCAACAAGTTTTAATTGAATTGAATTATTAGGGTTTCTTTGATATGATATTACAAGGATTCTTTTCATTTTACGGACTAATTTTATTTTTATTTGCTTGTAACTGTAGACAGACCAGTCAAGCCACATAAAGGAACTTATCAACAACTTTGCACCAACTCTTCCTAAGATTCATCAAGTAATGTCCTTTACTTTTTCCTTGTTTTTCTTGCTAAACTTTGGAACCTTACTCTTATTTACCAGTCTACTTGAAAACTGCCACCGTAACTGAGATTGATAGTTCGGTTTTCGTTTTTTAGGATTCAGCATTAGGCAGTTTAACCTCCTGTCACTTTCTTATACGTATACAACAAGAACTTTGAATGTGTGCGTGCGCGCGCACGCTTTTCGATCAGTATGATCACTTTCTTATTCTCTGGCATGCTCAGCCTCGTCCTGCAATATTTTATTATTCATATTTGAGCTTCCCAATTCCCATTAGGTTTTTATTTCTAACATTAGTAAGGTTGAGTGATAAGTGGCATATTAGTATGACGCAGTCTTCAAGATTCAAGCTTCATTATGTATTGCTAAATGGGGTTATGGCTTTTAAATAAAATATGATATTAAATGCTAAATAGACTAACGACTCATGAATGGGGAAATACCTGCAAATATCGTGAAGGCCAAAGAAAAAGAAACCTAGTACAGAATTGCAGAAGTACCAACTCTGTCCCTGCCTACTGAGTTGCCTAGATTTGAAACTGAAACCTCTAAACCAAGAAATTTACCATGGACACTATACCTACTCCAAATAAACCTATCAATTGCTGAATGGAGTTGCTATTGTGTTAATCAGTGGAAAAACATTGGAAACAATTATGTTGAGTTTGCTATATGATTAAAAAGTTGGCAAATGGCGATGGGTTATTGTCTTTGGAAGACGTTTGTTGTGGTATGGACCTTCAGAATGTGTATTTCTAACCTGTTTACAATTGTATCTGACAAATGTGATCATTGAAAATCCCCTCACCATAAAAACAAATCATCCAACCCTGATAAATAAATTCGTTTAGAGATAAACAAATAAAATTACAACAGGAATGAAACTGTCAAGTGTATTTAATGAAGAATAAAACAATAAGATGTCAAAAGAATTCTCTTTTAACTATTCACTCAAGTTAAAAAGAGATCTCAGAATCTCTGAAAATTCTCTCTTAATACCATGGTTTCTGTTTCTGTTTTTTTCTCTTGGCTTAACATCCTCATTGTATTGTTGCTTTGTAATCCAGCAAAGTTTTGATTTGTAGCAATGGTCCATGTATGAGACCAGAAGCATGCATAACATGTGGAATTTTGGAAAACTTAATTATTATGCATAATCTTCAAAAAGTTCCCCTTTAATGTGCATCAATAAAAATCATATTGATTGATGATGATAGCTTTGTGCTAATAGGATTTGACCTTGGTCAATTATTTGGATTTCTTCTTTCTTCTTTTTCTTTTTCATTTTGTTTTTGGCAAAATAGGAATTTGATGTTTGACAGTAAATCATTCTGCTGAGAAGTTGTTTGATTTTGATCAAGTTTTATATCTTCACACAAATGCAGAAACAGTAACTGAACTCTGATTGTCAGGGACATTCTCGATATATTGTATGATAAAAGAGAGATTTGGTGGTTCTCTCTGTTTGATTGAACAAGATTTTATCTTATTTTCTTTACCGTGCTGTTCCTGACCTCCTAAAATGGCATTTCATTTCTACTATTCTTCTCTTCATATAATCATTGTTTGATCTGGAGCGATTCACCAATACCATTAATACTTCCACTTGTTACTCTCTTCATGTATGTATTGAAGAAATTCAGGGCCTTAATATTTTCTGTTCATCTCTGGCTTCATATAACTTTAGCAACTGATCGCTTTCATTTGTAGTTCCTTTCCATGTCCTGGAGTCAAAAGTTTTGCTATCCATTGTTAAGGGGTCTATAAAGGTGCATCATCTGGTGCAAATATCTCTCAGTGTAATGGCTACAAAAGAAGCTATTACAAATTTCATATTTCAATTCAATTCAATTCAATTTCATATGGAATTGCTTCTGGGCTTCTGCACATATCTTGTGCATCACCTTTTCCCCTGTTCCCTTGTAGTATTAGATTTATTATGGTTCAGTTCCTTCAGTTATGAATGAAGCAAGATACAGATTTACTGGAAGCTTGAGCTTTTAAGGCCTACTTACAATTTGATTTAACCTTATTAAATTTTTTAGCCTATCTACAGGTATCTAAATCTGTTTTTAATCCACTGTGTTTTCTCGTATTTTGTATCTCAGGATTTAGTTATAAACTTTACAAGTGGAGCAGAAAATAAGACCGCAAGTTCAGGTGTTGTTCATGGCAGTCAATGACAAAAAATCTCAAGCGTTTCTTTTATAATTGTCACTTCCCAACTAAAAGACTGATTATTTAAAAAGAAAAAAGGCTTATTCTCCTTTCCAATCATTAACAGGTACTCCTGTGGTGCTTCCTGTTGTACCTCAACCACCTCCCATTAGAAATGTATGTATGCAAGCATCCGAGTGCTTTCTGAAAAGTTAGCCATTTATAATGCTTTTAAAGACTGGAGTTTTTTAATATGCTGTGGCAGGATGCTGCAGCTGCTGGTACAGATGAAATCACAAAGCATAAAAGAAATGCAGTTGAGGAAAGTGAAAAATGTGAGCTCAGATTTGGAGGCTATTGCCATTGGCGTGACGAGCATAGAGAAAATATGAAGGATTTTATGGTGAAGAAATTAAAAGACCAACTTTTTGTGGCTAGAGCATATTATCCTAGCATTGCAAAGCTTCCATCTCAAGAGAAGTTAACTCATGAACTGAAACAAAATATTCAAGAACTGGAGCGAATTCTTAGTGAAAGTTCAACAGATGCTGATCTTCCACCACAGTAAGTCATTTTAAGTTTCATGTCTTTATCTTCCATTAGTTTGAACAGTGCATGGAAATTTTTTTCTTCGATGAAGCGAGGAAATAATCATACCAATTACTACCATTTTAACTACATAATAAACGTCAGTCGAGTGAATGGAGCTTATTATGTGTAAAGCTAAATGTTTCAATGCACACAACAAAGGATGTGTGTTATGAGAGTGCTGTTGCACTGTCCTGCCTTTAAGGAAAGCATGCCACATGAGATTACAGCCTCTCCTCACTATTGTGGGACAAACTCATTCAGGCATGATTATAAACAATGATATTGACTCTCTGAAAATTTATAGGAAAGAACAATGCAATTTGGTATCTAAATCTTAAACTCGAAACCTAAAGGAATGTGCATACATAAACTATGCTGACTTTCTGGCTGTGAAGAATTTTGCAATGATGACACTCTTCCTCCCACTGCTGCTGATTTCCACCCGGTATTAGAAGTCTCAGGTCGTTATTCTTTGTTCTTCCTAGGTGTCATGCTTTGCCTATTTTACACACAATTAGTGTTCTCCACATTATCTTAGCTCATAGAAATTTATGCATTTGTGTTCCAATTTGTACTTGACTCACCTTAACATGTTTTTCCTTTGCTGTCTCAACAAAATATATTGTTCTTGTGGTTTTACTCTTTAACATTACTGGCTTCCTGTTTGTCTATAATAAAATTCTAGTGCTAGTGGTAAGCTCTGAGGATGTCATGCACATGTGCATGTTACAGCTTCTGCACATGTTGGGTTGCTGGATCCTCCTAGTCCCAATTATGGATCCTCAAGGCTTTGTCCATTCTGACATCCTTCTCTAACAGCTTCAGCCATTTTCTTTTAGGGGACTTAGTTTTCATTTTCATGTTTGTCCTGCAGCATCAGGTGTGGTCAATGCAGATGTAATCCATCTTTTCAGTACCCTAAAATTTTCATTGCATGACACTTGCCTCCCCCTTTATTGCCTTTTTAGGATTTAATTTTTGACATTTTGATGCAGCCTATGGATATAACTATAAAATTGCATGAATATTTAAGCAAAGACAAGTTTGTGACTGCAGTAGATTTCTGTGAAAGATCAGTATATGGCAGCTATATTAGGAAATATAAAGTATCAATTCCTTTGATCTCTCCCATAGTTAAAATTGGAATTTTGTGTTGCTTATATTCTATTCCATTAGGAGTAAGAATATTTCAAGTTTATAAACATGCTTGTAGTCTTTCAATTCTAGAGATTTTATGAAGAAAGGTGCAACTGTTTGATTTACCTTATTGAGAGTGTGGTGAATTTTAATTCAAGGTTGATGATTCCTTGATCCCTACAATCTGATGCTTAGTTTTTCCATTAAAGGAGTGGTTCCTTGAACCTTATGATGTGAGCTAGTAGCTTTCCACCATTTTCCCCTTGATTCTGCATAAATTGAACCTGTGGTCAATTTCCAAGTCTCAAAATATCTAAATTCCACAACCTGATTCTAACAATAAGTATCAGTTTGTCCTGCATCACTTTTTGAGCAGCTTCACCCACGTTTAACAATACTACAGAATGTTGAAGCAGAAGTTGGTAAATGATCTGTTGAGCTTATTGTTGATTAAGGTGTTGGTGTTCCCTCCCTTGTTGCTAAATGGCCTCATTGTTTTTTGATGAAATTTATGCTCGAATTGTTGCTTGCTGTCTCCTTTTGATGTGGACTGTCACTCTTTGATACTTTGTCTCTTGTAATAGATACTGCTTAACAATTTTACATAATTCCTGCTCCAGCACACTAATTTACCTGTTTCATCAGAATTCAGAAGAAATTACAGAAGATGGAAAATGTGATATCTAAAGCTAAAACATTCCCTGTGGATTGTAATAACGTTGACAAGAAATTGAGGCAGATACTTGATCTAACCGAGGAAGAAACTAATTTTCACATGAAGCAGAGTGCTTTCCTTTATCAACTTGCAGTGCAGACCATGCCAAAGGGTTTACACTGTCTCTCTATGAGACTGATTGTGGAATATTTTAAATCTTCTGCACATGATAAGGAGTTCCCTCTGTCTGAGAGATATTCAGATCCATCATTGCAACACTATGTTGTATTCTCCACAAATGTACTTGCTGCTTCAGTTGTAATCAACTCCACTGCTGTGCATGCAAGAGTATGTTGCCAGTATTCTTCCATGTACTCTTTACATTAAAAAATTTCTGAATTCTGATTATCTAATCATTTTCCTGCATGCTTCAGGAAAGTGGGAATCTGGTTTTTCATGTTCTGACAGATGGACTGAATTATTATGCAATGAAACTATGGTTCCTTAGAAATACTTACAAGGAAGCTGCTGTCCAAGTTTTGAACATTGAAAATGTTACCCTGAAATATTATGATAAGGAGGTTCTGAAAAGCATGTCCCTGCCAGTGGAGTATCGTGTTTCTTTCCAAACTGTTACTAATCCACCAGCATCTCATTTAAGAACGGAATATGTATCTGTTTTTTCCCATACTCACTATCTTCTTCCTTATATATTTGAGAAGTTGAAGAGAGTTGTGGTTCTGGATGATGATGTTGTTGTCCAGCGGGACTTGTCTGACCTGTGGAACCTTAACATGGGAAGGAAAGTGAATGGTGCTTTACAATTATGTTCGGTGCAGTTGGGTCAGCTTAGAAGTTATCTGGGAAAAAGCATTTTTGATAAAACTTCTTGTGCTTGGATGTCTGGATTGAATGTAATTGATCTGGTCAGGTGGAGAGAGCTAGATCTTACTAAAACTTATTGGAAGCTGGGACAAGAGGTGAGTGATTTAGTTTTACCAAATTTATTTTATGAGATATTTCTTTTGTGAATAATTTGTTGTTTGACTGTTTTAATCATCTATGAGGAGAAACTAGTTGTATAGTATATATGAAATAGTAACCCAACCCTCTTTTGATCCAATGATCCAAACATAAAGGTATATCAACTTTGGCAAAAGGATTTGGTTGACCAATTTATGTGATTTCTAATCTTATGCAAGAAAACTAGCTGGATCATAAAACATGAAACTGTAATCAAATGCATCCACTATATTGCTATAACAACTTCGGTAGAAGGATATTGACCAGTATGATTTCTGTATTTTCATGTGGTGGTTCAGTGAATATTTAAATTTTTACTATCATTAGATTTTGACCACCAGGTAGATCTCATTTGTTTTCCTACATTTCAAACATGGAAACCAGGTTAGCAAGGGAACAGAGTCAGATGAATCTGTTGCATTGAGCACAAGCTTGCTTACCTTTCAAGACCTAGTTTATCCGCTTGATGGTGCATGGGCTTTGTCTGGACTGGGTCATGACTATGGGATTGATGTCCAAGCCATTAAGAAGGCTTCCGTGTTGCACTTTAATGGACAAATGAAACCTTGGCTTGAGTTAGGAATCCCAAAGTATAAACATTATTGGAAGAGGTTTCTAAACCGACATGATCAATTATTGGTGGAGTGCAATGTGAATCCATAACGAGCCAGTGGTATAGATACTGCCATTGTTTGTGGAGAGCATTCAAGAAGCATGAATGTCCAGATGTTTGTTTTCTTGGTGCTCATAATTTTTCTGAGCTTAGATTCCTGAAAAAGATATTGGGTTGCAACAAAGTGCCTTCTGATTTTTTGGTAAATAAATGGACTGGAATATTTTATCTAGTTTCTAGCAAGCAGAAGGGAATGAACACCTTGGAGGCGCCTGTAGTTGCCAGGAGAGGAGAACGTATTGGAAACTGTAGTGAATGACAAGAAGAACTGCGTTCTCTGCTTCTTATTTGGTAAGTTGTTGTGGGATACAAATGCTTAGCAATATTACTGGACACAAAAAGGGTTCAGCTGTATGCTAAATTTCAAGAAGATTGAATAGCCATCTGTGTTGTTACTGGTGGTGGAGAAAGCAAGTTGTCTTGTGCCTAGCAAAGTTAATTCTTTTCTCGGGTTGTTTGTTATTTGATTTAAAGCGTGATTAATTAATTTTGTGATGAGAAACTTAAAGGGATGATTTACCTTACCCTTTGTATCGATATTTAATTGTCAATTTGTTCATGCATTAACCTAATTGACATTGCCGAAATTGTGGCCTGTCAATTGAGGTCCTGGCATGCAGCTGGACATAGCATTGAGGAATTTTTAGTGTCGGCAATAATTATTTCTGAGGGCCCGGGGCTCCTACTCTAGATTTTTCGTTTTTGGACTCCATCTTCTGGAGTGTAAATGTCAGAATTCAGATATCATGCTAAGCTAAATTCCAAAGGCAGGGTGAGCATGATATAGTGACACATCAACTTGGGATGTTCCCGAAGGCCAGAAGTTGGAGGATGACAAATTCCTGTGTAATTTATTGTTATCTTGTGATATGTTGTGATTGATTGGTATGCTGGAAAGTTTGTGTCCATGCTAAAGAGTGGTTTGACAAGTTGTGGATCGACAAAGTCTGTCCATGCGACTAGTTCGAGAATGAATAACAAGTTTCCACTAGATTGTTGCATTTAAGAGAGCAAGTATGCCTGCCTGATAGAATGGTTATGGATAGCGACAGGCTATTAAATGTGTGAAGGGCAATTGACTTTATTTGTGTGATATTGGATGTGATGGTGTAATGGCTGGGTTTGCTGCGGTGGTAGATAGGCAGCTGCAAAGGTGACTATTGTAATGGGAACGTGAGGCTGCGCCAGTAAAGATGGGGTTGCCAGAGCTAGGTGACCATCTTCGATGCCACCAACCCTGATATCAGTTAAAATCCATGTGAAGCCTGCTCGAAAGTAGTTGGACTTGCACACGGTTGCGCAACCAAGGGTCTATAGAGAATCTCTCTTTCAACCTTGCATAATGACGCGGCTTCTGCTCGTATGGAAAGCCCATTCAGTGTGAAGCCTTTTCCCTGCTCTCCTGCTAGAATACTTCCTCAGCCCAGTAGCTCTAGAAGATCAAAGCAAGTTGTTCCAGGCCTTGAGCCCTCTCTCCATTAAGATATGCTTAAAGAATTGGTTATCTTAATTGACAGAATGGAGGAAAGGAACCTGCACCAAAGCGCAAAATTGGAATTAGAAGAAAACGCATGACAAGCTCTAATTGCTAGGGCCAAAAGTAACTAGCCTAGTGCGCCATGAATTCAAACCAGAAAGGAAGGGGGAATCGCACTCCTAGTTCTAACAAAACCACCTTAAAGGAACCAATTCGACCCTTTCTAACCGAGCTAGGTTAGAAGCTATGGAAGCATGGAAAACTGGTGAAGCTTTGGACGTTTGTGCTCTAAAGGATAAAACCATCATTAAGGATTTCGTATTCACCAAAAGAAATTCTATGGGTTTAGGATTAGTTTTGCCTAACAAAGCAAACCTTATAGGATTTCCATTATGAGACATATTTCCTTTAAATATGTGCTTTAAGCCTGTTTTTCTAACCATATGAAATCTGTGTTATGTGATTTATTTTTTTTATTATTATTATTGTGATTCCTTTTAGATGGTAATTAAGGATAACGAACCCAATTTTGGTCTTGTATTTGTAAGTTCATAGGCTGTTCAAGTCCACATCAAGCCCCTTTTCTAAGTTTGGGATGTCATGGAACGGTATCAGGTCAACATTCACTTCAACTCCATGAGACCTTAATTTGGCGTGTCTTATGGACATGTTAAACCGTGATGTTTTTTAAGGCAAACCCCCTCGTGAGGACGCAAGTTCTTACATGAAAGATTATACCATTGATATTTTCCAGTTCCCTTAGCTATACATTTTTTAATTTTTAGAGAAATCTCAACATATTTTTATTTTTTTTCTTGATTAATGTATCAATTGATAAAAATTAGTTTTAATTAACAAAAATGTTAAATAGTCACTTGAAATTTGCGTGTTTTTTTCATAAAAATTATGTGAATTTACTTGTAATTAACTTATACGCGGAAAACGGATGAAATTTTTTTCTTGAAAAAAAAGCATCTGGTTAATCTACATGACGAATAAAAACTCTGCAAGCTTTTTATATCCATAGTCCAATGTAGAAGACAAATGGGATGGAGACAAAAAGGTTTAATTCATGCTGTTTGGTAACAACATTGAAAAGTAGGCAAGCAAATTAACCAGATAGCTAGCTAGCTAGGCAGTGACAAAGCGGTGGTGGTGGTGTTGTTGTTGTTGTTGGTGGTGGTGGTGGTGGCGAGGGGTGGTAGTAGCAGTTTCAATAGTAACGTGAAAAGGCCTCCAGGCAGAAGCAGTGAGCAAGCAAAGGTCTTTCCAACCAAGCTTGAGGGTGCCATTATCCTCCACTAATGTATAACCATCAGAGGGGAACATGCCAAGGAGCAAAGTGGCTTGTGTAGCAGCATTCCCAGCAAGAGAGATGCCTTTGAACCCGGACTGTTGTAGTTTTTCCCTCCAGTTGTGGAACTTGACATCCCCACTTCTGGAAGGACCTCCCACGGCCAATACATTGCGTATCTCTCTGGAGAGCAACTGCTGCTCCACTACATGCCTCTCCTCACTCTCCTCCCCATAGCTTGCTCCCAAGGAGTCGAACAGTGCGGAGTAGTAGTGTATGGCCTCCACAAACCTTCCCAGGAAGGATCCCGCATGGCTTAGGTCCTGTTCTACCACAGTCACTACTTTTGGTGCCAACCTGCAACAGAATCCATCCACCCCATCCCATTAGCGACCACGAGCGTGGTGCATGCTAAATTAATTTATCCATAACCTAGCTTAACTAGCTCAACATGGATAATGGAACGGTTAATATTGGCTGGCTGGGGCTGGCTCTTAATTTAAATTTATGTGTATACTGTAGTAACAAAATAGAGTATATGTGGATATCAAATCATGCACTAAATCTCATTGCAAATTCAAGATAATATGATTCATTAATCCAATACTTCCAAAATCATATCTACTAGTACAAGAAAAATAATAAATTTGAAGTCATTATCATTAGCATCTACCCTTTTGATGTATAGAATATAATATGAAAACAAAACTTTTTATTAGCTGATAAGCTCCAGCTTGCTCCTACAATATATATATAGGAAAATGTGTCTGTGTTATAAGTCAAAAAGAAATGCTTTTTTGTATAAGAAAAGAAAATCACAAGGAAAGAGAGGAGGAGAATGAGATCAGACTATATATTATGAACCCTTTTTTAGGTATGGGATCTCGTGTTATGATCTTGTGAGTAAGTAATAATACTTAGGACGTAGTCAGAGATGATGATGATGATGATGATTAAGTTAATACCTTTGCAACAGACAAAGCATATTTGTATCGGAACCGGTGACATCGTAGAGCGAGTGTTGCAACCAGTGGACGGCCACAGCCTCCCTCTTGCTCACATTAAGCCTCTCCGGCTCCAAATTTCCAACCTTTTCGGCCACTGGAATGAACTCAAAGGGAAGTCCCAGTTTGTGTGCGAAATCAGACAGACGTTTCCCCGTTGCTTCAAGAGCCTCCAAAGAGGTCCCCAGCCCGGTCAAGCGGACATATGGTGGTCCACCTGGCCTAGATGCTAGGATATGAAATAGCCCAGGCCACTGCAAACCTTGCATGACGTCCAGATCTATGATGTGGACTCTCTCTTCCCTTTCAAACGCTTCTTGTATCGCTTGGTTGGCTGTGAAATGAGAGAACTTGACGAAAGGGCCAATCCCATTGAACACCTGAAAGGCCGAAGCCATCTTCTGGGTATGGCTTTGGGGCATTGAAGGAAGCGTGGCGTATATCCCCAAGCAAGAGCTGACCAGCCTTGCTGACATAGCCTCCGAGAAGTAAGCAGCCACTCGCTGCGCTGAAGTTCCAAATGGCGTCGACAGCTCCGAGATCTCAAGTAGCATCTTATTAGCTTCCTCAAAATTATCAGCGGAGACGGCCTCCGCGCATTGGAGCAGTAAGGTCAGAAGGTGCAAGCCTTCTTCGTCTCTCTTTTGCTGCCGCATCTCTTCTTTCTTATCTCGGCTGGCTGCTGCTGATGAAGAGGGAGGGGATGTGCTGCTGCTTACCTGTTCTGTCTCCGCAGAAGATGATTTTTCCTGCTGCTGATCTTGTGCTTGCTGTTGTGGAGGTTGTCCTTGATTTAATGCTAGAATAGTTGGTGTAACATTGGAAGTAGAAGAAGGGCTCTCTTGTTGCTTCTGCTGCTGTTGTTGCAGATGCTGATCATGATGAACAAGGTGGATTTGTGGCTGCTGGTGTTGCTGTTGGATGTTTGGTTGGCAGATGATGAGAGGTGGCGTCGGTCCCCAGTTAGAGTAGTGACTAACATGTGAAGAAACTGGAGGAGCTGAATTAGAGACGATATTGTCAAGATCAAGAGTGAGCCCAGAATTAGAGGCATGACCTTGATTGCAACGCCTCTGGGTCTGAAGCGGTAATGGTACTGTTGCGGCTGCCTCCTTATTCCTACTCCTCTCCACCGGGAGAATATTGGGCGGGATTATTGGGTCTGTCAAAGACCGGAGCCTGTACTCGAGGAGGGAGGCCAGATTGGGGTTGCAAGGGTAGATGATCTCCCTCACGTTCTGAATGAGCTGAGGAATGGACACGTTGGTGGAAGTGTGGAGTAGGTCCTTTATGAGGCCATCAATCCAAGCAGTGGCGGATGTGGCATCTTCCATGGAAGCTGAAGCAAGAGTACTAGTAGTAGGAGCAGTAATAGAGGTAGTGATGAGGCCGGGCGGTGGATCGGCGGCAGCGTTTGATCGGATATTGTTTCTTTTTATTTCAGCTGGAGGGAACAAGGGTAGACCAGAGAAACCACAGACGGCTGGGAGTTGGGATTGGGTGTGGGTGTCGTTGCAGCTAGTAATTAAGTTGGTGGAAAGTACTGTAGGAGACAAGAACTCAGAAACAGACAGAGAAGCAGACACGCCTGACGTAATTGCTGTCAAGTTCGTGGAAGAAGGTAGCATAGAAGTCATAGTAGAGTAGTTGAGGACTGGATATAAGATTGAGTTGGGGTTATTAGGGTTAATATTATTGTTGTTGGAACAACTTGTAAAAGAAGAGGCACCAGTACTTCTAGTCATACCAATAACATCATCATCATCATCGTTGTTGTTGTTGTCTGATATTGAAAGTGAATAGACGTTGGTGCTACTGATGATGTTACCTCGAGATAACCTCTGATGATTTTGGGGAGTAATCGCTGATTGCACTTCCATCATCTCAGAAGCCATCCTCTTCCTCAACATCTTCCCACCTGCTGCTTTTACTTGTACTGCTAATGATATTGGTGTGGGTGTGGGGTGTTTGCTGCTGTTGGTAGTGTTGTTGCCACCGTTGGTAAGCTGCAGGGAGGCACTTGTCAATGAAGCAGTACTACTGGTGGTGTCGTTATTGCTCTAGGTACCACTGTTTTTATATAGTATTGCTGTCGCTATTAATGCTGGCGCTGTTGATATGACGGAGCAAAGATGAGGCAGCTGCCATTTTGAACCAATACACTATACTAGTAATAATAGAAGTAGTAGTGAAGGCAGCAAATACAAGAGAACCAGGAGAAGATGATTATGAGGAGATGATAGGCCTCGACTGGTTCTTCTTGATCTTCGTAGATAATATTATAAGGAGATAATTAAATACTTGGAAAGAAAAGGAAGAATTTGAAGTTGCTGTCAAATGATGTGTGTGTGTGTGTGTGGATTCTTAAATCTTGCAACATGCATGCTAGCTAAGCCCAAAAACAGTACCTACACGACCTCCGATAACTTTTTGTTACTAGAAATTTCTTCGATCGGCTAATGGTGCTGCTGCTTGCTGAAATTTAATTGTTTGAGTAAGTGGATTTAAAATGGCAAGTATGGCGTAGTCTTCTTGCCTTTTGGATGCTTCTGATCATGAGTCTTCTCGCAAATGAGAAACATTGAAAAGGTAACTTGAATGGGAGCATGCAGTACTACTGGTAGCCAGGAGGGGATGGAACTGTGTGTGTAATGTCTATGTACGTACGTATGGGAGGTGCTGCTCCTCAGCTGCTAGCTGCTAGCTGCTTGTGGGCGATGGAAATATGGGTGGTTAATTGCGGATGGCATTTAGTAAGGTGTCCTTCATGTGTGTGTATTGTATATATATGTGTGGAGATCAACGAGCATGTTCATGGATTTAATTAATTCTAGCTAGCTTGGTCACGATATGAGCATATGGCAAGGCAAAGGGGACATGCATGTTGTTGCTGTTTCTTGTTAATAATGGGCATTTAATAATATTAAATGCAAATGTTAGTTGCAGGGAGAGCAGACAGAGGGGGGGAGAGATGGGCTGGCATGGTGAATGCATCTAACAGCACAAAGGCTAGAGCAGAGCAGCATTGTTGGGGTTGATGGGATTTTTGTTTGTAGGTCGTCGTTGCTTGTTTGACATTTTCCAGTCACATTCCCATCAACGGCTATTTCTATGATCCTCGTAATTAATTTATACCACTCCTACGCTAGCTAATGCATGTCCAATCTATATTAATTATTATATTTCTTTTCTATTTAATCCATGTCAATCAACCACGTTTACCAATGACTAATCTCTCTCTTATTTCATCCATCTCTCTCTTCCTTCCTGTTAATGAGATTGATTGACGAATTTCCTTCTAAAGCTAAGAGAATCTTTGAGATTTCCCTAAAGTATATCATAATTGATTATAACATTTCTTTTCAATAAAAGGAAAATGGTAATTTCATTATAATTATATCACTATTTTTATTATGCATCCAGACAAAGCATAACTAGCTTTTTGACAAAAAAAAAAAAACAATTAAAGTATAAAATAGTCTTTTGGACATCAATAAATAGTCTTGTTGATGATTTAAAAGACAAAGAAAATCCACTAAAAATCCTAAACCCTACACTATTTATATAACAATTGATCATCACATCTTACGTACACACACATGTAATCCTAGTCATGATCATTAATCAATAAGGAAATTGTTTGCATTATAAGGTTATATATGCTGATGAAAGATCTAATTAAAAATATTAATCATTATTGATTTTCTCCTTCTAGTTAGAAAACAACCACCAATATTTATTTTAAGGAGAAAAACAAAACAATAAAGAAGACCAAATAATTCATATGGTCATATTAGATCTAAGAAAAATTTAGAATATTTGCGGCCATTTAGAACAATTGACAATAGCTAGATGTCAGCTTTAGAATAAACTAATTTTAAGGGGTTTTTTTAAAGAGAGAGAAAGAGAAGATTGTTGTTAAAAATTTATCCTATTATATTAAACTAATGTATACAAATATTTAGTTTATTATAATATGAGCATACAAAGCATAAAAGATTGTTCAAGATAAACCTACAATATATAATTTTAAATCTATAAATATACAAATAAAAGTAAAGACAAACATGCTTTCAACCTTAAATATAATAAAAACAATACTAGCATGCATACTAGGTAAATATTTAAACTTGCAATATATATAAGATGAAAGTTCTAGTAGTGAATTTTTGTTGTTGTTATCAATTGAATCATTTCATTTCAAAGTTTTATGGCTCTTCACTTATGCAATTAGGATGTTTGCAATATGTCTTCTAATATTCAACAACATCGCTTTGGTTAAAATGCGCATTTCTAAATAAGATCTTTGAATAAAAAATTATAAAAAGCAAATATCTCTCAACAAAAAGGACCTAAACTCTAGACTTAAGAGAAAAACCAAAACTTAAAAGGATAAGAAAACATTAAAATATGAGGTTAGGAAGAGTATGTAAAATCTAGAAAAAAAAAATTAAGTTTGAAACTCTTCCTTCACTTTTTTTATAGTAAATTTTGAAAGCTAAAAGGTTAAAGAATTAATTCCTATAATTATCAACTTTTAATTAGCCAACACAAATCGGGAATTAAATTTATAAAAATATCAACTATTCTTAGAGTACGTAGGAAAACCAAAAATTCTTTAAAATTAATTTTTCATTAATCCATAATTTTTTTTAATTGATCATGCTAATTAAATAAATTTCTAACAAAGATGTGAATATCTAGTATTGATTACATTTTATATTGAAATAATCATGCAGTGAGGGGAAAATGTATGATGTTCAAGTTTACATAACTAATACTTACAACATAGAAGAGAAATGGACACAAGTACGAGAAAAACCACATATAAGCCCTTCAAGTATGATAAAAATATATATCTATTTTTTTATAAATTATTTATCTTTATTTTCTCCATTGTATTTCTCCTTTTTCCCTTTTATCCATCTCTCCTTATGTTGTAATTATTGGTACATAGTTATAATTTGAGCATCATAGAAATCCCCTCCAACTTAGTAGCCAATTTCAGTTGAATCTAAGGTACTGAGGCATACCTAATTAATGTAATTAATAATCATGTTTCTTCTTATAAAAGAAATTAATAGTAAACAAATTTGTCAGTATAGATTGGGATACCAATATATATATATATATATATATATATATATATATATATATATATATATATATATATATATATATATATTAACGTAACGGGTGTTGGTTTTCAGTATACTTATTTTATATACAAAATAAATATTTACATTGTAAAGTCACAAATCTAAATATTTTTATCAACTCATTAAAGTTTTCAGTATTCACTTATTATTTATTATTAATTTAATGTAGAATAAAGGAGTAAGACACACGCCCATATTTAAGGCATGTACGTATATGTATTCCAATATATAGTTGTGGCTACTTAGATAGCTATTTTCTATGATAGCTATTTTCTATGTATGTAGCACTGTTATCATAGAGAGTAGAAAAAAGTTATGGACTAAATAAAAAATAAAGAAGAAGAAGAAGAAGACTCACTCGTAATTTAAGGTGGTTGATAGGTATTTGACTTTGAATGTCACTTTCGAATATAAGTGGGTTAACCTTAAATTACAACTACATCTGCAGACATTTCATGCCAGTTTCGAGACCATAGTACGAGGCAAAGACATGTAATTAATTCATTACAAACCTCCTTCTCGTCCTTGGCTAGATTACATTATTACAAACAAACCCGAAGGAGCTCAATTATATATATATATATATATATATATATATATATATATATATATATATATATATATATTATGCATTTTCAGTAAATATTTACTGTGGATTAAAACAATGTTTATCAGGAAAATTTGGATTTTTCTTGTGAGTTTTTCATGCGTTGCATTCTTTTTTTCTTCTAGCACGTGTCTTTTTTGGCAGCTCAAAACTTTCCATTGCGTCAAAACATTTGATTAAACACAAATATCTTACTATTTTGAAATTTGTAACTTGTATTGAAGAGATAATCTTAATAAATATTAAAAATATTGATTTGGTTTAGAAAAAAAAATCAATTCAATTTCATAGAAGAAATTCCATAGAAAAAAATATTGTTTTTTTATATATGATAATAAAACATCTAATTAATAATAGGCTAAAATATTAATATAATTTTTTTAAAATAGGTTAATCTTTTATTTTCCATTATAATCTTATATATGCATCACATAAAATCTTAAATAATATAAAGTAAGCTTCTTAAATCACTCGTGGTATATATTGTACCTTATTAGTACTTTGTTTTAACTATCAAGATTGTAAAAATACTTAAAACAAGTCAAAAAGAGTCAATAATTAAAATTTTAAAAATAATAAAATTAAATCAAAATTCATTAAATTAAATCATTATTGTTTCTCTTAATTATGTGTGTGGAAACCTATGTCACGGTCTTAAAATTATCTTTAACTCCTTTGGACTAAAGAATTCATAAAATATTTATTACTTTGTTTCTTGTAATCCATACTAATATTAAAAGAAGTCTCCTTCGAACCAAATGATTCATAAAGTTTTTGTTTATACTTGTGTTTTTAATTTTTATGCACCCCACCTATAATTATAATTAAAATAATAAAACCTTTTCGATAGATATACCAAAACCTTTTCTTCAACTACTTATACCCTTATTAATATAGATTAAAAAATAGGTATTTTATTCATTGAATAATTTAAAAAACAATCCACAGAGTTTCCCATTAATGGAAGGTGGTAACACCAATTGATTACTTGATTATTTTATGAATAGCATGGAAAGTAAATATTATTTCAATTGGGCGGTGCAGGACAATCTATGTCTCACAATTTAATTAAGAGGAACAGGGCAGGTAAGGGACTCAGGAGGGGAGGAGGGTAGGTAAAGGTTGTGGCGTTGGAGTCGAGGTGAAGTCAGTTCCGTAAAATGGAACGTAGCTTTTGAACTTTCATGGTTTCTCATCGACATCCCATCAGTACTTATCAACTTTTCACTATTTTCTATTTATTTATTTTTATTTCTAACTATCAGAGTAAGGGGAAAAAAAAAAAAAGAGTAAAAGGGAGAGGAGCAGGGAAATTCTTCATTAACTAGGAGCTGGGGGTGGGTGAGTTTGAGTCATGCTCCCTCCACGCAAGGAAAGGAAGGAAGACACAGCATCTTTCATCGATAACAAAGAGATGACAGACAGCATGTAAATGTATATACCGTGAAAGTAATAATTATTTTGTAGCGATCGACATGGACAGCACGTAGCAGCGAATCATGAAGGGAGAGGAGCATTTTACGAGAATTACAGGACCAATTTTATCTAGAGAAAAAGTATACCGCTGCTCGCTCCACAGCACAGTCTACGTACTAGTGAATTATTATTATTATTATTACAGAGCGAGGGACAGAGGACGTGTAGTTGGGTGTTCCATGTTTTGACTAGCTAGCTAGCTAGCCAGCTAGCCATCTCCACGACCAAGTCTTTCAAATTCAGGAGATGAGTGGGTGGATGGATGGATCAGATGTTACTTCCTAGTTTACTTTTGAGAGAGAGAGAAGGCGGAGATTGAGCGGGGAGGTCACAAAAGTCGTCGTCGTCTTCTTTGTTTTTCTCCTCTGGCGACGACAATTGCAAAGCACAACACATGAGGGTGAGATAGAGAGAGGTGGCACATCCTCCGAAACTCACAAAATGTAATAATTAATTTTGTACTACTATAGGAAACTCTTATAGGCCTCTACCGCATCAGTCATTTTCATTTTCACTTCAAACCCTCTGCAGTTGGTTTCACTTGCCATGATTTTCTTACCTTTCCATCAGATCGAAGGATCAGAATTCAGATGAGCCAAAGGCAAGGGTACGTGGTGGTCCCCTTCCTTCTGTCTCATTACCTTTTCGATCGTTTCCATATGTACATATTTCCAATTTTCCATAGGGCTGACTGACAATCAATATATTTTACACCCCTTTTCGACGATTTTGAAAAACAGGGTCTCTGTTTTATTTTTTATTTTTTATGGTTTTAATTTTAAAGTGACACGGTTACAATAAAGTTTCCGAGGAAAGATATAATTTCAAAAAGTTACAAGTAAATAGAATAGTTTGAAAACAAACACGTGTTTTTTTTATATATAAATTGCAAAGTTTCAGAGGAATGATCAATGATGTACTTTGAAATTTTTTATATTGAAAAATATTAAAAAATAATTATTTAATTATATTAATGTTGTTAAATGATAAAAAATAATTGCTTACATTGATGTTGAAATCTTTTTTATATTGAAAGATGTTGTGAAATAATTGTTTGCGTTGATAAAGTAAAAATTTTATATTCTTGGTAAAATAATTGCATAGGTTGATGTTGGTAAATCATGGAAAATAATTGCATTGTTGATATTTTAGTAGGTTGTGTGGAATCTTTATTTAGAAGATGATATAACAATTGCTCCTCTTATGAACATAGTTGCCCTCCTAATATTTTTTGAGCTTGTTAATATGCATTGCATTGTTTTGACTGTGTAATGCGGCAAGATGTGGCAAGTTGACCTTAAGCAACACATCTTGCCTGACATAGATACAAGCGATCAGTTGCATTCCATTAACTGTTCAGGTAGGCACGCTGATTACACTTGGATGACTCACCATCTCCAGTATATATTGATGTGGGATGCATATAGAAATCTTATTTTTAGAGAGGTGCATCCTATAATCTCCAAGGAGAAATGCATGGGCTGGTACCTGAGTATAACACGTCAAATCATTATACCAAAATCAACGCAAGTTCCTCCACGCGAGAAGATGGAATATGAGCCACATGCATGTCAGATTCAAAATATTGTAAGTATTTGTTAGTTTTTATAGACTTGGACAAAACCGTTTCATTTTATGTATGGATTAATAATTTCTATTTACTTTATATTAGGTTGGAAAATTGTTACATGACAATCGATGTGCTATGCCTAATCTTCATGATCTTGATGATGATGATGGACTAACTCGTTATATGCATCTTCTTAATTTGAGATATGTCGTACTACACTTGACCTGTTATGAGAGACGTTGAGCCTAAATGATGCTGTCTTTAAGGATAAACCACAAAAACTGATGAAAGTCATGCTATTGATGAAGCCGACCCATCAACTTGCCATCGTAAAAGATATAAATAGACTTAGATGTATTATTATGTTGGGTTTTTTTTTGGTTTAGAGTTATTTTTATTTTTATTACTTTTGTAATATATTTTTAGCTAATTATGATGTTGATTTTAATGTTGTATTTTTCACACTTATTTTAGATAAACATGATTTAAAATCATTAATTGATAGGTGAACACATGAACAAGTTGCTTAAAATCTCAAGTCATCCTTTTACAAGTTAAAAAATGCACATTATTATGTTTTGTTATTGTCATTATCAATTATCTTTAAAAATAATTAATAAAAAAATATTAAAAATAACACATATTAATTTGAGATTATAATTAACAAATAAAAATGATGTTAAAATATCGTACTCTCAATTATGGGTTTAAAGTTTGATAATGTATGGTTTTTTTGAGCTTCGGTTGTGATGATTTAAGGTTTGTTTCATGTCAAATTTGGGGTTGGGACCCAAGCCTATAGTGTTTTTTTAAAATAACATTATTCGGTAAAGTTTTAGAAAAATGATAGAGGATAAAAAAGTTTTAGAAAATAACATAATTTGAACATAATTGTGTTTTTAAATATTAGTTTTATATATATCTGCTATTAAAAATAGTGGTTGTTTAGTCAAAAGTCAAAATGCATGTTTTTTACAAATTAATTCAAATGTACAGAAGTCAATCTCATTTTTTTTTTATTAAGATTCAATGACCAAGAAAAAGAGAGGCAATAAGCTGATGTGGTAGGAGAGAGAAACGAGGGAGGAAAAAAGAAAAAGAAAAAATAGAAAAAAATAATATGCCACTGGGTACTCATCGATGCTCTATTTTCAGCATGTCCAATATTATTAGAAAAATCTCGATGATATGATTTTAACCACATCTTTTTTAGACCACCAAATGATTCTAACCCTAAATTAAGCTAAAATAAAACCCCTAAATTACCTTAACCCCAAATTAACTATAGGAAAAACTCCTAACCAATTATGATATTATTTGATGGTTTTTCAAAGTATGTTTATAATTGTCTCGTTGAAATCTTTTTAATAATAACTGAGTATCTGTAAAAAACAAAGCCCCAGTATTCTCGATAACAGTTATGTATCAATATTTAGAAACATGATTTTGTTCAAACTATAATATCTCTTTAAAAATTCTCTAATCCACGCTATCTTACCAAAAACTTTTATGAGAACATTTATGAAAATAGTAATCCATGCATGGGCTCTTCATATAAAATATTATTAGTCAGATTCAAGAGGGTCTAGCGTAGCATGCATCAAGCTAAGTAAGAACCCTTAAAATATTCATCAAAGAAAGAACCCTCTGTTGTGTGCGCGCGTGCGGGCGGGGCACACATCTTTTCTATATATCGTTCACGTGATACAAGAGCTCATAATTCATGCAAGGGGTCCACCAAGACGAAATCCGTGGATTATGTCTTGTGTTTAGATTCTGTAATAGACTAGCTAGCAGTGAAGGTACGGGATAGAAGCAACCAAACACTCGCATACTTTTAAGCATAAATATCCAATAATGACCAAATTATTGGTGGCCTTTTTGGTTGTTTCTGTCCAGTTGACAGTCGGATCTCAGTGGCGAAGAGGCGTTAATCAGAGACTAGATAGCTGCATGCAGATGGACATGGGTTGTATCTGGGAAGGGAGGCAAGTCAAGGACACAGTTCAGACAGGATTAATGACCATGTCTCTCGGTGATTTGAAACGCGATGCCAGGCGGGCAGATCATCGTGCATAGATATGATATGATCGTTTTGAATTCAATATATTGGAAATCATTCACATCACGTTAAGATTTATGAATGTTCATACGCAGAGAAGGATCGTCTGTTGATAGGAAAAAGACGGATCATCCCCCCACCAAACATTCGAGTTTTACAACAAAACAACGGCATAACTATAAAGCTAACAGGGAACAAGTGGATACGGCTCGCGGGATACGTCAAATTTCCCTCTTGCATGCCAATCCATCCATTAATTAATTTGTATATATCACAATATCTTTAATCTCCAGGATGATTAATTTCCATCTAGTGTACTACGTACAGGAAATCAAATGTATTAAGTTCATGCATGCTTTAATATAAAATCAATCCCCCCTCGGTTGGTCTGACCATTTTATTTTAAATATTCGTGAGTTGATTATAATCTTTATTAATGATACCAAAAATAAAAAAGAAAAGAAAAGAAGGGGATCGATGGCTCTTTCAAGGGTTGAATTAATAAGAGTTTGGAAGGGAAAATTATTAAGGCTCATGTTAAGAAAACTAGGCTAGATTCATAGAAAGATAAATAAATCAAAAGCAACAAAAAGCCTATTAAAACAAAAGCAACAAAAGTAATAAAAAGAGGAAAGAGTTAGGATAACAATAGTAATAAGTTGAAGGAAAAGTACTCTATATGCTTGATATTAATAGAGGAAGACCTTAAAATTTCGATGTTGTATATATATCAAAACCTAGTGAAAGAGTCTATGAATTCTACGTATTTAGGACTCACATATATACCAATAATTAATAAAATATTTCAATGACATCATATTATGAATTAAGATTCTTTGATTAATACTTGACATGCATGTATTCCTTTAGTCCAAATGAAGTTCTAAAGCTTATAGGTTGCAAGATATTTCTCTGAACCCTAAAGTAGATCAAAGTCAAAAAAAGAAAACAAAGCAAGATAATTATATCACAAACAATACAAAAAAAAAACCAAGTTATCAATGACATGCATGCAATCAGAACTGGAGTGTAGTTCATATTGTCAAGTTTAGGAATATAGGCACTAGCAGTTGTTTTGACAATTGAGTGGAAAATGGGCCAGAAGCCTAAAAATCCACTTTCCCAGATCCTTGAGAAGAGAAGAGAAGAGAAGTGAAGCCCAGATGGAATCTCACAACCTGCTCATCGTCATTCACAAGCCAGCTTTTCTCTTAACAAAAAGATCGATCGTTGTATATCACTACTAAAAAATGGAGCAATTAGCAACTAAATCAATTCCAAATAAAACTAAAATCCATTACTAAATAAATTTGTCAATGAAATCAGTAATAAAAAATATCAAATGCAGATATGATATTGCTGATTTTTCAGTAACGGATAATTAGTTGTTGACAAATCAGCAGCGGATCATCCGTTGCATAACATTCTGTTGTTGGTTTTTTGAATCAACAATGCATTTTTTATTGTTGATTTATGAATTATTTACAATTAGCAACAGAGCTTATCCTAATTGGGTATTTATCTCTATCTCGCTCTCCCAACTCATACTTATGATAGGCGGGCTCAATGCCAGACTTTAGCAGTGTTTTGAAATCCTAATTGCCATGGTTATACTGCATCACAAGACTAAGTTAATTGAAATAAGGCGTTAAGCTCCTCTCTTTGTGGAATTACCGTCGATTAAAGAATATGTTATTCCACATCTGTGGAACATCTTTAAGGATGAGTAGTTTCATCAGGAACGGAAGGAAGGGTTTTAGCGTTGGGCGAGCAAGGGCATGAAGGAGAAATCCTCTAACTTTTCTTAAGGCAACTTATTTTTTTAGAAACGCAAGAGAGAGGACCAAGAATGACTAATTATCTCCTAGCTTCAAAGTCTCCCACTGAAGATCTTGCTTGGGCTAGTGCTTCCCCTAAGAGAGATGGATATGATGCCGTCGTAAAAGACCTAGTATAAAGATATGCCCCTTAAGTTGTCCTAAAATCAGGCGTGAGTCGGTCTTCACTCGCTGCTGTGCTCTCTCTTCAATTTCTGGCTAAGCAGGGTTCCTTACCCAGGGGACATATACTAGACCTTATACAAAACATCTTTTTCACATAGAGCTGATTTTCCCTTATGATTTGGAATTGGTCATAGTCTGTCAAGAGGGCAGCGCCTTGCCTGACTTCCTGACGAAAGCCGAGCTATGGTATGGGCCTGCATGCATGGGTGCTGTTCGAAGATTTAATTTTTGGCCCTATTGAGAAATCAGCTGTTGCCCAGATCCAGGGACAACAACCTTAACCTCACAAGCCGGGACTGGGCCTACCTCCATCCCTATCCCTAGAAGAGCCGTATGAGGCAGAAGCTCCATGTAAGGTTTTGAAGCGGACCCTTTCCAACAATGGGGCTTAGGGGCCGATATGATGATTGGTTTAGGTAAGGTCGGCCTACTACGGGCACTTGTAGGGATTAGTGCGTGAGACTGCGATCCACAAACTGACGCATGAGACTCACCCTTTACTTGAAAATAAAGAGGGGAAAGATAACATGGCACCGTTACTGATTATATTATTTTTTTTAAAAAATAATTTATATTTTTTTATACAAATGACTTTTTTTAATTAATTATTTATGGATATTTTGAAAGTTGTAGAATATATAAACAACATAAATTAATATTTAAAATTACTTTATCACCACTAATAAATGGAATAAAAATAAAATTCTTAATATAATTAAAAATTTAGTTAAACTTGCACTAATACAAATAAGTCAAAATACAATAAAAAATACAATCATGGTGCTTATTGTGGAGACTAACCATGATACTGTGGATCAATGTAAGATGAATCAAGATATGATAGTTGAGGTGTAGGTTGATATATTGGTGAAGATGAGGGACCTATAAGTGTCATTATTTGGGGAGCCACATGTGGTAACATTGATGGGCCATAATTGCTGGCATACCTTGGCCAATGTTTGATGTCCTACCATGGCATCCAAGATTATTCATAAGATATTCTGTCATGTAATCCATCTGTCGTTTCGTTTAAAAAATAAAATCATTTGTTTTCTTTATCTCCTCTTGCAATGCCCGATAAGATGAACTATGATATGATGACTTCACCGAGTAGAAATGTGATGAAGAACTTGTATTAACTATAGATTTTGGCATACGAGGTGCACCATATACCCTACCTTTTGTAACTCCTCCTGAAGCCACACATCAATCTGCAAAATCAAACGAAGGATGATTTTCTCGATCAGTTCCATACTTTGAAATCATCTCCTTCTTATAATTTCCTACCAAAAAAATACATGCAATAATAAATTCATTTGAATGTCAAATAATATTTAAGTTATATAAATAAATAAATAAAATACATACAACCACTTTTTTAAACTTGTTGTCTACGAAGATGTTAAATTACTTAGTATTCAGATGCAAAGCTGAAAAGACATCATCCCATGGAGGTTCTTTTCCACCAATTTGCTCTTGCTTTCAAGATTAATAAATATTATAAAAGATAAATATACAAATTTTAATTTATTATCTTAAGAAAAATAAAAATCTTTACCATATTAGCTCGATATGATTCAAATGACATTGTTCCTTCAGAATGAGTACTTATTTTGCCATCCGTTTTGGTTAACCGATTCCTCCTTACAAATTCCGATCTCCTTTGAAATTCAAGGATGGACCAAACATCTTTAATCATTTGATTCCAGTCGTTATTGTTTATCCAAGCAGGACCTTTATCAAGACAATCTATAATATTTGTAGTGTTTTCATTTAACTTGGCTTTCTTGCGAGCTCGTGTCAATTATTGATTCAAAGAAATCCTAGCTTTATCTTCCTAAATATTACGAACAATCGATTTATTTTTCTCAGGAAAGATATATTTTTTCTACCAAATAATATATAATAAGTAAAAAGAGTGCATAAAATTTCAAAGTATGGAATTGATTAATCATATTGTGTTATCTTGTTAAGAATTTGCAAGATTATGTGTTGGGCCTAAACAAGAGACACCATGATTGAAATAACTAGAGAAATTAAATGAAGCAATTAAACAACATACAACGATGCCCGTCAACATCAGATTCATTATAGTTAACACCTTGCAAAATCAATATTATTAATTAATTAAGTTAATGATTTAAACTAAAATATTATAGTGGCCTGACTCAAATAAATAAGTTGTAAAATATATATAAAAGGATGCCTATAAATTTTCATAATGCTACATTAAAGTGATCAAAATTGAAAAGAATATGGCAAGTTGCGTTGGTTCATACCTTAAACTCTTTAAAGAGTTCATCCGTACACATTGAATCTACTTTTTTTTTCTAAAAGTGTCATGCTCCCTTAAAATTGGACCTTAAAATATCTCCGATTGCATGTCCACATGATACGTTATTGAACATGAAAAAATATAATAACAAACTTTTATTAAACAAATAATTACACAATAATAAATACTTTTTTTCATACTTGAAAATATAACCTTAATAACTTAGTTTTTAAAAGTCTCAACATACTCTGTTGTTCCATACAAACAAACCTTTTTTTTCCTTGTAATTGGATCCATTGGTGTGTCAAAACCCTTCATTTTAACCCTTCGATCATAATTGTACAGAGAAGAGGTCAAACCGTGGTTTGATGGGACCATCTTGATCCTCCACGCCTCTCACATTATAATCATCCCCCTCATCACATACGCCTCTCTCATTACTACCGTCTCCCTCATCTTCATCTCTAATGTTCGCATCATCATCATTATCACCATAATCACCATAATCACCATCTATTCTCTGATAACTCTTATATAAATTATGTCCTTCATAAGCAAGTTGGTTATCTCGAGAGAAACTTATCTAATTGACATCTATATGGGTAATTCATGGGTAGGAATCGTCGATGACAATAAAAAAAATATAGTTTTCCCTCTATTTTTTTAATCTAAAAGCCTTGTTATGCTTCATATAATAAGGACAACACAAATTTTCATGAGTGCTCTAACTCGATAATATGCCATATGCTAGAAAGTCATTAATGATCCACATCAACGCTGTCTTTAATTGAAAATTTTCCTTTCTATATACATTATAGGTTTCAACACCAATAAACCACAAATTATTTAACTCATCAATCGAAAGTCTTAGGAAAACATCAAGCTTTTTCCCCGGATTCTTTGGCTCTGAAATCATCATTTCAAAAAACATGAATGATCTAGTCATGCATTTTCACGGAGGCAAATGATAAACAATCATAATTACTAGCCAACGAGAGTATGCATTTGAAGACATGTCAAATGGATAAAACCTATTAGTGCATAACCTTAATTGAATATTTCTTGGATCATATGTAAAGCTTAATGGACATGATTAAACTCCTTCCATACCTCCCCATCAGATGAGTGCACCATAAACCTATTATCTTACTTATAAAAATGATGTTATGTCATATCTTTGGCATGATGTGGAGACATGAATAATCTCTAAAGCCTTGGTGTCAAGGGATAGTATCGGAGTTGCTTCTCTGCCTTATCAGAACCTTTACTAGTTGCATTTCTAGGTTTGTATCGTGAACTTCCATAAAAGTCGTAATTTGTTTTCATTGCATCTGCCCCATAATACAACATACAATAATTAGGACACACATTATATTTCTCATAACCAAGTCCAAGTGGCCGCATAAATTTCTTGGCATTATAAAATTTTGATACCAAATTTTCATTATTAGGCATGCAACTTTTTATAAAATCAGTAAATTTGTTGGAGGCAATCTAAGTCAAATTTAAAGTTGACTTCATATTAAGCAATTGTACACAAACATATAATTTGGATTGCTTGGTACACCTATCCCATAAAGGCTCCCTTGCAACTTTTAAAAGTTTATAAAAATTAGTTGCTTTCAGATTTGGAAGTTCCTCTGCTACCACAGGACAAACATCATTCACAACATGACTAATCCCAACCGATAAAGGTCCAACCAACATTGGTTCTATAACATAAGGCTCCCCATGTATAATATATTTTTCATAACAAGGTAAAAAACCTTTTATCAATGGGTGCTTACAAACATCATCTTCTTTTAAAAACTTTTGATTTTTGCACCTCACATAAGGACATCTAATTTTTCCCCGGATATATTTTTATCAATTGAAAATGCAAAATTGATAAATCTTCTAACACCCACAATGTATTCAGGATAAAGACGACCATTCATAAGATGATGATACATCCACGATCGATCATCCATAATCTAATTAACATGATAACACCAATAAGCATTTTAGAAACAAACATTTTAGAATGTTATTTAATATAATATTTTTCTTAATCTAAAAGTAAAACGTTACGTAACAAATTATCAAAACAACTCTGTTAATTACTATTTTAAATTGTTTTTAAAATTTATTACACATTTAAATTAACCCCAACTATGTATCATATATAAATAAATCTTTTTTTCATAAACAATACACAATACTCCTAAGTAGGTAGAACTTGAATCAACTTGCTTGTTGATCAAAACTAAATTCCTTTTAAGGCAATTTTAAAAACATACCCCTAAATTTAGCTCTGTATACTTAAAGAAATTTATTAAATTCTTTTAAATGTTGGCTTCAAAATTTGACTCAAAACATCATAAAAATAAGCATACTTCCTTAACTACTAGTATTTAAACAATCATTTAAAATAAAATATGTACCACATAAATCTCTAGTCAAAGTTCATAACATGGTCCAAATATAGAAATTGAATTTAAGACATGTACCTAATGTAAAATAATTTAAACAAACTCTTTATTATTTTTTGAACTACACATGGCAATTTGATAACAATATGGTGGATACCATATCCTTAAGATATACAGTCACCTCCACATCAATTAATATTTAACAATAATTAACTATTCTATGGACATAAATTTATAGTTAATTGATATATTATATGTTCATGCACCTACAATGTCATGGTCAGTTTCAGGAACACTTATTTTGGCTTCCTAGACTTCATTTTGGTCCTATAATTTCCATCCAAAAAGAAACTCAATATCAGATTTAATGAAAGAAAATCATTTAATTGATATTCTATACAAACTCACACGTTTAATTAAATTGGGGGTTTTGATAAATTTTCAATTAAACATGCATAATTAGGTTATAGATCATGGTAAAAACATTTCATAAACCCTCAATTTTATCAAATGAACAACCTAAAACCATTATTCAAAGTAATGATAATTTTTTTTTTTGTTACTAGCATTCTTGAGTTCTAGGCAAGCGAGATGGAATCTACACGAGAGAAGAACACATGAGATTGGGAAAGTTAGGTAAAAACCTTTTAGTGTAAGCTAAATTGCAATAGATAAAACAATAAATCCTAAAATTACTTGAATTATTGAAGAGAAGAGTGTAAAACCCAACCCATATATAAAGAGAGGGGGTAAATCAAGGATGTTCGATGGTGATAATTATGGGTCTAGTGGGATGTTGCCATGGGTCGGTGTTTTTGGTGGTTTACAAAAGAAGATTAAATTTATTGAGATGAAGGAGAAGAAAATGAAGATAAAAGTTAGGGACGAAGGAAAATAAGATCGATGAAGAGAGAGTGCAAGTTAATTATTTTTCTAGAGTTATGGATGTTAGGGACGAAGGAAAATAAGATCGATGAAGAGAGAGTGCAAGTTAATTATTTTTCTAGAGTTAATAAGATCGATGGATGTTAGGGACAAAGAAGATGAAGAGATTGCAAGTTAATTTTTTTTCTTTGTTGTGTTTACGTTTCTGAAGGGGAGAGAGTGCAATATTAGAATTTTTCTTTTAGGCTAATCAATGGTTGAGAACTTATAATGTCAAAGCTAATTAACAATGTGTATAATTTTAGTTTTAGGTTAAGATTTAAATAATTTTTTTCCAATCAGCAATAGATAATCAGTTGTAAATTTTATGTTGCCTTCAACAATGGATTTTTCATTGCTAAGTCTGTTACTGATATTAAAAAAATAATATATATAATCCGTTGCAAATCTATTACTAAATTAACAACTGAATTATTCTATTACTAAAATCTGATGCTAATAGCCTTATTTTTTTTAGTAGTGGTAGTCTAGGTGAATATATGGGTTGAGGATTTAGAGTTTAAAGTTTAGAGTTTAGCTGAGGTGTCAATGACTATGGAAAGGATGGCGAGTCTTATTACTAATATTACGAGCCAAAGAATAAATACCAAGTGCTTTTCAATAACTACTACTATTGGTGTATAAGTGCAAGGAGCAACAATGCTATTCTTAAGTTTCCTTCATCTCTGTTCTCTCATGACTTCCTTGACATTGGGCCTCCTTATCCTTCATCAACCCCACCAATTATTTATTGTTGTATATTATTTTCTTTACCTCTTTTTCTGTACTAGCTAGTAAAATAGATATTAATTCAATTATTATACATTCATAAGCATAACTAATGAAGGTCCTGCTTCTCTTACTACTCATGCTCTTGTAATTGATGGCAAGTTAATTACGGATGAAATAAGCCTCAGAATTGTTGAACAAGTTAGGAGGATGAGGGATTTCATTGCTAGAGTGCCTGGCTTGACTGACATTCTTGTGGGCCACCAAAGGGACTCTTAAACTTACATCCATAACAAGGTTAAAGCTTGAAAGGATAATGGAATCAAGTCACTTGTCACTCAGTTCCCCTAAGATTGTAAATAAGATGGTGTTATCTATGTTGTGTCCACTTTTAATGAAGACCTGTCTATTCATGGTAATTTCTGTTCACCATCATTTTAATATTTCTTTGACTACCTGTCTTTATCTTCTGATCATTCTTTTATAAAATTGTTATAATTATAGAATTTTTATTGCATCAAAATATTATTTCTAAAATGTTTTCAGTCAATACTCTATCAAGATTGAATATTAATTAGAATTGTTGAGATTAATACATATTATATTTTTTATGAAAAGAAATAGTTGTTCATATAAACCGAGGTATGAGGAATACTTAAAACTAATATATACATACTTGTTAGATGACATGTGCACTGAACTGGCCCACATGAAAATTCCAGATGCAAAGATCACCTGTGCCCATAGAAAGGCTCACATGATGATTGTGTTGTTATGATTTGATACCACTACATGTTATCCTAATCAAGCGTAACAAATGAGCAAATATTAGGCTTAACATGAACTATATAAAAATATATTTAAATAATCAAAAGAGGATTCATCATCCTAAGTGAATTAGAAAAAATGTTCCATTTGTTATCAAATAGTATTGATTATAAATCCTTGTGTAAGGTGAAATGAGATTTGAAAAGATTTTCAAATCATATTTAAAGAATAAATGACTATGATGTTGAAAACAAAGATGATTCGACAAAGTAGACAAACTACATGCTATAATATCTAAATCAGAAACAATGTTGATGAAATGATAATAATTACACTAAGAAATTAAGTCAAACCACTTACGACTTTTCTAATAATTGAAGAATTATGATAGGTTGCTAGAGATTATACTTGATCTTCAAATATAAATCAATCAATTGTTGAATTGATAATAAATTACTTGTTAATTTACTTAATCTTATTTTATTTAGGATCATGATTTATATTTGAGCCACCTTATTTGGGAACCTAATGGGTCATATATATACGAACCATTAGTCAAAAATTAAAATGTGATGATTAATCAAGTGCGACTTGATTGTAAATAAGTTTTAGAAATTAAGGACTATAATGTAATTTATACAGAAAATTACAATTCTAAACTTTAAAAAATCAAGTAAAGACTTGATTGAATAAATTTATAAAATTATTCTGAAACAATATTTGTGATATTATTCAGGAGGCAAATTGATATTTTGCTATTTATAAGGTTTTCAGGTTGAAGTTACTGAATACTTGAAAAACACAAAAAAAAGCAAGCACTTAAAGACACAACAATTCCTCTCTCCTAAAAGGGTTAAAGATATTTCTCATTGGTGGTTCGTGTGGATTATTATTTGAGACCGGATACTTGAATGACTTATAGTTTGTGACAATCTAGTCTTGAAAAAATTATTCAAAGCCGAAAAGAATATCTAATCTTTAGATAATCTTTCTATAAACACTAAACAACTCTTGGCCTGTCTATAGGATCTTGAGACTCCAAATTTTTTTTGTAAATTTTTTTCTTTTGCTGTATATATGTGTTTTGAAAAACCCAACAGACCCGATCTCTATAACGTTTGTAGATTGCATATATCCTTACTGTTCTGTGCTATACATGCCCATAATTTGATATGGCATAGGCTTGGTTTCATTCCTGTATTTGATGCTAATACATGAATATCGATATTTATCCCCGTAATTGGCTGAGAATTGTGATTTTTTAAGTGTCATTACCTTCTAGTAATGCCTGATTTTTGGTGCTAATACATGAAGCTTTGTTCTTCCATACTTCTCATGTCAAAGCAATTTGTTTCGAAGATTAACCTTGAAAATAAGATGATAATCTTCATGTTACAATTTAATGCATTTTCCTGTAAGATATTTGATCAGGCCATACAAAACTCCTTAAAACGGCCTAATGAATTAATTCTTCTTATGGGATATCTAAGACCAGATAATAGCTTTTTGTGGTAGGTAGGTGGTCATGTATTTAGCTGCTTATGTATAGAATTGAAATAGTTCAGGATTTGATAAGGCCTATTTGAGATGCTGGTGTTCTATGGATGACTTAAGAACGAATGTGCTATGGGCTAGCATATGGATGAGGGAAGGGTTTTGAATCTTCTTAAGTTAGAAAAGGATGTAGATATATGGCTTCCATCCACTCAACATGGGGAATCTTGCTGTGAGAGGCTCTCCAAAGGGTTGCATTGAGCTAGCTATTTATCAGGTCAGGTGTGTGTTGAAATCATGGGGAAAATGCGATGGAGTTTGACCCATGACAATAATTACCATGCTACTCGGGATCCTGCGAAGCGGGCTTCTGGTTTCACTTGACCACATACGTAGTTAGTAAATAATTGTGTGTTTAACTGCTTTCATTGATGCATATAATCCAGTGATAGATGATGATGCATGCTCATGAAAGGTTCCTTGTTCAATCAAATACCCCCTTCCCGGTCGCTGTCCGAGCTTCAATTCTGGATATCTGCCTCTGTGCTCTGGATACTGGATTCACCGGCCTGGCCATCCTTATCGGACCTCAAGTGGTTTGCTAGGTTTCAAGCATTGGTACCAGCTGCAGCAAGTAGCTTTTTTTTCTTTGGTCAAGTAGCCCTAAACAATAGTTCAAGATTGTCTTCTACATGGTTATTTTGGACAAACATTGATCAAAATCAAGATCACTCAGGGCCCTTTGTTCCCAAAGTGGGCAGCCCAATTACGACTACTATATATGGACATTGCAACAGCTTCTGTTACTTGTTACGACCATGTTGAAGGACGGAACTCCTTAAGGCGTGTTTGGCTCTGATATTGCAGCCTCGATCACCAAATCAGCATCACCTCAAGAATGACCTTTCTGAAATCCTATCCGTAAAGCAGACAACTGCTTCATGCAGCTCTCAAGCATCAAGAACAGTAGAATCATAATCAAGCGGCCATTGCCACTAGTGATGTGCAGTAGCCTCATTTGGTGTAGCGAGCAGTTCTCAGGAGATGACAATTTCAGCTATGCATGCAGGCACATCCTACGATGCCATCTTTTTGTTTTTTAGAGTCCATGCCATCCTTGATCACGTAGGAATATCAGAAGTAATAACTTTTGTGTTGCAAAAACCTTTTAAATCCAAACATTTTCTTTATCGAGAGGGATAAATTTTTTTTTAAAAAAAGGGACCTCCCATATTCTTTGCTCTTGGGAGTTTGTTATTTGCTAGGCTGCTCTGGCATGGATTGCAATAATTAGAATGGGTTATACTGATTGTCAGGTAACATAGAACAAGTTAGTGTAGTGGCGGATTCATCCAGCGACTACATGAGCAAGCTTTCACAGCATTCCTTCATCGGATGTGATAAAAAATAATAAAAAAAGGCAACAAGTACAAATAAATTTGATCCAAATCACCATGAGACAGCATCTTGGCGCAAATGCTAAAGCTAAGGAGGCGACAGTTATTCTTCCATTTCACCTGCAGATTGCACTGGCTCAACAACCGGGGGTATACAGTCCACCTTGTAACGCAGGACCTATTACAAAAATTGAGATGGCACGAGCAATGTTTAAATAATTGTGAATGCAGCACAGTAGCTCACTACTAGTCATTGTTTTTAACAAGTCACATACTGATATCACTATAAGTAGGTTATGTTAGTCTCGCAGAAAGGGAGTAAATTGTCCCAAATGAATCATGTTATTAATGCTCAGCATGCCTTCTCACCTTTTTAAAAAATGCAGAATATGAATTATCCCAAATAAGCTTGTAGTTTCCAGATACGCACGTGGAGAAGTTCCCCTGTAACAACATCAACGTCATGGGTAAGGGATCTCCCTGTATCAGCATTTATATCATGAAGAGATCCATCCATCATATTAGAAGGTGTGGTAAAATAGTCAGTAACTCACTTGGTCAGACTCATAACGTCGATATGGTAGTATCAGCTGTGGAAGGACCACACATGCCACAAGGTACATGCAAGGACAAAATACATAATTAAAGAAATTAATACAAAATCGAAACCAGGAAATCAGAAATTAGCAACAATAGGTCAACCACAATCTTTTGTTTTTGTAGTCCAATATAAGTGAAAGGTCTAATTGAAGAAATTTTTTTTTAAAAAAAAAAACTACAAAAGTAGTAAACATTTCCTAGTTTAACTTACAGTTTTTTTCCCTGTAGGGTCTGTACACTCCACACTAAATCCAATATCCTGACCAGCAACATATAACCCCAGTAAGATGGAAAAGGCAGTGATTGAAACAAAAAAGAAAATAAAAAAGGCTAAAACTATGAGATAATAATAGCATCACAGTTCAACCCTGGCTTAAATGCGAATCAAATCTCTGATTTTTTACCTTCCCTTTTCTAGTTTGATGACTACATCAGATTTTCTCAACATTATAAGGCACAACCAAAACATACCAGTTTAACCAGAAAGCTTTAACATAACCGACCCAAATCTTCAAATTAATCCCAAACCACCTAATTAGCACTAGATAAATGGAGACCCCCTGTGAAAACAGGAAGCATCCAACTGCTTTCATTGCATCATGCAGACAGTACCACAAAAGGCATCTTTCTTGGAAAGAACACACATGAAATTGATACTAATTTCCTAGTCATCAATCTAGTTTGTCATCGGTCACATTCCGAGTTTCTTATTCAATGATAAATCCCACTTTTGACACCTTTTTTAATCCCATAAAACCCTTCAGTAAATTTGGAGAAACTCAACAATAATTGATTTAAAGGGAAAAAGAGAGGAGAAAAAAGGCAATTGAGTTCTTGATATGAATTTAGGAAAATGAGTAAAAAGGATAATTAAAAAAAAAATGATCAATAAAATTCTAAAGGTGTTACTGCTCTGACATTTTGACATGCATTGTGACAACACTGTAGATGGTGATGTTGGCATGGGAATAAAGACAGTTCCACTTACTATCATATTGGCATCCACTAAGTGTCTAAAACAATAAATGAAAACTGAACGTTGCAATTGAAATAGGAAACCTCATTTCTAGTCTACATGACAACTTCTGTAGGTAATTCACAGAATACTGACTGTGACATAAGGCCTGATAAAATAATTTCTAAAAATGTGCTTGGTCCATGTCACCCTCTACAGTTGAATGGATATAACTAAGAGAAAAACAGTTTTTCTTGTACTGCGTAGAGGAAATGGGAAGTTAAAACTGCAGTATCTAATTTTAAAATACAGCAGACAAAGTTCAAAAGCTTGGAAGGATTGACAGCATGAACAAGAAGATTACCACGATGAAAAATTTCGTTAGCTAAACACCCCAGAAGCTAAAAATAATTGAAAGAGCAACAAAAACAGATTTCGTGTTAAGAACCCAGCTCAAGAAATAGTTTGAGAATACTACCATGTTAATTTTGCCTTGTATCAAACTGAAATCCCAAGCAATGTATGAGTTCACTGATTCCACAGACAATGAAACCTAGAAAGGTAATGCCCTTACCATTAGCAAGTCAACATCTGAAAAGATGTAAAAGATTCCAAGCAGCTACAGGAATTGCATTTAAACAATGGAAAAGAGAAAACATTTAAAAAAACAAGCCAGTCATCTGAGCACACAAATGAACTTCTCCAGTGCAATCTACAGTTGAACTCTTTTACAAATTCCTGTTCATATGCTAGCAGGCACAAAGTCTAGAAGGAGATTAATATAGACTTGTGCATTTCAAAAAGAAAAAAAAGCTTTCAGCAAATTTCAATGAAGCTCCTCCCAAGTGTGTAGAATAATTAGCAAGCAACTATGAAAGATTTAACTTCCACTTGATTCATTTATGCGTGCGCGCGCGCACAATATGAACAGAAATCCTGCAAATAGTGCTTAAAACAAACCTCGTGAGTTTTCCCAGCTGGAACATTTATCTCCTTGTAGTCATCATTGTTTCTGTATAGAACAAAATAGAAAAGTTCAAATTGAAAGTACTGATGCTAATTAGAAGGTGAAAACCTGAAAAACTTACCTAGCTTCTAATGCACCAGCAGCTTCTGCTGAAATAAAGAAAGGGGAATTTGCAAATACCTCACTGACAAAACAAACATTCAAATGAACATGAGAACAACTAATATAGATCACATAAAACATTAATTATTATCTATCATATTAAAATTGAAAATCCCAATTTTCCTTCTCAGTGGATTTTCTTTTATAAAAACAAACCATTGTTTTCCACCAGTAAAAAACAGGGCATACAAGCCCTATCTCTTTTCATGTTCAAGTTTGGTCATAATTAGAGAATTTTTGCGTAAGGAATTCCAAATGAATATAAACAACCACATACTCTTGTAATATTGTAGAGTTTTGTTAATAAATTAATGCATGTTTTACTTTAAGTTTGAATGAATATTTTACCTCATTATGCTCAAGAAATGTTCTTTTACCATCTCTATTCTAAATCAGTATCACCTCTCTAACTACTCATATCACAATAACCTTATTTCATCAATAAAAAGTTACACTTAAATCTTGATGTCTTCCTCCATCATGTAGCACCAAAAATCCCAAGATTCCAACCCTGACAATGCTCCCATACTGTTCGTAGCACAGTGCAGCCGCAAGAGTTGCTCATTTTCTTGATTTTTCACCCAATCATATCCCATTTATGGCACCACTTAAAACCCTAAACTCCTGTGTATTTTCCCAACAATTTCTGCATCAATTGATCTATCAAATTTGGCCCCCAACCTGATGATTTGTTGGTCTCCATTAATAATCTAAACTCTATCTTAATTTCTTGTAGCTAAGACAATCGTAAAAGAGAACCTTTTCAACAAAATTTCATCAACATGCCCCAAGAATCTTTGGTGACCTTCAACAACCCTGTAATTCCAATTTTACCCAACCTTAATCCACATTAGCAGTTTGTGTAAGCCCCTCCTACATCTCATTTTTCCTATTTTCTCTGAACATAAAAAATCACTAGTTTATGGAAAGAGAAATATCCCTTTAAACTCCAAGAGCATTTATCAACAGGATAGCAAAATGATGATGGTGATGGTTTTAGTAAATAAAAAAAAAAACTAACAACAACGGCGATGCTAATGTAAATAATTGTAGAAGTAGCATCACCACCATCACAATAGAAGCAGGAGCAATACCTGATGAAGGTGATGAACCTTCTGAACTCATAAGTGTAGACATCAACAGCTTGTTCCAGGACAGCAACTTGATCCCTGGTTCTGATAAAATATACACCACAGCACAAAGGCATAAAAGCAACCCACGGAAAATGTCACAACAGCACTGGCTAAGATACAGTAAAACATATATCTAGCTTATGACAACATACTACATCTAAACATTAGAAAACTCAGTAAAGGCAGCAAGTTACCCACAATTTTTTTGCCTCAAATCTCCCCCAAGCAAGTTGAATGAATAGTCTAATCAAGAGAACCATTGCTGTCAGACTGTATAAAGATGGTCCGTAACGCTGTCTTTGCTCTTCCATGGGCCTGTACATTTAAGATTTTGATCAAACATTATCAATTAGGTACCAGATTCATGATGATTTCCGTATATCTATTTGTCTGACAAGTGGCACTGAGCATATACAGTAATGTAAAGAGGAGTACAAAATACTTCCAAAAACATAAAGGTGCATACCCATTGTCATCATTTATTTGGCGAATGAAGTCTAGTAAAACCTGCATCAGATGAAGGGAGGAAGGCATCACGTCAGTTGCATGTGAACATTGATGCTTAAGTATGTAAAAAATGCCCAGGGCAAACAAAATTGATATTGCTAACCATCAGCTCCCAAAAAGATTAGACCAAGGATACGTGTGGTACAGGGGTCAAGTTGTAAATTTTCACCTCCTTTACTTATGTTTGGTACAAGTTATAGGGAACGAGTTAAACATTAACCTCATGGGGAGGGATAAGGAAATTTTTTGAGAGGGGGGTTTTGGGTTCTGTGTCCTTTCTTTCTTTTTTCTTTTTTTTTTCCATTTAATACTATTTTTATTCTTTTTTTCCACATCTATTTTGGACCACAACTATAAATTATCTATTTTCTTTTTACAATTGCATTTAACCTAAAATTTGATTTTACCTTCACTAAGACCTACTATTATCTCTAATTTTCCCACCTCCAACTGAACATCCTTAACACTTCATCCCTTAATCCTTTTTCACACCTTCAACACTTCACTTTTAAATCTGCCCCACTTAACATTTCCCCTTCAAAATTTTCACCCCATACCAAACACAACCTAAAAGGAAATACTTCGATGCCCCCACCAAAAATAAAAATCAAACAACCTAGGCCAAAAGAGAGGTGAGGAGAAGGTAGGATTGTACCTGAGGAACTCCTACCAAGTACTTCACAAGAGTTTTATATACACCTGTTGCTGAACCAAGCTGTGCTAACTGTCTCCTCCTGGTAGGATACAGCATTTGGGTCAGAACTGTATAGCCCCTTGCATCATTTTTTTTAATTACAAATAAAAAATATATACTTAACAATATGAAAGGTCATGCCGGCACACAACAAAGGATAAGACATCCTCCAAATAACCAAAAAAGAAAAAGCTAAACAAAATGAAAAAAACAAAGCGTTCTTATCTCTCGGCTTATCTTCTAATGAAATCACTTCAAAGATAGCAGGGCAGAGCACCTAAGTACCACAATCTGTAAAACAAAAACCAAGGTGCCTCACCTATCCATTTGTTGTCTCCACAACAGAGCGTATCGATCACGTATACTTCCACCAGAATTAACGAGCGCATCAACCTCTGCTTGCTTATTCCTTTCTGACCGCTCCCTTTGCTGTCTGATAAGCGTTCCCCGAAAATCTTGAGGCATGTAGGTCATGACTGAATGAAAGCAAGTTCTCAAACACCTTAGCAAACATCAGTACAAAAATCCTGGCAGTGGCCTAAACCATTCACCTCTCAGCTGGTATCTTGAATAACCAACAAGATAGGTTGAAAACCATGCATAACTATGATCCTCATGCCTATCACTAATTAATGAATCAATTCTATTCCTTTGGCAGAGGATAGCAGCCTGCTTGTATCAAGGTAATCCTCAAATAATTCTCAAATAAAAACAGAAGAAAGAAGAGACCAAGTCAACAGTTTCATCTATTTTCTCCACTCATAAACTCAAAGTTAGTTAGTGATCGAATTATGAAATCTGAGCGTTTGAGAAGTACAGTATAACTTCTCAAATTAAACTCAGTTCTGTGATTTATATCAAAACTTTTCCTGTTACAAACTTAATCCACACTAATTATTAGTATTGAGTACATGTAATTCACCATTTTAAGATGGTTTGCACTCAGAGATAAACATTTACTAGTGACTAAACAGCCTACAACCTTTATCAGCAACCTGCTAGCAAGAATACAAAAGGAAAACTCTGATTTGCTAAGAAGTAAACTGCTGGCAAGTAACCCTGATAAGCTAGCATATTGCTAACCTAATGTCCCATTTCAGAACCGCATTGAAATTTTTTTTTAGATATTGCAAAAAGTAATCTGAATTAGTATAATCCTGTATTAACCCAAACTCCCAAAGGCAAAAAGATAACCGCCGTGATGCCATCTCTTCCAAGGCACTTAAAATCAATCTCAGTGACCACATAAATCTGATTATAAAACCAAGCATGCATTGAATTCTGGTGTACCTTAAGAAGATCATTCATTTATTTAATGCTAAGGTCAAGATTGGTGCACCGAGAAGAAATGGTAAATGGGATCAAGATTGTGAATAAGATGAATCGCCGCCGCAGAAGTTAAAAAAAGGAAATAAAATGATCAATTCAGAAAACTCAAAGCATTTCAACAGAACATATGAGTCAACATAGGCAATGCAGCATTCTTCTGAAAGATTAAAGTGGAAAATAATTGATGCATGGAGAAATAACCTGTGTTGAACACATGATCAGAATTCACAGCTTGGAAATCTTGCAATACGTTCAAAGTCTTCTGAAACTTATATCTTATGTTGTTAAAAACAGTAGAGAGTTCACTGTCATCTTGAAGCTACAATTCATAATAAATAATGTAAGATAATGCAAAGAATTTGTGTAAAAAATATAAGAAATTATAAAAAAAAAATATGGAGGCTTACGGGCTGAGGGCAGCGAGATTCATGAAGCAAAAAGATAATTTCTTCCATGTGTTCTCGGTTCTTCCACATATTCTCATCAATTTTATGAGGAGACTCTCCTTCAGATTCTTTTAGCAATAAGCTTTCATCTAAAAATCAATCACCACCCACCCAAATAAATAAATAAACTGAACAATTATTGTTGTTGTAATTATTTAAAAAAAAGGGAAAAGAAAGGGAGTGAACCTTGAGAGGAGGGAGGAGAGTCCTTGAGCAAATCGGAGGTCATGGAGCGGATCTCCGAGGAAAGGCGAGAAACGTCGTCGGGGAGAGGGGTGAAAGGGTATTTGTCGTAATAAGATGCCAGGAAAATCCTGGTTATCGGCACCAGACCCTCTGTTGATGCCATTTCTAATCTAATCTGATCTCCAGGAAAGAAAAAAAAAAACAACTTTCTGCTGATTTGAGTCAAATAACCAAACCCAATTACTATCAGAAAAATAAAAAAAGCGGTGAATTTTCGATAGAAGAAGATCGAAAATAATAATTCAATTAATTAAATGGATTTCAAGTCCAAGCTGCTCCTACTCCATCCTCCCTCTTATGCCGTAGTATATTCCTTTCTTTCTTTCTTTTATATCCTTTTCCTTTGTTTTATTTTCCTTTTTATATATTTATATTTTCATGTTAAAAATATTTAAGGAATTAAATTTAAAAGAGGCGGCGTGTAGTGCAAGGCTGTCGCTTCGCTTCAATTTTCCGTCATTGGAAGTTCGTTACTAACAGAAGAGTTGACAAGCGTTGCTTTTCTGTTCTTCTTTTTATCTTTTTATTCAATACTCCTCCTATTGATCAAAGTAGAGTTACGCTCTGGCGCAAAACAGCCCAAGTACAGCTGAGGTCCAAGGGATTTATTTGTGGGCCAATAAGCCCAATTATATGCCTTTGGATTTGTCATAATAACCGAGCAAAGCCCATCGTCCAATTGGGGAAAAGAAGAGAAGAGAGCGAAATGGAATGAAGATAAAAAAAAACCTTCAATAGAGAGACGTTAGAATATAACACACCCAATTTTTCTTTATTTTCGAAAACAAGCAAAAATAAAAGCAATGGGTGGTGGTGGAGGTGGAGCTGATGGTGGTTCAGACATTGCACTGCATCCCGAGAAGGTGAAGATTGTAGCCACATGTTTGGTGGTTGCGGTTGGCGTATCCCTCTTAGGGTTATATCTCAAGTCCGGCGCCGAATGGAGGTCTAATTGGTCATTATCTTTAAACAAGAAGAAGAAGCCAATTCGAGTGTACATGGACGGCTGTTTCGACATGATGCACTACGGACACTGCAACGCCCTCCGCCAAGCACGCGCCCTCGGAGATCAATTGGTGGTGGGCGTTGTTAGCGATGACGAAATTATAGCCAATAAAGGTCCTCCAGTGACACCTGTCCATGAAAGGATGATTATGGTGAATGCGGTGAAATGGGTGGACGAGGTGATTTCAGATGCGCCATACGCTATAACTGAAGACTTCATGAAGAAGCTTTTTGATGAATATAATATTGATTATATTATTCACGGCGATGATCCTTGCGTCCTCCCTGATGGCACCGATGCTTATGCGCTCGCTAAGAAAGCTGGCCGTTACAAACAGATTAAGCGCACTGAAGGCGTTTCCAGCACGGATATCGTTGGTAATTTATTTATTTATTTATTTTTATTCTTTTTTAAAAGAAAAGAAAAGAAAAAAGATATGTGTGTCTGTGTGTGTATTTCATGGAATTATAATTGTTGTTGTTGTTGTTGTTGTTGTTGTTGTTGTGAATAAATAGGTCGCATGCTTCTGTGTACTCGAGAGAGATCCATTAGTGACAGCCACAATCAGTCGTCATTGCAAAGGCAGTTTAGCCATGGGCACAGCCAGAAATTTGAAGACGGTGGATCTGGAAGTGGAACTCGGGTTTCTCATTTCCTTCCTACTTCACGCAGAATTGTACAATTCTCCAATGACAAGGTATCCAGTTAGTTACTCATCATTCGGCCAATAACAGTAATTTCATTATTAGTTTTCCACATCTTTAGTGATTCCTTGCTTGCTGCACTTTATTGGGTATTGCTGCCAAGAGCCGGTAAACCTTGCGCCTTTTCCTGTGTGGAATCATGTTCTGCAACTAACTGGGTGGCGTTCATTTCATCTCAAACAAGCACTAGGCATCATGCAATGCTTGAGTCCTCATTTGTTGTGCAACTTTTGTGCCTCTCACAAAAGCTAGGACCTTGTAACCTGTTACCCACCATTTGTTCAAATAGAAGCTGGTAAAGTTCTATCGTAAAAGTGGATTACTTTACTGATCACAATGAAACAAGATTTATATCTAGTTCGTCTTTAATGCGTTCTCCATATTCTAAGTGAATTTCTGCTGTTTTTATGCAAATATTATGATATCCACAATGCCATTTCTCAACCAATTTTCTACACAAGTGATTTCAGGGGCCAGGGCAGGATGCTCGCATAGTTTATATTGATGGTGCGTTTGATCTCTTCCATGCTGGACATGTCGAGGTGTGTTATGCTTTTCCTGTGTCTTCTCATGCCCGTGCCTGTTGAGATACAAGTGGCTAATTTTTTGGACTTCAAACTTTTCTTCTTCTGTTCGTATGGAATAAATTCAATCTACCTCTGATTTCTACACCTAGTTATTCTTCCCCAATTATGTGTGAAGTGCATCTTTTTATTATCCATTTACACTTGCCTTTTTTTACTCTTTCGTGCTTGTGATGATCCTCTGACTAGTTTAAGAAAAATGGAAGGAAAGATGAGCTACTTGCAAGTCATGTCAGCCTTACACTAGGGGTTGGGAGTGAGCCTTGTGTTGTTTACTCTGAGCATTGATATGTCAGAGAATCATGTTTAAGATGATGTTGGTTGCTGATCACCATGGTTTTTCATGGATAAACCAATATAAAGAAACTTGTAAATTAGATTGTTGGGAGAGACATTTTGAACTCAATGTTTTAAATTAGAAGCAATAAAGCTGTAATATGTTGATGCTAGTTTGTCATGACAAGAAATGGAACATTGTGAATGATGGCTCGGAGGTTAGAAAAATTGATATGTTTCGCTATATTATCAATATTTATTAAGAAGGCTGATGTTGATTAGGGAGCGGTCCATAAACTAGTGAAAGGTGGATAAATCTAGAAAAAGCATCTTTGTTGTTGTTTGATTATGGGTCTTCATTGATATAGTTAGGTCAGGTTTGAGCCTATAATTGTATCATACCTAACTTCTAATATTTTATAAATTGTAAACCTAACCCATTCAAATTTTTTTGGACCCAAGCGAGTTGGATATATCAGGTTGAGTTAATTTTTATGTAGATATTACAGATATTCACAAGTTGGGATTATATTGCTAATTTTATAAGTCCGTATTTAGAGGCGGATCTACGGTATGTATTGTAGTTGCCATGACATCCTCAATGTTAGGTCTAATTTTAATATTTTACACCATTATTAAATTCTAGTTACCGTCCCTAGCAAAGAGATGAGCTTTTTTTTTATCACGTTAAATAATCTAATAGGAAGCTCACTAATAATAACTTTGAAGTCAAAACATTTCTAAATAAAATAAAAATAAATGTTCAATACACAAACTATCAAATATAAAGACAACAGAGTATAGAGTATACAAGTTGGGTCGGGTTGATCGGGTTTTAAAAATTATGACCTGCCACCTGACCTGTGATATCCATTTTTTAGGTTTTTTAACCTGCTATCATCTGTAATATCTATTTTTTAGGTTTTTTGACCTGCTATTATCTGTAATATCCATATTATTCGACTTTGATGGGCTGAGTCAAGTTAGATAATGCAAATATTACAAATATACCAGGTTTTTTTTTAACACCCCTAGTTTGATGTTTGCTAATTCATGAGCATTATGTTTTAAGAATGCTGTAAAATGAAGTTATGATCTACGAACCTAGTGTCGGCTTTGGAAAACAGAGGGGTAATGAGTTCAAAAGCAAGCGCAGGAAGGCAGGGATGCCTTGATAGATGAGTGAAAAATAAAAGACAAAAAAAAAAGAGCTTAGTATATGTTAAAAGTGGCACCACTTGGTGCTGAAACAAGGGAAACATCCATATGCCTTGCACTTGTGGTTGCTCAAATTATGTCAACAGTTAAAAAAAATAAATTAATGACAGAAATCGTAGTAACTCGTGACTAGTACTCTGGAAAGAAAGCTTTTGTATGATAATGTCCTGGATTGTATGAGATGGTGCAAAGAATTTTGTCCAGTTTATTCCATCTAGCTAAGCTTAGTTGGCTAAAGTGAGTGGTGTGTGCCTCTATGTGAATAATGACCATTATCTATTGTTTAGATTCTCAAGCTTGCTCGAGCGCTTGGAGATTTTCTTCTTGTTGGAATGCACAATGATCATATAGTCAGGTAGCGCCCTGTGTTCTGATATCTTTACACCCTATTTCCATACTTCCTGGTTTTGTCTTTGCTTTCTTGGAATTTACTTTGCTGCTTTTATATTTATATTATGTGCCTTATGCTAGCTTGTTAAAAAAAGAAAAAAGGGAAGTGTTCTGCTTCAAGCGCTAGAAAATAGCCTCTTGTAACATTATAGGGACATTGATCTCCTCTTATGGAGACTAAAAGATACAAATAGGTAAACCTTCATGGTGTTACTGTTTAAACATTTGCTTTGGGGACACTGATGAATATACTAGGAATGCCCCTCCATGCCTGGGTAAAGACGTATAATTTAAGTTGAATGAGACTAACAATTCTAAACCAGGAAGGATGATTTTCTGCACCATACAAAATGTTGAGATGACAATGAACTAGGAAAAGATGCTAATTATATTCATCTTATGGTAATTAAAAGATTTGAATGGGCAATGCTTCACAACTTACTGTAACACTGTTGAATGGACTATGAATGTTGGTTGTTAGCATTGGTTTGCAATGCCCATAGTTGTGTTTCTCACTAGCCCTGGGCAAGAAATACGGAAGCCACGTGAAAATTTCAAAACTTGAAAAAAACAACATTCCGGAATATAAAAGGAACCTTAGGATTCAATAAGTCTATAGTGACAAGAAACTATTAGTGAGACTCATTCTTTATTCAACAAATTTTTGAAAGATCATAGGAATGAAGTGGCTAGAGGATGGGAACAGTACCCACTTTTATGATCATTAATTCAATCCGTTTCTAGTAGTGCTGCTTTTTAACAACAAATTTCAGTCATATTAGTGGTAAAATTATATCTTAGTAGTTTCTTATTCAATTAAATAAATAGTAGAATTGACATATTGGGAACAAATTCTTAAAAGTGCTAGAATCCAATTGGAGTGCATCTCATCATTGTTAAGAAATTCAATTGGAGTGGATCAATCAGCTCTAAAGAAACTGCCAAATTTTCCAAAGCACTTTGATGCAGGACAAAAGAAATTTAAAGCTAAAGAAAAAAGAAAAGAAGAAGCTTAGAAGAAGAAGCCAAAGAAAGAGAAGAGAAAGTTGAAGAAGAGAAAGAATGGGGTTGGAAAAGTCTGCAACTCTGCAAATTTTATTTAATTCATCAAAAATTGTCTAACATTTAGAAAAATAACATATAAATATTAAAACCCTAACTAGAATAGACAATTGGGCTTATAGCCCACTAAATAAAATATCCATCAATAATTAAATCAATATCAACAAATAAACTTAAATAAAATCCTAACTTTTGTTTAGTCTACATTTAGGCTATAGTTCTACCTTTCAGTTGTGTCAAGCACTTGCTCTGGAAATTTGAATTTGGTTGCTCACCCGATCTATGGTTGCAGATATTTAGCCTCAAGGGAAGAATACAGAGTTTTGTGGAAATATTTTATGAATACACTTGGAAGTTGTATATTCTCAGAATCATATGAGTTCTTAGAAATTCGGCATCACATGTTACTATTGAGAAAATTTTGGATGACCTTGTGCTTCAGTGATGGCTGCTTGATTTTAAGTGCAGTTATGATGCTGCCTGGAATTATAGTGCTACTATATATAGAAATTGAAATTCCTCAAGCTTCAGTAGCTTGTTAAAACTTGTCTTCAGATGTCATCTTATTTGTGTAAGTGTATAGTAGGGGTGTTCACAGTCCGGTTCAGTCCGGTTTTAACCCAAAAATTCAACCGAACCGGAAAATAACATTCCTGGTTAATATAACCCGGACCGAACTGAGAACCGGTTTTGTTCGGTTTGGATCGGTTTTCTAACATTAAAAATCAGAAAAACCAAAATGTTTTTGCAACTACCATTGTTGCAAGGCGACCATGAAATAAACCAGAGAGCAGGAGGCCGATTTGCCACTCATGATAAGTGTCCCAATCAACGAGATTCTAATAAGAACCGGTTTGACCTGCTTGTTCGCTAAAGCCCGTCACGTCAGGCTAGCGATCTTTTTTCAAGAGATGAGCGGTATGGTATAAAATAAACCAGAGTGATGAAATAAAGTAAGATTTAATGTAAACATATGAGAGAGAAGAGCACGAGGGAGAGGGAGGGAGGGACGGGTGGGGCGGCTTGAAATGGGGGAAAGGGGAAGGGGGAAGGGGGAGGGGGAGGGGGGAAAGGGGAAAGCCAATTGAGAGCTGTTTGAATAAAGTATGGAAATTAGAGAGGTGAAAGAGTGGGATCCAGAGCTGTGAAAGACAAGAAAGGAACCTGGAGCTCATTAACAAGATGTTAGAGTACATGAAGCGGGGGGAAAGGGAAGGAGGGGCGGCTGGAAAGAGAGAAAGGGTAAAGGGAGGGGGGGGTTGGAAAGGTAGTGTTAGGGTATTTAGGTTTAGAATGTTTCTTTTTATACCTCTCTTTTAGATTCAATTAAACCGGTTCGGTTTGGTCCGGTTCAATCGGCTTAAGCTTTTTTAAACCGGAACCGGACCAGACCGGGTGATTTTTTTTATTTTTTAATCGGTTTATTCGGTTTTTTCTATCGGTTCGGTTTTTTCGGTTATTTTTTTCTCAGTTTTTTCGGTTTAATCGGTTGGTCGGTTTTTTTTAACACCCCTAGTGTATAGTGCTGAACTTTTCTCAGGAAAGCTACAATAATATTATTGTAATTGGATAGTAGTAAAATTCTATAGTCTATGAAGAATCATTCATGGATTTTACTTTGTTATGCTTAATTGTTTAAGCCTCAATTAGTTGACTAATATCTGATAGTGTTTCCCGGCAGTTCAAAAAGAGGTGCACACCGTCCTATTATGAATCTTCATGAAAGAAGTTTAAGTGTGTTGGCATGTCAATATGTGGATGAGGTGATTATAGGTGCTCCATGGGAAGTATCTAAAGACATGGTTAGTATGTTATTAACTTATTCTTTGTTCTTGTTTTTCCATTTGTGGAATAAATAAGTGATCTTTTTTTAGTTTCCTTCATCTTTATAAAAATGCCAAGTAATTTTTCTAGACATTGCTGACTTTGTCAATATGCTTGAAATCCCAGCAGATATACATATTACTGTTCATTTGTAATGTCCTTAATATGTAATAATGCCACAAGCACACATCATATAATTTGAATAAGCAGTAACAGGCATGAGTGCCATCTTCTTATTCCTGTCTTGGCATGTGCTGTTTTTCTCAGTTTGTAGTGGCTGGCTATTTCACTACCTGATTTGGTATTTTAAATTCTTGGTGGAACTTGAGCTAGCAGGGGAAGACCTACACAGGGGAGGAGAGGAGATCCTTGTCTCCTCCTCCTTTTCTCCTCTTCTTCTTTTCTATGATGATTTTGAATGGGTAGGCTCTCTTTCTAATGCGTGAGTGGAATCCAAACATAGGTGATAAGCGTGCCAACTAAAACTAACAGGCACCCATGACTTCTATGGGGAACCTATGTAGATTATTTCGGTGGAAAATAAGTCAAAGCAAGATGAAGGGTGGCCCTCCTCCTCTGCTCTCCCCTCTAGGAAGGGGGGAATGACCATATTATGAAGATTTGGCCCTGATTTGGCATGCATCCTTAACATTAAACATTATAGCTTGAGTTCATCATGTTATCTAGTCTTGAACTTAGTTTACTCACCATCTGGTCTTTGCTTTCCTGAGGGAAGCAGACCTCAAACTGCCTTAAAACTTGCAAATCTGGCTCCTAGCAGTTCTCAGATTGTTCAATCATATTCTTGGCGCGTCGTGCTTGAGAAAGTTTTTGCTCTGGTAGTCACTACCAGTGTTAAGTCAGATGTGCGAGGCCTGTTATGATTTTTATTCCTTTTCTTCTCTCTTTCTCTGCTCATAATTGTGGTGATCTTTTAATTAGTCAACTTTTTGATTTCTTGTTTAGCCTTTTTTAGCTGATTTTTCTAGACTTGATGCAAATCTGCAGATTACAACCTTCAACATCTCTTCAGTTGTCCATGGGACAGTTGCAGAGAACAATGACTTTCTGAAGGTAAATCATACATGTAGCTAGAAGCTCAGCAGGACTGGAAACACACAATCACCTACTAATTAAGAAGTTGCTTACATGCTTCTCTTTAGCCTTGCAGGAAAAAGACAATCCTTATGTTGTGCCAATCAGTATGGGTATCTTCCAAGTTTTGGATAGCCCTTTAGATATTACAACCACCACGATAATTAAGAGGATTGTATCAAATCATGAAGCATATCAGGTTCACCTATTCCCCTACCATGCTATCTTCTGTTGACAAATTGTAGAGGAGTCTTTTGATTATAGAGACATACTCACAAGAACAAATTGTTTCTTTAGTGCGTGCTTATTCTGGTTAAAGCTCACAGAAGTGTATCTTTGCTATGCAGAAACGTAATCAGAAGAAGGCAGCAAGTGAGAGGAGGTATTATGAGGATAAAGCTTATGTATCTGGTGATTGAGTCTCCACCAAGCCTTATGGGTTGTTGACTGAGCGTTGATGTAGTTAGTGGTACCGCTATAAAGAAGTTACCTGAGCGCTAACATCACATGCAGCCCAATGAGGTTGTGATTTGTGGTCGAGATCACATGCTATTATTCGCTTCTTTGTCGGGCAAATGATCTCTTGGAATTAGATCCAGGATACCAATAGCAAAATTGAGGGGCTGGATTGTTGAGTTTTTTAAGAAATCCACTCGGGCATTATCTGAGGCACTCTCGGTTGGACGTTCATATTTGTTAGAAGTTGATCATATATATGTTGCCCCTTATGCTGTACCTAAACGCAGGCCCAGGTTGGGATTTTAAAGAATGTAATTCTTCCCTTCTCTCTATCTCTTCCGCCCAGTTTCTTTTCATGTTTCAAAAATATTCTTAAAAAAATTTAAATTTTTTTTATTTTTTTCTTTACTTTAAATTAATATTTTTTTTAATATTTTCAAATTATTTTGATGTATTAATGTTAAAAATATTTTTAAAAAATAAAAAAATATTATTTTAATATATTTTCAAGCGACAAACATTCTAAAAAAACAACTTAAATTACATTTTTAAACAGAAGAAATATTTTTGCGTCCCCGTGCTAGTCAAGCGGTTGTAAATAAACTATCAAACCTTGACAAATTGGCAACATTGTTTGATCGAGGGCGTGAAAAAAAACTTTTTTCTGCTAAGATTTTGTTAGTTTGGGCTGGGCTTGAATCGGTTAGAATCGGGTAGATAGTTAGCTGCTAGTGGGCGATGTAAATATGGGTGGCCAATTGCCGGTAAAGAAACGATACCCTTACTATTACTATTGTTATCATATATAGGGTAGATAGTCATGGTGCCTGCATGATTTACCTCTTTGCAATCTCTAATCGTGTGGAGGCAATATGTGCCCACTTTTCTCTGGGAATCCATCCTTTCATGGAGGATAATTACTTCTCCGCTCAGGATTGGAAAAAACTTCCTCCTATATATATATATATATATATATATTATGCTTTATATGTATGTGTGTGCGAGAAAACCATGATCATTGTATGAAAATCAATCAAAACCTTGAGCTAATGACTCAAGAAAAGAGCATGAGTAGAGAATATTATTAGTTTTGAATTCTGTTGCGTGTTTTAATTAATTGGTTTATGCATTAATATATAAACTACAAGATGGGTTTGAATCCATATATGATTAATTAAGAACACAAAAAAGGAGAAAAGGGCTTACTGCTGATGCGATCTAATACAATCACAAAAGCCATGATAAGGTGTGTGTCGAAACCAGGCTGTACCACCAAGCTGAACACATCATCGCTCAGTAAAATGGTAGTGTTGTTCGCTCTCTTCCTAGATATCCTTGCCACTACTTCTCCGGTACAAGTCTTGACGATCTTGCAATCTCTCGACCGGAATGATCCCTGAATCTTGAAATCTGGCATGTTTTGATCATGACGACGACCACCTAATCGTGTTCCCATGAAGATCTCTGCTACATGTTTGCGGCCTGCAGCGTGGAAATCTGAAAGCACTGACGGGCTCCTCATTGAGAACACTTTGGACGTCCTTTCACACCCGTCTTGATCTCCTCGGTATGCATTCCACTGGTATTGCATGCTTAGCATCTGATAACATCAACAACATCGAATCAGGCCATGACACGAGGAGTTGACATAGCAAAAATAAAGCCTTGATGAACTAGTTGATACACATTATACGTACGTACCTTGGGTTTCAAGGAAAGTAAGGCATTGCCAACCCCGTCCATGAGGACAAGACCATAACCATTCTTCCTGGAATAATTGTCAACCCTGAAAACTAATGTCCCATGTGGGTCGAAAACAGTGAATCCATCGGTACCCTGGAAGCTCATGCTGGATCTCTTCCATACGGTGAGCATTACAGATGGATCAGCTGATAACTGATCACTACGTTTGTCATCATCATCATCATGAAGTGGCCGCGTCCTGCTGCCTAATTTGTGATTCTTAAACAACAAATGGCCATGGCATCTGCTCTGATCAGAAGGATGAATCCTGGACATGGTGTGATTGATCTGTTTCAAATTAATTTATTAAATAGGCGGACTATATATGTATTTGATACAATTAAGGATATATAGCAGATCGAAGGTGAAGGGTGATGAATGCAATGCAAATATGAAGTTATTGTGCAAAATGGGGAATTGTCCTTTGTTTTATACTGAAACTTAGGATTATGATGATGGGCAACAGCAAGTACGGAGGTGGAAACAAAGACCCTTGTCTCGGATGAATGTCTAGCTCAGTGGCTTACACAACCACTTTCTCCGTAGGGTCCCTCTCTTTATGTATAAAATATGCTACTGTATGTGCCGCCGTACGTAGCTGACTTAGTTTTCTTTTTTTCTTTTTTTTTCTCCCGTCTCTTTATTCAATAATTCTTATTTATTAACTACCACGGAGTATACTTAGAAGAGTTGTAAAACGACTAAAAGGTATGCCTTTTTTTAATTTGTTTTTTAGATTTAAGTTTTAAAATTAGCATTCAACAGAAATTACTTTCCTTTTAAATACATCAGGTAAAAAACACCCTCTTAAGAATTAAGATACTCGAGAGAGATAACAAGTTGACACTACTATGATATTTTTTTTATTAAGAAAAAAAAAATATATATATATAGTATTATATATACAACCCCCGGTTAGTTTAGAAACTATAGATTGATGGGAAAAAAGAAAAAAAAAGTTTCTAATTAACTAAAATACCATTTAATTAAATTCTAGTTAGGAGATGTACTCTATTAATTTAATTAATTTGAATCATATATATCATATAGCATATGCGCAACTAGGTACGTATCTCTATGCATATTACTAATTAATTAATTAATTAATATTATGCGAGAAAGGCCTTGCATGCACAATCTGGCATGAGCTCCATTGCATAATCATGAACTGAGATAAAAGAGTTTGCTTGTCGACAATATTGATCTCTTTCTCTTGTTAAAACAGGAGCAAAATTAATTTCTCTTAATTATGACTGAAGTGTCTGCCTCCCTGCCTGTGTAGTTCCCGGTCCTTTGAACTAGCAAGTGCTTGGAGATGGACATGCATAATTATGTTGTTTCGGGGTCGGGACACCGTGAGGCGCATTTTGGTCGAGCATTTAGCCGGAATAATCATCTCCCTTTTCCCCATGGCATCATCATAAAAACACTAATACGCTGTCTTTTTTTAATCCTCATTTATCGATCGTGCATGGCCCTAGCTAAAACCATAATGGTTTTCCACCCTTTATAATTAATTAATTAATTAATTAATAATTAAGCTGGCTCCAAGTCCAGGCATAATACAGCCCGTGACGACCCCTTTGTCGTGATAATGAAAATCTCGGTTCTCTCGTCACAAAATATGTGAATATCTATTATATTATAGCTACCAACTTGTAAATCCCAATTCATTAGAGCTCTAAAATTAAGATCTAGGAATTAATTAGATTGCTACTTTACCCTATACGTAACCCGCGTGCTTTAGTTGGAACCAATGGGTTCCTTTGTTTTCTTGCCGTCTGTCCTGTTTCATAAAATTCTTCTCACAGGATTTCGACAGTACTGGTTTCCATGGTATTATCTTACCCACATGAAAACCAAATTCGAATAAGAACAAGGAGAAGGAGGGTAGAGATTGGAATGATAGATATGTGCTCGTAACATTAACAATTTGAATACTTGTGTTAGTGATTGTAAAGTAAGGGTTTAACACTTAATTAATCATGCAACTTGGTAAAGTGCCCCATGTTTTGAGTCACGAAAGCACTAAGTGATTGTGGGATCACATTCTCTCCATCCATCTAATTAATTAATTTATGCCATTTCTTAATTAATTAGGATAAATTTAAGTAACAGAAAGATTCAGATCTAATTGTATTTAATTGGGGACTGACATCTCTTAGGACAGGAATGTTTCTCAAAGTATATATATACATACAAGTCTGTGGTAAGAGTTTGATACGTATAACTAACGAAGAACAAGATGCAAATATTAAGAAATTTACTAGTTGGCTATAGGCTAGCTTGCATCAAATTTTAACCCAAACTTGGAGCGCCTACTTAATTTTATGTATATTCCTGACTCCTGAGCAGTTTCCGAAGTTTCCACCAGTACAAATACAATTGAATTGCACAGCAGATTAAAGCTGTGTTGGCGTCATATATCTAGTTGAAAAAAGGAAGATCAAATTGAGTTCCATCTCGTGTTCCGATTCAAAACTCTTCAGGAAAGGAAAGCAGCATTTATTGTTGAAAATATTGATTTCATGATTAAAATGGCTAGAGAGATCATTCGTGGAAAGTAGAAAAGATGATGATTAGTATCATTAAAGTTTATTTAAGATGTGTTTAAATCCTATTGGGAATTTTAAACTCTTGTGAACAATTGGGAGGACTAATTGTGGCCCAACTTGACCCATATATATATATATATATATATATATATATATCCACTACTTCTAAAAAAATTTTAAAAAAATAATATATTAAAAGAGAAACTTCGTTTAACAATAAAATAAATTTAAATGAGTAGAATCAATTTAAAAAGAAGTGTTTATATAATAGATCGAGATTTATATCTCTAATCACCAGACCCATTATAAAGTATTGGCCGAAACCTTAATACATCATAAAATGTACCAAGTGATCCAAAGCTCGAGTGTGAATTATGTCTTTGTGTTCAGATACGTCACACATCTCATTGCTAAAATTGAATTAAGAAATGGTGTCTCAACTCTTAAGAAGCACAATTGACCTAGCTAACTCAAAACACTAATCTCTATATTGAGCCTGGGATGTTCATATATCCCAAATCAACATTGTCATGGGTGCACTTGAAGGCACAAGATAAAGTAGATATACTCAACAGACATACCCTAACCTCAAACTACTCCACCTACCTTTCATACAATTGATATAAAGCATTAAATGCTCACATGTTTTCATGTCATAGTTAGTCCCAAAAAAATATTTTTAGGGTATGTCCATATTTAATAAATGACCCATATGATATTATCTCTTTCATTCAACCATGAATCACTAACTATTCAGGGTTGTTATCTCAAATGATTGCTACTAAAATAGGTATGAAATATTTTCCCCACTCTCTTTTTATCTCCATGCAAGTTGGGTGGTTCATGGTTATATAAAAGTTTATGAACCATTAGATAAGACAAGTTATAATTCTATAATATTTATTAGTGCATTTTTTTTTTCTTGAGTTTTTTATTTCACATCTCTTTTAAATTTTATTAACTCATACATTACATAACTTATAAGGCTTTATTATTTATGTTAACTTAAGTATTAAATGGTCTTTTAAACTCAATATGAGATTTTTTTTTTTTTTTTGCATATACGCATTTACAAGTCCAGTATTCTAGCTATTTCCAATCTATTTACTCATTCATCAACCATAAAAAATCTCAATCTTGTGAGTTTTTTTCTCTAAACCTCATTACTATACACACCAAATTATTATATATTTGAATGACATTTATAATTCAATATCTTAGTTGAATTTAGATTTTATAATTATAGTTAACCGGATGAAATCATCAAACCAAACCAAGATATAAATAAATAAATAAATATATTGATTTTTCTATCTCTGGATGGATTGTTCAATCAAAAAGTCCTTAAAAAAACATATAACTTTAGAGAATTACAAAAATTATACTCTTCGCTTTCTTATATAAGGACATTTTGCTCTATTGATCACATTCAAAGATTTCAATTTGAACATTGATCATTGTATTTATAATTAATTTTAAAATAAAATGTGAAAAATAGACATATAAACAAATGTAAAAGCACATTCTTGTTAATCTGAAAATGAACTTGGTGAACCATGTACGTACATGAGTTTGTATGTTTTTTATTTAGGTCTGTGTTCAAGTTTTGCAATGCTAAATTTCTGCTTGAGTTCGATTCGTTCATAATTCAAATAATATATCATATTTGAAGAGACCTTGCAAGAGTTTGAATAAGAATTAAAATTAATAGAGGTTGAATACTCAAATTACAATGTGATCAACAAAGAATCGATATTTCATGAGGGTCAAATTCGTATCATCGATCGAAAGTGAAGTTACCATTATATATACCAAGTCACGAATGCCATTAGAAGTGAATTAATGGCTTCAAGATGAAAAAAGCCAACTTTTACATCATATGATGCAAGCAAGCATGGGAGGAGAGCTACAGCCTCTTTTCCATCACTTGAAAATTATTATTACTATTTTCATTAATAATGATATTAATTTTTTAATATTAAATTTATCATTAATATATATGGTTTATATTCATGTTGTTTTTTTTCATGTTTATACTTTGTAGGAATTTGAGCAAAACAAGGGATGATTTAGATTCCATTAGCCTTGATAACATTAACCTAACTTTATATTTAAAATATTTGTGTTAAAACATTTTACTTTCATAATATTTTGATATTTTGTTTAAGTTGAATTACTTTAAGTTAAAGATCTATTTAATCTTTGCTATTTAGAAATATTTTAAATTTTAAAATTATATTTGTTTGACATTGTGTTTCTATTGCATAATTTATAATTAATTTATCTTAAATTTGAATTATGTTGGTTGAATATATATATATATATGAACAGTACAACTCCGAAACGGCATCTCGAAACACTTCAAAACTGAAATATTTCATTCTAATTGAAAAAATAAAATATTTACTGAAACAAAATTGACAATCTTGATCAACACTACGTACCAATGTCCTCCCGGCCCCTACCTAATTCTTAATTAATGGCCTCACGCAGCACGCGAATTAAGGCTCGCTGATTGGCGCAATGGGGACCTAAAACCATGATGGCTAGCTTGAGCCTCTTGGATCAAATTTTTTATGCATGTGACCTAGCTGCTAAGGCAGCTCTTGTTGGATTAATATGTACAGGTAATCAAGGGGTCTTTGCCTGAATGATCGTAAGTTATATTAGTTTACTTGATAGATTATTACAGACTTAATTATTAGGTGGTATGTGCTTGCTAGTTAATCACATCATCCTTGCTAAAATCCCATTGACTTTCCAGGAACCAATTAAGTAAAAAGAAATTGACAAGTCGTCCTCGAAACAAAGAATGTTTATATATATATATAGTGGGCCATGCACGCCGGCCTCAGCAAGCTAGGAATTGCTGTGGTGAGGTTCGCGAGCATCTCATAATAATATTTTTGGCATAAGATGAGAAAGAGCAGGTGTCAATCCGATGATCTCATCATCTCGATCTGCTCTTAAGAATTAGCTATATAGCTTTTCACAAGTTCTATATATCCTCTGACTTTTGCCAAACGTGGGGAGGGATGGATAAGCAGTAGTACGTCCGTGGTTTTCAAGTAAGCAAGCTTGAGTGAGTGCTTTTCCAGACATATCATGACTTCTCAAAAAATTAATTCGTAAAACAACTTTATATAGGTATGCATGCGCATGCATGATTCACCACCACCATTGATTGACTAAAATTGATCACTTCGAATATCGTTTCTAATGGATAAGAGTATAAATTAACGATACATAAGATCAGCTATTATAATTATTAGTTCGATATATATACTCGTATTCCCAATACATAATTGATCACTCACTTCCCTCTTACTTTCTCTAATTAACCACACGTATATAATGGATACTAATTAATTCTCCTCCGTCCTTACTAATTAAGTGCGTGTTTGTCTAATTAAAATCCTAATCATGTTGATTACTGAGTATATACTTAGGAAATATATATAATTTTCGAAATTAATTCTTAGAGTTGCTATAGCAAATAGGATCATGTGGGTTGGAGTTTGATTCTCGTCTGTGCATGCTAAAAATTCTAGAGATTGATCATTTCTATCGAAATTCATTTTTTTTAACTCTTTAATGAAGAACATAGTTCTTTTTTTCTCTTTATTCATATATTTCAATTACAATTATACAGGAACACAAGGGCCTTTTATAGACCCTTGTACAGACTCCTAACAGAATAGAAGATAAGCCTCGTAAGTGATAGACATGGTATATAACAGACTAACATAGAGTTCTTAATCACAACTACTTAGAAGATAACTATAACAATCTTCTGATAACTATAACAATCTTCTACACTCCCCCTCAAGTTGGTGCATAGATGTTTTGCATGCCCAACTTGTCTAACACTAGGTGAAAAACTTTACTTGACACAGTCTTAGTAAGAATGCCAGCCAATTGATCTTGAGATCGAACATGAGGAACTTCAATTATCTTGGCTTCCAATTGTTTTTTAATAAAATATCTGTCAATCTCCACATGCTTTGTTCGATCATGTTGAACAGGATTGTGAGCGATGTCACATGCGGCCTTGTTATCACAATATAATTTCATAGGAGATGTTGTTGGAATCTTGAGTTCCTGTAACAAATTTTTAATCCATAACAGCTCACATACACCTTTAGCCATACCTCTATACTCTGCTTCAGCACTAGATCTAGCGACAACTCCATGTTTCTTGCTTCCTCATGTAACCAAATTTCCACCAACAAACATCAAGTATCCTGCAATTGAACGCCTATCATCAATTGAGCCAGCCCAATCTACATCAGTGTAGCCTTCAATGTTTAAGGTATCTCCCTTAGCGAACACGATTCCTTTGCCTGGAGAGGATTTCAAATATTGTAGGATACGTATTACTGCCTTCATATGTTCTTCACTTGGAGAGTGCATAAATTGGCTAACAACACTGAGAGGGTATGCCAAGTCGGGTCTAGTATGGGAGAGATACATCAACCTTCCTACTAGCCTCTGATATTGTTCTTTATTTGCAGGAATCTGATTAGAATATGTACTCAACTTGACATTTTCAGCAGCAGGTGTATCACTCGATTTGCAGGCTAACATGTCAACTTCATTCAGCAAATCAATTGTGTATTTTCGTTGTGATAAGAGTATACCACTTCTGGATCTCAAGACCTCGATTCCTAGGAAGTACTTTAAAGGTCCGAGGTCTTTCATTTCAAATTCACGGAAAAGATAAGTCTGCAAGGCTTCCTTTTCAATAGCATCATTTCCTATTACAATCATATCATCAACATATATAATTAACATTGTGAGCTTTCCTTCATTATGCTTTATGAAGAGAGTATGATCAGAACTACTCTGTTGATAACCAAATGCCTTCATTGAGCTTGTAAATATGCCAAACCAAGCTCTTGGTGATTGCTTTAAACCATACAATGATTTACGCAGTTTACACACTTGTTTGCTCCCTTCAACCTGTAACTTACATCCTGGAGGCAACTCCATGTATACTTCTTCTTGGAGAGTCTCATGCAGGAACGCATTCTTTACATCAAATTGATGTAGTGGCCAATCAAAATTTGCAGCTAAGGATAAGAGAATGCGTACTGTATTTATTTTGGCCACCGGTGCAAAAGTTTATGCATAATCAATTCCATATGTTTGACTGTATCCTTTAGCCACAAGTCGAGCTTTAAACCTCTCAATCTCACCATCAGCTTTGTATTTGACTGAGAAAATCCATCGACATCCATCAGCTTTGTATTTGACTGAGAAAATCCATCGACATCCCACAGGTTTCTTTCCAGCAGGTAAATCAACCACCTCCCATATTGCATTTCTTTGGAGAGATTTCATCTCTTCGTTCATTGCATTTTTCCACCTAGGATCTTTTATAGCTTCTTGCACATTATTAGGAACCTGTATAATAGATAATTGATTCGCAAATGATTCATGTACCTTTGACAACCTATGGTAAGATACATAATTATTTAGTGGATATTTAAGAGCAGAAGTTCGGACAGGTTCATAACTAACTCTAGGAATTCCTCTTGTCGTACGATTATGAAAGATTCGGAGTGGAAGTTCAAGATTTACCTGAGATTCATTAGGTGGTGATGACTCATGAGGACTAGGAGCATCAAGCGAAGATAATTGTTGTTGTGGTACATTCGATTCAACTATATTAGGATGATCACACAATGGAAGCTCAATTATCGTTGGCTCAGTTGTTGTATCTGTATGTTCTGGTCCTACCAGTTCAGGTTCTGGTGGTTCAAGTTCAGTCAAAGTGTGACTTATGTTCTCACTCTGATAGGTAAAAGACTTCAAGTCACTACTCTCCCCTCCTTGATTTGTAGTTGTTGTTGCAGGAAAGTACATTTGGTGTTCATGAAACTGTACATCCATGGTAACATACACTTTGTGAGTTAGTGGATGGAAACACCTATACCCTTTTAGATGGAGACCATAACCAATAAAAACACATCAGAGGGCACATGGTTGAAGTTTATGGCGAACATGTTTTGGTATGCGTACAAAGGCAGTGCCACCAAACATTTTAGGGGGCAGGTTTAGTGTGAGTGGCGAGGACAAGCTTTGATTTAATGTTTCAAGAGGTGTTTGGAAGTCTAAGCTGCGAAATGGAATACGGTTTATCACATACAAAGCAGTAGCAAGTGATTTGCCCCAAAAATAAAGGGGCATTTTGGCTTCAATAAGTGTAGCTCGAACCATTTCCAGGAGATGTCTGTTTTTTCTTTCTGCAACCCCATTTTTTTGAGGGGTATAGGGGCATGTAGTTTGGTGAATTATGCCCTAACCATGTAAAAATTGCCTCATCTCATAAAGGGGCATTTTGGCTTCAATATGCATATGTGCGTTCAAGATCAAGACTTGGATCCATGCGAAGGATTTCTCCTCATACTTGTTCAAATTCAGCGTCAAGACCATTTAAGAAGATATGTATCCTCAATTTATCAACTGATGCTTTATACATAATGATATCTTCAAGGTCCCTCATCTTAACTTTATCACGATAATCAAGTTCTTGAAATATCTTCACCAGCTCACCATAATATGTAGGAAGAGAACGACCTGATTGACGAATGGAGAAGGCACGTTGATTGAGCAAATATTTGTGTTTCATCTGATCCATAATAGAATGTTTTAGCAAGAGCACTCCAGATTTCACGAGCAGTACGTAGGCGAAGATACCTCTTCATGATCTCTGATGTCATTGATGTGAGTAACCAGCCTTTAATTTTTTTTATTTTCAGCATACCACTTCGAATAAGAGGGGTCTGTTGGTTCGGGTTGAGGTGAGTCACCAATAATATAATTGAGTTTCTCACGACCAGCAATGTGCATCTCAATGATTTGGGACCAGGTGTCATAATTGGTTTCAGTGAGAATTATGCCAACATTGAAACCTGAATTCTCATATTGGACATGTATAACAAGAGAGGATGATATGAGGGTTGATTCGGTAGCCATCGTATTGAGGGATAGCTTGATTCAATAAGTTTGCAGGGATTTAGAAAACCTGCTCTGATACCATGAAAAACAGAGTTCTTTTTTTCTCTTTATTCATATATTTCAATTACAATTATACAGGAACACAAGGGCCTTTTAATTATAGACCCTTGTACAGACTCCTAACAGAATAGGAGATAAGCCTCATAAGTGATAGACATTGTATATAACAGACTAACGTAGAGTTCTTAATCACAACTACTTAGGAGATAACTATAACAATCTTCTGGTAACTATAACAATCTTCTACATTTAAAACCTCATAATTATTGATTTCAATTCCATGGCAATTTCAAACACCATGCATGTTGGTATTCGATTTTAATCTTATTTGGTTGGTTTAATTCCGTGTTGAATTTTAATGGATAGCTAGATAGTTATAAGAATGGATGCTCTTAGACTAGTCTTAATACTACTTTTTGGTGGAATAAAATACTTACCTTAGCATCAATTTATTTTAGAGAACAAGTTAATTAGCGATAATATTTCAAAATCTAATATGCTCATGAATATGAGTTTTTGAGTGTTTGGATATACGATTATGTAAGTATTTTTTTATTTAGAGTTCATGAAGTTGATTTTTTTAATTTTAATTTTTGTGAGTGACCATTTCCATTGATTGTTATCTTATGATAAGCTACCAACATAAAACTGAATCTCTTTCTTTCTGTCTGATGATAGGGTTAACTAGCAATGAAAACTTCAATATATAGAAGACGACAAACAAAATGACAAGAAAGAGTTGCATTTACATTAGGGTTTATCCTCCTTGTACTGTAGTGGGACTTGGTACGAAAATGATCGAAAGCAACCCCCACTATATATATATATATATATATATATATATATATATATATATATATATATGCATGTGAATTGTTTTCCAACGTACGTACGAATCAGAGCACTTGAATGTTGCAGGTGCGGCAAAATGAGGACCAACCATTTTTATTTTTATTTTTATTTTTATTGTTATGTTCCTCTCTCTCTCTCTCTCTCTCTCTCTCTCTCTCGCATTAGTCTCCCTGTTACCATCAACACATCTTCATCCTAATATCACATCACGCAACCCCTTTTTCCTTAAAAATTAATTAACCCAGGAATTGTATTTGGGACCATTAATTAATTACAGGAAAATTACAATAATTTAAATAATTATATACTATTTTTATAGTGGCCCAGTATGATTGTTTTCTTCCCAATATCTCTTACAGATTCTGTATTTCTTAACCACAACAAAACAAATACTATTATTCTCTTAACTATGAAATTCAATATATATATATATATATCAATGCATGAAACCAATTAAAAACATGAAGATTTGTACAGACCAAAAAGATTCTGAATTCATTTCAAGCAAGGGATGACTGGTGTATACTTAAAGGAAGCCATGGAGTAAATTAATAAGGTTTAATTTGATGTTTAATAAATATTAATTAATTGAAGATGGTTAAATTTATATATATGGCAAAGCAGTAGTAGCTAGACAGTAGCGCAAGAGGTACAATTACAGGTCTTAGGTACAAAAGCACAAACCCCATAAGGCTTGTTAGGAAGTCGGCAATCGATTCCGAAGCAGCAAGACATGGTGGCACAGGTGGTGGTTGCTGCCCCAGCACAGCACTTGCATAGCAAACACAGCTGGAAAGGTGCTAGCCTTCTTCTCCACAAATCATCATCTCCCTTTCTTCCAATTACCCTGTACTCAGCTGCCTCCATAGGCCGGAATTCTCCTGCGGTAGAACTCAACGATGTGTTTACTGGAGAAGCCTCAACTGCAAATATATTAGTTACTTTGAAAGATTAACCAACTCCATGTCTATACATAGTGAGTCAAGATGAAGATTGAAAACCTTGCTCAGAAACCAACTTACCAGCTGGACCAATGATCAACAAAAGGATTGCTAATACTAATACTGCTAGTTTCGTGGAATAATTCATCTCAATAATATATGTCGGCTGACAGGCCAGAGAGGAGGCATGCAAAAGCTGCTCATGTACATACATACATGCATAGACGGAGAGGAGAGTTGAATTGAGGAATCAAATTTTGTGTGGTGCAGAGCTGTGGAGAAGAGTTATAATAGTGGGTCAATGAAGTGGGTTTTCTTTCTCTTTCTTTCTTGTGCTATTATACGATATCATGCACAGCCAATGATGGAGACAAGGGGTTTAGCCATTAAGTAGTTTTGGAAACTTGATCATTCGATAGATGTAAAGTTGCTGGCACGGGCCATTTCTGAGAATCATCTAGCCTCCTCACAGAAAGCTTTCAACTCAACACTGTCTGACAGTGATGCCTGGCCCCAGATATGAAACCATCCAAGGAGGGGCTAGAGACTAGAGAGTTGTGATAGGCACAATATTTTCAAATTAATCAGGCCCTTTGAGGGGCCATTTAAAACTATGCAAATGCATGAACGGAATAATGCCTGGACTGTGAGGCTAATTAATTCGTATTATTAGTCCCCCTACCAGCTCAAGTGAGAATGCTCATTGGTTCTCCTCGGCATCCGTTAACTGTTGACGCATCCAAATCCAAACAATCCGAGAGGGAAAATCATGACATTATTAATCAAGTTACAGTTTGGTATGAAGGGACTCTTAATTAAATGTACATGAACTCGAGGATATTTCCTCTAACATGCCTTCCTCAACACACAGGCAAAACAGAACGCAAAGCTAGATATCTCCTAAATAAGAAAAACTGCTTTCATTTGGCAATTCTCATTGCTGTGCAAACTTTGCTAGAAGATTGATACGAGCAACAAGTTAGCGAGCAGCAACTAACAGCTGGCTGGGGGTCAAGATGATAGAATGTACACCAAGTACTAACAGCAGCAAATTCACTCACGACTTAACAATCAGAAGTTGTCATTTAGAAAGATGGACGGGGACGGAAAGGCACACCAAATACATAGAAGGTGATATCGCTCATCTGACCCTGCACGCTGCAGGGCCACCAGGAGAGCAATTTGGATTAGGAGAACGACAACTAGAACCAGGAACAACATTGTTGGTGAATCTCCGCATCCGGTAATCAGGGACCCCGCCCATTGCAAAAGCACTGGCACTACCTGTTAGGGTTGGGGTCAGTGACGATGATGAAACTCCATTGGCGCCATCATTGCTACATTGTAGAGGTTCCAAAGTTTCAACTACATCACTCATCAGGGGCCTTGCCTTTGGATTCTGGCTCAGACAGTAGTATGCCAGGCTGCAGGCTTTCTGTGCTGCCCTTACAGAGTACTGATTCTCCAGTCTTGGGTCAATTATTTGCAGCAACTTTCTCTTGTCATTCAATTTTGGACGGGCCCAATCCACCAAGCTCTGCTCCTTGCTGGGTCTGGTCTTGTCAACTGACTTCCTTCCTGTCAATAGTTCCAGAAGAACTACTCCAAAACTGTATACGTCGCTTCTTGCAGTCAGGTGGCCTGCATGCCATATAAACTTTTTTAAGAAAAGCAAGCGCGGATACATGCTTTTACACAAAGGCAATTTGGCACCCCTGCAGTGTCCATGAAATTAGGCACATGCATGCACAGCAATCATTGATTCATCATACCATAAACCATAAACAACAAATTTAAAATGTGGATCGTGCGAAAAGTGACTTCACAATCAAAAAATGGCAGAGAAAGGAGGTGGTTGTCAATAACCAAGTTACTTCTCAGTATTAAGGAAGCAGAAGATTGGAATTACAACTGCTCCAAAGATTCCACACTTCCTTGATTCTGGGAAACAACTGTGGTTGCCTATGTTAAGCATTTTCCCCTTGAAATCAATATCAAAAGAATATGACATGTTCATTCTAGCTTCTGTCGATATAAATAATTTACTCTGGCTGTCAACCTACCAGAATCCTTGTCCATTCTCTCGTCCATTCAATACAGGTTTGAACACGTGGTCATACAGGTTTTCTTCTATATTGTTTATTATTACAAGACTAACATTGCAAGTACTTGGATCATTTTTGCATCATTGAATAGGGATTTTGAATGCTCGTAAATAATTTTGCATTGCCAAGCATATATTAGCATCATCAAACTTCAAGCATTTTAAATTGTCAGATGTTTGATATGCCACCCTTATTTTTCCAATTCTTTTATTCAGCTGAAATGAAAATCTACATCATAACCTTATGAGATCCAAGTGAGAAACCACATATTTCTCAATGATGCTTATATCAGATTACCCAACATTGCCACCCAATTCCTTGATTAACTAGTCGTTGCCAGGCAACCCTCAGAGCTGATTTTTCTCCATACATACAGAAACACTGCTTGATCAATTCCTAGTTTAAGCTTTCTCTGAATAAATGTATTTAGTCTCCTTACCAAACCTTAGAATAAATAACACTGAACCTCAAGAATTTTAGAGATTGTAGAGGGTCGTACCAGTCATTACATATTCAGGAGCAGCATAACCATAAGTACCCATCACTCGAGTTGATACATGAGTCTCATCGCCTTGGGGTCCAGCTTTTGCAAGCCCGAAATCAGAGAGCTTGGCTGTATAATCCTGTGAATGCATCGGTAACGAGTATTAGCACAGGTAACAAGGAGGGACAGTCATGTATCAAGAAAACCAAACAAGAAATCTCAGATAAATGACATATAAGAAACCCCACTTACAGAGTCCAGTAATATATTGGAAGTTTTGAAGTCCCGATATATAACTGGCCTTTCTGCATTGTGAAGAAAAGCAAGCCCTTTAGCAGCTCCAAGAGCAATCATCATTCTTGTGGCCCAAGATAATGGAACTGTTGCTTCTGGATTCCTCGGAAAAGTTCATAGCAATTCAAGTTAACAAAACATTGAGGTTACAGATTCTAATACTAAGCAAGGTCTTGTATATTTTCTCACTAGAACTAACAAGTACAATCCATTTGGCACTAATAATCACAATAAATCATTATAAAATTGCTAAATTAAGGGTTATACAAAATGATAGATCATCTATGTAGTTTCATCACAGTATAGTACAATCCATTCATCCTTACGGTATATAATTTTTAAAGAGTCTTGTATCTTTTCCCAAAGGAGAAACACCACCCCAAGGAATTGAAAACGTAAACCGATATAATTTCTGAAACAATTTACATCACATTCCCTAAACAAATCAAAACACAAGAAAGTTTTATAACACATCAGATTCAGAACTCTTCAATGAGAGAACCTCCCATACAGCAATAAATCTAGTTAATGAACCTAATTGGAAAGCTAAGGATATAGCAGCATATCCTCAAAGTAGTAAATTTATGTTTGACGCCATTTCAAATAACTGTTGTCAGTCGATGAATAGAACAAACAACTCATGTATTTCACAGAAAACCACGGGACCGATGCTTATCATTCTTGAATTGGAACACATCAAAGGTGCCAGAACTATGAGTAAATTTTTCATTACAAAAGCAGCCATGATATCGAATGCAGGTGCTATGGCAGCAGAAATTATATTGCAATTAATTTCTGTAAAACATCAAAAGAAAGAAGAGAAGGCAAAGAAAGCATCTTTTAGCAGAAAAATAGTAATCGTTGATGATCGCAGCAAAAGTCAATCATACCATATTGTCATTTACAGCAGTAGCAATACCCTTTTCAGTCAAGACGGAGCAATAAGTAGCATTAAAGACAGTAATTGGTAACAAGAAACACAATAATTGAAGAGGAACAAAAGGCAAAAAAATGCATACTTCGAAATAGATGATTCTCAAGGCTTCCTCGGAACATAAACTCATAAACAAGCAACCTGTGATCATCCTCACAACAATACCCAATCAACTTCACCAAATTAGGATGCCTTAGCTGCCCCAGAAAGTTCACTTCCGTCTAGTAAACACAACAAAAAAGAAACAAGCACTGTTCAATAAGCAGGAAAGACATGAAAGTGAGATGAAGTAAAAAGAGGTTGGGTTGGGCAAGGTCAATGCACATTAAGCAGAGACATACAAGCCATTCACGGTGGCCTTGAAGACCCTCTCTATTTAGAACCTTGACAGCAACTGGAATAGATTTGAGGCCAACCCTGACATTCTCATCAATGTAGCCTTTATAAACCGTTCCAAACCCTCCTTCCCCAAGAATGTAATCAGAGCGAAAGCTCTTGGTAATAGTCTCGAGTTCATACAAAGTGAAGGCTATAACATGGGTATAAAGAAGGGCATTCTTTCTTGAGTCTTCAAAGTTGCGTGGAGTTGAAGTAGGATCACTCAGATCTGAAATTGACCTAGTATGCTTCTTGTCTGACTGGCCGTTTTTAATTGATGTTGATGATGACAGTATGTGAAGCTGTTGTTGAACTGCACGCCCACCAAATTTCACACTCGTATAAATAATAAAGATTCAAACTTTCTTTTTATAAGAGAATAAAGATTCAAACTTTAAAAGATTTCGATGGAAAATCTCCAAAATTTCGAGCTTTATTAACGAAACCTTAAATACCCAGAAAGCAAAATGTAGAACACTAAAGAGAGAAATGGGGGAAGGGATAGATCTGGGGCTGAAACTAAAACAGGAAATTTAATAACCTTGAGCAGTGGAGACAACAGCAGATTCTTCTCTAGTGCCGCAGTTGCCCATCTTGATTACCTGTACTAGAAATGTTGTGACAGTGACTTTGAAGACTTATTAGTAGAAGGGGTAAGGCAGGAGCAGGAGCAGGAGCAGCAGATACTGGTAGAATGGCTGTCCTGATAATGCAGCGGCTTACTTGTTTCATTCTTGGCTACTTTTTTTTTCCCCACTGCCTTCCCCCTTGACACTTTTTTTTTTCTCTCTCTCTCACACTGTTACCAGTGTTTTTATTATATAAAAAAAAGGAAAATTTGAAATATTGAAGCAACCCATGATTTATAGCAGTAGTTGTTAATTAATAATTAAGATTACATTACAATATTACATGCTGAGACTGGGCAATACTATATACCCTACTGCTAACACAGGTTACTAAAATAAGGAGTAAAACTTGTTAGAAAAAGAAATAGCTATCCCAAGAAAAGGGAAAAAGGATTGTCTCTCTCTCTTTTTGTATGGATGATAGATATCAGACAGTGGGTGGAGAGAGGATCTGTGAATCTCCTCCGGCCCCTATTTGCTATTGCGAAGGTGTGTAGGACCACTCAGTCAGTGAGAGTCAGTTAGACACGAACCCTCCTCCTATTGATGCTTCTTCTTTCAACTACACTTCGCTTTCATAACTACTTTTCTACTATTATTACTCCAAATTACCTCAAGGGCTTTGCTTGCTTTGTCTAAAAATGGCTTTGGTCCTTTTCAAAGCAAAGCTTATCTTCTTTGTAACCGCAACCATTTATACGACTAGTAGATGGGCGCTGCGCTTTGGGGCCGCGTATTTTTTTCTTAAAAATATATTTTAGTGCCTTTTAAGAAGAAACAAAAATATGTGATCAGTGTTATTCACGACGCTTAGTCAAATAAAATGTTTTTATTTTAATTAGATAATAAAACAAGATAAATAACAATAATAAATTGATCAAATAAAAAAATGATCAAAGTAACTTGAAAAAAAACTTTTTTTTTCAAAAGGAGAAAAACAGTAAGACTAAATTCACAAACAATTAAACACGGAAGGATGAAAATTGGACAAAAATACTCAGCCTAAGTCAACTCAAGTTATCATGACAAACATGTATATCTTGTGATAAAGGTCGAGCTAATCTGGATTAACCCGCCAAACATGCGGTCCACATCATGATATTAGGATAACCCGATAGAAAAAAAATACAAAGCCCATATCTTTAAAAAACAATATCAAATGATGAAATAAGAAAAAAAAATAAGTAGGAAAAAAACAATATCAACCTACGTTCAAACCCTTGACTCGGGTCATTAGACCGGAAGCACCCTATTTGAAAAAACCATGAAGCTCAATCCCTTAAACAATCAAATTTTGAAGGATGAAATTAAAAAAAAAATCAATTCATCACTAAAAGATGAAACCGAAAAAATAATTAAATGTAAAAAAATACCGAAGTAAAACAATTAGCAAACAAAGAATAAGGACCAAATATGACATAAAAATAAAATATTTTTTTTATCTTCAATGAGTTATAAATTAAAACAATTAGCAAACAATTAATCACTTGAAAATTGGTGCATATAGCACTGAGAAGATTACGTCCATCACTTGGAGAGTGGTACATAATGCACTGGTGAGATCACGCTCATCCCTTGAAGAGTGGTGCATATAACACTAGAGAGATTATGTTTATCTCTTGAAGAGTGATACATAGCACTAGGAAGACTACATTCATCCCTTTGAAAGTGGTGCATATAGCATTATGATAAGTGTTGAGAAGCCTTTAGCCATCACTTAGAGAAAATAAAAAAGTTATTTTGAATAAATCATTCATATTCAAGAAACTTATATTTTTATCAAGGATTATACATCCTGAGGTGATCTTAGTGATAAGTACGAAGGAGGTTCTTAAAAGGAAACATGTCTTGGAGGTGATGCGAAGATGTTTGCTTAGAATACCTTCATTACTTCACTTGAAAGGTTAGTTACATTGGTTTTCCTTGTAAAAATAAGGAGGTCCATGTCGTAGTAAACTGGCCTCTTCAACTCATATGTGATTTTTCATGAATTGCTTTATTTTAGACAAGCTTCTATCTGGTAAGGCATAAAGTTTTTTCTAGAAAACATGTTTCCTTACTCCTCTTATCAAGGCTTTTAAGGCCATTGACTCAATCAATTCTTCCACTTTGAATATCTCCTTATTGAATCTCCTCAAATATACATGTTTACACTCTCTCTCTTATTGGGCAACACTAAGAAACTTTGTGGAGTTTTTTTTTGCGGGTATATTGGTGCTAAAATGTGCCACTATCTTGGTTCATAAGTCATTGAATCCTTTAATAGAGTTTGGTTTCAAGTTGTTGTACCAAACATGCATAGATCCTCTAAAGGTTGTAGGAGTTTCTTGCATATTGAGTCACAGTATTGGATGATCAAATCCAAGCTACCGTGTATATTTTGTACATGCTTTCTTGGGTCGACCAAGCCATCATAGTTGTCCAAACTCGTTTTCATGGAAATATAGTATTTAGGGAGTTGAGTGCTTAATATGCGTTTAGACAAAGAATAAACTCTTCACTGACAGGGGCTATAGACATTCTCATGGGTATGCTCAGTGGCGGAGGCAGGGGGAGGCTGGCAGGGGCCCGGGCCCCTGCAAGGAAATTTTTCCCAGCCTCTCCCTTTGTAAAATATTTAAAATTTTAATTTTTTTAAAATATTTCTTTTAATTTGGCCCCCTTTACTTTTTTTCTTCTTGCTCCGCCTCTGGGTATGCTTATGCATAAATTGTTTCTTAGTTTTTTGTTTATTAGGCTCTTGGAAGCCTAGAGAGCTTGGCGTAGAATGACAATTACAATGATCGGTGTCCGTCCTATAGTAACTAGAAAGCGTACATGCAGAGTATTTACTCTGTGTATGGGTGTGACTATGATCCCTTGAGAGACTTCCACGAATATCATTCTTACTGGTCTCCCCTGGGTAGTGTAATCGTTTTACAAGCTTATTGTGCAGTTGATGGTCATGACGCTAAGACATTGTGTGTTGTTAGGGGTGACAAGATTTGATTTTTCCCCCAGGTTGCCAACACGACCTGGGTGAGGAGTTGCACATGATTGATAAGTGTTGAAGCTCTTGCTGGGTAAGAGTGTTCGCGGCAACGAGTTGTGCTGCGTCCAAGCCCAAGAGGGAATTGGTTGTGCGCTATGAAATGCCCTGTAAATGCTAAAAGCAAGTTTTATAAAGAAACCGATGGCTTTTTTATTAGTCTTCTCATAGACAACACCACTCCTAAAAATCCAAATAGTCTAGGAAAATGCTCTAGGGTTAGATAGTTAATTAATCAATTGGTTCTAGTAATCTCACCCATTCTCCCTAATCAATGTGATTAATAACTTGTATTTGGTGCCTGGTAGACCAAGTTGACTCGTGGCCATGAGACTCTCTGATGTTTAAATAAGTATCTTTTTAGATAGAGAAAATACAATAATATTATAGAGAAATGCTCTAAAAATATATATATGCAGTGGAGAATAAAAATTGTGAACATTTGTTCTGAAGGTCTCATTGTGTATTTATAGGTTATGCATTTTGTTCTTTTGTGGAGAAAAGGGGGCTAAAGTGTAACTTTTCATCTTTGTGATATTTTAAGTTGCATTGTTAGCTATATTTTACTCATTTTATTCAACTAAAAGATAAAAACATGATAAGCTATGATGAATTTAATCCCATTCAGGGCTGGGTCTGTTTAACACCAGACCAAACATGTCTTTATTAAGATATGTTTGGTGTTGGTGCGTGTCAGCACAACAAACCTAAAATATAAAAAAAAATTCCTGTATATTTTTTTGATCTAATATTTATTGATAAACATATATAAAAATGTACTGATAACTCATATTTGTTGGATTAAAAATGATGGACAAAGTCTAGAATAGTAGGAGTAACAAATTTCACGAGGAGTGCATAAAACGACATAAGGACCATGCCAAATTGCCAATGGGCTTTGGTAATACAAAAGCAAAACGATTGGAAAATGGAATTTGTTTGACCAGATGCCTTGATTTATGTATCGCCTGTTGACACTTGGAATTTGAAATCATGGGCGCTGAATTGGATTGCTGCACTTGACAATAAAGAAGGCAAAGCAGCATGGACAAAACACATGTGGCAGGTGATACTTGTAATTTTTTTTAAAAGTCGCAATTAGAAAGAAATATTTTAAATAAATGGTTAAAACGAGATCCTATAAATTCAAAACATAAAAAAGAAAAAAGAAAAAAAAATAAAATTTAAGATTTCAAAGTTATACACACCAAAACTCCGATAATAACAATTCAATACTATCATAGAGATTTTTATAACTCCTTAAGCCTCATTTGATATTAAATACAAATTAAAAATGAATTTGATAGCTTGGTAACAATTTAAAATAATAATTTTTTTATTTTTTAAAAAAATATTTTTAATATTAACATATAATGTGAAAATACTAAAAAAATTATGAATTTAAAGTAAAAAAGTATAAAAATTAAATTCATTGAAAAATATTTTTTCTTAAAAGCAATTCAATATGTTTTTTTTTCCTGGAATCTAGTGTAGTAAATCACGCAATACAGAAGAAAATCCCATCCCAGCCCATCCCAGCCCAGCCCAAAGATTTGGAGGGAGTAAAATCCTTGTCCTCTCATTTTATCCGCTCTCAGCTCTCTCATCTGATCCAATCCTTCCTTCCTTGAAAACCTTGAGAGACAAAGAGACAAGTCCAGCCAAACAGTGGTAGTAGAAGAAGTGGCATTATCAATGGCAGTGGCGGTGGCGGTGGCGGTGGCAGTGGACGCTTCTCCTAGCACTAGCAGTCATAGATGGAACATGGCTTCTCTCAGGTCTTCCCTTCCTTCTCCTCCTTATTCCTCTTCTTCAACGAGTGCCGCAGCCACTATTCGACTCCCATCATCATCTGGTCGCCAATGCTTCCACAAAAGCATCAGCTTCTCTTCGCCTCGCCGCCAACAACGGCAACAACCAGTCCTTACTCGTTCTTTCACCGTTCTTAACCCTCTTCTCTCCCTTGGTTTCTCCGGTAATTTCTCTACTATTCTTTCAATTACCTATTTGTAATGCTACTACTACCTGTTTGATTACAAATTTAGGGTTTAGGGAAATTTTGTTGCCATAAGGTTATGCCGTTTCAGATTACCATTCTGACTGTTGTGTGTTCTACTTACAGACAATGTCACCTGTGGGCATGTCTTCCCTGACGTTGATAATGGTTCTCGCTTTTTTGCCATGAGGCATGGCAAGCGGGTTCCCAAGCTCAATCGCCCACCAGACCAGCGTCGAGCACTTCTCAGAGGCCTCACCACTCAGCTCCTTAAGCATGGTCGCATCAAGACCACCAGAGCACGTGCCAGTGCCATGAGGAAGTATGTTGACAAGATGATCACTTTGGCTAAGGATGGTTCTCTCCACAAAAGGAGACAGGCCCTCGGCTTCATCTTTGAAAAGCAGATTGTCCATGCCTTATTTGCTGAGGTCCCCGACAGATACGGGGAACGAAATGGTGGATATACCAGAATTATTAGAACTTTACCGAGACGAGGGGATAACGCACCCATGGCCTATATTGAACTTGTCTAGGTGTTTTCTTTTGCTCAGCTTATTCTTGCATTCTATTTTGATATTACTGTTTGCCGAACCATATGCTTGTATTGATATTTACCATTTTTGAGATAGAGCTGTGTGCAATGAAAATGGTGCATTATGATTTCGCTGTTTACTTAATTTGGGACATGTTCTATAGGTATTGAGTCGATGTTGCTTACTTATTTTAGCTTAAACTTGCATTTTGCCTTTTGGATATGTTATACTGATTGGTCTGAATACTACCGCAGCAACAAGTTCAAAAGAACCTATCATGACTCAAATCCATATATTCTCAAATTGCAGGATGTATACGTTACACTTTTCTATCCCTTTTTTTCTCTTCCTCGAGTGGAGACAATCTCTTGTGCTTTGGATGACGGTCCTGTCTCTTGATCCTTTGGTTTCCTTACTATTTGTGTAATGATAGTATCAATCCATACACAAGAACCTGGTCTTCAGCTAATTCTTTGGTTTTTGAGATGAGTTTTTTAGAAAGTAGCATGTTAAAAGGATGGACAGTTTGATCTTCACCCTTATTAATAAACTTCAAGATGAAAACAAACTAGGAAAAGTAAGAAATCAATGTCATAAACCTAACTTTGGAGTATATTAATTTGTAGTGCAGCTTCTGTAGAGAAATGTAGCACTCCATCCTGCCAATCAACTTTAAACTCTGAAGACTGGCAACAAATTCCCTTCCACTTACCTCTTTTTTTACATCACTGCTTCTACCTTTCCTTTTACTTGGATTTTCATGAACATCTTAGCTTTAAATTCTCTGAATTTGAGCTTTTTTCAGATTTCCTTGTCTTCATTCTCTGGCAATTGTTCTCTACAGTGGAACTTGCTATTCGATTCAACTTCACAAATTGAGCCACTGTAATATTGTTGCACAGTTATTATTCATTTTGGGGTCTTCTATGGTTATATTCTGCATTTTCACATCACTACTGGTCTCTAATTTTGACAGTCCTTTGATTTTCTTTTCCTCTTATTAACCATCTTTTTGCACCACTCTCCTCCTTCAGCATTTTCATACAAGTGTAAATTCACATTCTATTTCTTGATCATGTACCTGCCTGCCTGTACAGGCTTTTGTTATTATCCTATATACCATCAAATTGTACTCAAAGGACCCTTTGTTTTGAATCCCCCCCCCCCCCCCAAAAAAAAAAAAAAAAGGATCTTACTGTCCCAACTAATTTTGTCTATCACTGCCCTCAGCTTGTGCTTCCTTAAAACTTCCAAAATGATGCTTTTCTGGAATGTGTCTATTATTATCATTTTACTCATCTATCCTGACATTCTTAGTTCTTCATTTGGCCAGTGAATATTAGAATCATTTTTTGTGTTTGAAGTCTTTCTCCACCTGGTCCTGCACCATTTCTCCACCTGTGGTCGCTTGAATCATTATTGATTTTAGGCTCTTCTGTGTTTCTGAATTTTTTCATAACTATGAATTTCTTATTTTGTCAGTGCCCTTTTATCTTCTTTTTTCCATTCGGCACCACCTTTTTGCACCGCTCTCCTCCTTAGGCATTTCCATATAAGTGTAATTTTAAGTTCATACTCTATTTTTTTTTATCTCATGTCAGCAGGTGCTTAAATACTTCTGTAACTATCCCATGTAATTCCGCACCAACTGGATTATACTCAAGGGATCCTCTGTATTTGTTAATTTGATGTTCTTATTTTTTTTTTTCTAATGAAGGACCTGATTTTGTCAGCTAGTTTCCTCTATCACCGATCTCAACATGTACTACTTTAAAACTTCTTAAAGGGTGCATCTTTTAGAATTTTTCAGTCGTTATCATTTTACTCGTCATCTCCTACATTCTTAGTTCTTCATTTGACCTGTGGTCATTTGAATCATATGCTCTGTTCCAAGGCTTTCTACACCTGCGTCCCAAAATATATGCCTAGGTTGTGGGTTTGCCTGTCGTTACTTAACTTGCAATTCTTGCTTGCTATTAACTCCTAGCAAACATTGCTTATCACTTTTCATCTTCCATACGTAGTAAACATTTTAAAACCTGTGAGTGATGTGTGTCAATCTGCATGACTGTTTATCATGTCCAAACCATTGCCTTAGATGAGCTTTACTTAGCATGAAGTGAAAAGGAAAAGAAAGAAATGATATGACTACAGGTTTTCATTAAGAGTAGAAGAGATTAAAAACAAAATGTCAACAAAGGTTTAGCGAAATCCAAACCGTTAGGAACTTAGAGTGTAGCTTAATGATGTGCATGTAAAGATTCTTTTATGTCTGAACCGTGAAAACTCCTCCATCTAAGCTTTTTGGCGCACTTTTCTTATGCTTTAGACATTTGGTCTCAGAATGTCTTTACATCTGGTACTTAGTTTTCTATTCTTTTACTTGTTCAGTTGTATTTTTTTTTTTAATTAATTTGGTTAATCATATGATTTCTTAGATATCGGATTCCCTATGGTTTCTCTATCCCCCGATGCCAACAGGACAGTCTTTGGTTTGTCATGTTGCTAGTGAATGCCTTTTGCATGGTGATATCGTATGGGAAACTTTGATGCGGAAAAAAAAACACTAATGAAAACTAAAAGCAAAGAAAGAAAGAAGCAAGCAAAGAATTAAAAGTAGAGAAAAAAAAGCTCGCAAAAAGATAAAATTCAGATAAGAAATAGTATGTTATTTTATCAATTCATCAAAAGAAAAAAAAATGATATAAATAATAAACTCTAACTAATACAAATAATTGGGCTTATAGTTCACTAAATAAAATATCAAAAAAATAATTAAATTAAGCCCAACAAATAAAACTTCAACTAAAAGTTCAAATAAATTAAATCAAAACATAAGTTAAAGCTTAATTTCTTAACGGTTTGGACTATCTTTTATCGTACATGATCACACAAGTGTGTAAAAAGTGTCTTGGGTCTGGTGTTCCCACCAACTCTCCTGGGGTTTGAAAAACTTGACTCCGTTGATTGTAGTTCAAGGCGACTCCAATAATGCTCCCAAAGATCACAATCAAGTTATTGTGATGCCTTTCTGATAATTCAAGTATAGTCTGAATCTGGTCGTCTAACTCATATATTGAGATTCATTAAAGTTCATCATTTTTAGTAAAAACTTGTATATTCAAAGTAGCATTAATATGTTTTTTTTTTCAAAGATAAGGATAATAAGACAAGAGTTTCAAAATGAGTATTAGAGATAAGTTGTGTTTTATATTTAAAGAAGTTCTTTATGTCAAAAATAGAGTTAATATCAAAGTTTGATGGCAGTTTAATGACAACTATTTGATTCAATCATTTGCAACATTTTAAATGGTCTAAGACATTCACTTGAAATTTATGATTGGTTTTTAAAGGACATTGTTCATGGCTAATCTATATCACAAAATAATCTTTAACATTAAGTACATCATGATACTTATATATATCAGCTTGAAATTTGTATTGTTTATTACTTGCTTAAATTTATTTTATGATCTCAACATGCAAATTATGAATTCTACATGTAAAAAACTCAGTTGAATCATATATTTTAAAAAGAGGAGGCATAGAAAGAATATCTTCAAGCTTTCTAGGTTCATAACTATGAACACTATATGATTTAGGATATGAAGTGAAACAAACACTATTTGAAGTTTTAATAGATATAATTTAAACATAACCTAGTAAATTAGGATTATCTTTGTTTTCTTCATCAAGTGTCGGGGGTAAGGGATCAGAGAGCTCAATATGTTGCTCTAAACCTATGATGTGTTGGACATCAAGCATGAAAGGTGGGGAATTAGGTAATTTAAGAGGACTAATATCATGAGACTTGTCTAACACCATATTTATCTTTTTAAGCAATTCCATTATAGTTGTCTAAAACTTCTTCCTCTACCACTAAACAAAAATTATTATATTCTTTATTAACCTCTTTTTCAGATCTATTTGGATTAATGGTGTTAAGCTCATTTTCTTGCATATTCTCTTCATCTAGGTCACTAAAGTTTCTAGTATTGAGTTCATACACTTGCACACAATAATTGTAAATCTCAGTTAAGATAAAAATTAAATTAAATAAAATGATAATATAATAAATACGGTAGTGATAATTATTTTAGAAATAGAGTTCTGAATGCGATTTATTTTTAAGAAAATTGATGCGACCGAATAACTAGTTTAGGAAAAACACTCGAATTTAAAAGAAAAGGGCATAGTTTTAAGTTGTAGTATATAAGTGACATAAATACATTATTGACTTTTTAAAGAAGTTAAGAGTGACTGACCATTAGGGAAAAGAATGAGGGGGATTGTTTTTGCCAAATTTCTTCAATTTTTCTTTAAAAATCTCAAGCAAACACTTGAAATAAAAGATAAAAAAATGGGTTAGAAGGAGATTTAGCTAGGAAAGTGAAGGAAAAACTATGGAAATGGTTGCTTTAAAGGAAATGGTTTGGAGAAAAAAAAGGAAGGGAGAGAGAAGGGAAGGGAAAAACTTGTTTTCTTGCTATTTTCTTCCTAAGAAATTGTGGTTAAGAGGTGAGGAACCTTAATCAAAGCTTAATTTAAAGTTTTAGCATGTATTTTATTGGATTATGTATTGTTTAGCATTATGAAAAAAATTGAATTAGAGGAATTGATTGTTTTAATGACTAGTTTAATGCTTGGAACATGTTTATTAAAGTAAATAAACAAGGGTTAAAGTATCAATTTGAGACAAAATGAAGAAAAATCTTGCCTCCTTTATTAGCCATAGGTTCAGTCAAGTAGTTATGATGGGAGGGGGAGAATAGTTTTCAAATTGGCATATAAATTATATTGCAAGTTGTTCTAGTACGTAACGATGACAAATTAATGCGGAAAATTAAAAGAAAATGAAAAGGAACTCATGGTTCCCTTTATTGCATATTTCGATCATATTGGCCATAAAATGAGAGGGAGGAAAATTATTTAAAATGTGTGTGAAATGAAAATGTGATTTGAAGTTAAATTATGTACAGTAAATATTGAATTACAAAAAAAAAAGGGAATGAAAATTGGATATATATATGGAAATTAATCAAAAGGTGTAACTTAGGGAATTTTGTGTAAAGGTTCAAAGATTTTGGAAAATAAAAAACAATTAATAAAGATGAAATTATCCTATGTTGGCAGGGGATACCATTGATATCGACATTACATGAACTTAATTAGTCGTTCCTGGAATTGAAAGACTAATGATATCAATGAGAGTTATTGATGTCAGCATTACCTGAACTTGATTGGTCATTTTCAGAATTGAGAGACTAATAATATCAATGATGATCATTAATATCGACATTAAATGAATTTGATTAGTCGTTCTCGGAGAATGGGAGACTAATGATATCAATGCTAGTCATTGATATCAGCATTAACTGAACTTGATTAGACATTTCCGGAAATGAAAAACTAATGATAGTCATTGATATCGGCATGAACTAAATTTAATCAATCGTTTCCAAAATGAAAAACTAATGATATCAATGATAATCATTGGTACCAGCATGTACTAATTGAATCATGTTTCAAATAATGATTAGAAACATCAATTTAGAATTGATATTAGCCTTGCTCAGTGGGCTTGAGTCATTTAATGATTTATGATATTATGATGATTAATGTAATTGTCGGAAATAAGAATGAACATGAAATAAAAAGAAATTTATTTATAATCTTAAATGTTTTTAACTACTCACTTGATTATTTCCTAGATGATGTATTAAATATTGCATTTTGTTTCAGGATAATCACAATCACACCAAAAGTAGATTCACTCTACATCTTTTGATCATATAGACTAAGTATAATATTTGCATTTTGAATTGTAATATTATTTTGTTTTAGCATGTAAACATAAATGATTATCTTTTGTTGTTGTAGTTACTTAAACTAAATGTTCTCTAATATCTATATATGCTGGATTTTATATTGAATTCTTAAGGATTGAAATTATTGCATTATATAACCTTATTTGATGTTGCTTGAATAGATATAAATGATTGGGAAACATTGATTTGTGTGGTTTATGATCCAAAAAAGATGGATTAAGGATTTAGTTTGTGTATGGATTTGAAACAAGTTTAAGTTGATAACTTAAGACCCCTTGTTATAGAGGAAACTTTGCTGAAATTTTGGTAGAACCATAATTTTTAAATTGAGATTTAAAAGGGGTACTACAATGGTCTTGACATTTTATCCATTACTTTTTATAAGTAACTCGTAATCTTGCATTATAGTATAAGCTTGGTTAAGAGTGAAAGCATTATGAGTCTAACCTCTTTTCTAAAATCATCTTTCAAACATTTATAAAATCTATGTAAAGTCATGACTTCATTTTCTTTTATAGCACATCTCATCAGGTAATCATCAAATTGTGTTATATACTCATTGACATACTTGTTCCCTTACCTTATATTGTTTTATTGATCTAATAGTTTATTCCTATAAGATTGAGATAAATACTTCTCCTGTAGTTTTAGTTTTATTTTGGTTCAATTAGTTATGAGAGGTTTACCTCTGCTCTCTAAACAATATCCAACATCTTCCTAATAAAATTGAGTTTCACCAATGGATATCATCTTAGAAAATTTAACTCTTCTATTATTAGACAAGTTGTACCACTCAAAAAATTGATCCATATCACGAATCCATATATAAAAAATCCATGGTGTCCCCCGGCCGGCACGCGACGACCCGTTCTCATCGCGGGAGCAGCTCGAGCAGTCCACCGACAGCCGACGGGTTCGGGACTGGGACCCTCGAGCCCAGCCCTCAGAGCCAATCCTTTTCCCGAGGTTACATATCCATTTTGCCAACTTCCCTTGCCTACATTGTTCCATCGACCAGAGGTTGTTCACCTTGGAGACATGATGCGGTTATGAGTACGACCGGGCGTGGGAGGCACTCAGTCCTCCGGATTTTCAAGGGCCACCGGTGGCACACCGGACACCACGCGACGTGCGGTGCTCTTCCAGCCGCTGGACCCTACCTTCGACTAAGTCGTTTCCAGGGTGGGCGGGCTGTTAAACAGAAAAGATAACTCTTCCCGAGGCCCCCGCTGACGTCTCCGGACTCCCTAACGTTGCCGTCAGCCGCCATGGCCCGGTTCAGGAATTTTAACCCGATTTCCTTTTGAAGCTTGCGTGCGAACGCGCTGTCAGACGGGCTTCCCCCATCTCTTAGGATCGACTAACCCATGTGCAAGTGCCGTTCACATGGAACCTAGTAGCGTGATGGCAAAGGGCTTAAGATCTGCACAGCAGGTCTCGAGTTCGAGTCAGGGCGTGCACCTCTTGTAAGAGCCTGGGACAGCCGGTGTTTTACTCGCTCATCTGGGCCCACAAAGTGCGCTTTCCGGGGGGTGGGGTTTCCTCAAATCCAAAAAAAAAATGTAATATTTATTGTTCTTTAGGTGCCTTATTTGAGAACTCTCTCGGGGTTCAATTCTTTTAAACATGTTAATCATCTAGATTTGCAGTTCCTCTCAAATGACCTTATGACTATCATTGAGGATCGGGTCCATGGTAAGTGTAGACTTAAACTTAGACATTAGATGATCAAGACACAAATACATATAACACTAACTTAAAAACAAAATTGAGATCATATACAAAAAGAAAATTAATTCCATTTTATTATTATTTTTTTAAAATATAGAGATTAATCACGAACAAAAAACACTAGAAAAATTTTAAACATGCAATGTTAGACCGTTGAACATAAGTGATTAATCAAATAAATTTCATAAATTTTTACTAGTTTCGATAAGCTATATAGTTATTAAAAAGAATTAATGAAAAAAATGAATGACGAAATATAAAATGGGCAAAGAATATAATGCAAGATGAGAATGTTTTTTAGCCACAAAAGAATACTATAAATTATAAGTTGAATAACAAGTGTATTCTCAAAAAAAATTAAATGAACTTCAACAAATCAAAGTTTAAGTAATTTATTAACCAAATTACATAATATTAACGATAGACTACTTGGATTATGTGAGCTATCATTGATGTTATGAAGCTATCACCGTGATGTACCCAATAATGTCATTTTATTGCTTTCACTTATTTTTTCTTTAATTATTTATTTATTTATTATTTTCTAACTATTTTTTAATCAAGACAGAAAAATTGCGAATAAAAGCTACGAAGAAAGACGTTGTGGAATTGGACAGAAAGTGAAAAGAAAAGAAATAAATAAAGAAGAGATTGAAACTGCCACAGCGGATTGATGCGGTTGGTGTCGTGCTGGTGTCTGGTTGTTGAACATGCCTCTTTGATTATTATTATTATTATTTTCACAAGACAAATTGCTCCACCGCTTTTGTTTCGCCTCCCACTTATTAGCATCAAGAACAAAAAAGCTTAAAACATATCCCATCAATGTCTCTCTTTCAAGACGTGAGTATCAAAGAAATCAGCCCCTTGCATTTATTTCTCTGGAAGACAAATTGATGTCTCTGTTCTTTTTCTCTACTGGTACTAGCTCTTGTTATTGCGTGTTTGGCCAAAGATTTTAGGTGGGCAAGTGGGTCGGCTGGAGGTGGTTGATCCACTGGTGTGGGGTGGCAGAAACTATGGTACTGGATAGCTGGCGCTGGAGAGGATGGATGATGGCTAGGGCTTGGGGGAAAATTAATAAACATGAGTGTGTTTAGCTGAGTGTGATTTTTTTTTTTCAGATATGGATTGTAAATAAAAAGATTAATTTTTTTTAACTGTTGATCATGATTCTATATAATTTCTAGGGTTTAGAAAGTGTGTGTGTTGAATTTTAAAAAATTTTCACAATCACTAAGAGATTGATTAATTGAAAGAATAATTAAAAGCTTGTGTCATGATATCAAAGCTGATGCAGAGCCATAAAAAACCAAAAAAAAATCTAAAAGCGAAGAAGGAAGGAAGGAAGCCAATGCAATAATTGAGAGTAGGGAAAGAAAAACCTGGAAGAAGAGAAAATTCAAATGAGAAACAATATGTTATTTTATTGATTAATCTAAATTGTTTAATATTTTAAAAAATATGGTATAAATATTAAGATTTTAAATATAAAAAATGATTAAGCTTATAGCCGCTTGATAAAATATCTAGCAATAATTAAATCAAACACAACAAATAAAACCTAATTTATATATAAATCTTAACTAAAATTTCATATTAAATAAAGTTAAAACTTAACTATTTAAGTTATTCTCCATAAAATATTTATGATGATACAAGGTGCATAAGAGTCCCACCAAACTTCCATCCTGCTGTCGTAATCCATGCTTCTTTAATTTTGCTTTAAAGATATGATGTTGCTAATTTCTCCTCCAAGGTGTCAAGCATGCATGCTAGCTTTCATCCAGTTTTGAAATCTTCATTTTCCCAATTGACTTGATCAACAACTATTAATTGTTGGTCAAATGACAACATCTATATACATGTATGTGTGGAAGATATATATATATACCCCTGCATGTATGTATGTTTCATGGGGGGCATGGTTTGAATGCTGGTTGTGATTGTGATATAATTATATATTCGGTTGTAGCTAGGAGGAACTTGAGGCGCATGGAAAATGAGGAAGGACGTCCTCCCTCCGTGTAAAATCTTGTCAGAGTTTATATATATATATAGCTCCACATTTGCACCCGATCGAGTGAGAAGTATACGTACACTAGGACCTCGAAAAAGACTAGTCTAAAGCACGTATCTTTCAGGGTTTTTTTAGAATCTTCATCGTGCATTCTGCTTGTTTTATTGCAGCTGTTGGGATTGCGTCGTCCCTGTATTTCCTCACAACTTTGGAATAGGATGGGAATCAAGAGATCAATATCAGCTTAATTTCTGTGGGTTAGTTGGTTCGTGGTAAACTGAGGAGATCAGCCAGCAAAAAAGTAGTCGTACTAGCTAGCTAGCTAGTTGGGACGTCGGTGTGATTTTTTTATGCTTTTTTTTATGTGCAGTGCAGCCATTGGTGCCGGGGGGCATCAAGAAAGGAAGTAGATGTCAAAGAATCATCTTACAGGTGTCACAGTTAACGCGGTCCTTGAGCATGGATGATATTTAAAAACACCATGATCAAGGATTTCACGGCAGATTGGTCCTTCAACGACAAGGAAATAAATCTGAATGTTGTGAATCTCTCGAGATCCCATCATATATGTTGTTTCGCAGCTGACAGTTGAAAGCATTAATTATGCCATGCTCTTATAATCAGAAGTTGGTGAACGTCGCCACCGCAAGGATGCGTGTCAACATGTATTTACCTGGGTTAATTAGGGTTAAGTTAATTAGAAAAGTAGGAATTATGGCATGGGGTGGTTGAGAGAGAGAGAGAGAGACAAAATAGAAAAGTAGATGGGAATTAATTCTAGCTAGGAAGAGGAGATAAAAAGAAAGGCGTTGCTTGTTTGATTATGAAATGGGAGCCATAATTAATTAAGAATCTCTTCATCTCGATCTCTACACAGTGTGGTGTCTGTCACTAGTGGCTGGCTGTGGTGCTAGTATTGTATAATTACTACGTCCGTACATGATACATCTGATCAGGAATGCAATGGTGGAATCAATGGTTCTCCTTCCTTCCCACTAAAACGAAAGCTCGTGTTTATTATTATTAATAATAATGCACGGTCTCCTACGCTTTCATGCCCATCACCATCAAAGCATAGGCCACGAGCAGCGCGTCTTCTCCTCTTTCCTCCATTTTCATCGCATCAAGGACCCTTTTTCTTCCTTGCTTTTTAGATGGCCATCAAAGTCAGAGACAGCTCCTATTCCTGAGCAGTACCCAGGAGCTGCGAATGAAATATGAACTGATTGATATTCTGAGAGCAGGAGGCCATCTGAATATCAAATATTATGCTTTTTAGTTTGATTTGATATGTATCTCGTCATGGCCCTAATACTCTCGCACTGTATTAATTGCGGTTGGTTGAACAGTACCACCCTCGCTCTTGGTTTTTCTGTCATTGAGTTTTCTACTCTTTTCTTCTTCCATTCCATTGATGGCTATGATTTGGCCGCGCCTTCTCAGCCTTGAGCATGTGAATTGGAATCAAGATCAGCTGAGATAGATCCTCAATATTTGATGGGTCATGATTTGACTACGCCTCTTGTCGATTTTCAATTGCAGCATTGATGATAATATCATGAAAGCCACACACATATTCTTTTCAACAAGGACAAGCTTCCAAAACTTTCCTATGAGCGCAGCAATCCATCCTATATTTTGGATATTATTCTTGTTATATTTGTTAGATATATAAAAAAATCTGTTATTCTTCTATCAATATTAATACACATATTAGATATATTTTGTATCTTTAATATTATCAATATATTAATATTTTAATCCTTTATCTTTATAAAAAAACTCATTAACTATAAATATAACATGAATACTTTAAATAAAATATTCAGAATCTTTATTCTTTACTATATTTTTATTTCTAGGGTATTTATCTGTAATATTATTGTATTTTCTCTTAAAAAGTCACTAACTTAACTATTAAAGAGTCTCTAAATTCATCAAAAATAATCTTTTCATATATTTCAAGCACTAGATACAAGCCATCTCGAAAAAAAATCGGACTTTTAGAGAACGAACAAATTAACTGCCTATCAAAGACATGAACATTGACATCAAACTACTATTTGTATTTTTTATTTTTTAGGGTTTAAGATAAGAGAGAAATTAAAAAGGAAAATGAGAATCATTTTGGACTTTAGTAGCAACTCCTGTAACTCTCACAATAATTTCCTTTCTATGTGACAATGCATGATTATTTAGAATGTAAAACTGATCCAATTAAGTTGGAGAGATCGTCAAGTTTGAATTAATTACCTTATCACATACATATATTTAATCGGAAGAGTTTTTATATATATATGTTATCAATTCTATCTAAATGGACCCTGATAAATGTAGAAATCAAATAAATAAAAAAACAAGAAGGTCAGAGGTGTTGCTCATAGAAAATGGCTACAGGGGGGGTTGACGACGTCGCATAAACCGCCCCAGCCAATGCCAAGGGGATAGCAACGATCATGATTGTGATGTAGATTTTTTATTATTATCATCATCACAAAGGAGAGCTTGATTCGATCGTACATGTCAAACACGCCATAACAGGTGTTCGTGTCCCTCCTCCCACCGCTAATTAGTCCTCAGCCACAAGTTTCCCTGTATAATATTGCAATATTTGTATTTGTTTGCTTGCTAATTAATAATGATTTTATATATAATTAATTGGCTTAGAAGCAAAGACTGCAATAATTAAATAAGGAAATCTTATCCTTGTTGTTGATCTACATTTAGTTAGTGATTACCATCAAATTCCATTAATTATATTTTATTTCAAAGAGGTAAATAGCTTTGTACTAATCCTGTGCTAATAATAATCCAGTCTAATTAATAAAAAACAGAGAGAGACATTGAGGGGTGGGGTGATGCAATCAGCTGTTCAGATTAATTGTTATTGTTTTTTAAAATGTTTTTTATTTAAAAATATATTAAAATAATATTTTTTATTTTTTTAAATTATTTTTAATATCAATATATTTTATATAAAAATATTAATTTAAAAAAAAAAGAGAGTAAGAGAACACAGTTTGACCGCGTTCCGAAGGCGGTGCGTCTCTTAGTCCGTGTCACGGCATCCTCTGTTTTTTTCCTTTTTCCTTTTTTGAATTCTTGATTTGTCTGGACCGCCCATAGATAGCCGCAGGAATATTAGCCACACTTCATCCATTAGCCTTTCACCCCAGTACCCCCATTGGCTACACCTCCTGCTGCTGCTGCTGTGTGTGTATATATATATAAATGTTGGTGAGTGTTAAGTATATCAACTTGCCATTAATTCACAGCTCAAATTAAGAAGAGAAACTACACCTGCCATTCACAGCTCAGATTAAGAAGAGAAGCTACACCCCCCGGCCCCTTCTGATCTCCTCTTCCTATCATCTCCTGATTCATCTCCTTTGCCGGGCAGTTAGCTAGCAAGGTTAATTTAGTCCCTGGATAAGTACTGGAATGACAAAGGTATACCCCAACGTCGCTCCCACCACTACTAATAAGAAGCAGCAGCTGTTCAATCTCAAGCCCGCTAATAACGCCTTGGATGTAGATCATGCGGTTGTCCTAACCGTGTGGAAGAAGTCTTTGCTGTTCAATTGCCATGGCTTCACGGTCTATGACGGCAGGGGCAACCTTGTGTTTAGGGTTGACAACTACATGGCCACTTCCGGTAATAATGGTGAGATCGTTCTCATGGATGCTGTTGGCAAGCCTCTCCTCACCATCCGTCGCAAGGTATACATGTGTAATAATAATAATAATAATAATAATCTCATTTAGTTGTAAATTTCTATACTTATCATTAATAATGCTTTGATTACTTATTAGACAAATATTAATGGTCTTACTAATTTATATCTATATGTAATTAATTTGCAGAGGTTGAGCCTTGGAGATAACTGGCTAGTGTATGAAGGGGAAACAACCACCAACCCTCGGTTTTTGGTGAAGAAGCATGTTAACATCCTCAACACAAAGTGTTTGGCTCACGTTAGTCCGGCCTCAGGCAGTAACAAGAACGTTGTGTACGAGATAGAGGGATCGTATGCACAAAGATGTTGTGCCGTATACGATGAGAAGAAGAGAAGAGTGGCTGAGATCAAGCAGAAAGAGTCGGTGGGTGGGGTGGCTTTTGGTGTTGACGTATTCCGCCTCATTGTTGGTCCAGAAATGGGAACCTCTATGGCCATGGCCATGGTCATCCTCCTCGACCAGATGTTTGGCTCAACCAGACGATTCTCTACCTAAGCACTAGCTATGGCACTTGCCACAAACATGGAATCAAAGGCCAGGGTATATTAATTTATAGTACAGTACATAATTAATCTGCAAAGAACGAATGATCATCCCATTCTGATTTTGAATTTTGATCTGCTAGCTTTATCCAGCTTGAACACTGTGGGAACTGGAAAGTTAATTGTAACACCACCATCACCATCTCGTCCCTGAGGGCCTTTACCTTCTTGGATACGACCTTTTTACATGCAAACCCCCACCTTTTCTTCTTTAATTCTTCTTCTTCTTCTTGTTTTTACGACCTTTTTACATGCAAATCCCCACCTTTTCTTCTTTAGTTCTTCTTCTTCTTCTTCTTCTTGTTTTTTTTTACTGGCAATCAGAGCTAGCTTGGTTTTTTCCTTTTAAATAAAAAACCAAAGCTCCATGTGGGAGATATATCATGTATATACGCATGTATTTCAATAGAAAAAACCAAACTACAATAGTTTGATGTCTCATCTCTTCTTCTTCTTCTTTTTTGTGGGGCCAATGTTTCAGGATAAGTGGGGTGATGGTGATCTGCTATGATTTATTTTCCTTGTAATGATATTTTTCCTTAGTGGGAAATAAAAGTGAAGTTACAGTATATGAGAACAACCAAATAAAAACGAGTTGACGTTGGGGCAAACTCTAAATTTGATACTTGATTAACCATCTACCTGTGATTTGTGAAGATCGAGGGGTAAGAAAAGAGAGGGAGCGCCTATGCGAGCTGAATCAGGCTCTCAGTTTGGTGGTTATAGGGTATATATGGGCTTAGACCATTAACATGCCGAGCGAACTGGCCGAACACTCGCTGGTATAGGCCTACGGAATGAGTTTACGTCCATGATTGCTTTCTGATCTTATTCCATTCTCAAATTAAAATAACATGTGTTAGCTAGTTTGCTGTTTTTATTTTTTATTTATTTATTTCCATAAGACATTAAGGATCCTACGTTAATGCTATAGCATGGATTTTACATCGATCGATCTTTCAATCCGCATGCAGATTCGCATAGGATACCTCATTCTTGTCTTCTCAGAATAGGAAGTGATGGTGTTTTCAGAAGATAATTTTGCCATATCGATCTGATGCATGGGGAATCCAACTTGATATGGTTCCAAATATTTATGATTTGATGAACAAGCACTTTTGAGATTTTAAAGCTCATATATGCTCATAATTAGAGCATGCATGGCATCCGATGCCTGATCACTCCCATATTATGTTTGATGTTTTAATTAAGCATGATCTACGATTCTCAAGAATTAAGAAGGGAAATAAGGTTAATGTTTATAGGGTCTCTCATATATATATATATATATATTGTTGATTTTATGGTTAAAATGTTGTCTTTCAACTCTTTCTTACTGGGATAATACTTCATTATTATAAATAAACCTTACAAATTAAGGTGAACATTAAGCATAAAATAATAATAATAATTTCGGGCTTGTCTGGAAACGTGGTAGAGATCGTTTTCACAATACTTTTTTGTTTTGAAATGCATTAAAATAATATTTTTTTAATTTATTTTTAATATTAACATAATAAAATTATTAAAAAAAATAAAATTAAAAAAAACAACCCAAGGGAGATAGATAGATGGGGATTTAGAGTGTTTGGGTGGGAGGTGTGGTTGTTTTTTTTCAAAAAGCTACCACACCTCCTACTAAAAAGCATGTATTTTTTATTTTTAAAAAGTATGGTATATGCTCCAAAAAGTGATACCTTTAAAAAACAAACTACTATACCTTCCACCCAAACACTATAGGCACTCAACTTGCCTGTATATGGGATGTGGGCTTAGGCTATATTTTGTGGTTTGAAGGGTGTGGCCCAAGATTTGTGTTTTTATGTAAGACATTGTTGGTCCATGGAAGTCATGGTTAGAAAATATATTAATATAATATATTTTTTATTTGTTTTATTTTTAATATTAACATGATTAAAATATATTAAAAATATTAATTTAAAGTGTTTTTTAAAAAGAAATACGGTTCCAGACAGTACCTGGTAACATAAAGCTAGAGACAGGAGAGAGATGGATTTATTTTTTATTATTAGTTCTTAAGCATCATGCTGCCTTGCCTAATTAGGATTTTAGACAAATAATTAGCACTCGGTAGCGGTACTTGTCAATTGTGGGAGTCAACTCTCTCTCTCTCTCTCTCTCTGCATGCGTATAAACAATGGGTGGAGTCGTCGACATGCAGGCGCGCCTGCCCTCTTCGGTGATCATGTGCTGGTGGATTTAACAAACTATTTCTATTAATTAATAATAAAAAAATACATTTATATTCAAATATTATTTCCACTCGCAATTTATCCCAAAACCTATTTCCTCCATGTATATTTAAATTCACAAGTTCTCTTCAGCAAGATAGAATGATTGATTACATGTTATGCACGTGTTGTTCTTCGAATTCAAGCAAGTCAATTTTAAATATTCTATTTTTTTCTTTTTTTATCAAGAATTATTTTTTTTTATTGTTTTTTTGGTTATTTTTGTATTAATTATAATTTGAATTTTTTTTAATATTACAAGTGAGTTTTATTTTTTCAATACATTAAACATAATTGATTTATGATCATCCTTGTTTCTTTTATTCTAATTTATTATCAATTAAATTTATATATTAATTGACCCGCTATATATATATATATTAATTTATTATGAAATACAACTTCATAATTCTCTAGAGATGGAGATACAAGTTGTGAATGATAATCACTACTGTTACTACGGATTCGATGATCCACCTTCTGCTTTTTTTTATATATTATTATTTACTGGTTTTTTCTTTTCTTTTCGTACAAGATTTACTGTGTTTGACTTGTTTGTAAAAGTTCATTTCTTACTTTTTAAACAAACACATGGTGCCAACAGGTTAAGAGCCCGTTGTTTTTTACTTTTAAAATTATTTTTGAAAAAAATTTAATTTTTTTTAATTTTTTTTTAAATTAATTTTTTTAATAAGCTGATATTAAAAAAATAATATTATTTCAATCAATTTAAAATGTAAAAAACTCATTCAAGGATATTATTAAAACCTTAATTTTGTCTTCAATAAAAATCTATAAAACTTTTTAAAAAAATTACATTCTGTTTTTAAAATATATTGTATAAAAAAATATTATTTTAATATATTTTTAATTAAAAAAAATACTTAAAAAAAACATTTGCTTCGAAAGACACTTAGAATTGAAAATAAATAAAATTAAGGTAAGGGCTGGGGCATGCATTGGACGGCGGTCGTAGTTGTATAATAAAAGGAACCACAAGGGATATTCCGTTACTTGACAACAGAGCCGAAATGGTTAAATTAAATTAGAAAAAAAAAAAAAAAAACTTCGAGAAGAATCGCGTGCCCGCATGATGCACGAGGGGAAGTCGAGAGCGATCGGTTACTACTCTTGAGTAAATTCTTCTTCAGTCCCTCACATTTCAATGTGATTATAGCATAGCTCTTCGTATTTGAAAATACATAAATTATCTCCTTCACCATAAATTTTATTGGGCCGGCTCTTTAATTAATGAGTGAAAATTTTTCTCTCAGAATCAAGGGACTAATTTATATGATATCAAATAAAAAGGACTAAGTTACAACCCGTCCTAAGAATAAGATACTAAAATTAACCTACTCAACCCATCTCTACTATTTTGGTAATTTTGTATGGAAAAAAATCACGGGAAAGGAGAGGAGACCAATGGCGAAGTGCTACGTGTATAGCTGGTTGGTATTGTTTTTTAAATTTAAGTGGCTTTGCGTGCAAAAGCAGCGGTTTAAACGGCGTCTAAATCAATAATAAAAAATTAAAAAATTTTGAATTTTTTTTTTATTAAAATTTAATATAATTTATATATTTTAGATTATTTTGATATATTAATATTAAATTTTAAAAAAATAAAACAATATCATTAATATATATTTTAACATAAAAATTTATTTAAAAAATACCTATAATCACATTGCGAAACACACTATTAGTAATAGTAAGTAGGAGCACATGTATTTTTATAAATCGAACGGCCAGAGACGTGGTTTCTGAGTATCAGATCAAGTTCGGTTTGAATAAAGAGAAAATAAAAGGAGAGCCCGGGAGTCTTCTCCTCCGAGATTGTTTCGATTGTCAGTTATCTTCCTCCATTCACCGTAGCCATAGCCATAGCCTAGCATAATCGCTGTGGTTCTTCTTCTATTCGTTAATTAATTGGTTTCTTTTATTGGATCAGAAAGAAGTTAGAAATAAGAAATGGGGAGCCCAGGACAGAACGCATGGAAATTGGCGGATCATCCTAAGCTTCCGAAGGGGAAGACTATTGCTATGGTGGTTTTGGATGGTTGGGGTGAGGCTAAACCTGATCAGTACAACTGCATCCACGTCGCCCACACTCCTACCATGGATTCCTTCAAAACTGTACCTTTCTTCTCCTTCCTTTTCTATCAATTATTCTTAATAACTGCATCCATCAATTTCAATTTCAATGATGAATGATTGTTGTTTGGAATTGGATAGACTGCCCCTGAGAAATGGAGATTGATTAAGGCCCATGGTACTGCTGTTGGGCTTCCAAGTGAGGATGACATGGGCAACAGTGAAGTTGGTCACAACGCTCTTGGTGCTGGTCGCATTTTTGCCCAAGGGTATCTGACTTAACTAATCTCTTCACTTCACTTATCTTCTATTTTTTTCAATCTTCCTATGCGGATACTTGTCTCCCCCAATGGTGTCTTACGTAGTTGCTTCATTCTCTTGAGAGCTCACGGATAAAAAACAATCTTTTATTTATTTATTTACTTGTGAATGTAGAGCCAAGCTTGTTGATCTTGCTCTTGCCTCGGGAAAAATCTACGACGGAGAGGGATTTAAGTACATTAAGGAATGTTTTGACAACGGCACCTTGCATCTCATCGGGTTATTGAGTGATGGTGGTGTTCACTCAAGGCTTGATCAGTTGCAGGTGAGTTTTGTTTTTGATCTCTTTCCTTATCTTGCTTGGCTTGTTCTCTCGAAATCATACTAGTATTTTTCCTAACGCTTATTCTCCTCCTTTTTTTTTTCTTTCTGCAGCTGTTGCTAAAAGGTGCTGTTGAAAATGGTGCAAAAAGAATCCGTGTTCACATTCTCACTGATGGCCGTGATGTTTTAGATGGGTCAAGCATTGGCTTTGTGGAGACTCTTGAGAAGGACCTGTCAAATTTACGTGAGAAAGGTATCGATGCACAAATTGCATCTGGTGGTGGTCGCATGTATGTTACAATGGATCGTTATGAGGTATGCTTGTAAATTCTGTTCTTTCTTGAGGAGAAGAATGCCTGTGATGCTTCTCATTTTATGGTCTATTCTTGTATGAATCTGTGTTTTTTTTCCCGCTCTATATTTTGTTACTTAATTTCTATAGAAACTCAACACTTACATGATATCTTCACACCATTAGGGGCTTAAAAACCTCTATTTCCCTCCAAATGAGGGGCAACGTGGACAGAGGAAAAAAGGATCTAGTCAAACTGAGATTTTGGGGAGGAATGGATCACTCTTATCCAATCTGGTCTTTATGGGTGGTAACTAGTGGCATGTAGTTCGTATATTAATGATGTTCCCGCAAACCAATATGATGCAAATTAAGACTTTCTTTTAATAAGGTGAGGGTAAAAGAGGTAGGGGGAGACTAAAAATGTACGTGGATGGAAGAGGCATCAACTACCAAATGATTTAAGCTATCTTTTTTATCAAGGAGGATTTAGTTTATGGTCTTGTTGAATGGTGTAAAAGTATAGCCTAAGCTAAATAGTTTGAAACTAAGGCTTTGTTTCTGATGATGATAAGATGAAGTCTAAATGGATGTCTTTCCTTTAGAAGTTGGGAAGTAACTTGCATGTTTTTCAAAAATGATCTTTTCTTTAAATGATGTTCAACATATCAGTCTGTGTGCCTCTTTACAGTTATAGATTTAGCATCATTTCTTTGTGCATGTCTGAACATTTTCTGTAAATCTTCTGCAGAATGATTGGGATGTGGTGAAACGAGGATGGGATGCCCAAGTTCTTGGTGAAGCCCCATACAAGTTTAGAAATGCAGTAGAAGCTGTCAAGAAACTGAGGGAAGAACCCAAGGCAAATGACCAGTACTTACCTCCTTTTGTCATTGTTGATGAGAGTGGAAATCCTGTGGGACCAATCAAGGATGGTGATGCTGTTGTCACATTCAACTTCCGAGCAGATCGCATGGCTATGCTTGCTAAGGCGCTTGAATACGAGGATTTTGACAAATTTGATCGGGTTCGAGTTCCTAAAATCCATTATGCTGGAATGCTTCAATATGATGGCGAGTTGAAGCTTCCAAGCCACTACCTTGTTTCTCCTCCTGAGATAGATAGGACATCTGGTGAATACTTGGTGCACAACGGCATTCGCACCTTTGCTTGCAGGTGAGCTAGAACCATTGATAGAATGGTCTTTGCCTTCATCAAACTGTTTAAATTCCTTTTCTTGTTTCTATATGTGTGTGCATCCTCAGCTATTTTAGCTGCTTTGGTTTGCAAATAACTTGATTATAAATCAACAAGCAAACTCATTTCGTAACCATATTTTGGCAGAATGATTAAACACGAGTCATTAGGGGGCTTTACTGTAGGCCTGCATCTTATAGTCTAGTAAATTCTGTCAATAATCATATGCTGGTTTCTCTCAAGTAATGTTTGTTTGGATAATGCAATTATTCCATCTCACGACTCTTTGATTCCTTGGTCCAGCCTTGTGGCTTGTCTAACTTTGGCATAGGAAAGTTGCATATTTATGAAGGTATAAGGTATAACAGATTCTTTAGGTGGCTAATTATCTGTGATGGAACATTTGACACTTTTGCTACTTCAACTAGTTTTATAAATTGTCTGTTCAAGTATGTTGAGCATAAATCTATTTCTCCTCTTCGCCATCTTCTGGAAAGTTTTAAGTCCTAGCTATTTTCTTACATATGTTTGGGTTTTTGTACAACAGTGAGACTGTCAAATTTGGCCATGTCACTTTCTTCTGGAATGGAAATCGTTCTGGTTATTTTAATCAAGAAATGGAGGAATATGTGGAAATTCCAAGTGATGTTGGAATTACCTTCAATGTCCAACCTAAGATGAAGGCAATAGAGATTGCTGAGAAGGCAAGGGATGCCATCCTTAGTGGCAAATTTGACCAGGTAATTAATGCCTTGTATAATGTGATGAATGAACTCTCATTTCTAGTTGAACTGGTGACTGATATGTTGTTTCACATGATTGTTTAGGTTCGTGTCAATCTACCAAATGGTGACATGGTGGGACATACAGGAGACATTGAGGCCACAGTCGTGGCATGCAAGGTTGCTGATGATGCTGTCAAGGTACAACTTCCTTGCTGTTAGATCTTTTTTTCTTTTCTTTTTCTTTGAACTTGATTGTTGTATGGTCTATGCTACCATTATTTCAGGCTAACTTGTGTGCTGGTCCATCTGGTATGGTGTCATCCATCTGTGTGGATGCTTTTATTCTTATTAATTTCATTCGCTCATCATTTGGACAGCGACAATGAATTAGTAGTTCTCAGGAAATACCACCAGGGAATTTATTTCTCTTCAGAATAAAGCTAACACAATTAAATGAATTACAAGAGCCAGCCCACGTAGCAAAGCATTAGAGTACTTGGAAAGTGGTTAATAGTAACCGTGTTGCTGCCATTTTTTTCATTTTAGACTTGATAGTGGAGGTCAAATAAAAAAGTTGTCCTCCAGTGCAATTTATGTGAATATCAAAGCTGCCCCCAACTTTGGACAAATAAGCGTTAGCTAGGGGCTGATGGAGGGGAAAAAATTAGTAAAAAGGTTTATGCACAACGCCTAGATAGAGATGTGAACATGAAGTTAGTAACTGCGCATTTTCAATGAGCGAGTTGTATAATTTCTGTTTGACTGTTTGTCCCTTCCTAATTCCTGGCATGCTGTATTTTCTTTGCCCTGGCATTTTGTTACCTTCTTTGTTGACTGGAGATATGCTTTACCACAGATGATCATTGATGCAATAGAGCAAGTTGGTGGAATCTTTGTAATCACTGCTGATCATGGTAATGCTGAAGACATGGTCAAGAGGGATAAGTCTGGCAAACCTCTTTTAGATAAGAATGGCAACCTTCAGATACTCACTTCCCACACTCTTCAACCAGTAAGTAACAAATAGTGTCTAATATCCCCATTGAAGGATTGGATTTAATAGCATGGTGGTTTCATTGGTTATTGTTCTCCGTTTGCTTGAGTTGATATAGAGTCAACCGATTAAATATGCCCACTTCCTGTGTAGGTGCCTATCGCAATCGGAGGGCCTGGACTGGCCCCTGGTGCCAGGTTCCGCAATGATGTTCCCACTGGTGGACTTGCCAATGTGGCTGCAACCGTGATGAATCTGCATGGATTTGAGGCTCCTAGCGACTACGAGCCCACTCTGATTGAAGTTGTCGATAAATAGGAGAAGGGAAGCATAATTAAAACACATCAGTAATCCCATAAATTTTGATTTTAAGCAACTATAATTGCAGAAGCCTGTTGAGAACTATGTATTATCCGATAAAATAAGTTGTAATTTTGATTCTGACCGGTGGGCTTTCCATTTCCCAGTTGAGACTTGAGAGAGAACATTGTAATTTCTGCCCCCTCGGTGGATGACAGAATTGTATTTCAAATGGCGGTCTTATTTGTGATTGTGCTCTTGTTTGTGATGATATCATGACATCCAGTTGCCTATGAGCTGTGAAGGAGCACTGTCTGTTTTGGAATGAATGCCATGTTTTCTTGTTTATGCCATGAAGATTTATTAGCAATACAATCTGTCTTAAGATCTCTTGAATGCATTAATATTGAAAGCATAAAAATGATCGCGACATTATCGTCTAGGCAAACAAGGCTTTAATTGTTGCAGCCCGTGGGTGATCTTGGATCATTCATCGTGTTTGGGGCTGTTTGGAATTGTGATTGTGGTTGTTTTTTAAAGTACTTTTTATTTTAAAATGCATCAAAAATGATGTTTTTTTATTTTTAAAAAATTATTTTTGAGATCAACGCATCAAAACAATCTAAAATATATAAAAAAATTAAATTTTAACAAAAAAAATTGAATTTTTTTAAAACGCGGGTTGACCCGTGTTTCCAAACGCTCATGTTGTAAGCAAAATAGTGTTTTTTTAAAAATAAATATATTAAAATCTTCTATATTAGATTTTTTTTAATTTTTAAATTATTATATTAAAATCATTAAAAACACTAAAAAATATCAATTTATATTTTTTTTAAATAAACGCTTTTAAATATAATCTTACACACAAAAATAAACAACTTCGACATCCACCGAATGGGTCCCGACTTGGAACTCCATAATCAATTAGTTAAGGGGTCTTGCATTTATTTTATTTTATTCGTGGATCCCTAGCCAACCATGGTGATGAATATATAAATAAAGTTGTTGGAAAATCAAAATAAAATAAAATATTTTGACCTCAACGTTACTCAACCGGAGGGGATAGACGCCCGCACGCTCCTACCCTATCCGTTGGATTGGACCCGACGCAACCCTCCCTCCCTCCTTCCCTTCCTTTTTTGAATTTCAAAATAAAGCAGCCACGCTTCTCCCTACAAACCGAGGGAAATAACCTTTATTACTCCAGCGAGGATGTCCTCCTCCTCCTCCTCCTCCTGTCCAATTGTATATATATATAAAATAACATAGGGTTCCTCCTCCCTCCCCCCTCGCCATCACCATCACCAATCCAACACAATCCAGATTACGAAAGATGGAAAAGTATGAGAAACTGGAGAAGGTCGGGGAAGGCACCTACGGCAAAGTCTATAAAGCCAAAGACAAACTAACAGGTCAGCTCGTTGCTCTCAAAAAAACTCGGCTCCAAATGGATGAGGAAGGCGTTCCCCCTACCGCTCTCCGCGAAGTTTCTCTTCTTCAGATGCTCTCTCAATCTCTCTACGTCGTCCGCCTCCTCTCAGTCGAACACCTTGACGCCAACAACTCCGACGACGACTCCAAATCCAATCTCTACTTGGTTTTCGAGTTTCTCGATGCGGATCTCAAGAAATTCATCGATTCTCACCGCAAAGGTCCCAACCCTAGACCTCTCTCCCCTTCCCTCATCCAGAGCTTCCTCTTCCAGCTCTGCAAGGGAGTTGCTCACTGTCACAGCCACGGTGTGCTTCACCGCGATCTCAAGCCTCAGAACCTTCTTCTTGATCAGGAGAGAGGTATTCTTAAGATTGCTGATTTGGGATTGGGTCGTGCCTTTACTGTGCCTCTTAAGAGTTATACCCATGAGATTGTCACTCTTTGGTATAGGGCTCCTGAGGTGTTGCTTGGTTCCACTCATTATTCCATCGCTATCGATATGTGGTCTGTCGGTTGCATCTTTGGTAATATAATTTAATGTGATCAATTTGATTTTGATTTGTTGGTGCTCGATGAAAGTCTCGTTTCTTATTGTATTCATTGCAGCTGAAATGTCGAGAAGGCAAGCTCTGTTTCCTGGAGACTCCGAGCTTCAACAGTTGCTTCATATTTTCAGGCATGCTTCACTCTTATTCATCTAATTTAATTTAATTTTGCGCTTTATAGATAAAAGAATCATAGTTATTAAATCCAGTATGAGGTTTGATCCAATCAAGAGGTTGGATCCCGAGTTTTATGAGTTAACTCGAATCAACAAAAAAAAATTAAAAAAAAAAAAAATTTTAATATTTTATATAAAAAAATTAAAAAAAAAATTCATGTAAACATAGACTATCCATATTATAAATAATAAAGTTTTAAAAAATATTTTAAAATGTTTTTTTATCCCACATTAAAAAGATATTATGTTAAGTTTTTAAGTTGAAATATTTAAACAAAAATTTTTTTTATCCCACATTTAAAAAACACAATTTTTTTCATGGGAACATAGAATATATATCTTAATGGATTTCAAATTTCACATTGAAAAAACATAGTTTTTTTCTTAGGAACATAGAGTATATATACTAATGGGTTTCAAATCCTACATTGAAAAAACATGGTTTTTTTCTTGTAAACATAGAGTATATATATTAATGGATTTCAAATCCCACATTAAAAAGATACTATGTTATCCTTTTAAGTTGAAGTATTTAAACCAAAAGGTTTTTTATACCACATTGAAAAAACATAACTTTTTTTTTTAGAACATAGAGTATATATACTAATTAGTTTTAAATCCTACATTTGAAGGGGAAAAAAAAACTTGGGTCTTGCCCAGGTCACGGGTTGACCTGCTGGGTCGACCGGGTTTGGCCGGATCGTTGCACCGGCTGGTTTTTTGACAAACCCGGACCGGTCCAGCTCCCGGGTCGACCCGCCAGTCCGGGTTTAATAGCTATGAAAAGAGTGGCTTTTGCACTTTACCATACATTTACTTTTATAAATTACGTAAGCTAATTTCTACCGATTAATTCTAAGGTTGTTAGGAACACCAACTGAAGAGCAGTGGCCAGGAGTTACTTCTCTTAGAGATTGGCATGTCTATCCCAAATGGGAGCCTCAAAACCTTGCACGAGCTGTTCCATCTCTTGGACCTCAAGGGGTGGACCTCTTATCGGTAACTACTGCTGCTGCTGCTATAAGTGCATGCTTTTTTCCAATTGTTGGCTTCTTGTTTTATGGGTGGCAAAGTGCACCTCAATAGCTGGATTGTCATGTTGGCTTGAATTGAATGTGAATGTGGCACTTGCCATAAGCTTCTGCGCTGGAATTGTTGTTGCTCTCCCATAGATGTACTTCTCCAGCCCAAGAGTAAGTTTGTCCCATATCGGTTAGAATGAGAAACCAACCTTATTTGTTTACAACGGTATCTTATTTAAAGTCTAGCCTAAAGGCAAGGTTTCTCATTTTAACCAATGTGGGACAGACATATATGTATGTCCCATATTAGAATGTATATAATATTGTTGCTAATATATAAATATACATTCTCATAATTGACTCTTGATATACCAAGACTATATAAGAAGTATTTCTGATGTGAAAGGTCTATTAATAATGGATCACAGAGCATGCTCAACTCTTAGAATAGTAGTTCTGATACCAAGTTGAATTTAAGAGAGGGAGTGAGACAATACAAGGAGAATTGTATTGAATGGTATGATTTGTTTACAAGAGGGGTATCCTATTTATAGTCTAGTCTAAGGGGAGTGTTCTCATTCTAACTGATGTGGAATAAACATACACATTAACATGTAATGTAATAGTGTATATAACGTATACATTAGTACCAACATTATATACATCCTTGGCAATCCAGCAAAGAAGTTCTTATCCTTTTCAAGCCAAGGTATATAATGTATATGTTTGTCCCACATCGGTTGGAATGAGAATGTATATAATATTGTTGCTCATGTATATACATTCTCGTGTTATCTTGAACTAATTTTTAGAATATAGGGTATGAATCAAGTCAGCTTGATGTTTGATGATTATCAAAGTATATAGTTTACAATATAGGTGACACGACTGAAATTTGGCCAAGAAATACTATAGGCTGATGAGGATTACGCTGATTTAAATATTTTTTCACAAATGGTTGATTTTGTCATATTACTGATATGCTCACACTGACAAATGACAACGCAGATCGTACTGTTTTGGAATATTGTCAGAATTTATGTATGTTCTTTAATCACTTTTTTGCTCAAAAGTAACAAGTAGAGCCGGATTATGACAATAATGTGGATGGGAACATGAAATCAAATTTTACAAGTGATGTGAGTAGGAATATGCAAATTCTACGTTTCTAAGATACTCTAATAAATTTCTTTACCAATAGGTTTAGTCCTGCAACTACGGTTTCCAAGCTGGCTACTGATCCATCACTTTGGCTCTTCTTCGTTTGCCAATATCACCTCTATATTGGGATACTAATATCATGTTGTGTTGGATAATGCAGAAGATGCTCAAGTACGATCCAGCTGAAAGAATCTCGGCCAAAGCAGCTATGGATCATCCCTATTTCGACAGCCTTGACAAGTCGCAGTTCTGAAGCTACAAGGTTTTGGGGATTTTACTTTCTGCTTCCATCATGCATTTTCTAGGATTAGATACCTTTATGTAAAAGATGTTCGGTTCATCGTCTTGGTGATGTAACTTTTGAACTTTGTCACAACTTATATGATATATATATATATATTTTTTTTTTTTTTGCAATTTATGCGTACAATTAATCTTTGCGCGCCAAATTTGCAAGATTTCATCTATTGTTTTTTTAAGAATGAAATTAATCTCTGGATAACTGCTGATCAAGTGTAAAATATCGCATGTATTTGTGAATGGCGATTCAGTTGTTCACTGTTCATGCCTCTCTCCATGTTTTACGTGATAATTAAATGTTCATTGTTGAAGGAATGGGTCCAGGTGTTGTAAGGTCTTCTGTATTGTTGACTTTCGTTAGTAAAATGAAGTGTGATGGACATTTAAATCGCTCATGCACTCAACTTTGTGTTGCCTCTGTCATATCTTGACTGTATGTAAATGCATTACTAAGTTCTGATCACTATGTCTTCCAAGAACTTGGCAAAGGAAAGGTTTGAGTAAATTTATCTGTTGCAGTGAAATAAAACTTGTCACTGAACATTACTTTTAGAAGCTAATTTAGTGTGTTCACATAGCATTGTTTTGCATGGATTAAGGTTTTCAGAGAAGCTTATAATGCCTTACAAGAAAGTATTTGGTTGGTTGTGAATACAGCAGTAACTAGACTAGAGGTTTCCTGAGGAGTGAAGTTTGCTAGATTTAGTTACACTTGTTGCTGCATGCATACGCTTTCATGTTTTGTTTTTATTGCAGCTAGTATTGCAATGCAAAATGTGGGCAAGCATCTCCCTCTTTTTTTTTTTTGTACATGAGAAGAAGCAGCAGAGTACTAGATAGAATATTGTTTGTAGTGGATGGTAGATGTCTTTCCTTTGCTGGGCATCCAACGTTTTTCTCCCTTCACTTGGGAACTATTCAGGATGCCCTTCTCTCCCCCTCCATGGCTTGAGAATCTGAAATGAGCAGAGCAAACTAGCATCAACACACATAAGGGCACCTGCATTGTTGAACTCTCCACAGTAGTTCGGTGCTGAGAATATGGTGACCAGCTGTCTGTCTGCGAAGAATTCATAGCCATCCTCGACTACCTGTCAATCATTTCCCATCGAAGAACACCTTGGGTTATTTATCACATTATTATTCCTAGTACAAGTATTAGGGCAGGAATTGGAAGGTAATGGACTTGATCTGAAGAAAGGGGGAGAGCAATCAAGGAATACCTGGTGAGCTCGGCATACGAGATCGAGATCATGTTTCTTTAAGAACTCGGTGACCCTATCGGCTCCGAAGGTATAGGAGACACCCCTATCATTATCACCCCAACCCTTGGTGTCTCTATCAGGATCAGACCAAAGGAGGTCACACAAGAGGCCCTGGTCTGGCACGTCTGCTGGCCTCTCTATAGCTCTGATCTGATCCAAGCTATCCATTTCCGGTGAGAGTCCACCATGCATGCATAGGATTTTGTCATCGACCACTGCAGCCACCGGTAAACAATTGAAGCAGTCCGTGAAAGTTTTCCATAGACGGACACTGAAACGACGCTTGCACTCATCATAGAATCCATATATTCTGTTGATAGAAGCACATTCATGGTTCCCTCGAAGAAGGAAAAAATTGTCAGGGAACTTGATCTTGTAAGCAAGGAGAAGGCATATTGTCTCTATACTTTGTTTTCCTCTATCTACGTAGTCTCCAAGGAATAGATAATTGGAATCTGGTGGAAACCCGCCATACTCAAACAATCGCAAGAGATCTGGATATTGCCCGTGTATATCACCTGCAAACAACCAGAATACTAACAGCAATATGTATCAAGTGTTAAACAGGATCGGCATGTAATTCTTCTGCAGAGATATGCGAGTCCAAAAGGGTGTCATTTTTGCGGGGGTCAATTCGCAAAATGTTGCCTTATTAATCAGTTCTATGAGATAACTCTAACATCTATCTAACATTGTAAATGGAAGATGAGAATTGCAGACGAAGATAGAATGCTTATTATAGTCAATGGGCAACATAAAGATGGAACAAGATCAAACAAAAAGGCAAGCAAATTGATATATAGATTGCATAAAAAAGAAAAAAGGCCATTGATTGTGGAATTCCGATTGAACAGGCAGAAGAACAAGATGGGAAAGGGGGTGGAGGAAGGAAGGAAGAGAAAGATGTACCACAGATGTTGATGGGAGCTTCTAATGCAAGAAGAACAGGTTGAGCAAGAAAGACTTGCTTGGCGGTGACACAGAGTTGGTGGATTTCAGGTTCAGTCAGCTGGATGCGTTTCCCTCTATTATTCCTTCCTTCCAGCAACCTCTGTATCAGCCCTTCCAATCCCTCCATCCCAACCCTTCCCTTCTTCCTCCTTTTATCTACCAACATTCTGCTCCAACGTAGATTTGATCTCTCTCTCTCTCTCTCTCTCTCTTTTCTCTTTGTAATCAGTTTGGCCTCCTAACTAATACTAAGATAAAATAAATAGATAAATAAATGTACAATGTCTAGGCAAGGCAATGAAATGAGGACGCGAACAAGTATCCCTTCATTCTTGATTAAGTTAAAAAGTACTGAAAAGAGAAAGATGACCTGTTGGATGATATAGAGAGAGAAAGGGAGAGGGAGAGGGAGAGGGAGTTGGCGAAAGAAGCGCAAGAGTTGAAGATATATTTAGGGTGAAGAATCAGCTTCTCCCGACATCCATGCCAGCTGCGGACTGCCTCCATCCATTTTGCTCTCTTCCTTGAGAAGCCACCTTCTGCCTGTCTCTCTGCCTGCTGCCAAACCCAAATGCAATCCACTCATTAGATTAGGCAGCTTTCTTCTTCTTCTTCTTCTAGCTAATTAACAGCTACTGCTACTACTCATAATAATCATGCAAGGCATGATCATCCAGCCCTGTCTTCTTCTTCTTTTAAAAAAAACAAAAAAAAAAAAAGTTAATTAATTCCCTAATTTATGGACATCGTGGGTATCCACTATTATACCCATGCAGCACCAGTTAAAAAATGGCTAGACTTTTTGTTTTCTCAAAAAATCAGAAACAACAAAGCATGTTGTTCTTGATTTTCTTGGGAACGCGGATGGTACCGCGTTACCTGAACCACTTCTACTTTTAAAAGCATTCATAAAGATGGATTTTTAGCAGCAAAATAAATTCTAAATAAATGCCATGGTTTATGAATTTGTGAGCTCGTACATTAACAAATTAAAACACCCAAAGAGAAGGATGTTTCGATATACTCCTGGTTATAAATGTCTATTAATTGGAATAGTCATTTCACAAAATTATTTGCTCAAAAAAAACTTTAAATTACGCATTAGGGATAAGGATATGGTGGTTTTTTACATGATATAATTGTTTTTAATAATTTGTGCAAGGTTAGGTTAGCTTTTTTTTTTTTTTTACAGTAGAATTACTAATTTAACACTGAAATAAAAAAAAAATTGAATATTCTTCAATCAAACAAGGGTGTTATTGTCTTTTTAATTTTTTCAAAATAGTAAAATTATTTTATTACTCTAGACACAAAATCAACATAACTCTATTACATGAGTGTTTTTTTTTTTTATTTTTTTACATTGGTTTTAGTGATAATGTGAAGGTTACTTAGGATCATTATTGTATTTGATCACATGATAAATATTATTATAAAAATGATGGGGCGTGCATAGTGAAAGACCCCCACACCCATCAAGTAGCGATGCATGGTTGTTCGGTTATCAAATATCGTCTTTCATTACAATGTTTGAAAGGTCTCTACGCCCCCTACACAATGAGGTAGTGCATGCTTCTAATGTGCCTCTGGTTTTGCTGGTAACCATTTTCTTCTTCCTCTTTTTCTTTTCTCTCTCATCCTCTAATCATATGCTAGCCCCTTCAGTTTTTTTCCTTTACATTTGGTTCATATCCTTTTGAGTGTTACTTTTTTATTTTTAATAATCTATAAAATTACTTATGATTTTCAATTTCACCCCTTCTATTTTTGTAATCTTTTAAATTTGATCCTTATTATTTAGATTGCGGTTAATTTTTAGCTTGTTTATATATATATTCATTCTCCTTGATTTTTTTTCAATCAAATTTGATACCTATTTTTTTATTTCTATCTTTTTTGCTTTGACAAATTTTTTAAATTGATATTTTTTTCATAATTTCATCTTTCAAAATTAAAGTAGTTGTGAATTGAACTTCTTAATTAAGCCTAAATATAGGATTTCACACGTTGTGAGTTTTAAATATTAGACCAGGTTTAGAAAATTCACTGAGGTTTGCTTTTTTTTTTTAAGCTAATGTTTTTTGTTTTTTATCATCTAATTTTAGAGTTTTGCATGTTATTTTTACTATTTGCCTTTTCATTGCTTTTTTTAATAAAATTTCTTTTTTAAAAAAATATTAGGTTATTCGATAATTGAGTTTCATGATTTTATTCAATTGCCTTTCAAACATAATTATCCTAATATCAAGACTGGGTCAAAGATATTTGATCTTGACCCGATTGGGCTTGGATGAGTATTTCAACCTTTTTTTGAAATTATGTCTTTTCTTAGTTTCCATTCTTCAATATTTTATTTGCTTAAAATTGAGCTTCAATTTTTAACTTTTCATTTTATTTTATATTGAGTTATTACGTTCTCATTTGATTTACTAAGAATTGACCTTCAGATTTTTTTCTCCTACTTTCCTTTCTACAAGATCATCTCATTTTTATGTTCATAATTATGAAGTTAGTGATTTAACTCGGTTTAACCGAGGTCACTTTTTTTGTTGTTTTTTTTTTTATTTTAGTTTAGCCTTCTAGACATGAATTGTTTAATAATTTAGAAGAGATAGGTCGGGTTCTTTTATTTTATTTTTTATTAGTTTATTTTTTATTGTTATATTTTATTATTTAAATTATTAATTAAATCAATAACTCGGATTTTGATTATTTTTGTTAACATTATTTATTTATGTAAAAAAAATTGGTCAACCGCCACAAATGGAGTAGATATATGTATAAATGAAAGATTATCATGACATCTGATGCGTTATGCTCCAACAAATGTTATGTAAACACGTAGGTGACGATCAGGTGGTCTTCTCGAGCTGCCGTGAATTTCAGTCCATCCCCCTTTCTTTGTTGCTTGAGAATGCAAGTTAGTTTGGACAAGACATTTTCTTATCAATTTGTCGGAAAAACATATGCTCAACACTTGTTTGTACCGGAGTGTGTTGATGAATATCGTTAGTCTTTTCTATATATATATATATATATATAGATTTTAAAATATATTTTATTTATAAAATATCTAAAAAAACTATTTTAAATTATTTTTTATTGAAAAATATCCTACATAAGATTCCGCGCATTGATATACACACACACGTGCACGTGTGAATAAACACTTTATGAGAAGTTTATTACAAGTTTTATCTTATATATACAAGTTTTTCATTTTTCTGCAGGATATTAAGAGAAAAAACTCACATATTCATGCACCTTTAACAAATTTTCTCCTTACATGTGCTTGCATTTGTAAAAAATTACATGTATTATATTATTTAATATTATAATCAAATTATCAAAATTATATCTTTCTTGCGGTCCAAGAGAGGATGTCAAAGAACAAAGTGCACTTCAACACATAGGTCTGGCAGGTATAGGTATAGCCAGACCCCAGGTTAGTTTTCTTTTTTATTTCCATGTTGATTTAATTTTTTGGGGATTCCAAGAATTATTATCATTTATGTTTTATACAACCTCGCAATATTATTTTGTGATTTATTGCGAGTGACACAACACAACTTAAAATTATGTTTTTCTTTAAATAAAATAAAATAAAATAAAATCCAAACACAATTAGACACTAGAATTTAGAAAACTACAATCTAGTATACATGGAGACAACATCAAGATTTAAGCCTCCTCCGAATCCCAATCAAGAAGCCTATATACTAATGTACAGACAGCTACAGCTGCAGTCCAAGAATATCTACCGATACAAATAATGCCGATGCAATCTAATGATACAGTGCGCACTCAAGTTATGTAGTGCAGGCATGACACAACATCCCCTTCTTGCAGTTTCAAAATCAAAATAATGAAAACTCCTCTTTAGTTAGACCACACATGAACCAGACCATGCCTATTACCAGTGTAGATTTCATTGCGCTCTTCATCGTAAAAAAGAGCGGTTATGTCTTCCAAAGCCGCTGCCACTGTACTTCTCATCATCAAGCGGCTCTGCTTTGAGCTTCCTGTGCTGCTGCTGCATTCCTCGTCCTTGGGACTGCCATTGGTGGCATTTATTTTAGCTAGGCATTTTCCCGTCAGGATATTGCTGATATTGATAGAACCAGCTGCATCCAGAATCAGACAGTGAGATTTGATAATTTCCCGATAAGAAGTTTTCTTCACTGCATCACAATTAAGGCAACTCCCAAAAGATCTTATACAAACAAAGGCCCGACAACTTATTGGTCTTTCCTCAAAAGCAATTCATGCAGAAACACCATCAGAGGGATTGTCCTCGTGGACACCAACCACAGAAACGAAAAAATCTACATTAACAAAGTGTCAGGAACACAGATGTTCCAAATTCTCCATTGATTATTTGTTCCTCTTGCCAATAATGTTTAGTAGTTTTCATGCTCGACAAAAAAAATCAAAAGTTGATACAGCATTGTGGCATCCAGACATGCTTTTAGGATCAACATTTATTCTTCAGAGTAGATCAGAGCTCTAGATGATAACAGATCTAACTCTAGACCATGCCACTTAAATTGGGTAGTTAATATGGACTGGTAAAAGTATCAAGTCACTTAAAAAAAGTGTCTGAAATAATAACATACACTGTATGGTTGGAAACAAGACAGCAGTTCAAAAAAGTTACTGGATTACAATAAGCCAACAACCTGACTCAAAAAATGTTTGTCAAATTGGATGATAAAGTTTTGCATAATTTATTGGGTCAGTTCTAAGCAGCTTATTTATTTAGACAAACCAAAGCACAGAATTCATAAGGGATTCAAAATTATAGTAAGCTCAGTTGGATCATATGGGACCATCAGTGTACGAGAACAAGTTTTATTCTTGCTGGACAACCTGAAAGTATCTGACAATGTTCAAGCTGTTAATAGGCAGTACAGCTACAATTGACAGAAAGAAAATGTATACCATCTGCTTAAAATCAAACAATTAAAAACTCAGACACACTGCAGTATAATAATATGTTCAGTTTTATGTTTAATAATTGCATTCTATAGAATTAAGATAGAATTTTTCTCCAAAAATGAGAAGAGAACAAAGGATTCTAGACCTCATCTAGTATCGACCATGAGTATTTAAGCATTAGTATTTGCCAACCAAAATGATGATAAAAAAAATTACCATTTCCTTCCATCCATTGATCGTCAGAATCAGCCTTGCAGTATGAAATGATAAGATCCTGATCACTTGTTATGTAAATGTTATTTGTGTTACAGTCAGGATGCCATAAGAGATGATCCTCGAATGAAGTAACAAGCTCTCCACGAAAATTCCAAACAGCAACAGTTCTATTTCTGAATGTTAAGAACAACTGGTTTTCATACAGAAAGATAAATGCTGATGGTGTCATGAAGTCGGTTCTGCTAACTTCCCTAATACCAGTATGTCGAACCTGCATAAAGAAGATACAACTACTGGAGCAGACAACAAGCCAAGCTGAAAGATAGATACTGAAAACGAAAAAACGTAACTCACGTCAAGAATCTGGAGATTCTCATTTTCTTGTTTGACAAGAAGCTTTTCGTTAAATTGTTCAATGAAGTCCACCTTCTTATTTCGATGAAGAAGATGCTTGAAGTCTTTGAGAATTGTACCATCTTCTATTGACAAAATCTTAAGAGGAACATAGCCACTTGATCTATTTAAAATCAATAACATGATGCCCGGACTGATGCAGATGAAGCCAAACATAGGCAAAGTTAGAAGACATTTAGCATGCAGAACAAACAAATCAAGGGCCAATCAAACAGACACATTCCAGAAGAGAAAACGAGATACGTAGTATTGTATGTTAAAGTTAAATGAATGACCGTACAAATTGACTGCCATGATGAGTAAAATTTATTGCCATGCATCTACACTAACAAAAGGTAAAAGGCATAAGCCTCTATCATATTTTAACAGTATCTTATAATTAATAAGATAATGATGCATCTTAAACATGTGCGCATACACACACACACAGAGGGAGAGAGAAAGTACCTGATCTTGATTTCTTGCACATCTGTATCTGATATGGAGTACAGCATTGTGTAGTTTTTTAGGTCAAAAACCTTGTATATACTGATCACAGATACCAATAACAAAATATTAGAAGTAGGATAGCTGGAGCATGTAATTGACGTAGCAGATGGACTGTAAACGGTACCTATCTTGTGCTGAGTACGTTAGCACCTTTCCATTGACATCATCAAACTCCACAAAACCTGGCCACTTCAAGGACTCGGACTCAAAAAGAGGGAAACCTGCATCTGGCTTACCCCTTCGAATGTACCTAAACATTTAAAATACAAGGCATCATCATCATCACACAATTAGGACACACGCAAGTCATGTAAGACTGAAGTTGACAAGAAAAGTCAAAGGTCTGGGAAGCGCAGTCGCACTCAATTCTCGTTGATCTGCATTTCAAGGAGCTGAAGTTATCCGACGCATAGACCGAAACAGTGATGAGAGAATCATTGTTTTTATTGTAGAACAAACTCCGAATGACTTCATCAGGACTCACATTCAAAAAACATATCCTCTGATTTGTCTCTGCATTTCAAATAGTGAACAGCAGATAAGATATGATGCAGTCATAGTCTTTCACATTCACAAAGAAAACATTTCAAGTATATTTCTATGTAACATGACATGAGAATGAAGACAGAATGTGAGTACCTCTACTAAAAGCAGCACATACACCAGAATGTGCAAGGGCAAAGACAATGTCCCGGGCGGCCACAATCTCAATAACTTTAGTTCTCTTCATCAAAAAGGGCAGCACCATCGAACAATGGCCCTTGGGGTCATGAGTATCGTATTCTTCCTGGAAAAAGAATTGAAATCAAAGGTTTCAAGAACCCTTTTTAGCAGAAACAAGAGCAGTAGAAGCACATGAGTCTCGATGGTTAAAAAACAAAGCGACAAAATTAGGTTGTGAAGAGGAGTGGTAGAGTGAGGAGGGTACCATCAAGCGCATATTGCGAAATCTCTCCTGGGCATTGGTGATACTGAAAGAACGATCTGACTTTGAGGAAATCTCTCTTCTTTGAAGCTTTTTAACACTGTTCAAGAACCCATCAGATCGACCCCGTTTCTTGGCTGCTAATATCCTTCTCCCCGAACACGGCCTTGGATTCGCTGCTGATATCCTCCTCCCTGACCCTTCCATCATCATCTTCCCTCTCTCTCTCTCTCTCTTTCAAAATTTGAATTGATTTTAATAAATAATAAAAAAGAGGAGGAGGAGGAAAAAACCCTAATTTACAGAAACTAATTAGCCTGCTAGCAGTCTGTCTGTCTTCCTCTTCCTCCTCCTTCAGTGTTTTTAATATGCTTCTGCGCTTGGAACACCAAACCCTAGAGAAAAGAAATTGATCTCTCTGTCTCTCTCTTCAGAAGAGTTGTAATAGTAATAATAATAATAATAATAATAATAATGTCTTAAGGGAGGGAGGAGAGGGAAAGAGAGTGGAGATTGTGTGCGATGATGATGAGAGGAAACAGGAAGGAAGGATATGTAAATCTAAATTCAATTTCTATTATTTGAAAAGTATTTTTAAACTTAAAATAATTTAATTTTTTTATTTTTTATTTAAAATTAATTATTTTAATATAAATTATTTTGATGGGTTGTATCAAAAATAAATTTTTAAAAAATAAAATAAATATTATTTTAATATATTTTTAAATAAAAAATACTTGAAATATATTCACTGTTATACTATAAAAGGTTCTGAAAATAAATATTTGTTTTTATAATTCTAATATTTTAACGATAAAAAATTTAAACAAATAATATTTTAATATACTCTTAAAAAATAATATAGTTAACAATACCGAACAGATATTTAAACCCCACTCCTTACCATGTTGCCTTCCCTATAATTTAATAATAATAATAATAATAATAATAATAATAATAATAATGTCGGTTATTTTTATTTTTTTGTTGTTTAATCTTGTGGCCAAGAGGCATCTTTATTTTAAACTTATCCACTTGATAATATTAAAGTGTTTTTAATTTTTTTTCTTATTTGAGAAGTGAATTAAGTTTTTTCTGTATTACATTAAATGAGTAATTATGAGTCACAGCTTATATAGTAAATTTCTTAACAGTTTATGTGTCATCAACTAATTTCTACTCGTATTCTTTTTTAATAATTAATTGATGGTAAATTTGAATCTGAATACTTGGTTTGATTCTTAGAGTTTTACCCAATTTTTAGTCTCTCACGAGTAATTCAATGAACAGCAGCACTGGGTGCAGAGTCAGGAAGGTTGGGACTTGGGAGGGCTCGGACCCTTGTAAAATAAAATTATTGTTTTTTTCTTTTTAAAACTTTAGAGTCTAAACTAGTAAAATAAATTTATAATCTTCACCGCCCAAACAAAAAAAAAAATTAAGGATGTTTATAATAATAATTGTTTTTTAAAATGTTTTTAATTTTGAAATACATTAAAATAATATTTTTTATTTTTAAAAAATTATTTTTAAAATTATCATATTAAAATGGCCTAAAAATATAAAAAAATAATTTTTAAATACTCTTTGTGCCTTCATAATTGTAAAAAAAAATATTATTTTTTTTTAAGAATGATAGAAAGGTAGGTGAGTAATGTGAGAGTGCCTATTTTTTATTAATATTATTTAATGGAGTTGGGGGTTTATAAAGTTAAGCATTATAACCACACAAAAAAATAAGCTTGTTTGCCCATCACCCACCTGGGCCCCTATGTTTGTAGAGATGAGGATCATGCCTTTTTCCTTGGTGACTCATCTACTACAGTCTATGGATTGTGTGAATAAGATAGGTTAATTTTTCCACCCAAGGTGAAATAATTATAAGATGATTCCATTAGCATTATCCTTGATTTTTACCTCACTTAACTTTCTATATTATTTTTTATTTGAGCCTGCTCTCCATTGAAATCACACGAAGCACGAAACAACCTAATAAATGGAATGAATGAAATGCATGAACTCATTGATTAAGATTGATATTGTTTTAAATTTTTTTGTTTTTTTCCTACAAATGTATCAAAATGAAATATTACATGGGAGAGCGATTGAGGTTATTTTTAAAAGTGTTTTTTACTTATAAATATATCAAAATAATATATTTTTTATTTTTTAAAATTTATTTTTAACGTTAACATATCAAATCTAAAAACACTAAAAAATAATTTAATTTGAAGAAAACAAATCATAATTTGATGAAAAACCGGTTCAACCACTACCTTAAACTGGACCAAAATAGAATGAATGTTTGTTTTCTAATTCCAATATACTTTTTACTAAAAAAAACATTAAATTGATATATTTTTAATGATTTTAATATGTTAAAATTTAAAATAAATAAATAATTTAAAATTATTTTAATATATTTTCAATTAAAAAACACTTTTAAAAACACAACAAAACACTATCACGCACTAACCATAATTTCTCCCGCCCGTGTTCAAGTACAATTGCACAATAAATAGAATTATACAATTTGAGATGAAAATTGAAAACAGTTCCATTTCAATTTCATAAATTGCAGTTGGTTTGAAGACTCCATCGAGAAGTCTTTTTTTTTTAATTATTATTATTATTATTATTATTATTAATGCAAATGATTCAAATTAGATGTGCTTAAAGATTAAGAAGATTATTTTAATTAAAAAGAATAACATTAGATGGGTACATGCATACTGTCAATTCCACCCAACGGGAAACTGAAAGGAAGAAAAGAATCCCAAGTCAAAGTGTGGCTACTTACCAAGGAGCAGGCCTCTCTATTGTCGGCGGAGGACCTTTCATGGGCAAAAGCAAGATCTGATGTCCTCAGCTGCTCATATTGTTTTTTTCATCGGACGATATCTTTCTTCAACACGAGACCAGGACAAATGATCGCCCCACGCCATTTGGTATCACTCCTGGCTTCTTCTATGGGACTTCGGCCCGCGACACAGGAAACACATGATAGCATTTGCAGAGATAGTTAAAAGGTTTCGTACACGGAGGAGATCAAGATTTAGACCCCAAAACTATTTGCTTAAAGAAAAAGAAAAAACTATCATGAAGGTAGCTGCCACCACTCAACTACTAACAGGTTACTCTCCAAAAGGTCGTAGATCAGCCTGCCCCGGAGGTCTCTCTGACATTCTGAGCTACGGCCTTCAAATATTTGCTATAACGGCGGTGTGAAGACACCAATTTCTAACGACATTTGATGGACCTTACTAATCTCATTCAGAACTCAAATGACAGCAGATGGACACTGCATTTCTGCATTCAAAACTCAACTAATTACATTTAGCAGCTCAGCTACAGAGCCCATGGCTGCAACCCCACCTCTTTCAAGCAGAGAGAGAGCCAGCTCACTTTCATGCCACCCTCTCAATCCACTTGCCAATTTCCTCAATGTTTCCAGCTTCACGACTTGAATCCACGCTGGAGCAAAACTCACTACTAGACCCACTACACAAGATACATAAGCTTTCCATGTGGCTGGATGGCAGCCAAGTGAAATATTTCCTTCCAACACTCGAACCAAGAAGTCCATGTGGACGCCGACCACTCGCGCTCTTCTAGACAATGCCCATGCTGGAGGTGTGGGCCCTATGCCCCATAAAGCTGAGCCCGACAGAACCACCATGTATGCCATTGCATACCCTTCCAATATACGGGACACGGCACTGACCTCACCAAGTTTCTCTTTTTTGGATGAGAGCAGCCATGTTGGGATAGTCTCCAGGTAAAGCTCTTGAATCAGATTCATCCCACCTGACAAGCATAACAGGCTCGCGCCCAGTATGGCAACTTCCCTTGCCTTGGCAGCTGCATGGGATAGGGATGCCTGGCTAGACTTCAAGCGAGAGGAGTCCATCCCAGTCCATCTGGTGGCTAATTCCCTTGCATACTCTGTTACAAGACCTATGACCACACCATTTACGTATTGAATGTCCTCTATAGTCCGACAAGAGCGAAGGTACAGGAATCCAGGTGCGAGGGAAGGAGAAACACCAGGAACTGCAATAGTGGTGCCCAATAGACGACTTACGCTGCTCTGATTGGTCAACAAAGATGTGGAATCGTTAAGTGATCCAAGGAATGATGAGAAGCAACTCCTCAGGAGCTGGGCAACGGCTACTTTATTTCGTTTCAAGACAGAGCGAGCACATGATACAACTATGAAGTGATGCCAGCGACGGACCTTTTGGGCCCACAGAGAGCCAATTATAGGAATACTAGGCCAAGGGCAACCTGACGAACAATTTTCCAGGGCAGGCCCAACTACGGCATGTATGTATTCATGGCTCTTGTTGAGTTTGAAAGTGATGGTTAAACTGACCAGAGCTGCCATTGGCAATGGAAGCATGGGAGGTGATTGCCCTGCAAGAGATTATACAGGATTTAGCAAGCAAAACACTAGCATTCTCCTCTTCAAATGACAATTTCATACGTGTCAGTGTTAATCTATAATGTGCATCCAAATATGACAAACAATTGCATCACTGGCTGAGTTGCCTATTATAAGAAGTCCATGAACAAGAGAAGGTAAACCAGAACAGAAGCAATATGAGCACATTCAAACACTCAACGAAAGTCTGCACCATGTAAAGTCCCCATAAAGGCAAGGTTAACTGACATAGCTAATTACCTTACAGTAAATACGGTGATCATGCAAGAAGGACTTGTTTAATCATTAGGAAGTTATTTCTACATACAAAGACATGGAGAAGGAGATGAATGCCTGGTGGAGTACTAATTTTTGGGCCTTGAATGTAGATAGGGTGCAGAGTCTTAACCAGAGAGCATAACTGAATCATGAGAGCATAATCACTTCTTGCAAAAAGGTTGAAGGCAGGATAACACCCTTCTCACAAGTCAGCAAAGATCCTAACTAGGTGATATCCCTTAACAAAAAAAAAAATTGCTGGTGAACAGCAGACATGAAATGCATTAAAAATTTATCATGCAATAGTAAATCAGTGTAAATAAATCAAAGCATTTGCTGCTGAAATGTACCAGAGGAACCACATGGAAAATCAACTCCTGCAGCAGCAAGTATTTCTTTTATTTCAGAATCAACAGCTGAAAGGATCGCTGCTGGACTAGGCCAATCAGTTCCATTCATTGGAACTGGTTTCCATATACCTCGAGTGATTTCTGCAGCAAAGTAAGTGACAATGGTTCCAAGAGTTGCCGGAAGAAAGTCAATGAGGTCCCTTAGGCCTGCAAGGATTCAAGAGTTCTCAAGTCTATGCATGCCAGAGGGGAACACATTAGAGAGACTCAACTATACTTATAAATCTTGATAGCACAGCTGTTATTCTTCTAATAACAAGACAGGAGTTTTAGAGATCAAGGAGATAGTTTGAACCCTAACCATAACAAATAAAACGAAAACCAAAGCACAAACTAAAAATCCTTTGCAACAATTAAAGCTAGACTTGTGATTAACCTGTGGTCAAGTCCCGAGATGAAAGTCGTCCATGAGCACAAGCTGTTAAAATTGCCTCAAGAACAAAAGGGATGGCTTCCAACACATCCCATGCAGGAAGCATGGGCCTCTGGTAAGGATCTTCGGCAGTACTTGGAGAGGACCCACATAAACTATTGCTTGTAACTGTTGAAGAATTCCCGGATGAGGACCCACTTTTAGTCATTTTCCGGTAAATCATGTTTAAGATTTTATTAGCAACCTCATGAACAGGATTTCCAGTGGAAATGCCAGAAAGCGGAGAGGCTATACAGGACTTGTTCTGGCAATACCAAGCTCGCAGTTTTGGATAAAAATCAACATATTCAGGTTTATCTGATGAATATTCATGCTGAACCTGATTGCTATTAATTTCATCCTGGGCAGAATAATTGTGAGATGCAATGCGACCATTGCGCAATAATAATAAATACTCCAAAGTGAGTTCACCTCCAATGGCTCCTCCTCCTGTTAAGCACTGCTCGATAGGGGGTCTGTAGAATTTCCATAGACGCAGAAGAAAGAGAAAGGCAGAAGAAAAAACCATGTAAATGGAGGGCTCATCACCTTTGCTTGATATGTTACTTGATGTAGGCATAAGTGACCCAAACACCTCACAAAGAGGCATTAAAGAAGCTGCAACTTCAGGGATCTACATGAACATAAACAAAGATCCATCAGAACTCAAAGAAGATCCAACTTGCAATACTTTATGAGTGTCTAAGAGGCGGCGATAGAAATTCGAAACAGATTTCAGCAGTTCAAGAACAATGGGTGTGTAAGAACAGCATATTCATGGATAGTGGTTAAGGCACTGGTTGGTGCAGCTTCAGCATATGCATTTGATTTCATGTTGGCCTTAGGCTAAAACAAATGAGATGATCCTGCTAAAACCTGCTTTGACCAGCCATGCAGCCCACATAGCTCTTTAATAATTCATTATTCTTACGATTAAGAAAAGCCCACATCAATGTGACACAAAGTCACCTGAAAAACAGCAAATAGATTCAAGACAAATAGCGGGCTGGATGGCAAGATATTAAGCCTATAATAGCCAGCATGGATAAATAAATGGCTTTGTTTGAGAAAGAGTCTTAAGTCATTGCATACTCGAGGAGTAAATACCATAAAAAGGAACAGTACTTCACCTACCAAACCATGCAAAGAAAGCACATGGACAGTATCAATTGAAGAAGCTCCAGAAAGGATGGCACTTAACATAGGCATATAATCAATTAAGTGATTCCTTTGTCCAGTATGTGTAGAAGGCTTAGGAGGAGAAAGAAGCTTCACCACGTAGTGCAGCACATGCTCCTGACAAACATTAAAAAAAAAATAAGAAAAAACATCTTCAATTAAGAAACACTAGTAAACGCACCCCCATCCCTAGTCCACAGCAAGTCAACAAATCTAAAAATGCATGTTCATCTTCCTTTGGCAGGCATTGATCAGAGCAAACAGTACACTCAAGAATTGAAACATATGAATAAAGAACTAAAATATGTTGGCTAAGAACTACTATTTTCTACAATGGTCACCAAACAAACAACTTGGGAATTTTTGGCATCAATATAGTACACCTACAAACCTGAATGTTCCATCCACGGCTTAGGGATGCACCGCAAAGAATTTTTGCCGCTGCTGACCTCTCCTCCACTGACCCATTTAATGCAATATCATATAGCTTCTCTATCTCTGCTAAACTTTAACAGAAGAGCAATGAAGGAGATCAGTTACAAGTATGTCAACTAGAGGTTAATTGGAAAAATTTCTATTCTACCTTGGAGCAGGTGTTGCTAGTAGAAAATTCACAAGAGAATTACTGAATGGCGTTCCTTCCATAAATATTACCCAAGGAGATTTTTGAGCTGGTGGTAAATCTATAAATGAGATGACTGAAGCAGACACATAACCAGGCCAATAGTATACAGACGTGTCTATTAATTTTCTTGCAATGCAAGCTTCGATAATGAGATGCCTCAAATTACCACCTGAAAAGGATAAATATTGCCAAGATACAGTGTAAAGCAGCAGCCAGTTAAAAGTATCTGTGCATTTCAATCCATAAAGTATGGATTCAGAGTTGGAATTTTCTATGATCCTAGATGTGAACTAAATACTTCTAAGATACCTGCATTTATATCAGAATCGCTGTGAGTGCCACAAACTGAATCACCCCTTGCACTCTTGGAATTAGAAATGAAGCTGGCTGCCTTTACAGCTGCAGCATTAGCTGCACCAATAACTGATGCTGGAGGACATAAGAGCCCGGAGAATTGTCCAAGGACCTGAAGAGAGGAAATAAGCCCATTTTTTCTTGAAGTTTGGCCCTTCCCATCCACTTGATTTTCATGTCCATCAATCTCTATGAACCCAGATTTTGCAGCTCCCTGAAGAGAAGAAGAGCAAAACTTCGCCTCGTCGTCCATAATATTAGCAATTGCTAAAGGGACAATGGTCAAAAGGATACAAAGACGAGACTCAAGATGTGGAATAGGGCCTTCCAGAGGGTCATGTTCCTGCAGCGAGCCATGAAATCGAATAAGCTTCAGACTACACGTAGATGCATATGTTCTGCAAGAAAAAAAGTTAGGATAGATAGATCTCAACTCGTTGCACAAGCCGAAGAGCAGAAAGCCAGAGTGCTAGGAAGGTTTCTTGCCAGCTTGCCCGATTAAAAACCTGAAGCAACATAATTGTTTCTGCAATTATAACATGCAAATCAGAAAACGTGTCATTGCCACTTCCACATGGTTTTTTTTAAGTACTCAAAATATGATTTTTAGGGGGGAAAAAAAAAGAAAAAGAAAAACCATGCATTTTATAAAGTCACTACATATACCTACCCAAAAGCACAAATATAGATTGAAATATGCACATATAACTTCAAGAGCATTACCTGTGAGCATACTAACTCCTGAAGTAATAAGAAGTTGCTTCCCATCCATTATGTGCTCTAGGTAAATATCAAAGGGAGCCCAACAAGCAGACTGTACAGATTCAGAATTGCAATAGGACAGCCGCTTATTTGGTTGTCTGATATCCGTAAGCATCCGAACAAGTTGGCCCTTGTTTAACTGGTATTCAAAATCACACACGTTACGGATGCTGGCTGAGAATCTTTCAAAAAACTGGCTTGCAGGCTTCATACTTGAGGATGCCAATTTATTGGCTTCAGAAAACCACAGCCTCTGTAGGAGGCCATGGAACTTTTCAGGCCTGTGAAGGAAAATATTGAAACAAATGTAGAAAAGGTGGCGTGTAGCAACTGATATGAATGTACATGGTTCAGACATTTACAACCTTAAGAAATGGGATGACATTATACAAATTTTAATTATACTAAGTAGAGTATAGATGTGAGCATAGTTCTAATAGCATGCGTAAAATAAAGAGGCAATGTTTTCTTCTTGGTCCCATGATTCTTTTCTCCAAAAAGAAAAACGAAGTATAACAGCCATTGGCTTCTTTTTTACTTCTTGTTGTGGAGATGGCAATCCAACTTGTTCAGCTCCAATTCATCACAAGGTCTCTACTTAACATTTATTGTTAAACAGTTAAAGAAAAGTGACAATGGAACTCTTTAATTTTGAGAAACATATTCAATTATAATCAGATATGCCTAGTGGGCGACCTCAGTAAAGAAAGTAACCACTGTATAACACGAACTATAAAAGAGTAACTCGCTATGCTTCAGTTTCTAGTTAGTTGGCTATGTAAGTCCTTCTCCCTCATTTTGTTCTGTCGTATCATCTTTTAAGCTCTTATAAGTTATAAGAAAGCAGAAATGCAAAGACAGAAAATAATGAGAGAAATTTATTAATTATGGCATTTGGGTTGTGATCTCATTGGTGATAAGTGTTTCCTTCCACGGTCATGTGCAAATGAATGGTTCCTGTTTTGGTGGACAACTCTTACATTTTAGAACAGTAGGACATGGATGATTACAGGCACATGTTGATCCATATGTAGATGCCATCCCCAGCATACCATACACTATCCTAAGAACATGAGCTTGAGGGTACACAAAAGAGTACCACTACCAATCAAGTCATTATGGGATTCACAATCAGAACATAAAATGAGAAAAAAACGAATATAGCAATTAGAGAACTAAAAGTGTAAGGATTGATAAAGAGCAGAAAAGATGGGTTGAAAGTATGCATTATCAAAGTAATGTCAACACAAAGTTGGCACCATCTTCGTTCACATTAGCATCAAAAGAATAGGAGTAAAAAAAAAAGATACACACAATTCAGTTGTGGAAACAACAATAGTTATTCAGTGGCAAAGTAAATAAGAAATGGAAATGTATCATACATGTTAAAGTGTACAAGGCGGAGCAGAACTACAGCTTTTCTGCTTTCCATAAGCTTTGCCAGCACTTCCATGGACATGATAGTATTTTTCTTCCTTAAAAGCTCACGATGCTCATTTCTCTCAACACTATAATCCCCTCTGGAATCCATGTCCATATCCTGGAAATTATCTGTTCCCAATGGTCCCTCTTGTATATCTGAAGATTTTATCTGTAATCCCATATCATCAAAAGTGCTATCAATCAATCCAACAAAAACAGTAAAAAAGAACAACACCAACAACTGTCCAAGCTCTGAAAGACGAACTTCATAAGTCCGTGACAGTTGAAGAGCAGCATCAACAGAATTAATTATCCTGAAAAGGCAAGCAAAGCATGATTCTTTGAGAAACGTCCATAGTTACTCAGCTAGAGTATTGAATAGTGCCACAAAACCAGGAGAAAGAAAATGACAACAAGAAATCTAAATTGCCACTAAAAACACAAACACATTACAGAAGCACAATCAGGCAGTAAAAATCATCAGACAGCCTCCTAACCACCAATATTTCCACAGACAGATACTATAGGAATTAAAATTTGGCAGAAAATACTCAACAAGTAATTTAATATTACAAAAATCCACCTCTCTCCTCTTCTTACTTTAACAATGAATACTTCTTAATTTATCAATTTAAAAAAAAATTGGAAAAAAAAATGTTTGATTGCTGCCTGCATCCTAACCTTCAATTCAATTCAATTGAATTAATTAAACAGGATTGGCACAGAAATAAAAACATACTTATCTCTGCAAGCATCATCAACAGCTGTATCAAGCGAAAACGCATATCTGCTGAAAAGTTCCAGAAACAATCTATAGGCCTCCGGTTGAGACCGTCGATTCGGAATCACTCTGCAATCAATCAATCAATACAATAAAAAGAAGTAATAATAATTATTTAATCAATTAATAATAAACATAAATTCTTAAAAATTAATTATACCTTGAGGAGAGGAGAGACAGGACGTGAAGCGGAGAGAGGAGGCGAGAGGAAAGAGCCTGTTGTAGAAACTTCCAGGTAGAAGCGTTGTTGTTATCGAAACAGAGATGAGAGACTAAGATTTCAGCTAAGTCAGGGCTTGGCATTTCCATTTTTAACGATTTTAAACATTTCACAACTTCCATCGCCCACACTAACGGCGATTCCTCTCGTCTCTGATCCTGTCTCTGTGAAAGGCATTCCTTCACTTTCTCCAGTAATATCAGTTTTCTTCTCTCTGATTCTTCACTCTCTCCTCCTCTCGTCTTCTCCATCTCCATCTCCATCTCCATTGCTTTCTTTGTTGTGTGGTAAATGCTAAACGGAGTGTAGTAGTAGGCAGTCAGTTACTCTGTTATCCTGCGCAGTAGCATTGGCATTGGGCCTCTCAATTCAATAATAATTGACGGCAGATTTTGTATCACGTGATGGTCGCCCACGTTATTTATACTCCTTTCCGCTTCAGGATAAACTTCGTTTTTGTCCCTGTAGATTCATTAATCTTACTATTATACCTTTATACTTTAAGATTTTCCAATATTACTCTTCTAGTTTCCCAAGTTCCTATGATAAACCATTAAATCTTGTTTTTTCCCTAATAGATTCATCAATGGTTCAATTATACCACTGTAGTTTAAAATTTCAAGGCGTTACTCTTCTAGTTTTTTATAAGTTCTAATGTTAAATACTCCATTAATCAATCTATATTTTGAATATGTTTTTTTGAGTTTTTTTTATGTTTTTGATAGTTTTTGTGAGATAATATATGATGAAATCGGTGAAGAACTTCAACGAATCTCTTTGAGTTTTTTCACGGTTAACAACGAACTGGGTCATACTGGTGTGGATTGTGCTGGTGTTACCTGTAAAATAACTCTCTAATGGTTAAATTAGTTTTCGTTGTTCAAGGGATAAGCAGGTAAAAAAAATTATTTAAACGATAAAAAAAGTGATTTTTTATGTGTAATCGAGAGATGAGAGCTTTGACCTCTCGCTTACGATTAAGTCTTATAAAAACTTGTCTCACCGTGCAAGATAGCTATGCTAAAAAGATTCTTATCTTGTGAAATAAGAGATTGAGTTTCATTAGTTTAGAAAACAATGCTTGATTGACCTTGTTGTTCATCTAATAAAAAGTGAGTTTAAGTATTTTATTTATTGAATTGTGTGGTAAAATTTGTTATGTGTAAAGATACTTAAATAAAATAATGTAAGAAAATGGTCAAAATGAGAGAAAATATGTATAAAAATACAAAAAAAAAACCAAGTTTTTCTCACACTGACCTAAGCCGCAAGCAGGAAAGTTGTTGCCTCTACTTGCTTGGTTTGGCTAGGTAACCTAGGTTTTTCAACCCGAGATTTTATTTTTATGTCACTAGCAAAAATATATATATATATATATATATAATTGAGAGGAAGAAGCTAAGAATTAAATTAAATAAAAATATTAAAAGTAAAAAAATGAGTATTTTGCTAGCTATTTAGTAGTAATAAGAAGTAAAAATTGCATGGGTAAAATTGAGATATTCGAATTGTAGAGTGAAAAGTGGAACGTTGATGAATCTAGAATGCAAAAACAAACCTTGAATCATTAGAGCTTGTACGTGAACATATATGGCTAGGATTGTTAATAGGCCTCCGAGGCGTATATATACAAAATGGTGGTATAAGTATTAATATAGCCGAATTGTGAATCTTGAAGGACTGCCTGTATCATTATTTATCCTCCAGTTAGTTTGTTGTCCGCCTAACACACTCGTGTCATTATTATATAAAAAAATCACCTAACAATCAAAATATATTTATTCTATACACACGACCCTTGGACACTGTGATCTCTGTGGGCCTGTTGTGTGGCCAGAGGACGTGGCTCGATCGGTTGCGAGTCAAGTTAAATAAAAAATAAAAATGATTTGATTTTTTCTAATTTAAATTCCAAGTTTTTCCGTGGTTGTGCCTGGGCATGTTTTTTTTTTCCGCCTCTCCTGAGCCGCAAGACCAACCCCCTTCATGGTATTGTCAGGCATCTTAAAACGGGTTTCAATACCAGTGAGAGGTTCAAACCAGTGAGAGGTTCAAACCGTGTTCGAATGTGTTTGGGTGAACCAATGAAAAACATGTATTTTTTACTTTTAGAAAGTGTGATGCCTGCTTTAAAAGGGTTATACCATTAAAAAAAAATCATCACACCTTCCATCCAAACACACCCTTCATCTCATGGGAAGAACTACCTCCTTGCTGCTAGACTTATATGACAAGAGGGGTTGAAATCCCGGGTAATAAATTAAAGGGCTCGCGCGTAGGGATATGTACCATGTTTGAGAAAATTTATAAGCGTGTGAAAAGAAATCATGGAGAAACTCGTACTTGAAAAAATTATTAGGAATATTTTTCATATTTAAAATAATTTTATAAGAAATCATGAGAAATTTATGGAAGAAGAGTGACCCCTCGGGATGCTCATACTTGAAAGAATATTTTAAACAAGAATATTTTTGTAACATAGATTATGTTCGTGAATTTTGCTGCTTTGTTTTGTTGTAAAGTTCATATAACTATTCTAGGTTGATATTAAATTGAAGAAGCTACCATGGACGAAAGCGGTATCCAATTAGGATTTAATTAATATTTCTTGATGTTGAAGGGGAAGGGGAAGGGGAAGGGGACTTGATGTATGATCAAAGGCATTCTATATATAGCCCATCATAATTAACTAGGTAGGTTGATGAACTATGATATCATCGATCTCTAAATAATGAGATTTCTCATAGTTAATTAATGAAATTAAGATAAATTAATGTGCTGTCCTTGAATTTAATTTTATATGATTGTTTTATATATTAATATCTGAAGATTTTGGAGGATATATATATTGTACGTAAAGTCTTGATTGATTCAGGCAATCGATGGTCTAAACTTCAAATATTTCATAAATATCTAAATTATAAAATATATTTTATATATTGCTTCTACAGAGGGATATGCCTGCCAGTGGTTCTTCTATGTGAATCCTTGAGGTGTGATATGGATCTGTGAGGACATACATATATATAAAAAGATCGATAATGTGATGATATTACAAGTTTACCTAATTAAAATCTTTTTTCTTTTTCTTGACTGATTAATCCAATAGAATGTGACTGATGGATGTTACTAAATATTATTATTATTATTGTATTTAATTTCAATCATATATTTCTAACTACACTAGATGAAGATTGGATGGGATGCATGCCTGCAAATCAAGCTTATTGCCAAACTAGCTATTTCTTCGTCTGTTGATTATTATTATTATTATTATTATTAACATAAATGTTCGGGTCAGTTTGCGTGTATCTCGACTAATCCCACGGGCTTTAAAATTAACGATTATGTAACCTTCCAATAACTTTGAGAGGACTTGAACTCGTGATCATTATATAACAAACTCAATACCTATTTAGTTGAGCTGCTACTCAATATTTATACAGTGTTATTCTTATTTGTAAACTATATATAAAAGTTGATGCTTTGCTTGCTCTTAACTTATTCCTTGATAACAAGATAGGAAAAAAAATATTCCTGATAATGGTATGTTAAATTAATTTCTCTATGATATAAGCTAAATTTATATTCATGAATATATAGTGTTCTTGGAACCAAAAAAAAAAAAAAAGAGTGGCCAAGAAATTGCATGTCCATGCAATTAATTTGATGCCAAGACAAGCAATAGTAAACCCACTAAGAGAGGAAAATGGAGATGATGACATCCTAACCACAGCCCCATCTTTGCTTTTAGAGTCCTAATCTTTCGTTGTTGCCTCTTAAGATGGAAAAGATGTTTCTTTGGCAAATCCTCAAAATACCCTCCAACCCTTTGGTTTATACCAAGTTTATCCCCAAACAAACAATTTTGATTTCTCAATTTTAGTTTTTTTTTTTTTAGGGTTTGTTAAAAGATAATGCTAAATTCTATATAAGATGGGATTGTTTTTAAGTATGATTTAATTAAGATTCATGGTCAAATGTGAATATAATATTTAGATAGTGTTTGATATTGTGGTAATTGTTGTTTTTCAAAGTGTTTTTCTCTTCGAAATATATCAAAATAATATGTTTTTATTTTTTTTAATTTATTTTTTACACCAATACATTAAAACTATCTAAAATTATAAAAAAATTATTTTAAAACAAAAAAATCAAAGATTTTCAAAAACAATTCTTAAAGGAAAAACATATATCTTTTCTTCAAATATACCTAGTATGGTATGATTCTCGCACGGTTTCATTAATTATTATCGAATGATATTTAAGTATATAATTTTTTTAAAATAGTTGAAGACATATTTAAGGAAACTAAGAGATTTGGAAAAAGAAATTACTATATTTTCTTCTGATCAAGGATGAAATAATTCAGATTGATGATTAAAGAAAGAGCTTCCCTTTAAGCCATCTTTCCAACCATCAAGTTGCTTGCTTCTATTTGGAACATACGGACACACAGAAATCCCTCGAAATTCATGAATCATGACAATGCATCCATCATCAAAATATCAAATATCTCTTCGATTTGACTAAAAAAACACACTCAAATAATAAAATAACAACTCATTGCATCTTTATTAATATAATAAATAAATAAATAAATAAAAGAAGCTCTAGCAACTATAAATAGGCATGCATGTGACCCCCTCGGAATTACAAATCCTAAGAAGAGACAATTTTGAAGGAAAAAAAAGAAATGGATGTGGAATCGTCAAAAGCTGCTGCAATGAAAGCTGAATCTCCTAAGAAACACAAACGCAGAAACATTTGTTTAGGGGTGACCGCAGCTGTGATCCTCTTTATTTTTCTGCTTTTGCTCATCTTGGGGTTAACGGTGTTCAAGCCCAAACAACCGACAACCACCGTGGATTCCACCTCCATCAGTGACATGAAGGTTTCTTTTGACATAGCCAGGCTAAGAGTGGATGTAAACGTGAGTCTTGACGTGGATCTCTCTATCAAGAATCCGAACAAGGTGAGTGTCAAGTACAAGAACAGCTCTGCTTTTCTGAATTATAGAGGCCAAGTTGTTGGTGAAGCTCCAATTCCTGCGGGTAAGATTTTAGCAGACAAAACACAACCCATAAACGTAACCGTTACACTTATGGCAGATCGGTTGTTGTCTGATTCGCAGTTTTTTTCTGATGTCATGGCTGGTACTATACCCTTTAATACCTTGACCAAGATTTCTGGAAAAGCTAGCGTTTTTAATCTGTTTAATGTACATATCACTTCTACCAGTAGTTGTGATCTTCTTGTTTTTGTTTCTAATAGAACTATAGGGGATCAAAAGTGCAAGTATAAGACAAAATTGTAGGAACCCTTTTGTTCTTTTCTTTTCTTTCCTCTCTCTTGTTTCTTGTTTTAGATTATAGTGCTAGTTTTTCTCTTTCTTTTTGTGTTACTAGTTCTTGTTGATTTTGATTGAGATGATTATGTATTAATAGAGCAACATCATATTGTGATGCTGATTGCTGTTGGATTGGCCAGATGCAGACATAATTCTTGATTGCGTTTTATGTTTGTTTATGGCAAGGTATTGAAAGCAATTACATATCTTTTCACACTCGCACCTATTTGCAGCTTTCTGGAGAAGCCTTGTTCATGATTTTTTGTTTCTTTTCCCAATATGGTGTTTTGTTTGGATTCATAATTTGCAAAGCTTCAAGACTGATCAGGTACTGTAAATTTATGAGACTAGAATTAGAGATGTGATTTGTTTCTCCAGCTATGTTGGGGATAAATTGCCCCGCATGATTCAATCCAGTGCTAATTGAAGCAAAAACTCTTCATCTTCAAGCTTCTTTCTGACATCAGATTTTCTGATTTCACCGACTTCTAATGACTTGTTTTGCTTTTCTATTGCAAAATGTCGTCTCTTATTCTTTTATGTGGAAACAGCTTGCTACTGAGGGTTTCTGATTTAGTATTCTAGTCAAATCAGTTTTGTTGCACTTTATAGCTGTACCATGTTTATTAGACTTTCCCATTTCTGAAGGAAAGAGTTTTAACCAACCAAGTGAATTTGAAACACTCCTCAGGACATGGAAATGTCCAATCTCGCAATGGTAAGGTCATGAGAAATCTGATGGATTGTCTGGTGTCTCAAAGGCAGCAGTTGCTCAGCTCAAACTAGCTACTCCTATGTTTGTCTCTTTACAACTGAGTAGCAGGATATCAGAATCATATGTATCTACTAGCGTGATCTCCTTGGTATCTTACATTCATTGTGATTTGCTTTCAGAAAATGAAATTTGACCAGTCGGTCTGTTTTCTTCTGAGAATTCTGATTTACTTTTATGGGCAAGATGATATCAAGATCAAAGCAGCCGTAGTAATATTCTTTTTCTATGATTGCTGCATTATGATTTACCATCGAGATAAATGGTGATTTTGGGGGGTAAAACTAACAGATAATTCAGAAACCCAGGGGTTCCATGCTGCTATATTACTCAGCCAATGCCTATGCTTTGCATCTCCAGACAATAAGGCGTGCAAACCTCAGCAAGTCGTACTCTTTGCGTGTGTAATTTGTTGAGAGCAAAGCAGTGACCCAGTCAACATTTATTCTGGAGCCACACATGTCACAGATTTAGGAAGCCTTTGACATATTGTTCACGTCAAGCAATTGCAATTAAGAGTTAGTTGGAAGCTGAATTGTCCATGTTCATATGAGCATTTGATCACACAGTACGATCCAACTGCTGAAACCATGCCCACGTGTAACTGTTCATCCGTGAGACATCTTCCAGGCTTCATGGCCCAACTCTTGCTTAATTTCAGTATATGAATTGCAAAGCGGGAATCTTCATTGCTTGTTTGGTTCTTTCACATGTCACAGATTTAGGAAGCCTTTGACATATTGTTCACGTCAAGCAATTGCAATTAAGAGTTAGTTGGAAGCTGAATTGTCCATGTTCATATGAGCATTTGATCACACAGTACGATCCAACTGCTGAAACCATGCCCACGTGTAACTGTTCATCCGTGAGACATCTTCCAGGCTTCATGGCCCAACTCTTGCTTAATTTCAGTATATGAATTGCAAAGCGGGAATCTTCATTGCTTGTTTGGTTCTTTCACTTCACCATCAAGCAATTAAGCAAGGCCTCCTCAAGGGAGGCCCTTCTTCTGAAGTCGTTTCCCGGAGGTGGCAGTGACAAACTACTTCAACAGCATGATCAACGAATCATTGTGACTTGATAAAATGGTTTTAAAAACAGAATAGTAGTGAGTGTGACGGCATCAGATAAGTGAACTTAACCCCCTTGCACGAAAGTTGCTGAGCTCATGTTATCTCTTTTTTTATTACACTATATGCAACCGATAGTCATCTCGTGAAGAGAACTACTACTACTTTTGGGTGTGAAGATCTCCCTTCTCGATTTGTTTGATTCTCTTAACGTTTGCGTGTTCGTACATGGATCATGGTGTGAAAACAAATCGAACTGGTAATTAAATGAGGAGATACTTCATTTAAAGGCCGTATAAGTATAATTATGACCAATATTTGGTAGAGGTTAGAGGGGGCAAATATAAGCCAAACAAGTTCTTCCATTCGTAAAAGTGAGAAAAGAAAAGATTGTCTGGGACTCTGGGGCGATGATGGTGGGAAATTATTAAAAGCCTCCAACCCCCAACACCCTGTTTGGTAGCTGGCACATCCATGCATTTATACCTCCTCCTTCCCACCTGTACTGTTTGTGGCCTGTATTTATAACTCTGTGGATTCCCTATATGTCCCTTGTCCTCCTTCAGAATCTCAATAACTAGCCAAACCCTATAGGCATCAATGACAGAAACCAACGACCAAGGACGTGGTCCTAAGGCTAGAAGGTGTTTCATTGTTGGTGGGGTGATTCTCCTCTTGCAGTTGCTGCTATTCATTATTTTTCTTATCCTAGTATTGACAGTCTTCAAGCCTAAAGCGCCCCAAACCCAGCTGCTATCAGCTACCCTCGAAGGCATCTCTCCTCGCATCTCACTCCCTGTTGTTAATATCCAACTTAACATCACCCTCAACCTAACGCTCCTCGTCAAGAATCCTAACCATGTCAGCTTCAAGCACGGCCCCGGAAAGAGCTACCTTCTATATCGAGGCGATGAGGTGGGAGATGCTGACCTGTACCCCGGCCTGATACCCTCTAAGGGCACCGAGACACTTCCTTCCCGGCTTACTATACAGGTGGATCAGATGGCAGCTGATATGTCAGCTTTAATCAGTGATGTTCTTGCCGGACAGATTGTTCTGGAAACACGCACTAGAATTCCAGGCAGGGCCACCTTCCTGAAGATAATCAAAAAGCATGCTGTCGCTACATCTGAGTGTCGATTCACTATTGATATTCCTTCCCTGAAGATTCAAAGCCAGGAATGCAAGAACAAGACTAAATTTTGATTAAATCAACTAAAGCATGCATCCCCACCACGCTTCTTCAGTTTTGCCTTGCGCACCATATACGTAGGAAACAGTAAGCAAGCTGGTCAATTAGTTCTTCTGTTCATCAGTTTCAATCGTTTTAGAGAATCCAAATCCATTATTTGTGTGCTGCGTATATTCTGTGTGTTTTTCTCAGCCACTTCTAGAGAGTAGGGAGTAGAGGCTGGAAAAACATCTGTATATTGTAATCATCTGCAAACACAACTACTGCTATTTTATTTTCATTTTTGCTACTAATGGTTACGCAATTCGTTGTATCTCCACACATTGAGCAGTTTGAACTAGTATTTAGCAATTATTGTTAGCATGCAAACTTTTTTCAACCACCAGTCTTATCACAACAATCGATGCTTGGTTAGAAATAAGCATCTCATTAGAGTATGTAAAGTAAATAGTACGTAAATTATGATGGAGCACAAAATGTCAAACCCATTAGATAGCACAAAGACGAAGAAAGAGAAAATTAATAAAGTAGCTTATTAATGCACAGGTGCTAAAAAGTATACCAATGAGCCCGTAGTTCAGTTGTACCATTGCATAAGCAAGAGCAATGAGGATTCAGGTTGAAGTTCCATCTTTGTCAATCCAACCTTAATAAATAAAGTTCTTAAACATGAGGCATTTCTTCATTTACTATCCCTCCTTCATTTCATATCTTGCCTAAAAAATGACCCTGAACAGGCATGTAATGCTTTTGCACCATTATCAGCAAAAGTTAATTTAACTCCAAAAAAGACAAGAAGGCATTCTTTTTTATTAATTTCAACAATTCACATTATGAGATACAAACATAATGAACTCCCATGGGTAGAGTCATTAGAAAAAAAAAGTACACTTGTCGCTACAGTTGCTCATTTCCAAAAGTAAATACGCGTCAAGAATTCCTATACAATGCTACAACTACATTGTGATCTTTGTCCGGCAAATCATCCTAGTTAAATAATATCTGTATAGACCACAAGTTATGACTTAGAGGCACATATGTCAACAGCTTTCATACAAAATACATTATGAAATCTTATAAAATTAGTTGGCAGCACTGCATCCTACTCTCATCAGATCAGATAAGCACAAGTAAATCACCTTTAGAATTCAAGCTTTCTGCATAATCCCAAATCAATAATCCTAGATTTACCTTTTCGCTTCAGAGGAGCGGCGGGACAAGTATCAGGAACTCCGGTTAGAATAGGAGCTGCAGGCGGTGTTGTGCAGTCATCAGAATCCCATTCTAATTTTGTCATTTCTTCAAGAGCACCCTCAGTCTGCTTCGAAACAATAGCTTCCAATAAACTTTCATACACAGATTCAAACATCTCTTCATCCGATAAGAACTCCACATCATCACCAAAACTCCCATTTCTCAAGGCTCTGAAAGAAGAAGTAAAATTAAGCCGGCGCACAACACTGGCCCTCGCTTCATCATTGTATTTCTTGCACTGAGGAGCCAGGATTTTGTCTTCATGGCCAGGAGCAAAAGGGTCAAAAACACCGTCCTTGGGTGTTCGTGGGCTGCTAAAGTTGTCAAAATGGTCCTCACTTCTGTTGGTTTTAGAGGTAAAGGAGAGAACTTTGGGCAGTTTTTTAACTAAAGTGACTGGAGAGAGTGGGAAATCCCCAGTCTCTTTGATAGAATCAGGGGTGACAGGACCTAGATATGCCTCAACAATGGCCTTGCTAGCTTGCTCATCTTGGGTTTTGTTTGTTTGGTCCGTACAAGATTCAGAATCCATGGTAATCAAACAGCAAATGAGATATCTGTAAGAAAGAGCAAAAACAATCAATGACAACAACTACCCCTAATCAGCTAATAATCCAAAGAAAAGTTTGCTTCACAGCTCCTAATGAAAACCCTAATTCACTAAAACAATAACCAGTAAACTATCTTTCAAATCCTAATTAAAACCCTAAATAAACAAGGTTTTCACAAGCACTAGCGTCAGTTATTTTCTATGAGAGGGAAGATAGAAATGTATGAATAGCAGCGGAACGTGTAGTAGATTAGAAATCGGAAATCTTGACATAAGGGCTTACCTGACTTGGACAGAGAAAACTGTATGATTTTTGCAGCGGAGGGGGAGCAAGTTGAGAACGTAGAAGAAGAGAGAGGTAGGAAAACGGCAGCGTTTTTTTTTTCACTCAGTCACTCGTTTTCGCGTTTCGACTAGGGGAGGGCTTGTCCATTCTAGGGACAGAAAAATATGTTAGGGTTGGGTTGAGCTTGAGTTTTTAGTTTGAACTTTGAGTTGGAGTTGGAGTTGGAGTTGGAGTCCAGTTATTGCGAGCGTGTGCGCGTGGGAATCTAGGACTAGATGATGTGGGGTTGTAGTTATTATGTGTTTTTGAAAAGAAAAACAATTAATAATTTTTTATGTTTTTTAATTATTTTAATGTGCCGATATTAATAATAAATTTTAAAAAATTAAAAAATATATTATTTTAATATATTTTCAAGTAAAAAATACTTTGAAAAACAACTTTTATCACACTTCCAAACATACTATAGAACTAGGAGGAACTCTAGTATGAGAAATTAATTTGAACTTGATGATATTAACAAGAAATGACTCCAATTTATGATTTTTTTTCTAAGGAGTATAATTATTATATGTAATAAAATACTAGATTTCATGTCTGCGCTCTGCTGCGGGTTAGACAATTTTTTTCTACATAAAAAATATTAGGGTAAAAAAATCTGAAACCCTAGTAATTGTTTTAATTGATAATTTAAATAATATGAACAAAAAAAATAACATAAATAAACTGATAAGTTTTTTTAAAAAAAAAACTTAGCCCATCTGAGTTATCAAACAACTCAATGTTGAAAGGTAAAACTGCAAAAAAAAAAAAAACCAGAAAAAGCCTTATTGACCTAGGTGAACTCGCAAACTTTGCGACTATGAATATAAAATTAGAATAATCTCGTAGAAAGAAAAGAAAAGAAAAACTTGAAGAATGAATTTGAAATAAATCAATTAAAAAAGATAAAAAAAAACAAAACAAAAGTCAATCTAAGTTAACTTTTGAAACTAATTATTCTTGCCATGAACTCAGAACTTAACTTATAGAAGGCAGGCATAAGAAATAACAAAGCAAAACTCTAAAGAAAAGGATAAAAAAATAAGAAAACATCAACTTATATATATATATATTAAAAAAAAAAACAAAGCAAACCTACTAAACATCGCCTAGTCTTTAAAACTCGCAACCCGTGAAATATAGAACTTGAGTTTAGTAAAGAAGCTTAATTCCAACCCGATTTAATTTTGAAGAATGAAATTGTAAAAAAATATCAATTAAAAAAAACTTGTCAAAGCAAATAAAAGGTAGCAACAAAAAGAATTGGGATAAAACTTGTTAGAGAAAAACCCCAAGAATGATGAAATTTCAAAAAGATAATTTAAAAATGACCTCAATTAAAACAAATAACAATCAAAAGAATAAAGATCAAATTTTAAAGATTAAAAAATAATACGGGTGAGATTGAAAGATATTTGTAATTTGATAGATTATTAAAAAAAAAAGTAATCAAAAGGTAAAGAACTAAATGCGAAGGAAAATGAAATTGAAGGGGTTGGTCTGAAAATTTGAAGCGTTGGTGTGGTATTTGAAAAGAAAAAAACATAGAAAATTTAATAAATGAATTAAAACAAAACAGATAGTTATAAAAAAATCAGGGATAAAATCAAAAGAAATGAAGCTTGAAGGGATAATATGGGATGTGGAGGGTCAAACATGACTTTAAAGGAGAAAAGAGATAAAGAAAAGGATGTCGCGACTCACTGGAGGTCCGGCGAGCACATGCATCACATAGAGAGAAAGAGAAGGCTTATATGAATCCAGTGATGTGGCGAAATCAACTTTTTAACCACCGTGTTTAGTCACATGTGTCGCCCGAAGACAATGAAGTGACTGAGGTGTTTAACACGTGCATCAACAACAACTTTTAATAATTTTTTTAAAACACCATTCTATTCTTAGAACCCAAGCTTAATTATAAAAATAAAAAATAAAGAAATAAAGCAATTACGAATTAGTTCCTTAAGTCAAGCCTTAAAAAATTTGAATCCAAAGGTAATAGAATATAGCAAAAATATGAAATGCTAAAAAATAAAACCCTTAAATTATAGTTAATTAATTATTTGTTTTTAAGAGCAACAAAGTGATTGAACTATGCAAAAAAAAAATAATAATAATTTACAAATAACAAATAAATAAAATAAAAAGACTATTTTACCCCTAAAAAGCACTTAAATAAGAGTGTTTTTAAGAATAGAAATGTTACAATCCACGTGAAACAAATACCAACACGTTTGACAGACACCCATTCCAACCAGCTCGACGGTGGACCATTCATTCAGGGACCGACACCTCAAAAAGAAAGAGAAAACATTGTGACCATGAACCCTAATTTTAGCATCGTTTTCCATGCTCCACGGCTGACGTTTGTTTTCTTCTCTTCTTTTTTCCCCAACTTTTCCCGAGAAAAGCAATTTGCAGGGAGATATTTTGTTATGTGTGCACCGCAACAGGCCGCGTGTTGGGAATGCAGTGCATGCTCCAATGGACCAAGACCTCTTCCGTGAATTTGACGCTATAATTACCTCGAAATTTCTCATGCCATTCTACGAAGCTGTGGATGATTTTTTTAAAAATATTTTTTATTTAAAAATATATTAAAATATTATTTTTTTAATTTTAAAATATTATTTTTAATATTAGCATATCAAAACAATTTACAAACACCAAAAACTATTAATTTAAAACAAAGATAAAAATAAAAAATCAGTCACTTAAAGAGCATTTATGACAACTTGATTGTGTGTTTCTAATTTTTTTAATTTTTAATTTTAAATTGTTTTGATACTTTAATATTAAAAAAATAAAAGTATTTTTTTAAATATATTTTAAAAATATATATTTTAAAATACAACTACAATAACAATATCAAAAAAACTCTTATAATTTAGGTATAATGCCTCATGTCATAAAATTCATGCTTTTATGACGGTCCACTGTGTTATGTGTTAGGAGATAAATAAGGAAAATCTCAATTCAAACCCTATTATATTATTTAATTATTCATTGTTTTTCTTTTTTTATCGATTACATTAGAAATAATAACTCCTCCCTTCCTCATATTGAATGAAAATGTTTAAATTATATTTGATTAATATCTCAGAAATGACATAAATATATTTAGTTAAGAGATGAATATAAAAATATAAAATAAATTTAATTTTAATAATAAATTTATATACTTAGCAAGACTCTTCGTATCTTCATCATCTCTAATTTTTTCTATGTAATGAGCACATGCAAATTGATCTAAATTTTTATAACACTGAAATCTATGGGATGGCATGGAAAAGAAACACCAGGAAAATGGTCGTGAGTCATCACTGGCTGGCCAAACAAGCTCCCCGCCACCAAACGCGCTTTGTCCTTCACAGTTTTGACAACGCAATCGCCATGCAATAAATCCCTTCAACAACAAATCAGTTTAGCTATTGGTGGATCTAAATCAGTTTCTACTGCTGCAACAGAAACAACCCAAGTACATATAAAGCAAACTATGGAAGCAGCAGCAGCAGCAGCAGCAGCCTCTGCCTCTGCCTCTGCCTCTGCCAGACACAAGAAATCCTCCTCCTTTAGTCTACGTAGCCCCAGTCTCAATTCCCTTCGCCTCCGCCGCATTTTTGATCTTTTCGACAAGAATGGCGATGGCATGATCACCATCCAGGAAATTAGTCAAGCACTCAGCCTTCTTGGCCTCGACGCTGACTTCTCTGAGCTTGAATTCACCATCAAATCCCACATTAAGCCAGACAACAATGGCCTTTCTTTCGAAGATTTCGTGTCCCTTCATCAATCATTGCACAACAGTTTCTTTGGTTACGATAATAATGCGGCCGAGGAGGAGGCGTCTGCGAATGATATTGGAGATCAAGCTTGGATGAGAATGGAGGAATCTGATTTGTCAGAGGCATTCAAGGTTTTCGACGAGGATGGGGATGGTTACATATCAGCACATGAACTGCAAGTGGTCTTGAGGAAGTTGGGATTTCCTGAAGCCAAAGAGATTGACAGAATTCAGAAGATGATCATCACTGTCGACAGCAACCATGATGGTCGTGTTGATTTCTTTGAATTTAAGGAAATGATGAGGAGCGTTCTTGTTAGGAGCTCTTAATTATTCATCTTCATGATCTTAATTCTCCCTGAAAACCTTTTTTTTTCTCTCCCTTTCTTTCGCTTTCTTTTCAGTGGTTAATTAGTCTTAATTATGGTTTGTTTTCATATGCATGAAGCTTGAAATATGAATCAATCATTGTCATGATTGTACCAACGATGCTCAGGCTTCATGTTTGTATGTGTTAATAAGGTATCCTTGTTGATTTTGATGTTTCAGGATTTGCACTCTCATGTATTTCTATGCTGCTTCTCTTAGATCCCATCATGCGGTGTCTGCTCTTTCTTTGTGTTCTTAGCTCCATATGCCTGGGCATAAGCAATTCTCTCTTTGCTTATGCATCTTCCAAGATAATTAGCACATGTACAGAGACAGCAAGGTTTTATTTCTTTATTGCCCAAAGCTTGGATCTTGTTCAAAATGCAGCTTTAAGTTGACCTCTAGAGTCTAGATTGTGATTGAGCTAGCCCTTGCACGACTTTGTCAACAATATACTACCATTGACATCTATGCATTCATACAATTTCCTGTAAAAGAAAAAATGTTCCTTTCAAGAAGGGGATAGACAACAGCGACCTTTAAATTTTGATCCATTTCTTTTTAAGAAATACTATAATTTTTTTATCATAGTTTCGATCTACGTTTGAATAATCAAAAGGAGAAAACTAGCTAGACACGGAAAGCAGAAAATAAATAAAATAAAACCTGTTAATTGAGTTCACACAGCAGTCTGACTGTTCTAAACTTATAGTCTATTAGATGACTTGGGAACCCAAGAAAAGTCTTGGTGAATTTTTTCATTCAAGATGGAGATTTGACGTTGGTAATAAATCCGTTTCAACTTTATGATTGACATTGCTTGTAGCTGCATAAGATCAGAAAAAATCATTGGTCCAGGCTGTGTGTTTGTGTTGTGCTTGCTTGTTGATTTTTTCAGAAAAATAAGAACCAAATTAGAGCGCGGGAATCCAGGAAAAATTATGATTCTTGAAGCAATATGAAAGGATGACTCGAATAAAACAACAGGATGGAGCCATGCACCAATGCCAGCTACATCTAGAAGACGTCATCAAACTACCTTAAATCCAGGCTTCATTTGATTGATTTCTGCAATTAATTTGATTACTAGATTGAGGAACAAGCAAGACAGTTAATAAGAAGGAATCGTAGGCCCACATAGGTAGTTAGTTTCAAAGCAGGTTTCAAAGTTTCCAACATCACAAACACAGCAAATGGGGTAGTTCAATTCTGTTTTAGTACACGTTTTCAAAACCAAGCACCAGGAGCCGGATCCGCCTACTCTTGGAGTATTTCAGAGGGCATGGTACCTTGTTTCAGCACAGAAATCAGCTTTTATCAGCATTATAGGCGCATATTCATACGAAACATGATGATATGTTGCCAAGTATCAACACCAGATGATGTAAGACTAGACCAGACAGTCCCTTTCCCTTCCTGATACTGGGGAAATTTCAGCATGAAGTTGCGGTTTTATTTCGAGATTGCAACTAACAATTACAAGAATCAGATTGCCGAGCTGGTCCTAATACTATGAGTGTTGGCTTTGCCGGGGAGACCGAAAAGGCTAACACATGGACCTAGTCTGGTTCAATGTATAAAAATGGAAGACGTGGCATGGTATATGGCACAAGAGGACTAGTAGATGGGTTAAGAGGTCATAATCTGTAACAAAATTGAAAAACAAGTGTAGCAGACACAACCAAATCTGCAAACGTAAGATGGGTTGGTCTCTTCTGAGAAGAGAATATTGAATCACGGAGGTCGAGGGATTTTGAGGTTTGTTAAACCAAAAATACAAGCCCAAGTGTTCAACTTTTAACACAGTTTATTAGAATAAACAAGGGTCTAAAATGATGACTCTTGAAATAATATAACCACTGGCGTTGTCTGATTTGGACCAAGACTATATTAGACATAGACTCTTCAACCAAAACCAAAACCAAAACCAAAAAGGCTAAAGCTTAGCTAACTAGCAAAATTTCTTGATTAAATCAAATCTACCTTAGCTTAATTACCTCCATTCTCATGTTTTTCTACCCTCATTCCAACAACCTCTGATCTTTTTTATCTGTAGGGATTCGTTTTCTATTATAGGTTTCGAGATTATGATCATCATAAATACCTCAAAATATGTCAAGAATCATTTGCTTCACAAAGATCTCAATACTCTTGTTGTGATTAGCCGATGAATAACTATCTAACATGGCATGTATCGCATACAGAGATCAAGAGCTAGAAGAGAGCTTCTCATTCAGCAGCTGCTATGACTTCAACTCCTCATCGTTCCAGTCCATTTTCTCCGATGAAAGCGACGATGAATCCTACATTGAGATAGCCCTTGAACAGAAGAATTATCATGGAGATATTGATGACTGGGCTGATGAGGAAATGGAGCTACGTATATCATTTTCTTCTAGTGTTCCCTTCCAAGAACCCTCCACCACAACAACCAGCATTGAGAATGAGTCTGCTGCGACAATGTCAAAGTCTCCATCGGCATCATCAACAACAACAACATTCACTATGAACTCTTCTTCTCCTTCCAAGGAGGGTGATCAATGGGATACTCAAATGGGGTCCAAGGCTTCTAATTCTAATTGTAGAATCCAAAAGACCATTAAAAGGAAGGCTCAGTTTCCTAAAGTTCACGGTTTTCTCAATATGTTAAAGCCCAGTTTAACGGTATCATCAGAGGCCAGTGATGAAAATGGCCGTCCGGCTAGCAGCAATCACTTGGAGCTTGTACGCCCCAGGTATCCTTCAATATTTTCTGATTATCATTTTTCGATTTTCTTATGGCATTTTTTTCAGAAATGGCCATGTTCGTTATCAGTATTAATGTTCATTAAAAATACATTAGACTTTGGAAGAAAAAAAGGCCCATGGTCACAATTTTACGCAGATGGACCTTGAGTCGTCCATTTCAATTTAGTCTATGATCTCCTCTTCTACACTATGATACTAACTAAACGCAACTCAAGAGAAAAATCCGGAAAATAACAAGGATAAAAGATAGCTTTTTGCCCCTTTAGTTTCTCGAGTTTTTCAGAATGTGGCAACTAATATACAGCGATGTGGGTATAGATTTTATTTGCAATAATTTATATTTATTTGTATATGATGATGACTATAGGCATTTGACATTACAATAATCACTGAGTACTTGCCATGTTGATTTCCTGTTTCAATTCAATCAAAGCACAATGAAAGGATCGAAGGAAACGGCAATGAACAGCAGTGGCATCGTGATGAAGTTCTTGGTCAAGTTTCGAACCTTGAGAATTCGGACTTTGCTCGCATCATTTATGAAGTCTCGCCAAGAAATTAACTTTCCCCGAGGAAAGAAAAACATTGGCGCATATCAGACGTTAATAAAGCCTTTTGACAAATGGTTAGTGCGAAAAGGACAAGGCAGCAGCAGCAACTCGAACAACCCTTTCGGAAATGGTGACAGGTCAAGAGTTATGGAGAAGAACTTGGATGCAATTAGAGGAGTTTTGGAAGCAATGAGTACTAGCGTTGGTGGGAAAGATAGGAAATCCAAAAGTTGTCCAAGTTCTACAAAATCCTCCCCAACTCACCTAGGTTTCTCGAGTGGAGATCAGAATCACAAAATATGTGCTCAGGATAACTCAATCCAGGCTGCTATTGCTCATTGCAAGAGATCATTTGGCCCCAATATTGTGTGATTTTATTTTTAAATTTCTCCTTTTTGCATGTTGAAATTCATGTACAGAATCACCAGCTTGATTTAACAAAACAATGTGTTCTCCATATCTGAGATGTTCATGGTTTTGACGTTAAGATTTGGGATTACCTAACAAGTAGCTAGTTGTCTGCATCTCGCTCGGACAGACTTTTCTAGGAAGGAATGCATTTGATTTCTACCACTTGGCCACTTTTTGGGATTATCTTGCCAGGATTGAAATCTAAGTGAGAGAGCCCCTCAACTTCTCGAGCCTCCCTTCCCTTGGATATGAAGATCCGAGACCATGAGCTGGGCCTCCCTTGGCAGATTTCTCCACCGTTGGTCCACGGTTTTAAGTGCACTTGGTTTTAAAAGTCACGGCAGATATTTATTTTTTACTCCTGCTTCTTTTTATTTTTTTCATAAAAAATATTTTAAAAAATAACTATTACTATATTCTAAAACATTACCTAAGAAAAATAAAAACAAAACATAACATAAAATTAATTTTATTATCTTTCATTTATAGAGAAACAGATAGATAGAAGTAGATTGATGAAAAAAATAATAATTAATTTCGATGGTTTCATGAACTATGTGTTTTTAAAAATTGTTCTTTTTTTAATTTAATTCCATACATGCTCTCATCAATTTTTTTATGTTTCTTGAAAAATATAATAAATTGAAGATGATCAACACTAATAAACTTTCTTGTTCCCTCCCTCCCTGCAGCATCCTTTCGCTAGCTAGCAGTGCATGGAACACGTATGTATCTTCTTCATAGCTTGGTTTTATTATTCTCTTTACCCTTTTCTTTTTGAACAATAAATAATTAGAGGAAGAAGAGAATAAACAACCACATTTAAATAATAAAGAGGCTAATTGATTCTGTCACGGCATGGATGCATGCATGCCGTTTGAAACCTTTTCGATCATATAAAAGCAGAGAAAACTCTGGAAAGTCTGAGAGAGTTATGTATATGCGTGGAACTTTAATGCAAGGGGCAGACCAGACGCAGTTGGGTTCTTAAAGAAGGGAAAGATCTTTGATCCGTATGGGAGTGGAGGAGGACACGGCAGCTGTTGAAGACAAAAAAGAGTACGGACATGCACGGGGTCTCCACTTGCAGCTCAGCAATGAAACTGAAAGGGCGGCGCTGCTGGCTGATGATTACAAGAAACAAAATGAACCAAAAAAAAAGAAGAAGAAGAGAGTGGGTGGGGATTGGAGAAACAGGGAGAAATCATTGCAGAAATAAACACGCTTTAGAAAGACACCATCCTTGGTGCCGCGCCTCGCCCATTTTTTTTTTTAAATAATGTTTAGGTAAAAAAATTATAATTTTTTTTTAAAAAAATATGCAAACAAAAAATTACAGAATGATTATAAAACCCTTCTAGTTTAAAAACTCAAAAATAAAGTACATAAGTAAATATATCAATAGAAAAAATTTCTCAGTATATACCGAAAGTATTACAGTAGAATTAAAAAAAGATAAATCATGCGGTGACATAATATTTTTACCAACAGAATAACCAACAAAGTTACTAATGGAATAATTTTATCGGTAATATCATCAGTAATATTTAATTTATGACCTGACAATTGACCATTTCCCTCCTCCATTTCTCTTTCTTCCTTGTGTATTTTTCTGCAACAAACAACAACCTCCTAATCATAATACAATTCAACCTCCCACAACAAATTTTGTCATCACAATACTTAGTTTGTCAGTATTTATGTTCTGATTTAAATTTTGTTGAGGATTCTCCACTTTAAGTAAGCAAATATTTCTTCTTCTTTTTTTTATTTGAACTCAATTTTAAAATGTTCATTTTTTTGTATATTTTTATAGTATATGTATTTTGCTTGGGTATTTAATTTTTTTATAGTTTTTTTTTCATACAAATTTGTTGTATGGATTTATGATTTGCATATCTTAGGGTTTGTTTTAGATTTTGTAAAATTATATTTGTTTGTAAATTGATGAAATTTATATCAAATTTTTGACTTAGGTGTTTTGTGATGAAATAAATAATAATTTATTTAACGGTTCGTTTTATATTTTTTTAATTTTATTACCGAGTTAATTTTTTTGGTAAATGTGTACAAATTTGACTTTATGTAGATAATTGATAATGAATTAAAAGTATTATTAAAATAAATTGAATAAATTTGAGCTAAATCAGTATTTTTTTTCAAATTTATTTAGTTAAAGTAATTAATTAATACATGTTGTCATTATTATTTTATATAGGTTTGATATAGGTAATAGATAATCGTTTATGTATGTCTAGAGATTCATTCTAAGAGTTGCGGAGGATGGATTATTGTAATGGGATTCAGAATTTTATTAATTACGACTATCTAGTCCGAGAAATATTAGTGGAGAGGGTATTGGATATCCATGCAAGATGTGTAAAAATAAAAAGTTGCTTGATCCAGATGTTGTAACGATACATCTTCTACAAAAAGGGTTCATGAAGAAATATTTGTGTTGGTATACACACAGAGAAACATGTTCCTCATGATACCATGGTAGAAATGATGGTTGAGTCAACTTCTAGTTCTAGTAACGTGCATGGAGTTGTAGATGGCAATATTAATCCTTATAAAAATATGGTTATGGATGCGATGAGAATGAATCAGGATCGTGTCGGTCAACATACATTCATAGATGAAGAACCTCATGCAGACACGACCATGTTTTTTGATCTTTTAAAAGATTCTAACGAACTATTACAGGATGGTTGCATAAATCACAATAAATTATCGGTCGTTGCATAGGTGTTCATCATCAAATCATATCATGGGGTTGAGTGAGGCTGATTATGATAGAATTGTCGAATGAGCGAGAAGCATTTTACCTAAAGGGAACAAACTGGAAGAAAACTTATATGCTTCTAAGTTCATGATGAAACCCCTTTGTCTAAGATACCGGAAAATTGACACGTGTCCAAACTTCTACATGTTATACTATATTAAAAATATAGAGTTAATCAAGTGCACAACATGTGGACACTCTTATTATAAACCCATGATTGATAGAAAAATAACTTTTACCGCATATAAAAAAACTTAAATATTTTTCGATCACTGGATCAACTCAAGATTTTTGCCCGGTCAGATAAGTTTCTTTTCTTCCAAAAAAAAAACAGGTTCAGGCCCCGTCGGCTACTCTAACCAGCAACCATATATACGCATGGACATGTAGACGACGAAGTTTCGTATGTCGCAATCAAATTGCCAGCAGTTGAAGCAGTTAGCGGAGGGATCATGGGATGTGTTGCTTCACTGTAGATTCGTCTTTTGGTATGTAGTGGTGCGCGAGCGAGGGAAGGGGCCCACGTGTTATTTTCTTGTCATGTATTTATTATTATACACTGTCCAGGCGTAACGTCTGCGTGCTTGCTCTTATTCTGTCTCTATGCATTCTTTGTAATAATAACAATATTTATACCGTAACCTTTCTTCCTGCAAGTTGTGTTTTATTTTAAAATCTTTTGACTTGGAATCCCAAGCACGCGTTGAATTTACAATAGCCCGTTTGATCTCGTGTTTGGAAAATATCTTTGAGAAAATTTAATTTTTTTATTTTAAATTAATTATTTTTTAATATTTTCAGATTATTTTGATATTCTGATGTTAATAATAAATTTAAAAAAATAAAAAAAACATTGTTCCAATACATTTTCAAGTAAAAAAATACTTTAGAAAATAACCGTCTAACAAAGAGGCTCCATGTATTAACAACAATAAAAAAAAATACAAAAAATATTAATTGGGAAAAAGACATGCATAACAGAGTGGTCTTCATCTTTGGACCACTAAAATATATCTTCCAAGAAAATCCAAGGATTTGTTGGGCACAGCATCCCAATTTCTTGAAGAAAAAAAAAGTCAAAAACTACTTTTGAACCTTGTTTTGTTTGATCATTTCTTCCAGCCAATTTATTTTTATTGCCAGTACTAGGAAATATATAGTTGGTGAATTGACAAAACATTCTAGGCACTTCTCTTTTCCAGGGTGAAAACCATAGTTTTAAAACCCGACCCGGTCATCAACCCGGTCCAGTGACCGGGTCACGGGTCAGATGGGTTGACCCGGGTCAACCCAAAAACAAAAAAATGAATGTCTAGAAGGGCCAATCTATCAATTAATTGCAAAGCCTCTCTCAATTTGATTTGTCTAGAAAATCAACAAGGGGCATAGTTCTTGTCTTGTTAGCAATACTTTGGTTTCAAACAAGAATATAGATTCAACTTGTTTGTAATAACTTGGTTTCCCAGAATCAGTAAATTATGAAGCACAAATAGGAATTTCTAAAAAAAAGAAGGAAAGAAAAAATAGCTTAGACTTATCACTCACCTACACCAGAGCTCAGCTCAATAATAGAACATCCTTGAAGCATCTCAGCATTTTTTGCAAGATAATCATTCAAAAGCAGGGCACCAGGCCATACAAGTTGCCCAGTCAAATCAAAATCAGCTGCCTCGCAAATATTTAGTGTAAAATTTGAGGAACTTCTCATTTGAAATTTGAACGAAAACCCCAGCAGAAATAAAAGTGAACATTTCTTGAATTCATCAGTGTCTGAGCATATATACATGCACAATCATAACAAATTGGTTTGTTGACATGCAAAAACTACATGGCATACGGAATTACTTGTTGTATGAATGTGATCACGAAAGCATAGAAAATTTGAAGATAAATAAAGCAGTTTCACAAAAGTCAGCAAAATTTGGTCTGAAATGTAAGATGATCCCATACTGGTCAATATTTCAAGATGACAAGAAAAAAGTAATTAACATTTCCCAATATCACACTAAAACTCTGAAGAGGGATTTGAGTGCACAATTCATTCATTCCTGGCACCAGCTCTAATCATGTAACGAACCCTACATCCTTCATGGGCGTGCAAAGACTACTGACCTTTCTCTTACAACCTTCAAAGCTGAGAGATTCTTCTCCCATAAAGAGCAAAATCATTAGCCTCCCAAAGGGTCCTTATAAAACTTGCTCCTTAGGACTTGTGCTTCCATCTTCAGCAGCTTTCTGATTGTTATTTGTTGACTCCATCTTGTGATGACACATTCCTCAATGGAGTATCTCTCCAAACAAGATGGCAAGACAGTTCCATGACCATTTTTATTGGTGATAAGAACTAATAATGCCTTTGCAACGCTTCTACAAAGTCTCAGCGCGCAATGAAAATCAGATCACCCCTCAATCTCCCATTCATGTCACCATCTCCTTCTGATAAAACAATCACAGGTAGAGATGGTGGTGATGATAGGTGAAAAAGTCTGTGCCATACCAGGATCCTGACCTCACAACCCAATTTTACATCCGAAAATGAGAGTATGCCTTGCAAAAATCAAGGAAATAACTCATTTTTTACACAATTATCTTCACCAACAATCTTGAGGCAATTTAAACAACAGCCCTACTAAAATGCTTCCTCAAAACCCAATTGAAACCATTGATTACTATCAGCTAAATTCTTTCCCATGGCTTAAACCTAAATTCATACTATCAGTTACATTTGAACTGCTGGTTTTTAGAAAAATAAAAGAGCAGAGATACATACCTGTGGGAAGAACCGATGGGTCAATCGGTAGGAAGAACCGATGGGTCAACAGAGGGAACAGAGGGAAGAACCGATGGGACAACAGATTGAACAGAGGGAAGAATCGATGCCACTGTTATACTCTCCTGCAATTTCAACAGAAGGAAGAAGATGAAACAGAGCGAAAGGCGAAAGAAGAAAGAAATACTTAAAAACTCATCTAACCTTATGCTCAGAATTGAAACGGCGATCAATGATTCAAGATTTTTCTGCTCATCTACTCTTCTTCACGACTGAGAGTGAAATGGGTTTGACAAATTCTTAAAATTAATTAGGTCTTCTTCTCACTTCTCTGCTCTGCAATGCTCGTGATTCGTCTCTCTGCTCTTGTCGTTTTGGCCTTTTAATTGTAAAAGGCCAAAACGACGTCGTTTCGGGCATAAGAATATATATAAAAAATAAACCCGGGTCTCAGCCGGGTGTGGCCGGGCCGGCCGGGTCCCGGGTCAACCCTCCGGGTCGACCGGGTCTGGCCGGGCCAATTCCCAGCCTGTTTTTTGCTTAGACCCGGCCCGGCCACAGGCCCGGGTCGGCCGAGTTCCGGGTTGACCCGCCGGGCCGGGTCTTAAAACACTGGTGAAAACCTATGTTTTGTATAAACACATATTCGAAGGAAATATGTCACATCATGGAAAAGATATTCATTACTATATTAAATAAATTTACTTCCTCCTATTAAATTGCACCATGGAACTTAAAACACAAAATAAGATTTTGCAAGGTATATTTTTGCGGTTGAAACTGCGTTATAAAATGTGCTTAATTTGAAAAGACATAAATCTAATGTATTTTAGTAATTTTTTTTTATTTTGATGTGCGGGAGTTAAAAATTAGAAAAATATAAAGAAAATTTATTTTGAAACGAAAAATATTTTTGAAAAGTACTCTGCATAACAATACCATTATAGATAATTTTTACGATTGTTGTTTAAAAAAAATATTTTAAAAAATATTTTAGTAGTTATTTTTTTAAAAAAATTACATGTCTAATAGTGTTTATATACATGCAGTGTTATGCACAACAATACCATTATATATAGTGTTCTTTAAAAAAATAGATTTAAAAAAATATTTTTAATTATGATTTAAATAAATTAAAAAATATGTGTTTAATAAAAACTAGGATGGATTTTTATAAGTAGAAAAAATAAAAAATAAATTAAAACCAAACATAATTACATATAAAATATAAAATCTAGTGGCTAAAAAAATTATTTAGGTGAAGAAGTAGTTTTTTTCTACGGTTAAAAGAAGAACAATACCGAAACGGTACTAATAATGAAGCCTCGGGAATTAAGTATATATTATTAAATTGTAGTTAGCGGAGAGGAAGATCAACCTAGAGCAGAGTTCCAGGACCATTATAATATTTTTACCCTTTTTTACTTTACAATAACTGCTAGCTGACCTGACACCATGCCCGTGGTAGACCGTACTGTCCCCTTTAAGGCTATATTTTTTTTAGTAGAAGTTTTGAGAAAATCTGGCTTTTTATTTAAAAATACATTAAATTAATTATTTTAAATGTTTTTTTTTTATAATTTTGAGATGCTAATATAAAAAAACATCATTTTAATATATTTTTATTAAAAAATATTTTTAAAAAACATTATCCATCATATTATAAAAACACTCGGTATAATTCATATTATTTTGAAGATTAAATTTTATTTTTAACCTTATAATTGATTAACATTTAAGTTACGACATCAACCTCTTGGGATTGGTTCACACTTAAATTAGGACAACCATGAAAAATCTTTTTATCCCGACAACGTGAGCAAGAAATTCTGTCACCATACGTCAGATAGATATTTTTAATTCTCCGATAGATGCATGTGGCCAGGAAAACTTGATACTATGAGATACAGGTATTCAATATTCCCCTTATATTTTACTAGCATTGGGGTGATTTTTTTTTTTTAAAAGCATAACAAAACCGCATCCAATACAAACTCTCGGTTATAATTTTTCTAGGTTTTTAAAATATAAAAAATTTAATTGATAGTAAAATAGGTTAAATTAAATTAAAAAACCTAAATCAAGATAAAAACGGTGAAATTAATAAAATGAAAAGTGAATATAGTGCTAAATTGTTAGAAAGAAAATTTTATGGGGATAAAATAAATACGTAATATCAAGAGGGGTTAATATTCAAATAACATAAGGTTATAGGTTTGTGTACAAATGATAAAATGACCCCTAGGGCTTAGAGGATTAATGTATATGTTCTATAAAAGGGTTAAACAAGAAAATTTGAATTTTTCTTGGGTAAAAATTACCTACTGGCTAATTTAGCGCTATTAAACATAACGCTCAATCCAACCGTCGGATCAGACTGAAAATTTACGAGAGGCTCCTTCACGTATAGTTAGGGCGTTACATCTACCCCGTAATTTTTTTTATAATATTATTAAACCTGGTATAATGGATTAATCTCGAGCACTCAAAACTCAACTCTTTACTTAAATCAAGTTTCAAATTCAATCGTGCAGTAATCACATTTATATGATTGTGTCAATTTAATGGATTTAAGAGAGCATAAGATCAAAGAGAAAAAAAATGACATAGCTCAGGTTAAATTGAGTTTTTGCCACAATGCTAAACATGCTATTAATTTACATGAGATAATTAGATATTTAAGCATTCCCAAAAAAGATTGCTTGACATGCCTCCGAGCCCTCATGCTTGCTTCCTTTAATACTTCTCAGTATGTGTTAGGTAATATGGTTGGAGTTGATTTTTAATTGAAAGGTATTAAAATAATATTTGTTTGGAATTTTTTAATATTATCATATTAAAATCATATATATATATATACACACACATACCAATATGATGTTTTTTAAATAAAAAAAGATTTAAAAAAAAAGATTGAAGAACAAACACACGTTGTGTTGTTAAAACTTGTCTAAAGAGTTCATGAAGAAAAAAATCATATGCTAGCTGTAATCGCTTCCATGTGCTAGCCAGGTCCTAGACCACCACCATACAATACCCACCATATTATCACGTGAATGGTTATATCTTCCTTCTTTTTTATGATGGTGTATAAAGAAGATGTGAAATGTTTATAACTTTTTATATATATATATATATATATATATATATATATATATATATATATATATGAAGAAGGTGTTGTTAAAACTCGAAACCTGTTAGGTGAGGGAGTAATAAGAGTGATTATTTTCGGTTCGATTCGGTTTTTATAAAAAAAAATAACCAAACCGAATTTTTTTAAAAAAAACCGAAACCAAAGCGAAACCGGTTTGGCTCGGTTTTTTTCTGGTTTGGGTTTGGTTCAATTCGGTTTTTTCAGTTTTAAGCTTATAAAACCAAAACCGAACCAAACCGGCCGGTTTTTTTAAAATTTTAATCGGTTTTTTTCACGGTTCGATTTTTTCAGTTATTTTGTTTCCGATTTTCTCAGTTTTTTTATTTTTTTGCTCACCCCTAGAGAGTAATACGTTGCACACAAATTTTCTTTAGAAAACAAAGTTTTGTTTTGGGTGATATTTGTTTTTACACTTGACTTGTTTTTTAAAATATTTTTCAAGCTGTTTTTTATATGAAAAACATTAAAATAATATTTTTTAAAATATTTTTTTATAATTTTAATATGTTAATTTAAAAATTTTAAAAAATATTATTTTAATTGAAAATTGCTAAATTTATAAAAATACCCTACACCGCGTAATCAAAGATATCCAGATCTCTGGATGTGGTAGAAAGCAAGGTTTTTTAGGTTGGATGGCTCTAACAAGACTTGCTTTAAAGGGAGGGAAAGGACATTGTTTAGATTGCGGTGGTCCCATCGAAAGTGATTAAAAGAAGTAAATCCAAGCCTCTTTTCGATTCAATGATTCTTTTTATTCATTATTTTATTACCTCCCAGGCCGGTACACAATAATCAACAAAAATAAAAATAAAAATACCTCCTATATATATATATGTATATATATATATATATATATCGTTTCTATGAGATTATCAATATTTTTTCAATTCAAGAATTAAATCTAAAATGCATCAAGATGATCAATTTCAATGTATTTTAAAAATATAACAACTAACTATGTATTTTAAAAATATAACAACTAACTATCTATCACCTTTACTCTCTCATTTGATCTATATTATTGAATTTAAAAATGATGATGGGATTTAAGACATGATAAATCATAAATTAAATATGAGAAGGTTGGAATCCAGTTATTTGAGGACTCTTTTAGACAACTTGACTGAGAATATAAAGGCTTAATAATAGGAAAAGAATATACGACATAGAGCCTAGAGGAAATAAATATGAGTATTCTTGTACCATGTGATCTTTCTCTTTTCTCTTCACAAGTTATAAGAAGAAGAAATAAAAAATAAAGAAACAAAAATAAAATCATATAGACACATCGAAACTTCTATAAATACATTACAAATATCGATAAAAAGATCTCGACGAGTGGTATCTAACGATATCAAATAAGATCATCAACGGTGACCGAAGTATGTCATACGAGCCGTCCAAAAGCAAACGAGTCTCTGCACATTTGGACGACTCGTGTGACCCACTCCAGTCACCGCTCATGACATTCTTCAATGTCGTTGGATTCGTCTCGTCAATATCTTTTCAACGGTACCTATGATACTGATATCAATTTTTCAATGTGTCTATAGGATTTTTGTTCTCTCTCTCTATTTTCTTTATCTTTATTGTAAATTATGTTGGTCTATTTTTAACTTTGAAGAGTGTCGCATATGACACTCGCGGCTCGTGAGTCATAGATGTCATTTACGACTCTTTAAACTATACTATTTTTCTAAATATTTTATATATTGTGTTATTTTATTTGTTTTTTTGGAGTGCTAAAAAAAACTCCAAATAAACGGGGTAAGGATAACAACTACATACAGATTTGTTTTTTAGGTTGAATGGGTTGGATTGAGATTTTTTCATACTTATTTCTTCATCTTTAGTCATATACCTTAAATTAAAAGAATCATAAATAGAAAAATAAATGGTAATTACACAGAAGCTAATAAAATAGTAGGAATTATTTAATAGAACATTTATTAATAAACCAGTTCTGTATTTTATCTATTCACATACACTCATACAGTATAATATATATAAACATTAATATTTCATTAGGTGTTATTAGGACAAGCGCCCCTTGGATTTACCAATAATTACATGGTCCCTCACACGTCAATTATCTTTAAATACCTTTTTTTAAATAATAATTAAATGCTGAATTATTGTGCCACATGCAAGAAAAACCCTCTATCACGCATCCATCTTCCATATTGACCTTTAATTAAGCGTTTGGCTCTGCTGTTCAACCTGCTTTTCGGCGAATTTCAATTTTTTTTTTTTTTTTTTTGCTAAAATTGAGTGCGGTTTGTACCTTTTGGATCGTTTTGATGTGCTGATATCAAAAATGATTTTTAAAAAATAAAAAAACATCATTGGCATATATTTCGGCACGAAAAGCTATTTGAAAAGCAACCACTACCACACTCCCAAACACCCAGTTTAGTTCAATTAGCCTACTACCTGTAATAATTGTGTGTTTAGTAATAAGATGTATTTTTAAAATATATTTTTTAATTAAAATATTTTTTTTACAACGATGCATTAAAATCATTAAAAACACACTTGAAAAAAAGTCAATGTAATACTTCCCGGGTGAAGAACTATTTAAAAGAGGCTAAAACATAAAAATAATATATTTTTTTAAATAAAAGAATAATAATAACAAACTGGCAATCTCAAAAAAAAAAAAAAAAAGGTGGGGCCGAAGAAATAACATTGAGGGGGTTGATCGGTGGGTGGGATGGAAGGGTAGTTGTATCTTTCCTTCTCTCTCACGCTGTTTCTTTATCCCTGCTCGTACGTCACCCCCGCACATGCACAGTGCCTTTTTAACTGATTTAATATTTTCAAAGAAAATTGTCCGAAGAAAAGGACTGATCTTGAAGATTTATTATTAAAAATCGAGTAAATGCCCATGGTAAACATGGCGGCTTATCCCGCCAGATATATATTATTTTTTAATAAAATAAAAAAAAATAATAAAATATCAAGGGTGAATATAGTTTGAGACCTATTTGATGTCTCCTCTGCGAGAGCAGGGGCAGAAAAGGAATTAAAAAAAGTGTACAAGCAAATGGTATCCGTGAAATACAGAGACAAAAAAGAAGAAAATCGGTAGGAAAAAGGGTAGAAGGGCCACACAAATTGTATCCTATTTGACACGTAAGGACATGTATTTTTCTTTTTTCACACCACAACTACATACGACCTGAATATTAATTTTAGAAAACATCAACTTAAACTCTGAGAATTATTATTAATATAATTATTTTTTATATTAACTACGAGATAATTCAGTGATAAGACAAAAACAAAATCCTTTATTTTATTTTTTTCCCTTGAAGAAATTATGGACGTGTGTCACGTGTCCCATCTATTTACGATAGGACAGAGAGAGAGAGAGAGAGAGAGAGAGAGAGAGAGGCGTACGTTTCCGAGTTATTCTCATCAAAATTAATCCACCACGTATCCCATCTCTCTTTTTAACAGTGTGAGTGACCGACCTCCCCACCGTTACAAGACCAAAAAGAAAAGAAACGGAATTCAGCACTCAACAGTCAGTCCGTGCCTTCGCCCTGGCCTTCATCAATAATTTTTTTTTATAAGCTTTTATTTGCTCTTTTTTATTTTATTTTTATCAACAGCTAACAGTCTCTTCTCCATTCTCTCCTCCTCGACAACAAAACAGATTGCTTCTTCTTCCAAGCCTTCTTTTCGTCCTTCATCTTTCCACACTAACCCCCCCTCTCATCTTTTCTTTGTATGATAAAATTCATTTAATTTACAGAAGAGGAGGAGGAGGAAGAAGAAGAAGAGTACAAGAATTCACTTCCTTTGATTGATACAACGTTAGATTTATCTGTCTGGAACCCTATTGTGGCATCATCAATCTACAGAAACATTCATATCACCCTGTCTCTCATTTTTTTTCCCAATTTATTGTTCTTCTCTGTCCTCTTCTACCAACCCAAGGGAAGAGAACCTGCACCGAGGAAGGAGACGTCATCTCTCTCTTTTTCCCTCGTCATTTTTTTTAATTGGTATGCCTTTTCTCCCCCCCCCCTCTCTCTCAAGAATATTATTCTTCTCTGTTTTTTCAAGAAATTTATTCAGATGATGATGATGATGATGATGATATGTTGGATTAGAATTCGATCAGGCTGGGTTGGGTCGATTATTACCTACATGCATAAATTTTTTACTCCAATATTATAGGGAGAGGATTCATTAGACGAGTGTGTTTGGTATTTGGTTGAAATGGATTTTAATATAGTGTTTTGTCTCTCGGCCGATATAGGTAAATGATTGTCTGAGCAGAGCAGACTTGGTGAATGAGCATAGCGATCGGCCAAAGGGATCACAGAAAAGACCATGGAGAGATTTTTATTAGCTGTGGACACCATGGGAGCAAATCAGGTGGGAGGAGGACAGACTCTCTTGGGCACCATCAAAATTGCTGTTCTGCCCATTGCCAAAGTTTTTACCATGTGCTTCTTGGGATTTCTCATGGCCTCCAAGTATGTTAACATCTTGCCTGCTAGTGGAAGGAAACTCTTAAATGGGGTAAATTTAAACCAACTCCAACTTCATTTTATTTTTATTTTTTTCATTGCTGCTTTAGTAATAATACAGTACTAATCGGCTATTTTAAACAAACATGTTTTCTTGTTATATGTGCAGTTGGTGTTTTCACTTTTGCTTCCTTGTTTGATATTTTCTCAACTTGGACAAGCTGTCACTTTACAGAAAATGTTGGAGTGGTAATTATTTCCTGTCTTTCCTTTTCAATTTACTACATCTGCGAAATTGTAATAGGGTTTGTTGTTAATTAGCTGCTGTCTGTTTGATTGCAGGTGGTTTATTCCCGTGAATGTTGTTCTTAGCTCCATCTGTGGCTCGCTAATAGGTTTTATTGTTGCATCCATTGTCCGGCCACCTTACCCATTCTTCAAATTTTCAATTGTACAAATCGGAATTGGTGAGCCACTTCCTTTTTTGAAATTTTAATTTTGAGTGTGTGCTTATTAATTTGTCTGCTACTTGGGCAGTGAAATGCATATGCAAGTTTCAAAAACAAGTGTGTATATTATGCAGTAATTTTGAAAATCTCTGCATTTTTTAATTTCTAAGTACATAAACTGCAGTCTCTACATATTAGTGCTTCAAATGTGCTGGTGTTCACTCTTTTCAAACCTTTGTTTATAACGTGCAGGGAATATTGGGAATGTGCCACTTGTCTTGATTGCAGCTTTATGTAGAGATACATCCAACCCTTTTGGTGACTCGGAAAAATGTAGCACAGATGGGACTGCTTACATCTCGTTTGGCCAGTGGGTAAGTCGCAAGCATCTGTTAGTCTTTTGCAATTGCTTGTATGTTACGATCAGAGTTGCAAAACCATGTCATACTTTGGTTGTTAATAAATTACCTTGCATACTTCTTCCCCTTAGATATATGGTATCCTTCGTGATAAATACAGTTTTCTTGCTGAAATAAGTTGGGGGTTTCTCTCACTACTAACTCTTCACACTCCGTGATTGCTTACTCTCTTTTCACTACCTCACCCAACAAGCTGGAAGCTAAAAATTAAGGAAATAAATTTTTTTACTGTGAAAACATGTCTTTATATATATTCTCAAGAAATTGACTGGTTAAGCTCTGGTTGATGCATGCCAGGTTGGTGCAATCATTCTATACACATATGTATTTAACATGTTGGCACCTCCACCGGAAGGTACCTTTGATATTGATGAACCGAATCTTCCCATCAAGAAGCCAGCCAAAGATGCTCCCATGGAGCAAGTCCCCTTGCTTGCCCAGGAGGAGGCACCGGCAGAACCAGATGCTCCAAAGAGAGGGAAGGTATGAATTAAGTTATGTTTGCATGTTATACTTATTTGATAAACAGTTGGCAATCAAACTTCCAGATCATGATTATCTTATGGATGAATAACTTGACATTCTGTACCAATGGTATCTACTATTTGGTGTCAATTGATTGCAATCTGCTCTTAAGTTTCTATATTTTTAGCAAGGAAATGGTACTAAGATGAATTTCACAACTAATGACATTGAAACTTATTGTTCTTGGTATTTAAGTGAGATTTTTACTGATTTTTGAAGTGGTTTTAAGACTAACTTACCACTTTTCTCAATACTGGTGATCAGATTTTTACTGATTTTTGAAGTGGTTTTAAGACTAACTTACCACTTTTCTCAATACTGGTGATCAGTGCTCTTGCTATTTGTTAGAGCTTTCTCTAAGCTCTGACCCAACACCATAAACTTTTGAAAAAAGCACATAAAAACGATTTTTTCCTATTTAACCTGATGCTGGTGTTGTATCATATCAATATTTTATCTGCATGGACTTGAGTTTCTTTATCTCTTGGTGTTGCAGATCAAACAGATTCTTGTCTTTCTCTATGACAAGTTGAAGCTCAAGCAAATTCTTCAGCCCCCTATCATTGCTTCGGTAAGTTCATCTTTTTCCTTGACCTTTTATTTTGGTATGTTTTTGGCAAACTCGTAAGTGATTCCATGAAACTGCAATATGAGATTCTTGTTACCTATTAGAATTGCAAAATCTGTTGCCTGGTCGTAAGAATGCTGTTGACAAGTGGAGCTGGCACTTGGTTTCATGGAATGTTGTGTTGGTGCATCTTATATGGCCTGAATAGGAAATAACCCTGAACATGGTTGTGCTAATATCATTTTTCTTCCACTTGTTGGCACTATGATAGGCCTAAAGATGAAGCATGCGATCACCTTTATAATTCACCATCCTTTAATGGGCCAAAGTTCTAAGCTCCACTTTTTAACTAATTGGCATTGTGAGCTGGCTTAGTAAAGTTGGTTCTTGTCAAAAGCCTTGACTTTACCCCTTATTTCCAGCAGAGTGCATTATATTAAAAGAAGGAGAAAAGGAAGCAACGGAGAGAATAATTTTTTATTATTCTCCTCTTTTAACTTTCCTTTTCATATTTACATGTTTTCTGCAGATCCTAGCTATGTTCCTTGGTGCAGTACCGTTCTTGAAGCAATTGATCTTTACAACTGATTCTCCCCTTTTCTTTTTCACTGACAGCTGCAATATTCTTGGGTATGCTTGCCTCTTACACCAAATCATTTCTTGTTATTTGTGGTTGGTCGTTATTCTGATTGCAAGCAAATTGGAACATGTCAATTTTGCTGCCTGTGTGCACCAGACTCATTGACAAGTTTCTATAGAAAGGGAGAATAAAGGAAAGAACAGCTATTCTTGTTATAATATGGATTAATTTCATATATGGAGTTAGTGAATCAATATAGTTTTAAGGAATTAGAAACTTGCATAGCATGTAAACAGTGAGATTCTGAAAGCTCTTGCGAGGTTTGTTAGACCTGGGACTTAAAACATTTGCCTACGCACTCAACAGGCCTACATCTGAATTATCATGTGTGTCAAATCACTTGAAGTAATACAAGATTTAGGAATTGGAAAGTAGCATTGATACTCAACTTTTCTGATGAACATGACCAAGTTTTTGCTATTCTAACTGGCATGAAAATCAAATTGAATCTTCTTGGAACTGTAAGGCTTGTGTAATTAGTTATGCTAATTCATTCTGAACATCATGTGTGTATTGAATACATGTGAACTCCACAAACAGGGTGGAGTTACCTTGCAATCCTTGCTAATTTAATAGAACCAAAACCATCTGCTTCTGTAACTTCTGAAAATGAAGCTTGACTTACATGTATGATGTTTGGTTTCCCTTCAAGTAATCAAGGAGAATTTATTTGTGGTGCCGAGACATGAGTAGTGATTCATTCTTGCTAAGTTACCTTTTCATTGCATGATGAAAGTGCATCTACTTGGTTTTGCTGATGCTTCTGGTTCTGGTTCTCAGGGAGGCCATGATTCCATGCATTTTGTTGGCGCTAGGAGGCAATCTCGTTGATGGTGAGTTAATTCCTAACAATCTTCTCGTTACTATATTGTGCCATCTTATAAACTATATTCAGAGTAACAGCTTATTCAGAGTAATGGCCTCATGGTTTTGTTGAAAATTTAGATTATCAGCCTAACAGCTTAGTGGATTTCAAGTGAAAGCTCTTTGTTTCACTGCAGGACCTGGAAGTTCTAAACTTGGGTTTCGGACAACTGCTGCTATTATTTTTGGTCGGTTGGTTTTGGTGCCACCTACTGGACTTGGCATTGTTATGTTGGCTGATAAGCTTGGCTTCCTTCCTGCTGGTGATAAGATGTTCCGGTTTGTTCTGCTTCTGCAGCATACGATGCCTACATCTGTCCTTTCTGGTAAATCTTCTTTTCCTTTCCAGGAAACTTTCATATATGCCTTTTCAATCTGAAGGCAAACTTTTAAGCAATCAGAAAATTAGCATTTCACAATCAATCTTATTATTTGGAACAGTGTTTAAATGGCCTTCTTGAAACTGTCATGATATGCAAGAGAAAAAAAGAAAAAGAAAAGGCAATTGATATTTTATCTGATCTGGTATACGAAGAATGTATTTAACTGGGTTAGAAATTGGCCAAAGGGAAAATATGGAAGATTCCTTCCTTAAAATGTCAAACAGCCGAAGTAATTCATTTGAAAGCAGGGATTAGAAATCAAAGTTATTATAGTTGGGATGAGATTGGAGGGTAGCGTCTCTTTACTTAATTAGTTTCCTGTCTCTAGGTGCTGTGGCCAACCTAAGAGGATGTGGAAGAGAAGCTGCTGCTGTCCTATTCTGGGTTCATATTTTTGCTATTTTCTCAATGGCTGGATGGATTGTCCTTTATCTCAACATACTCTTCTGAAACTGCTGATCAAGCCATTGCTGACATGGAGCTATCTCCAGTTGCAATTTATATTACCGCCTACTCAGGTCAATAGCCAAGTAGATGACCAAAAACTTGAAACAACTCTTCTTTTTGTGAGACTCAAGCCTGAGACCTCTTGAAGGGCGGTGGACATTGGCACCAATTGCGCTGCAAGCTCAGTGGAAGCAGCTATTGTTTGCGTAGCCTATGTTTATAAGATCTGCAGGAAGGAGCTCCGGAATACTCATTTAAATTCAATTTAATTCTGTTTTTCATCCATCAGCTGCCATATCGTTCTTAATGTTTTTCTCATTGGTTAATTTTTTCTGTATTTCCGTTCCTGTAAGTATTCAGTTATGTAGAACCACATCGAAGTGTATGGCGATGAGACTGGTTTCGCAATCAAGTTATGCCAACTTAAGCTTGGATATCCTCCTTGAGATTTATAGGTTACAGTCATTTTACAAGCATCCATGAATTTCTACGTTAAAAGATGAGCATCTGTTCAAGCTTATATATGGACATGAGAATATTTTTTATATCATCACACATCAAAACTACTAATAGAAAACACACATAATTTGGAACTAAATGTAATTTTAAAATGCAGAGAGACACAGTTTGTGTAAAAACAAACGGTATATAAAGTTTATGTAAAAACAAAAACAAAAATACGCGGCGCATTTTCTCACTCAAGGTTGGACTCCTTGTACAAAAATAGGTAAGACTGAATCACTCCTAGCTCATGTGAAGCAGAAACTTATGTCAGCATGCCTTGAACCACGAGAGTCTACTTTTGAGACAGAAAACAAGACACGGGTTTTCTTGAAAAGAAAGGATGCTCAGCAGCTCAGGTTGATTTCTCCCATTCTTCGTTGATGCCACGCCAAACGAAAATAAAAATTTTGATAAGCAAAAAAACCTGAAAAATCTTGCCCGATGCTAACACTTGCGCCAACCCTAAACGAAATGAACACGAGGAAAGGAGATCCAATCACGAACAACTGTAGCTGTGTGAGGCCCTCGTTTTGGATTTTGGAGCAATAAATTCAAGCCATTAATGTATGGAATGGTATCGCATGGTCCCAAGCATCAACTAAAAGGATCAAATCATCACCGGACTTTAAGAATCGCAGGCACATCACTTTAGAATCAATCAACGCGGAAACGAATCTCACTCTTACTAAACACCTTCAATTAGGCATGGAAAGCCATCTGCATGACCTCGTTCAACCAAACCTCAGGAAAAAAACCACCATCTTCTCCTCTCATTAACCTTTTGGTTGGGTTGGGGAGGGCCAGAAACTTGAATCTGATACAAGCCTCGCTCAGGGAAGTTGCCATGACTATTTGCCCGCCTTCCTTGAGGATTGTCCCACCACATCACAAGGACAATACCCAAAAGGCTAACAAGGGGAGCAGCAGCAAGCAGAAACCATCTCCTTCTAGTGCCCTCTCTGCCAGAAGTACTTAAGGGCAGGCCCACATCTAGGAGTTCCCTTCCGATTTGACCATGTTCAAGAGGTTCATCTGAGACATCAGAGGAACTGTCCTCACTAGCTTCCTGCTGCTGAACATCATGGATCCCCATTCTGGTACTAGAGTTTTGCTTACCCTCCTCATAGTCTTTATCATCAGTTGGAAATTCGTACCTGCAGAGAGGACATGAATTTCGTGCACTCAGCCATGGCAATATACAGTAAGGATGATATAGGTGAAGGCATGGAAGTTGGTTAACTTCTGTGCCGATTGGCAAAAGATCCTTGCAGATTGCACAAGCTACACCATCATGCCTCTCATGTTCCTCATTGATGATCACAAGTGGTAGATTATTCACAAAAGACAGAGCTGCAGGAGGTGCTCCTCTCCTTCCAATGTCAGAATGAGTAAGAGCTTCAAGCAAATCCCCGAAGCCTGTCGCATAATCTGCCAACTCATAATTCCATATGTGCTGTGGTAATTCCAATTCTTCCAAGTTAGCAAAGAAGTCGCGGTTATGTGCTTGTCTACTCTGCCTGGTTCTCCACCGATTCAGGCCCTCAAATTCTGGTGAATGGGACTGCCTGTGCCAACTAACAGGGCCATTAACTTCACTAGGACTTGAAACAAACAGATTTCGAAGTCGAGCTCCTGCTTCTACAGATTCAATTGTATCTTCCTCAATATCAGCCTCTTCCCATTCACCATCCTCTTCTTCTTCTTCCTCCTCTTCCAGGTCATCAGAGTTCCATTGGTGGAGACCAGCATGCATTGGATCGATGTCGGTATCACTGTCAAAATTGCTTCCCTCATCTGCTTGAATAAACATTTCTGGGTCCAGGACACTATGTCCGTCCACAGAAGCAACAGAGTCCCCCCCATACCCACTAAAAGAAATGGCATCACTCCCACTATGGAAAACCCGGTACCTACTGGATCTGAAATTAATTTCACTATCCCCATAAAGAGAATCCACATTACCAAAATCCTCACTTTCAGAATCTGAAGAAAGACGCTGCCATCTTCGAGAACTACTTGGAGTCGTGCGGGAGCTTGTATGCTGTAACAACCTAGCAGAACTATCAACATCTAAAGAGTGATCCTCATTCCCATGAACAGTGGACTGGTTTTGCCTAGCCAAATTAATCACATGAGAAAATTGTTGTGGGAAAATGTTTTCACTCGACTCAGCACTGCTGTACCTGGTTCTTCTTCCTCTGTGACGCCTCCTCCGATGAGAGTCTCGAGTGGGCCTCTCAAGATCTTCAAGCAACAAAAATCTACAGTCCCCACATATACTGATAATCTCAAAATCATCATTATCAGGTAATATAATTCTTTGGCACAGAGCACATACTGCTGGGAGGGTAGAATGGCCAACTACGAAACCACCATTAACATGGAAATGAACAGTGATGTGGGCACATCATGTAAAGTTCCTTGTGAATACCTATCCATCTGAAACTATACCAAGGAGAAGAAAAAATATTGAAAAACATGAGAGATAAGCAGGATCGCGAGTGCAAGTTAGTGAAAAAGCAATTGATTTTACTTTTTATGTTTTCCTTCAAATCCCTCTGCTTGTATCAGCTAGTCTTTGCACCACAACATAAGAATAGGTGAATTGATTACCAAATCAACCATCCACCTTAGCCCCTCCATGCTAATGTTGATCAAAAGCAAATATAACAAATTCACCTTGAACAAGAAACTAAAACCATGCACAACCATTTTCCTCAAGAGATAATGTCGTTAAATTTAAAAAAGAAAATTATTGTCGCCTTGTTGATAAAATAGTCATGTAAAAGAAATACCCAAAGGTGGCTGAGTGCTTGCATGCAGATGACTCCAATGAAAACCATCTATTCTTCAAAACCCTGACAACAACACCACCCCTAAGCACCCTTTATCTTAGGATAATAACAGTGAAAAAAAAATAAACTTCCTCAATTGACTTCCGCTAAGTAATCTTACAATACAACCACCACCACCAGGATAATATGAAAAGGTTTATCGAAGTAGTTGTTCACAGACTCGTATAAATCTGTTGAACATTCATAAAAAAAAAAATCTGTTGAATTAAACTGAAACTCTATTAGAAGGAGCAAGTCCCTAGATGCAATGAGTTGAATCCTGAGAGCAGGGAGGGCATATGAATTAGAAATCTTAAAAGTAGTTACTCATTGAAAACATCGCCTCCAAACCCAGTAAGCAAAACCCAAATTCTCTCATCAGTTACAAAAGCAAGAATGCCAAGATTAAAAAAGAACAAGAAAAGAAAAGGGGTTTTGCATATGCACCACTCAAGATATTTTAGCTTGATTATTGTACCCTAAACACTATAGCTATAGCTAGGGCAAGGTGGGTTTTGATTGCATAAAGATTGAGCTTCTTGTATTTCAATCAAATGAATTACAACTACTACTAGCTAAGGGACACAAACAGCGATTTCTTGTTTTTTTTTTCTTCTACAGTGATTCATTTCCAATTACCAGTACTGTAGTAAGTAATTCACAGGCAAACAAATAAAGGATGCGAACTGAAATTACGAGTTAATTGGAGAGAAAAAAACACTACACGACTTGGAAATGCTTAAAAAAAGAAGAAGAAAAACTGTAAGAAAATTACCACAGAAATCAAGAAAGTGGAAAGAAATCGAACTTGACAGCAGCGACCCCAACTGCAAGAGCTAAAGTAGAATAATTTCGTCTTCAAATAAGAAAGTGAAGAATCCAACAGCGCCACAGCACAGCAATTATGTATGTGGGTGGGTGGGGGCAAGTGATAAGTGTAATTTAAGAAAAGAAGAAGAATTGACAGAATGAGAAACAGAGAAGAGAGTTTTGCATAATTAATTCATATCCTTTCCTTACACTTCAGATGACTTTTTTATAGCCAACTAATGAATGAGTAAAAACAACTGATACAATGAAATGAAAATAATAGCAGAAATAATCGGTGCATGATTCCCACACACATTCTGCATATAACGAAAAGCAGGGCACTAACCCCACTAATTATTTGCATCACTTAAAACTAACTAACTGTGACATGTCAGCCCATGATCCACGAACGTGGTGCATGTCGTGGTTGCATGGCGAAGGTGGTCTGTGTGCATGTCGTGGTTGCATGGTGAAGAGTCTGTTGCACATATCATTCCCCTTCCCTCAGAGTATCCTTGTCCCCAAGGATAAAATCAGGATATGTCTTCATAAAACGCCATAAATTTTCCCATGTAGCATCTTCAACAGCAGCACCTTTCCATTTGATTAAAACCTCCTTCTTAGGCCGATATTGTCCCTTACATATGACACGATGATCCAAAACCAACTCAGGCTGTGGCAGAATGGTAGAAGTCACTGATACTGGAGGTAGCTCCTAAGAGACTGGAACCACAGAACCCAAACACTTGCGTAGGCGGCTCACATGAAAAACATCATGAATTTGAGACCCAGCAGGTAAGGCAAGCTTATAGGCAACTTCCCCCACCTTAGCTAATACTTGATAAGGGCCAAAGTAACGTGGCGCCAGTTTGATTGACCTGCGAAAAGCAACTGATGTTTGCCGATATGGTTGCAACTTCAAATAAACAAAATCTCCCACAGTAAAATGAACTTCACGGCGATGTTTGTCAGCTTGAGTTTTCATCCGATCTCTCGCAAGGACTAGTTGATGACGTAAATCCTGAAGAACTGAATCCCTATCACGTAAATATTCATCCACGGCTTGGACACGAGTAGTTCCTGGCACATATGAAAGCACGTTTGGTGGTGGAATGCCATAAACTGCTTCAAATGGTGAAATCTTCGTGGAAGAGTGAATGGCAGTATTATAACTAAATTCTGCCCAAGGCAACCAATCCACCCACTTATGTGGTTGATCACCTGTAAAACATCTTAAATACTGCTCCAGTGTCCGATTGACCACCTCAGTTTGGCCGTCCGATTGAGGATGATAACTGGAGCTCATATTGAGCTGAGTACCCTGCAGTTGAAACAGAGTTTTCCAAAAGGAGCTCAAAAATACCTTGTCTCGGTCGCTGACAATAGACACAGGAATTCCATGAAGCTTGACAACATTAGCGATGAAAGATTTGGCCACAGTAATGGCCGTGAATGGATGCTTCAGAGCTATAAAATGAGCATATTTACTCAAGCGATCCACCACAACCATGATCACTGTGTTGCCCAATGAAGGAGGCAACCCTTCCACAAAATCCATAGACACCTCAGTCCATATTTTAGTTGGAATAGACAAGGGCTGCAGCAGCCCTGCAGGACTCAAACAATCTGCCTTAAAACGTTGACAGGTATCACAGCGCCGGAGAAAATCTTTGACATGTTGTCGCAATTTTGGCCAAAAGAAGGTACCGCGGATTTTCGCTAGAGTTTTGTGGTAACCAAAGTGGCCCCCAATAGGAGAAGAGTGATGATCTGCCAAAACTGAAGGAATTAATGGAGAAGAGGGATTTAAATATACCTTTCCACCTTTGAACCACACACCATCTTTTATCAGTGTAAAAAGAGTCTTGTTGAACTTCTTGTTGCAGACGTATCCACCAATCGGGCTGAGGCAAGGAAACTGCCATAAAGTTGAACTCGACTTTTCTGGACAGTGCATCAGCACCTTTGTTGTCAGGGCCCTTTTTGTATTCTACCACATAATCATAACCAAGGAGTTTCGGAAGCCAACGAGTCTGTGCTGGAGTTGTGATGCGTTGTTCTAACAGAAACTTGAGACTCTTGTGGTCAGTCCTGACAGTGAAGGGTCTACCCAGAAGATATGGTCGCCACTTACGGATGGCTTTGACAATGGCCAACATCTCTTTTTCATAAGTGGAGAGTGTCAAAGATGAACCCTTTAATGCCTCACTGAAGAATGCAATCGGCTGACCTTGTTGTATGAGAATAGCGCCTATTCCAGTGCCACAAGCATCACATTCAATGAAGAAACGTTGAGAAAAATCAGGCAACCGCAGAACAGGAGGTGAAGTCAAGGCCTGTTTAAGTTTGTTGAAGGCTGTGGACTCAGTTATTCCCCAACGAAATCCTTCCTTGCCTAAACAATGAGTCAATGGTGCTGCAATATTGCCAAAGCCACTGATGAATTTTCTATAATAACCTGCCAACCCCAAGAAGCCACGCACACCCTTGACTGTTGTCGGTTCTGGCCAATCAACCACTGCCTGTATCTTGTAAGGATCAACCTCAACTCCTTTCTCTGATATGACATGGCCCAAATAATTCACCTGTGATACTCCAAATTGACATTTTGACTTCTTGACATACAAACTGTTACTGGACAAAATGGTTAGAACACTAATTATATGTGAAATATGTTCATCCCAATTTTTAGAGTAGATCAAAATATCGTCGAAGAACACAATAATATACTTGCGAAGATATGGTCTGAACAGATCGTTCATGAGACTCTGGAAAGTAGCTGGGGCGTTCGTAAGACCGAAAGGCATTACTACAAATTCATAGTGTCCTTCATGTGTGCGGAAAGCTGTTTTCTGGATGTCTGACTCTTGAACCCGAATTTGGTGGTACCCCGAACGTAAATCCAGTTTTGTAAAAAACCTGGCACCATGCAGTTCATCCAAGAGCTCGTCAACAATCGGAATAGGGTATTTGTCCTTCACTGTTATGTGATTGAGTGCCCTAAAGTCGACACAGAATCGCCACGTTCCATCTGCCTTTTTTACCAACAAAACAGGAGATGAAAATGGACTGTTGCTTGGACGAACTAAACCGGATTCAAGAAGTTCTTTAACCATCTTTTCAATCTCAGTTTTTTGATAGTACGGGTACCTGTATGGACGAACACTAACAGGTTCGCTGTTGGGTTGAAGTAGAATCCGGTGGTCATGTGAACGATTTGGTGGCAAAGCTGTCGGTGTGTCAAAAACATGCGCAAAGTTGTCAAGGACTGCTGCGAGATCACTGGAATAAGTGGTAGTGGAGTCCACATGCTCAGTCATAGTAATCTGGAGAAACAACCCAGTTTGTTGCAAGTTAAAAAGGTCCTTATTAGATAAGGCCTCCAAACCAGCACGACCAATGCCCTGAAACATGCGTTTGGTGCCCCCGTCTGTGAAAGTCATCGTGAGATTTCGGTAATCTGTTTCAATTGGACCAAGAGTCACAAGCCATTGAACCCCTAAAACCACATGGCAAGCAGCAACAGGTAAGACATAAAAATCAGCAATGACCACATGACCTTGGATAAGTATGGAAAGAGCAAGACACCGTCCGCCACAAACAATCTTCTCACGATTAGCCACCATCACTTGAAACGTCTTATCTCGAATTTCTTGTAGCCCGAATTGAGAGACAATGGATTGGTCGATGAAATTATGTGTACTTCCTCCATCGATCAACACTGTGACATCCTTGTTCTTCAGTTTTCCCAGTACGCGAATGGTCTGTGGATGCTCAGTTCCAACGATGGCATGGAATGATATTTCTGGAAAAGATTCCACAGTTGCAACGTCAACGGTGCAATCATCACTGGTATCGATTTCTTCTGGTGTGGAATCTTCAATCATAAACAGCTGTGGCCTTTGACAACGATGCCCTGGTATGAATTTTTCATCACAATAGAAACAAAGGCCCTTCTCACGTCTTTCACGAGCTTCCTGGTTTGTTATCCTTCTAAATGAGGATGGAGCGGCGGTGCTGACTGGTTTGGATGCTGGTGGTGGTCCCAATACACCACTGTTGGTGGTTGGCAGAGGACGAGAATTGGCAGGTGATCGCACAAAAGTGTTACCTTTTCGTTGCAGGAGATTACGTTCCTCCACCAGGCGAGCAACTCCAATGGTGTCTCCTAGAGTCTTCGGCTGTTTAATTTTGACATCCAGACGGATATCATCCCGAAGTCCTGCAATGAAACATCCAACCAAGAATGGTTCTGGTAACCCATCCACACGATGTGATAGCCCTTCGAAAGCTTCTTGGTACGCGGTTACTGTTGTGACTTGTCTGCAACGAGTTAGAGCTTCAGAGGGATCCTCATACTCAGTCGGACCAAAACGTTGGAGGAGTGCTGCTGTAAATTCAAGCCAGGTGAGTGTGCCCTTGTACTTAGTCAGCCAACGGTGCCACTGCAAAGCTAATCCCTCCAGGTGGAAGGAAGCGAGTTGCACTCTTTGATCATTGGCAATGTTCTGAAACTCGAAGAATTGCTCTGCCTTATAAACCCAACCTGTTGGATCATCACCACTGAATTTTGAAAATGACAGTTTGAGCTGTTGATGACTCCTGTCAAAACCAGTACTTGTAAAGGAACAAGCAGATGCTGGTTGTCGACCCTTTTGGGAAGTTTCTCCCTTGGTGAAAGAATTGACATCTTGGATAATGGTTTGTTGATTGGAACTGTGACGTAATGACAAAGTTTGTAATTCACTAATGGCGTTTTGGAGGTTTTGGAGGGATGAGGTAACTTGAGTCATATTGGTGTTCAGGAGATCGAAACGAGACTCATGTTGGGTTTTAAGAAGATCAAACTGAGACGCATGCTGAGCCAAGGCTTCAGTGACCTCGTTGCGAAACTCAGTAATGCTTTTGTTTCTAGTCTCCATGGAAATGAGAAGCTCTGATACCAATTGATAAGTGTAATTTAAGAAAAGAAGAAGAATTGACAGAATGAGAAACAGAGAAGAGAGTTTTGCATAATTAATTCATATCCTTTCCTTACACTTCAGATGACTTTTTTATAGCCAACTAATGAATGAGTAAAAACAACTGATACAATGAAATGGAAATAATAGCAGAAATAATCGGTGCATGATTCCCACACACATTCTGCATATAACGAAAAGCAGGGCACTAACCCCACTAATTATTTGCATCACTTAAAACTAACTAACTGTGACATGTCAGCCCATGATCCACGAACGTGGTGCATGTCGTGGTTGCATGGCGAAGGTGGTCTGTGTGCATGTCGTGGTTGCATGGTGAAGAGTCTGTTGCACATATCAGCAAGTAGTGGCAAAAATGGATCTAAAAAGAAAGCTGCAAAAAGAGAAGAAGATATCCAGAAGACCCCGAACAGAAAGACAGGGACTCTTTTTTATAGAAGAAGCAAGCAAGATGGGAAATCCCGACAGGAAAGGACAAGACAACCACCGCAACAACTACAAGTAAAACTACCTATGAATGTGTTTGGATTGTCTTTAAACAGAGAATTGAAGACTAAAAATTGATGATGATAAGAGCAACCAAACTAGTCCTCACCTGACTACTGACAATTGTCTTTACGACACAACTAAGCCCTTTGCATTATCCAAGGTAGGAGTTGAACTTGTGAACTCCCAGTATCACCAGCTCTCCACTGATTATCTAGCAACGCTGACGAAGTCTTTTACTAATTATAATTTCTACTTAGTACCCAAAAATTGATTATAAATCATCGAGGCAAAGCAAGGTACTTGATTGAAAAACATAAGACTTCAAATACTTAATTGAATATTAAAATGCACTCAGGATGTATTCTCCTTATCTATAAAACTCACGTGCCACTTCCAATCATTTTTTTTTATTCTTCGTCTCTCAAGAATTGATACGGAATTCCTGCTATAACACGTAAGATTTGGGTCACAGGTCATGCAACTCGGCTTCAAACGACGTGGTTTCAATAATTTGTTTTTAACAAAAAATAAAATAGTTGTTTTGGAAAAAAAATTAAAAAAAATTGCACTGTGCGGTTATAAATTAACCAGGCTGATTAAATTTGATTTAGACAATTGTTTTTAGTGGATGAACAGTTTAGTGCTTTAGCTATTTTTTATATGTGTCATTCTAATAGCATTCCTAGTAGATATACTATTACTAGATATGTTATCTACACTCCACCGCGTGCTGAAAATAAAAATTGATGTCAGAAAAGTGCTAAGATAAAAAAAAAATTCAAGTATCGAATCATTAATTCAAGGAATAATTTAAATAATATAAAAATAGTAATAACAATAAATAAACTAATATAAAAAACAAAAACAAAATCATATACGATTTTATCTGAATTATCAAACAATTCAATATTAACATAATAATAGAAGGAAAACTGTAAAAAAAATAAAATTTCAAAAAAAAACATGAACTTAAAAAAATGAAGAAAAAACTAAAAATACCCATGTGAACTAATATAATCTTACAAACTTGCAATTCATTAAATCATGGAACCGAATTCAATCAAAGAAACTAAATTGTCAACCAATTTAATTTTAAAAAATGATATCATTGAAAAATATTAATAAAAAAAACTTGTAAAAAAAAACAACAAAAAATAAGGATAAAATTTAAGAGAAAAACAACTAAGAATGATGAAATTTTAAAAAAAAATTAAAATAATACCAATAAAAATAAATAGCAATTAAAAGTATAAGTACCAAATTTAAAGGATTAAAAACAAATCTCAGGGGATGGAATTGAAAATCAAAATTTGCTAAAAAAAAAAAAAACAAGCAAAATTAGACGAATATCCTAAACATGGTCCGATCTCTAAAACTTACAACTTGTGAAATCCTAGACCTTGATTCAATCAAGAAACTTTACTCTCAACAAATTTAATTTTGAAAGATAAAATCACATAAAAATATTAATAAAAAATTCTAAAATAAAAAACAGCAACAAAAAGAACAAGGATTAAATTTGACAAAGAAAAACCCAAAGAGGATGAAATTTGAAATAAAAATAAAAATGATCCCAAAAAAATATATTGTAACTAAAAGAATGTGAACCATATTTGAAAGATTAAAAAATCACAGGGTGTAAAATTAAAAAATATTTGTAATTTGATAGATTATTCATATATTAAAAAATGATAGAGGTGAAATAGAAAGAAATCATTGAGGACTAACCCAATAGAATCAAAACACAAAACAAAACAAGGATAAAAAGTAAGATAACATCATTCTAGAAAAAGAAAAAAAAAAACAAAGCAAATTCAATGAAGCTCTTAACCCAACCTAATCTCTAAAAGTCACAATCCGTGAAATCTTAATCTTGAATTCAATCAAGAAGTTTACTTCTCAACTAATTCAATAAAAATAATGAGGATAAAATTTAATAGAAAAAAAATCAAGGAGGATGAAATTTTAAAAAAATAAAAAATAATACCAAATAAAATAAACAACAATTAAAAGAATAGGGACCAAAACAAGTGAAATATATTTTTAAAGCACATTCAAAAACAAAAACTACCATATTCTCAATCAACACTAAAAATGGTTGATTTAAAACTTGACTTTGATAAAGGCAAATATAATGGGTGAGATTTGAGCCTGAAATTCTAGTAATAACACCAATTTTTAATGGACAAAAATAAAATTTAAATTGGTTAGAAATGTGAGTATAAAATCAAACAAAAAAAAATTAATGTCAAAATCAAACGCAATATGAATAGAAATTTGTTGAAAATAAAACAGATGAACAATCAAACAAGTGATATATCAACATTTTTTTTGTTTTTGTTTGAATTTGCCCTAAAAAAATGTTCAAAAAAAGGGCAATAATTTATTATTTCTGGGTTCAGCAAAACATTAAGTTCAAATATATGTGAGTTTAGCAAGCTGATATGCCCACCATCTTTAAGCTCAGCCGAGCACTGAGTCTAGATATATGTGGGTTGGTGAGTTGTCAGACCTATTATCTATAACTTCAACCAAGCGCCGAGTCTATATTCTTTTAACGCTAAAGATATTTTTTCCTGGCGAGTTAAAGATATTTTTATGATATTTTAACAATTTATCTCTAATAAAAGGGTTGGGGGTATAAAAGAAGAGGGAATATCCAGGAGGTTCAATTTTTCATTTATTTTAAAATTTTGTTTCTTCTAAATTATAACTTTTTTTTTTCTCTCAAATAATACTTGTTTAATTATCAAAGAATTCTCAAATACATAAAAGGAACCTTCTACAATTTTACAAGTATCAAGCATGATTTATTAGCCACCTCACCTACCACCTCGCTAATAATACGTGAATTAAATTGTCGGAACTATAAAATTAATTAAATATATCAAATATAAGGGGTTTGGAGGATATCTTAAAAAAGAAAGAAACCAAACATTAAACTAGCTTTCACATAGAGAGTGTATCCTAAGAAGATGGAAAATAGTAAATGCAATTATTTTCATTAAATGTAAAAAATAATTATTTTGTTGTTTTAATTATCAAAGCTTCCCACTCCCCAATCTACCGTTAGTCCTTCCAACCAAGCAATCTACACACACATAACTACAGCATTCGTAATAATTTTGCTGCAAATAATAATAATAAAAATTTATTCTTATAATTTACTTGTAAAATCTTTCTCAATTAAAAGAGAAAATTAACCAAAATGAAAAACAAGGGGGGATTTAAATTTTGCCGCAAAAAATAATAATAAAATTTTATTCGTATAATTTACTTGTAAAATCTTATATTTTCTACCAATTCGTTATTATTATTTTTTTTAATGTGAAAAATAAGTTGAAAGTTTTTTATTCCATAAAAAGCATGGGCCTGAAAGGTCGAAGTGGTCAGGATGCGACGACAGACTCGGCCCATGGACTATCAAGCGTCGACGGCAAAAAAAAAGAATTAAAAAGAAACTATTATTTCAAGTAATAAAATAAATAAATAAAGGAAAACGATTTAAGGGAAGAGTCTCTTTTTAGCTGATTCGTTTCTTGTCTGGTTGCGGTCTGTGGAACCCCACACTCTCTGTCTCTCTCTCTCTTTCTGTTCATTACAGGGCAGAAGCTTTCAAAAAACCCTTCATTTCAATTATTATTTTTATTATTATATTTAAAAGATATTTAATTATTTATCCTGTGTGTCAGTACTCTTTGATGGCAGGAGCATCCTGTAATCACCTGCCAAATACCACTCTTTTATTTTGTAAGCAAAAGATTTCATTTTTAACAATCAGCAGCAAATAGTAACAGCAATCAAATCAATTAATGGGGTTTTTAAGCATTTTCCTTGCTTGAAAATTTTGCATATCTCTCACTAAAATGGAAAAAACTACACCCCTTTTGCTTCCTCCTAGCTGTACTTCTTCAATGCACCACCCTCTTTACCATTCTCATTGCTCACTGTCTCATCACCACCTGCGTCTCTTTCTATAAAGCTCTGTGCTGGGGAAAAAAGAAACCTGGGTTGTTGTTCTTTTCAAACTTGAGGTGGGTTTTTGTGATTATTTGAGTGTAAAGTTTGTCTTCATTGAAATGAGTAAACATAAAGTTACAAAATTGACAATGTGGGTTTGTTTATCTTTTGGTTTTGTTGGCTAGGAAAGTACAAAAATGAAGAGGGGGAGAATGCTGAGAGAGGGAGACAGAAGGAGTCCTAGGATATCTGCTTTGGATTTGTGGAAGGCTCAGCCACCAAGGAGGACCACTGTTGCTAAAAAAACTAGGCTTACTAGGAGCATTACTAGCACTAGTACCAGCACTGCTGCCGAGGTACAAGACAAGGAGTTAGACCAGCAAAAGGAGAACCAAACTGAGGGTCCAGCCTGTATGACTAGGGCTAAGAAAAAGAGGAAGCTTAAACCTCCTCAAGATGTGGCTTCTACTCCCAATTCTCAACAGGTTTTTTATTCTTTGCCTCCCTTTTATTTTTGTTATATATCCATCTATTTACTTACTCGGGGTTGTTGGAGGGGTGAGGTACCAACTATCATTTTCATCAAATTCTTTGTTTTATGGAGCTAATTATCTGCAATGATGAGTATTTTTGCTGGTTTCTTGCTCACTATAATTGAGTTGGTCATGCCCAAGTGTTCTTTTATTTGGGATCTAACTTCTAAGTTGCTGGGGCGTTTTAAAGAGGGCTCCTGTATGGGTGAAAGTTGATGACTACATAAATTCATGAGAAGAATCTGTGTTGTGCTATTGGAAGTAGCAGTTGATTGACCCCACCCAACATTTCAGCTCAAATACAGCATATGGGTTTTACTTGATCATTACTATCTTTGTTGCTTTTATTGTAACTCTCAAGGCAGTGGGGCTCCTTCAGAATTTTTTCTTCTCTTTCTACTGCATTCTTACCTTCAGCATATGAGTTATGTTGTATTCAAATTTTAAAAAGCCTGCTACTTTACCATGATATGCAAAACCTGTTTCTATAGAGTGCTAGTAACTAAACAGTACTTTGTGATTGTCATGATGTGCTTGATTGTTGCCTCTTGGTCTCTCCTCATGGCTCTAGAGGTTGTATAGATTGATAGAAAGTATTCATTGTTCCCTGAGTTTGGTTTCAGGAGCCCAAGTCAAGTGATGTATCGGATGACAGAGAAATAAGTTACGAAGATCATCCAATCAGTAGTGGTAAGCCTTTTGGTTTCGTTAAAATGTTGTTGCAAAGTGCCTGCTGCTTTAAGTTTCATTGACACTAACATCACATTCCCTTTTGGACCAGATGAACCCATTTTGCAGAATAAAGACAGCCCAAAACAGAAAGGACAAGCTGATTCTCCAGGTGGTCTTCATGTTTTTTAGTTGATTTTGTAAATTAGATCTTCAAGTTTCTCTGTTTGTGACTCTAGTTTTTCTCCTGCATCAGATCAACCATCTAGTTCGCCATGTACATCATGGGTGCCAGAAAAACGCATTCTTGAGCATATCATTGACGTATTACAGAGGTGGATTTTTTCTCAAATGTTTTTATATCATTTGAGATACTGAGGAATTCTTGTATGCATTAAGTATTTAAGATCATTATTAAATTCCCAATTATAACTTTGTTTTTTGCAACCGGGGAAATGACACAGCTGCTGAGGTTCTTACTGTGGAGTGTCAATCGCTGGTTGAAAATGGTTTTCTTTCTTGTTCTGACTTTTGTTTCTTATTTTTCTGTCTTAGGAGAGATACCCATGAAATATTTGCAGAACCAGTTGACCCAAATGAGGTTGGTATTTGGCCAGAAGTTTCTTTTCATACCATGAATTTGTCCTTTCTTGTCCATTTTATTTATGGAATTACTGCTGATAAGGTTGAGGAGTACTATGAAATCATTAAAGAGCCTATGGATTTCGGCACCATGAGGGCTAAACTACATGAGGGAATGTATAAAAGTCTTGAACAATTTGAGGTTTGCTCATTCATCAAGTATTAGCTCTCTATTTATGGTTTAAAATGTACATTTGTTTGAAGGCACATTTGTTTTACAAGGTTGATGTGTGAAACATATATCTTCTGAACAAGAAACTTCTGTTTTTTTTGTTCTTTTTTTTTTCTGATAACTAAATTTTACTGTTATGCAGCATGATGTGTTTCTAATATCTGGAAATGCAATGCACTTTAATTCCTCTTCCACCATTTATTTCAGACAGGTATGATATCGATTTCCTGTCAAAGAACTGAATCATATTCAAAGAATATTCTGCTTAGATGAATTATGAAATTTTCACTTCAATTGAATGTCGAAGGTTGGTTTTTACAGGCTCGTGCCATAGATGAATTAGCAAAGAAGGTTTTCCATGTTCTTAGAACTGATCCCGAGAATTTTGAACTGGAATTCTTGGGGACGAGAAGGAGAAATGGTAGAAGGCCCCAACATGAAGCCAAGGGTTCAAATTATAGCTCATCTCCTAAGGTTGCGACGAGTTCAAAATCGAGTAATACAGCTGTCCATGTGTCTCCAAAACCCACCCCGTGTTTAACAAGTTGTTCATCAAGTCTGAAAAGAGCAATCCAATTGAACTCTGGATGTTTGGGTATTACAACTCATTCTGATGCAACAGACGACAGAGTATTTTTTGGTAAGACATGAATTCTGTTCTGACCCTCTCAAAATCAAATTCCTCAAGGACTGATTTTAGGGAAGGGCAGACCCAACATGCACAGAATATGTTAGTGTTGACCTAGAAATTTAAGGAATTGCTTTGAAAACGAATCTAAGGAGCTCTCCATCTGTGATTTGTCGATATTTGGAATCTGTATCTTTAAAGGGTCCAGAAGGAGCTTTCCATGTGTGGTTTGTCGTACACTTGCCTTTAAATTCAAAAGATTCGCTAGGTTATGATTTTATCCCTTTGACATGAGGTCATAATCGGATCTGCTCCCCATGGAAAAAGGGTAGAATGTTCCCACTACACAACTGGTTGTTTAGATTACGCAATTCTGAAGGTTTCAAACTCAAGAATATTCATACCCCTAGACTGCGAGGTGCTTCAATGTAGATTGTACACAAATGCATGAAGCCATTTGTTCCAACAATAGGGAAACAGAGAAGCAGAATTTTTTTTATTCTCACCATGAAGTATAATTTTACAAATTTCATAACATTTTTTAATTAGCTTTTCTTCAACAGGTTCTGGAGTCAGTAAACGATCTTCTGATGAAACAGATAGGCGTTCTACATATAAACCATGGATGTCCTTCCTCAATGAGAACCATCCAATTACTTCATCAATTTATAGTAATTCAAAGCCACTGGTGCATGTAAGTGACTAACCCAAGAGAGTTTTCTGTTTTCTATCTATGCTTCCTGATACCACGGATTACTAGCTTTCAGATGGTTGATGATATGGTGTTTCTCGCTTGATGTAGGTGAATCAGCAGGATACTTCCTATAGCAAAAGCTTACTGTTGTTTGTTAAGGACTTAGGGCCAACTGCTCAAATGGTTGCTAGACGCAAGTTAAATGGATGGTTGAACACTGCTGCCAATTTTTCAACTCCAGGTTCAAACTTTTGGCTCCAGGCTCCAAACTGTCAAAATTTTGCAGCATCAGCCTCTGCTCAGTATCCACCTACTTTTGATGCTCCACCCTCTGCTGCCTGCCAAAATATAAGCCAGGGTGAAAGAATAGACATGTTTGATGCCAATAAAGGAGGCAGAGCTTATGCTGGTAACAAATTGAGCTTGCATGGAACTTCAAGTGAAGTGGCGCCAAACCATAATTGTTACAGTAACTTTGGTGCCATTAAAAGTGAAGTTTCGTTTGCTAATGAAATGGATGTTGCCAATGTCTCAAAGAATGAAAAGCCTCACCAAAGCCAAAACAGAGGCCTTCAACAAGGTTCACATTCATATGTCACTGATGCTAGAGATCTGAATCTTTTAACTGCTGATTTAAGTATAAATGATGACGATTCAGCAATGTGGAAAGTGGGGAAAAGCAAGATGGATAACAAACCACCATCATTGGATTTAGGTTTCAAGGACTCTGAGTCAAATGCTTTGGAAAGCAGGTTGAGTGATAGTTACAGTTTTTCACCATCTTCATGGCCATTAAAAACCACAGGCATGTCAAGTTTTAATCGAAATATGGGCAATACACGTAGTGGCAGCACACGTATTCTAAGTACTCAATGTCGAGGTGGTGATCAAGCCTTTTCTACTCAAGGTCCAAGTCATGGACTTGGTGGTTCATCTGAGAGAATTCCTGCCTTGAAACTAAGCGAACAACCTACACCTGTTTCTGGTCAGTTCATCTTTGATCTGCCATTTTTAAAGACACGGCTTGACCAGATAAATTCTCTGGGGCAGAATAGATTTTCACAGCATGGTTCGGGTATGCAGGGACCTTTTCCAAACAGAACAGGCGAGACTTACAATGATAGCCGACCACATTCCTCTTTGAATACTCAGCATGCTAACTTGGCTCTTCAGCTGTAACATAATGTAATTTAACATGAAGAACTCATTGGTAGGAAACATGTTTTACAACATGTACATATATTGCTAATGCATTGCATCAAAGAAAAAGCCTTTCGTTGTAAAAGCAGTCAATGATTGCAGCCTCGTAGGAATTGTTCTGTAATTAACTATGATTAAACAATTTTTTTTTAGAAAGATGCTATGCCAATCCCATCATTTATCAAGCAAGCCCTCATTTCAATCTTGGTTTGAACTTGTGTTAATCAATGACAAGGTAAAGATCTTGAGAAAATCTTCCTTATCGAAGACTCCATCAAATCTTGGGGCTCAAGAGTCTAGACCACGTATCAATTAAAAGGGTTGCTGACTTACTATTCAATGAACTATCTGGACTAGAAACTTTTACAATAAAAAAGGCTTTCTTTTTGCATAAACCAAGTATAAAGAGAAGAAATGGGATTGGTGAGACTGATTCAATGATGATAAAATAAAGGATCCCATAACTGGAAAGATGTCCTGATGGACAGTGACGGACATACAGTCGGACTTGTTTCTTCGAACATATGTGAGTTGTCTTGCATATGCAAAGGTAGAAGATGCATTTGTGAGTTGTAAGCCTCGCAGGTTGAGTTTTCAAAATATATAAAATTGAACCTTGGTCACACACGAATTCAACCACTCATTTGGCAATTTATCCCAGAAAAAAGAAGCAAGGCACCCAGTAATAGTATATTTGGAAGGGGCACAACTCCCAGTCAATGCAGACCATTGGATCACAAAAACATGAAAAATCAAAGGGTGCAAGTATCTTAAAAGGCATGCAAGTGTTGTCACATTAGCATTCCTCATGGTAATAAATTATGTCTTGTTTTTGTGGTACAAAACCAAAAAAATACAAAGTAAAAGTTCGTTAGACAAATCCAAAAACAGAGAGACGGTTATGGGCTGTGGTGATCTTCCTCTTCCGTGATCACCACCTCCACTTTGTCATCGTGGCGGTTGCCGGTGGCTGTAACGGCCAAGAACAAGTTATTATTGATAAAAAGAAATGGCATATAAGAGAAGACAAGGAATCACTAGGGCATCAACGTTCAAAGAAGAGATTTATCGCCCACCAGAACATGACCACCACCATGATAACATCAACAAAAATAGTAATAATAACGATGACACATTGTTTACAACATCTTCTTCATCCCCATCTCTGGCTGCTCAGGCTATTAGGGCATCTGCTGCTCATCGTGAATCATCCCTTTCTTCTGCATATGCTGGTGGCTCTATCTCTCAGAGATCTAAGGTCTACTTTAAGTCTTTTTTCTATTAAGAACCTTTTTACTTCTCCTGTTTCTGTTACATTTAGGATTTGTTTTCTCTGCCAAAAATGAAAATGGATCTCATCTTGTCTGCATCTTTAAATTGATCTTATTAATCCACTTTCATGTCATGACTACATAAAAAATTGGTTCTGATCACTGCTTCAGTTTTATTGATCTTTCATTTTGTGATGTATTCGATAACATTAGAAGCATAGATGATAATATATATATATATATATGTAAAAATTTATAGTTTTATAGTATTGTTTCTGGTAGGATTCAATAAATTTTATATGCTTATAGTCTCTATGCTTTTCCTCTCTTGGTTTGGCAAAAATTCATGAATTGATAATATATACTTGTTTTTAGTTAGATAATAGGGGACTCCAAATTAGATCTCATATCTCCAGAGCCTAAATCTTTGGGTCTTTTATGACTGGACTGATGCCCTTGCCCCTTGTTGGCATGATTGGTAACGGTTGCTGTAAAAAGATGACAGATTGGCTTGCATGTCATTGCATTACTAGATGTATTCCACGTCATTCTTACCCTGTAAATTTGATGAGGGTATGATGCCTGAACATTAGGTGTTCGATGCATATGAAGACAAACTGGGAACAAATGGGTCGAAGGGTTTTTGGGGTGTTCTTGCTCAGAAAGCAAAAGCAATTATCGAGGAAGATAATTTGTCTCAACAATTTGAAACATCAGCAAGATCCAGGTTCCAGATGCCAGATACCTCTGCAGGTGGTCAGGTGATTACCAACTTAACATTTGAGTCTCACTTATTTCAGTGAAGAAAATCAGGAAATAAATAAGCAATGGTGATCAAATGATTGTTGTAATATTTTTGTTTCTTTTACAGTATTCATACCGTACACCTGAGGGCTTTAGGAAAATGGATAATCCTACACTGCGAAAGGGCTTGGATAAGATTACTTCTTCCCTTAATCAAATTGGTGATACCTTTGAAAAGGCTTTCGAGGTAAGATGTTTTGCTTCCTCTGCAACTCTAGGCAAATTATCCATTGTACTTTTACTGTTTAACTTGTTATTCCTGATCCGACTTGATGAGCTCATGATTTCATATCTATCACCTGAGCAAGGCAAGGATTGCTAAATGTAGCCAGCTTGTTAACTTGTAAAGGTATACGCAACGCATCAAAAGGGTTTTTTCTTTCCCTACTTTCTACCACTTTTATCCTGAGGACAGTCCTCCAACTTGACTGCTGTTGTTTTAGTTCCATTTTCTATTGCTGAGAATTATGGCAGTGGATATAAAGCTCTATTAAATACAACAGTGAACAACTAAATTCAAAGTTGGTTATTAGAGATCAGGTTTTCTGTATGGAGGAGAATTTGAATTGATCTGGTATTTTTTTTCCTACTTCTTTTACGAAACACAGAATCGATCAGGGAGGTTACAGAAGAATTGATGAAAATAAGTGACAAAGATGCTAACAAAGTACATTTGCAAGGCTACATATTTGGAATAAAACAGTCATACATTTAAAATTCACCAAGTCTAGAAATTATATTTTCTTGCTTCGATATCTCTGGTTACTTTTCCAGGAAGGTCGCACTATTGTGGAAAACAAGACTGCAGATATCATCCAAGAAACTCGCAAACTGCAAATCAGGCGAAAAGGTTCTGAGGCACATAATCAAGGTCCTGGTGAAAATACTTCATGGATGCAACAGCCTACACAGCCACTGAACCATGAAAATCAATTGAAGGCATCTCGCGACGTAAGGTGGCAACTTTGTATTTGAGGGTCACTGGTTCATCTGGAAATGTTTTAAATTCTTTAATTTGGAAATCAAATAAGATTTAAGTTCTCAATTAAATTAATTTAAACTACTAAGCAGCATGTCACCAAGTATGGAGGTCTCTAGATACAAGATAAATTATCGCGGCTGTGGGAAAAGTGTGAATTTCTTTCTTGTTTCATTTGGTGACTTAGATTTTAGCCTGTGCCTTGAACAAGATTAAAGCTTTCAGTAATAATGGCTTTGAACTGACTCACTTTGCAGCAACTTCAGAATAATTACATCAAATGTTAAAAATAGGATATGAATCTTATGGTCAGCATTGATTTGAAATTATTAGCTTCATCAAAAGACAAAGTTTGAGCCTAGTTTCAATCTCGTAGCTGGTGAAATGCATGATTAGCCTTTGCTTTTGTTCACAGGTTGCAATGGCTACTGCTGCCAAAGCAAAACTTCTTCTGCGGGAACTGAAGACAGTTAAAGCAGACCTGGCTTTTGCTAAACAAAGATGTTCACAGCTTGAAGAAGAGAATAAGATCCTTCGGGAGAGCTTTGAAAAGGGCAGCACTGCTGACGATGATGATCTGGTAATGCTTTCTTCTACTAGTTTGCACTCTCCTCTGACGAGGTTCTCTATATAAGACCAATATGTGCTGTTCGTCCTAATTTCGTAATTCATGTTTCATCTGCAATGTTGATCTTCATATCGTCAAGCATAGCTTTCTATTTCTGTAGGGTGCTTGTACGACTATGCTTCGAGACAATTGTAATAATCTAACTGAGATTTCTGATGTGGCAGATCCGCCTTCAATTGGAGACACTTTTGGCTGAGAAGGCCCGTCTAGCACATGACAATTCTGTTTATGCTCGTGAGAACCGCTTTCTGAGAGAAATTGTTGAATACCACCAACTTACAATGCAGGATGTTGTTTATTTGGACGAAGGCAGTGAAGAAGTCACAGAAGTTTATCCCTTTACGAGGATGCTTTCTGTTTCTCCACCCTCCTCCAGCTCACCTTCTGAGACCACATTACGTTCACTATTTGAGAAGGAAATCCATCCTGTCCCTGACCTACCACCAGAAACACAGGAGGTTTCAGAAAGTGATGCCCCCCCAAGTGCAGGTGCACCTGCACTCAAGGAAGTAGAAGAAGATGCAGGAAGAGATGCCCCCCCAAGTGCAGGTATGCCTGTCCATAAGGAAAAAGAAGAGGCAAAACATATCCCTGCAAACAAGCAAGCAGATGAGAAAAGCACTCCAAAGTCTCCAATACACAAGGAGGAAAAGGAAAAAACATCCTCATCGGTATCACCTGGCGTAAACAAGTAGTCCTATCCATCTCTGGCATCAATAGTTTTGTCCAAGGCTGGTTTTTTTCGTTTTTTCTTGGTTATGTGACTGGTTAAAGCCAAGGTTTTGGGGAGATTTTTTCTTTCTGGGGCATCATTCTTTATTGTTTTGTGCATGAAATTGTGTATGCAGTTGTGTATTTGTTATCAAATAAAGTCTGATTTTCCTTTCTCATATAACATACTTGCAGTTAGCAACTTGTTTGATCTAATAAATAAATTGTTGTGCATCATTTGGCCCATCATCAACTCATCTGTATAGTTTGAAATCACAAAACATCCTTGTTTTCTTCTGCAATCAAATGTCGATAAAACAACTCTTTTACACGCTATATTGGTAGCAAAATATAACTACTTTAGACAGTGTTGGAACAGCTTCATGGATTGCCTTGCATAAAGCCATTGAAATTTTTTGTTGCGTTTTGCACCAACCAAAACTTGACTTCTAATACCAGTTCATGAAGAGCTGTTTGGCACCCCATCTCCAACTAGTTTACACTCAAGACTCCTTTCATAATTCATCCCCCAAGGGGCATGCCAGCATGCACCAGTTACGGAGGGATTCAATCTTGCCAGACCAGCAGGCTGCAAGGCGGCTTATTCAGCCATGAAAGTGTAGAGGCGCATTCTCCATTAAAGGGGGTGGGGGGATTCTAAATTCACGTCCTGCATAGAGTCAGGACTCAGGACTGCTGATTGGCAGAGGACGGGTTAGAGATGGTGCAATGCCAACTTAAACCACTAACACAAAGCAGAAAGTTAAAAACTTCAACCAACCAGGTTGCTATGTTTACAAATAAGCTCAAGCACTCCAAATTGCAAAGGCACTCATTCATTCCTTGAGAATAGAAGCATGTACAGTTTTATGACAAAAAAATGAAAGAAAATTTCCATTCAAGGCAAATGAGGATGATACATATATTGTTAGTCATTTGAGGAACTGGGTCTTCAAGGCCATTTGATACACTCATCCTTTCACGACACACAGTCGAATGGACAGCCAATTCAAGTTCCACCTACTTTCTTTGGTTTGATTTTTCTTGGTTAACTAACTAATGAACAAGCCAGAGCCAAAAACAGCCACGTATACGTGTATAGGTGAGATGATGATCAGAAAAAGGCAGCTTTGGGTATGTGTGTAGAGCTCCCAAGCAGCAAAACTCCTGGTTTCTACAGTAGATGCTTTTAGAATATCTGGAATAATAAACTAGTTGAACCATCACCAAATGATCTGAGATCTGCAGGTTTGACCAAAGCCCTGCACAAGGGGCATGTCCTTTCCCTCTCAAACCTGAAAACAGACTCGGTTCAGATTAAACACGTATAAAAGTTCAGCTAAAAAACAAATGAATTAACAGCAGTTGGCTAGTCGGTTTCAGGAAAAGCAGATTATGTTCAACAGCTAACAGAACATAGATTGCTAGTAGTATTGGGTCATACAAACTAACCATTCTGATACACAATCCTCACAAAAGATGTGTTTGCATCGAAGTAGTATAGGAGCATGCATCTTTTCCTGGCATATGGCACACAGATCTCCTGCTGCATTGACCTGCATTACAGCATTGATGACTTAAAATGCATGGAAAAACTATCTCATCTACTTGTCAAGAACCACCAACAAAAACTTGAGAAAAGAAAACATATAATATACAAGTGTGGGTGTGTGTGTAACATCCCATCGCACATAATCTCAAGAAAAGAAGGATTATAAAAGATTAAAAATTCGTGCACAACAAGTTAAAGAGCAATTAAATTGATAATGCCAAAAAATAATCACAAATCCATTGTGCCAAACTGAGGAAATGATGAATCACAAAGGATAGGATGATTCATCAGAAAGCTATCATTGGATCTTAAAAATAATATTATATCATGTGCGCAAAAAGAAAACCTGCAATTCCAAAATAACTTTACGAAAGCATAATAGCAAAAAATAATAATAAAATGTAGGTCATAAACGAGCTATCCTTAGGTTTTTGATGAACGAGAATATTACGTATTTCACATTTTTAGCTTAAATTAAATAATTAGTAAATGGAAGTCAACTATATACAAAAAGATTCCAATATAACCACAACAGATCAAGGAAGAGCGAGAAGAAGGGAGAGAGTGTCATTAAAATAAAGTGGGTCGTATGATGCTGACGTGGTGTTTTCATTCATGGCAAATTGAAATTACAAGACTTTTTAGGATCTTAGTTAATTTTCCTTGGGCTCGATACATCAATTCACATTCTATTGACGGTTTCGGTCTGTGCTTTTTTTTAACCTTTTGCCAAAGTACAAGCATGAGTTCTTTATTTCATCATACCATAAATGAGCATGGACTATTTATGATATCTTTGGGCCCTATGAAAACCTGAAAAGAAAGTTTAAGCAAATAACTGCAAACTTGCACGTGGACATGTGCACAATGTTCTAAACATGGCCCTAATCTAAGAGAAAAGGGAAATCAACAGTACCTGCTCTGATGTTGCATGTGCCCCATAGTGCACCTCTTTACGTGATAGCGCCTTCAAAGCAGAAAAGAAGGATTGCACCTGCAATACACCAACCAATATGAAAGCAGTCAAAGAAATGATAACACAAGCTCAATAATTGCATAACAACCTGATGTATGCAAAAAAAGAGGCAAACAGATGTAGGAAACAAAAAGAATAAATCACAAAACAGTATACCTTCTCAACAAAAGAAGTGAGCTTGAAAGTTAGATACAACCCAGTCATTAGTGATGAAAAGAGGCTCCCATATTCTTTGTTTAAAAAGAAACGGTACCAGACTGGTGCAGGCAACAAGGCACGGTACAGCAGAATCAGATACTCAACCAAAGTAAGCATTTGACCCTAGAAAGAAAAACTTAACATGGTCAGAAACTAAGGGAACATAATAAATGTACAAATATAGGCCTAAAACTTGAATAGAATGATGGAGAGAGTTGATTGAGAGTTGATTGAGATCTTCATCTGATTAGCGGACAGGAGCCAACCCCAACCAGCTTCGTTTTTCAGATCCTTTTTAGAACAAATCAAAACGACAAAACCCAAATAGAACTACACATGCTTGCTACATAATATCTCACCTGCCTGCGGTAATTTCGGCCTCTACTGTTCTTGTAATAAATTAACAGAACACATTTGAATGCCATTGCTGCCTGTCGGACCAAAGTATCTGGAAAAGAACAACAATAAGAACCCTCTTAAAACAGAAAAATAATAACAAGGGGTGGCTTAAAGGTTCAAAACATCCCATCCGCTTACAAGAACATAAAAGGAACTGTACTTAATTAAGGGGAAATAACTTTCAAGGAAGTCATCAAAATAATTGATATTCCTAAAACCGAGAGAGTTCCTCTTCATGCATGTGTTTTTCTGCATATTCCATGCAAAACTTAACAATGCATGCAGTTTGACCAAGTACCATCATTAAAGATTTTTTTTTTAAACAAAGTGCATCTTCAGTCGATCAGAAGTAGAGATAATGCCAATAACTTGCAAACAGTAAACATACCATTCACCATGATGATGAAAATGGCATGCCAGAAAGGAGGAATAGACTTGGGAGGAAGCATGATTAATGGGTACAGAAGATCATCATTTTGATACCACCAGTAAACAGCAACCACATGGACCATGAATGCGAGTGAGATGCCAACCAGCACAGAGATTTTTCTCTCTCCCTGCAGAGACCAACGGTGAGCTCAAAAATCATAATCTAATCCGACTAAAAATGCTCAAATTCTCACTAAGCACAAGTCCATATAGAAAAAACTCAAATACCTTCAGAGCTGTTTGTTTTCGTAGAATATCATTAGACTTGAACATGACAACAGCAATTCCAATTGTAACAAAGAAACCTGCAATTCCTTGTATAAAGAGCAATGTCACAAAATTTTAAATTTTAAAATAAGAAATAAAAACTTTTAGGGAAAGAAGGCCAGAATTCAACATGCTCAAACTTCTGTAATTTTTTTTTTCCTTAAAAAAAGCCAGAAACAACAACTAGTGATGTAATTAAAGAACACCAAACTTCAATATACCAACATCACACTAAATCATACCTCTGCAGATAAGAGGTCTGATTTCAAGAAGGCATAGAAGTCAGGGACAGAAAAAAAAAAAAAAAAGAGATGGAAGAAGAAAAGAAAGCAGAAGATCTATCAATATTCTTTGTTTTTAATCTATTGTGCATGGAAAAGATGTTTTCCTTTTTTCTACCATTACAAATCATGAAAAAATATCTTGCAAATTTAAACTTATTATTGAACCCAGCCCCAGCAATGAACGGATAACATTCTCAAGTGTCTTTTATAGTGTCTAGTAGTTAGGAATTAAGCTTATATACCCTCAATTAAAAAACGTTTATGTCTCAAGAACACTCTGTCTATAAACCATAGTTTAAGTGTTTAAATCCCTTTCTCTAATTTTAAATCCCTGGATTTTGAGTCCTGTCCTCTTTCCTTTCAATTTTCTGCTCCTCTTGTCTGACTTTCTATAACTCTTCATTTGGTTACTGCCTAATCTAATGATCTTAAAACAACTAAGCACTGGCTTAGCTATGAGTACAAGCACTGGTTAGAGAAAAAATGGGCAGTGACAATTGAGATGAAAGGAATAGAATGAGGTTAAAAAATAAGACCAATATTAAAATACATGCATTTACACACAGGATGAGGGTGGGGGTGGGGGTGCATGTGCAACTGTTGTTAAGGATATCAGGGGTGACAGGAATTGAAAAGATTGTTATTTTATACATGGACATTGGATTACCGTGAAGTGTAACAAACTAGAAAGCTAGCACCATAGACATTTCTTCTCTAGTTAAAAGATTCAGTCTCAATACATGAGAAGCATGAAACAAGAGACATCAAAGAGTTCAGTTGAAGAGGATTGAGATGTAATTAGATTAAAACAAAATGTGGTTTGCGACATCGATTGCAGCTTTTTGCTTCCTAGGAACTATCCCTGTCCTTCTGTTCTGTGCTTTGAAAAGATGGTTGACAAGCCACTTCAAGGAGGCGACTGGAGCGCTTTCATCAAATGATGCATGTGGGCTGAGCCATTCCCATCCCGACACGGTGGCCCAATTCAGCCTGGCCTGGTCAGGAAGGGATTCAAATAGAGACAGACTACTGTTATCTGGGAATATCTTTCTGTGTTAGCTAGCGGGGGTGGGCTTTCCTATGGTAGTCCCACAGCGGCCACTGACTGACCGTCCGTCTGTCTCATCTTGATTTGGCTATACTTGTATGTAGCCAGCCATGTTAGCTTCACACAAGAGCCTTTAGAAAAAAGCTTAAAAGGCACTCATCAGTCGGCCCCTTTCCTATTCAGCCTTGCCACCTCTCCAGTTAAGAGAATAGGCTTTCTCAAAATAATGTTAATGAAAACCAGACAGTACCAACCCAAGAAGAATCCACCAAATCATAGAAATAGAATTCAATCCAGCTCCATTGAATGGAAAATTAAAAGCTCATGTTAAGAAGGTTGATTTTTAAGATATCTTTCTTCCTGTCCGCCATATTTCAGCATTTGATTCTCTTCCTTTCACTCCTAGTCCTTATATCAGCTGTTCTTCCCTTCCCCAATCCTCTTTCCTTCTGATCTCTTCTCTCCTCTCACAATGAACTCCTATGATTCTCCATTTGGTTAACACCAGATAATGGATAGGATCAACTAACTAATCCAATCATCACCGCAAAACAGCAAAACAGCAAATGGCCTATTCCGCATACAAAGTACCAGGGCCAATAGGAAAAAGAAATTTGAGATGAAAAGAAAAAAATATACAAAATTTGGTAAGCCAAACGAATCCAATTGACCATACAGCAAGATTCATAAATATGCAAGTTTACATTTCAAAATCTGGTTAGAGTGTGTGAGAAACTGTTTTGTGTAGAGCAGTGATGACAAGGATGAAAAAAGAGGTTATTTTCTATATGGATAACAGATTAATCTGAGGAGTAAGTTACCAATTGGTTAGCACATCAGAAATTCTCTCCTGTAGTTAAAAGACTCATTATTAATTATATAAGAAGCATGTGAGAACGAGACAACAAGGAATTCAGTGCAAATGGGTTGAGTCATGAATCAAATTGATGAAATGAAAAGTGTAGCTACTAACACCCATCAGGTAATGGTAAGCAAAGCAAAATAAAAAAACCATCGGTGCTTTTTTTTTTGGCTTCATGAGAACTTGCTCAAACCATGCTAATTGACCAGGAAACAATTTGCAAGCTACTCATCCACCAAAATAATCATTAACTCATCTGCATCCCATCTCTAATGAAAGTCTGTAGGTTCAAAAAAACTAATATCCATTCGCTCCCAGCTTTTGCCAAAAACTTAGTTGGTGGGAATTACCATTCCAAAATATGATTCCCCCACATGGTTCACGTTCAGTTTTCTTTTTCACATTACTTAATTCTAATGTAGAAATCTAAAAGGCACAAACCACTGGATTTAAGATAGTAAAACAATAAACAAATAATACCTTGCAAATGCTGGCGAATGAAGACAACCAATAGAAGCAAGGAAAAAGGAAGCACTTGCTCAATCCACCTAGCAACTTGCTGAATATCATATCTCTGGTAAGTTGAATCCCTTCCATTACCCCCAGCCTCATCTGCAGCCTCCCCATCCCCACTCACACTTGAACTCTGCTGACCACCAGCGCCATCAGCTGCATCTCCTCCTCCACGATCACTCCTCAAATCACCCTGAAGAGCATCCGCACCCATCATTTGCTGCTGTCCCAACACCTCATTTTGTGCCCCACCTACTTGTCCAACAACCAATCCACCAGAACCGTCCCTCTCATGCTCTCCCGCCCCAATTATCCTAATGGAAACCTCTCCATTATTAGGCACCACTGAAGCCGACGAATCATCAAGTCTACTAGAACCATGTCCCCCTCCACCAAGACCACCAGGAATCAAAGACTCATTTTCTTGATGATTCGAACGAGTCGTTCTTAAAAGACCAGAATACTCTAACAAAGAAGAAATGGGCGCTTGAATAATACTAGAAGCCGATAGCATGCCATACCACCTCGAAGAAGAAGTCAAGCTGCTGCTACTATTACTATTTCCACCTCCACCTCTGTGCGGATCAGAGATACTCCCTGAACCTTCCATCACCGTATGAGCAGCAGATGATGCCCTAACCCTAACCATCACATATATTTCATATTATTATCACCCTATCAAATCATCAATCAAATAAAGAAAAAAAACAATTAAAAAACAAAAACTGATCGAAAAAGCGTGAAGATTAAAGACAAAAAAAGGATAAAGGGAGGAATAATAGTACCTGCGAAAGCGAAACTCCGTCGAGGAAGAGAGAAAGGGGGTTAGAAATATGGAATGGATGAAATTTGAGGTGGCATTCGACAAACCCTAAGAAAGCGTCGGAATTTGACTACTGAGTTATCGCCATTGAAGGAGGGAAGGAAGAATCGATCGAAGCTTTCTTCCTCTTCTTGATTATGTTCCGATCAAGAAATTCTGACAATTGGAGCAAAAAAATTAAAAAGGTGGGTATTTTATTTCTGTGTTTCTTGTTTCTCTCTCTACATCTATATCTAGTGATGATGCATATACAGACAGGAGTGGGAGAGATAATGGAGAGGGGCAAATGCGACAAAGACATTTTTTTTTTTTTTGGAATTGCGATGGCCAAATTTAAAAAACAAATGTTTAAAATTAATATTTTAATTTTTTAAAAATTATTTTTATACATTAATATTAAAACTAATTTTTAAAAAATAACAAATATATTTTAAAAAAACTTTTTTATTATGAATATTTTAGATAATGGTATTATTATTAATGAATATTTTTAAGTTGGATTTAATAATATTTATATTACATCTATATTATTTATACCAATAAAGATGATATTAATTGAATTCAAATTAAATTATTATCCATATTTACGATGTTAAGAAAGGAAGTATACAGTCTGGTTCCATGAAGTAACCTTTTGAGATTACTTTACAATATATATTAAAAAAAAATAATTTCATGTAAAACAAAAGAGGTTTGTTGGAATATCATTAAAAAAATAATGTAATTACATATGAACCTTACCTAATTAAAAAATTAATAATTTCATGTAAATCCAATTGAATCGCGCGTATGCTTTTCCCTGTACAGCATTTCTCCTGCAAAAAGACCTTCCCCACACCACCAACTCTTGTGCACACTTTTTCTTATTTCCTCGTTGACTTGCTTTTCTTTTCTTATTATAATTCATTTGTTTCATTCAAAATATCTTTTATAAAAATACTTTTTAGATTTTTCTATATTTATTTTCCATGAGATATTTTACATAAAAACTATTTACATATCTAATATCCCTTGTTTGCAATTCAAGCTCTGCCATTGCATGCCTTGAACGGAGGGAATTTTTATGCATTCAAGCAGATAAACATTTTCCTCTATTGTTATTTCGGCTTTATTTATTTTTTATTTTAAAAGTATTTTTAAAAAAATTTAAATTTTTTTATTTTTTCTTTACTTTAAATTAATATTTTTTTGGTATTTTCATATCATTTTGATGTGCTGATGTCAAAAATAATTTTTAAAAAATAAAAAAATATATTTTGATGTATTTCCGAGTAAAAAGCACTTTAAAAAACAATCGTAACCACACTTCCAAACACGTATTTCAACGCAAGTGTTTGATATATTTTTTTTTACTATTTTTTTCTAGAAAAATTAATAAATACATGAAAATTATGTGCAAATTTAATGAAATAAAAGTATAAATTCAAGTGGTGTATACAAATTTTTAAGTAGCAAATAAAAGTATAAATTCAAGTGGTGTATCCAGCCCCACAATTAAAAAAAATATATATAGATTTATTGCATGTTTAGGTTTCCTTATCACTGTCATTGATTTGATTTTTTTATATTTGACTAATTAATTAATCATCCAAGGGAATTATTTATTCTCACTTGAATTTTAAGCAAGACCCAGAGACGGCAATCTAATTTCTGATTTGGGCTTGAGGCCCAACTATGCTTCTGGACAGCCCAGGATAGCGAAGCCCGGTAAAGGAATAAACAGTGAGACAATGGTCAAATAGCAATAGCAAATTGATAAACATTCGAATATGTCAGCCCGAATCTGAGCCGCCTCAATTTGAAACTGCCTCTTTTTTTTTCTTCTTTTATCATTGGACCAACTTACCCGTTAATTAAAATTCAATATTTTTTTATAGAATTTTAATGATGCACTTTTTATATTGATCTCATGTATTAAAATAATAGTTACGAATCTATTTTTAAAGATATTTTTTAATTAAAAAGATATTAATATTTAAAAAAAATATTAATTTAATGATTTTTCTGAATGAAAAATAATTTAAAAAACTAAAACACTTGTATTTTAAGATTAGCACTCTAATTAATTGTCTTATAAGGTAATGTTTGACATTGTATTTCAAAGTGATCTTCACTTAAAAATATATTAAAATAATATTTATTTATTTATAATAATTTATTTTTAATACGAGATAAAAGATAATAATTAAAAGGAATTTATTTTGAATAAAAACACAGACACGCGGCCACGAAACCAAACCAAGCCGTCATGGGTAAATCACAAGCCAAGGGGAAAGAAACAAGAGCACACAAGCTGATATAATTGCACCGACCTTTGCATTCAAAGGGCAGGAGAAATCGTGCTAGTTGGATTCAAATTTCGTCTCCTGTGTTGTAAGATTTTTTCAAGCACAAGAACAACAAATTCCACAGTTTCACATGATGAATGCATTGAAGCTAGCTAGGTGGATGAAAATACCATGATTTTCTTCCATAAACACCGTGCATTCGAAGAGGCATGAACAGCTGGACCAGCACTAGCTACAAAGAAAATAGAATTCGCCAGCAATGGGGGACGTGGGCCACAAGGCGGCAAGGACAGCAAAGAGTTCTTAGCAGGTGGCAGCCAGCAAGACGACGGGGCTGCCTCACGAGCATTCACTCTGGTTGGTGTTCCTTCTCTTTTACTGTTCTCCTTCTTTTTATTATTTTTTACAACTCGAGGTGAGCAATTTTATAACTAGAGTTGTTCCTGGGTCAATTTATTCTTTAATTAATTATAAAGTTTATTTTTCAAACGATTCCAAGGATATCCATCTACGAGGGCGGAACTAGAAGATCCAATGGGGATGTCATCATAAAAACTATTTTATTTCTAGAGGAGCTAGGTGCATGGCTATTATGAGATAACTAAAACTTCAGGGGCTAAAATTAAAGTTTTCAAAACTTTGGGGGTGCCGTATGTATTGCATTTTAAAGAATAAATCTTGATAAATATTGTTTTAAAATCCAAATTTAAATAAAAGATAAGGAAAGCGCGTCAAATGGGAATGCACATTGGAATAATCAGGGGGAGAAGTTGCCAGAAATAGCATACCATAGAGAGAGAGTGATCAAGGGGAGAAGTTGCCAGAAATAGCCCGCTAGGAAGGCCTTGAAGTTTTGGACACACGTGGCAGGTTTTGGACATCCATGTGCAGCTTGCTTTTGGCAACCAGGATGTGTGTGTGTGTGGTTCGCGTGATCCAATGAGCTGGCATGACAGCATTCTTAATCAATTAATTACTCTAATCCCAAAAGTAGAAAATTTTGTGTTTGTTTGTTGAGAAAGATGTGGGATTTTTATGTATAGGCCTTTGGGAGTTATTAGCAATGTGAATTGCGATCAATGCATTGGTGGGGTTTTTTTTTTTATCAAGCAGCTGAAAAAGAAAAATACGCATCCATCCTCTATCTTTGTTATTTGTACCGATGATTCTGTGATGTATGATTTTATTTAGAATATAATTATTATTATTTTGTTGGTTTTAATTTTTTTCATCAGAATTAATAGATTTTTCTAATATTTTTATTCGAGAGGAATATTTTTTCATCTTTATTTTTCTATCTAGTATTAATATGGTTTTCTAGTTTTTCGCTGTAATGGTTTTTTAAACATGTAAAACTTTGATAGATACAAATTGAATATTATTTTTTATCGAGGTTTAAACTCAAACACAAGTTTCTTTTAGTTTAGAAAATTGACGTAGGAGATTTTAAAAAAAAATATATTTTTTAGTTAATTTTATTTTTTTATTTTTTTTCTGTTTGATATTATTATGCTTTTATATTTTTTTTATTTGAAGGGGATAACTTTTTTATTTTTATCTTATTATACAATATTGTCAGGTTTTATAGTTTTTATATATAAAGGGATACAATATGTGTCTATTAACACGGCAAACCATGTGGTTGGCTTTGTTAATAAATAAAACCTTAGTAAGTGTTTAATGATGTTTTTTATTTAAAAATGTATTAAAAAGTTTTATTTAGAGTTTTTTATTTTTAATATTAACATATCAAAACAATAAAAAAAATAAAAAATTTATTAATTTAATATTTTATCAAATCAAACACACTCTTAAAATACATCCAAATAAATTTTGCAAACACAAAAACAAATTATGTCAAAGTAATATATAGATAGATTGTGCTTTTCTTTAGTTAATGATAGGATGATAAATGAGGTCATGATTGCAATGGGCAGCGAGTCCATTCCATATTAAAACAATTGAAGAAGAATATGCTAGTTGAGTTTTATTTTTAATGTGATTTATATTTAAATAATATTTTTTATATTTTAAAAATTATTTTTAATACGAGTATATTAAAATAATATAGAAAGATGAATACTTAAATAAATTTATTTATTTAAAAAAAAAACATTATTCGACCACAATATATATATAACTTGGTGACATCAGCGTGACAAGATGACAGAGGAAGTCAACTTTTCAACATCTTGTTTTCACACAAGTTAGTTTCTGCTTTGCATCAAAATGAAAAGCGTCATTATCTCTCCAAAGGCAACGAGAACTTTCTCCACGATCAGAAACTTCTCCCTCAAACCAGAAAAAAATAAAAAATAAAAAATAAAAAAAATAAAACATTATTGTCTAGTCACCTTCATTTTTTCGAGAATGAAGGGGTATTTATTGCTTAGTCAAGATTGTATGTTAATTGATATTAAATACTCTAGATTAGGTAGTGTTCTCGGGATTTGAATATAGATAGTCAAGAAAATAAATACATCTCCTTAATCTTCGCGCGTCTCTTTGAAAATTAAAATATTAGCATGGAAAAACAAAAGGAATTAATTAAATTGCATTATCTATTTTATATCATAAAAATACTATATTAAAAAATATTCTTGGTATTCCAATGACTATCTTTATTTATACACAGTCATTATTCGCTCCCGTCTGTGTCAACTCAGTTAGTGTCTTGAGATAAAAAAATAAATACAAAACAAACAAAAATATGTTTAATTTGAAAGAATATAGATTGAGATATAAAATAAATATGTTTTTAAAATAATTTTTGAATGAGTTTTTATCATTTTAAAACAAAATGAACATGGAGATATGTTTTCTCTCTTTTTAATATTTTTATTTTTGTCTTTTAAAATAGTAATTAAACACTACCTCTTTATATCATTTGAATTATTTAAATCACATACTAATATGTATGTTAAATGACCCATTAACTAACTCAAATGACCCTCCATTTATTTTTATTCTCGCAATAGAAAAGACCCATCAATTTACTCGTTGACTTGTTTATCCAATCCCTTGACCACGACCATTTACAATTACCCTTTTGTTTTTTTGTGTTTTTTCTTTGAGAGGCAGTAACTATTAGTGAATAGCAAGGGCATGAATTCAAAATCTATGTTATATGAACGAAAGAGGTTTAGGATTCGCTAACACGCAAGCAAATGGACATTTTGTGTGTGTCTATTAGCACGGCAAACCATGCGGTTGGCTTTTTTAATAAACAATTGCAAAGTATTTTTTATATAATTATATATATATATATATATATTAGTATATTAAAATCATAAAAAATTATTAATTTAATATTTTATCAAATAAAATACACTTTTAAAACACACCCAAATAAAATTACAAACACGAAAATGTTTTTTTGTTGTTAATAATGGCACGATAAACAAGGTCATGTTAATAACAATTTATGGTTTAATTGCATTGACTCTACGATGTTCCAATATATATAAACAGATAATTTTATTAAAAATGATGTGTATGAATAGATCAGGTAAGAATTTTAAACCTTTTTTGATCTTAATATGATCAAAATTATTAAAAATATGGATATCCAATTCAATTCCATTTAATTATTTTTTAAGAATTATTTTTATAAAATAAAATATAAATTTAAAAAGTAAATTATATTTTCATTCATGAATTATAAAATCACAATTAAATTATAATCCACCATGCTAAATTACATATAAAAACAAGGATTGGTAAAACCACTATTATTAAATTTAAATTTAAATTTAAATAATCAAATCATGCTTGATATTCCCACCAAACAATAGTAGTGGGATTATCTAAAAATGTGCTAATCATAGCTTAACACTATTATTTAAAATAGATCACTTTATTGAGACAGAAAATGAAGCAAATAGCCTGGCATAATTGCGTGGGGGTTGGTGAGTTTCTAAAATCATCCAATCAGGCTGTTATTCGACCAATCCAGTATGAATTGAAAAAAAAAAAAAATACCCAGTTCATCGAGTTAAAAATCAAAATCAATTTAATGATTTAATTAACTTAAACTTGATTTGACCGACTTGTAACGTGAGTTTTGCACCGTGATAATCTTGATTTGTGTTCTAAAACTATAATAATCCTGAGTTTATTGGGAATTGTGGAATAAAACTCTCTCCAGAAATATCTTCTGATCTTAACATAAAATACCCTTTTCTTTGGCAGGATGTGGATGACCGGAAGGTCTCCCCTGTCGTGTTCCAGAGGAGTCCTTCTCATTGAATAAACCTCCTGTGTTTGTTCATGGCATTAACATTTCTAGGTCCCTCATTTGCCCTCATTTCTTGGGTTCCCCTTTTTCTTCTTTTTCCAAAAAAAAAATATATATAAATCTTCACACTTCTTTTTACTAAAATAATATCCAATAGAGAATACTTTCTGTATTGTAAAAAGAAATTATAAGTTGAGATTTGGGAGACTTCAAAAAAGAAAAGGAAAAGGAAAATACTAAAAAAGAAAATGGTCCAAGGGACATGTATGTCTATAGATGACGAATGATGGGTAAAGCAGTAACAAAAAGGAAGAACAATCATGTGGGTGGGGGGAGGGGCTTAGCAAGTGTTTTACACATCTGTAAATCAAATTAATTATTATTTTTTTCTATTTTTTGATGGTATTTTGATTGTTCACCAACAACAGGGATCGCTCTTTTACTGTTTTAGAGTAGCAGCAGCAGCCACAGCAAAGCGGCAGCACTAATCTCTCTCTCTCTCTACACTGGGTCATCTTCATCATCATCTACAGAGCGTATCTCCTGCTTGCCCTTTAGATTTCCTTCTTATAAACTTTTTTCACTCTCTCTCTCCCACCCTCCTTTTTCCATATATGAGCTAAAAGAGAGGAGTGTAGGGGTCATTTCCAAAAGCAAAATTGATTATTTTGTTACTGTCTTGATTCAACCATAATGCAGATGGGTTTTTGTTAAAAAGGTCCCTCCTTTTACAGTTGCTGCCTACTCTTAATCATGATTTATTATCTCAAGATTCTTGCTTGGATAATGTGAATCTTCAACTGCATGGTTTTGAGGAAGAAAAGCCAATTACAAGCCTCTAATTTTTGTCAACTGAAACTCCCATTTGGAATTCTGAATTCAGGTAATAAAAAAGTCTCTATCTTTGTGGCTGAATCTACGTTAGTTTTGGATTATATGGTTTTTATTTGGAATGTGTATTAATTTGCAGTCATTTCATCAGCGGACAGGATTTGATTAATTTCAGCGCCTTTAATTAGTTGCTGTAATTGTGAAGATTGGTCCTTTAATCCTGAGTCTAATTGAGAAAATGCTGCAGAGATTCGCGAAGTCTTGTGCTTGATTTGAGTCTATAACCATAAGAGAGCGTCTTGCACAAGCAATTGCAAAAGAGAGAGAAAATATATAAAGGGTTTTCACCGTTGAACCTTTCAAAGCTGCTTTATTTTCTCGACTTGGCGAATCTGGGGTTCTTTTATACAGTATCCGTTGTTCACATTTTTTTAGAGATATAGACAGACCTGTCCCCCCACCAACCATCGATTTGCAATTCTGAGGGTTTATTGCTGTTGAAGTTTCCTCGGAAAAACTTGGCTGCAATAGCTCTTCAAGTTTGAGTTTTTTAGTTTCTTGTTTGGATTTGGGGTTATTGCTAAGGATAGAGATTGTGGGGGCTGGCTTTTTGGGTGGTTTTACTTTTGGGTTTTGAAAGGTTTTTTGAGTGGCATTCTGCTGAATTCCAACATTCCAAAGCATCGATGGGGCTTCTTCGAAGTCTCGCGATGCTTTCTCTTCTTACATTGATCGTCTGGTTGCCGGGGATTATTGCTCAGTCAATAAATAGTGCGCGTCCCCTTGATGCTCTTCTCCAAGACTATGCTTATAGAGCATTTGTTCGTCCTAGGACTGGCATTGCATATGATGGGACTGTTCCTTCGAACTTGACTGGGATCAAGATTGCTGCCATGAGGCTCAGGAGTGGGAGCTTGAGAAGAAAAGGTGTTAAGATGTACAAAGAGTTTGGGATTCCCGAAGGAGTGGTGGTGGTGCAGTATGTGGAGAGGCTTGTTTTGGTCTACCAAAATCTGGGCAATTGGTCTTTGACATACTACCCGCTGCCTGGTTATGCTTACCTTGCTCCAGTTTTGGGACTTATTGCTTACAGTGCTTCAAACTTATCTGCTACGAATTTGCGTGAGTTGGACATCAGGGTTTCTGGCGATCCCCTAAATATCACATTCCCGGATGTGCAATCACCTCCAGTTGGGTCTATTGCAAAGTGTGTGGGGTTTGATTTACAGGGTCGTCCAACTTTTAGCAACGTGTCTTCTGGAAATGTATGCTTAACGACCCAACAAGGGCATTTTTCAATAGTTGCTGAGTCGCCCGCCCCTTCTCCAACACCAGTATCTCCTAGTCCATCTCCTCCGAATGTGGGTCCTGTACCAAGTGGACGGGGAAAGAAGAACTCTAAAAAAGTTGGGATAATTGTTGGGTCTGTCCTGGGTGGATTATTGCTGTTGGTGTTTTTGTCATTCTTCGTATTGTGGGCGCAGAAGTTGAAACAGAGGAAGAAAATGCAACAGATGGAGAGGGCTGCAGAGGTGGGGGAATCCCTACAGATGACATCGGTTGGGGAAACGAAAGCACCAGCAGCGATGGTTACCCGAACACAACCGACCCTTGAGAATGAATATGTGCCATAACTCCTCCCACCTGTACAAGTCCTCCCTCTTTTCCACACTCATTCTTAATTCAAGCTCCATTCCCGTATTCAAATATTCTTCCATTCACATCTTTTTTTGGTGGTGTCTTCTTCCTCGTCTTGTTTGGTTCTGGTAGGCTTTTCATTGTAGTGTGAGTAATATAGAATGTTTGTGTAAATCTGTTATCACTCACAAACCCTCCATAGTTTTATGATTCATTGTGGTGTGCATTTTAGCAAAAAGTAATTTCATATGTGATGAGTTTAGTTTTCCCATTGACAAGGAATAAAAATTTCTGTGGTGCCTTCCATTACAGATTGTTTTCTGTGTTTTTCTCTGGTAACACTGCCTTTAGATTATCAGTAATCTCAGTTTTAGGAGCATGATAACCTGAGGATAAGCTTGGTTTGGTTTTAACAAGCTACGGCTTCAACCATTCCAGTTGAGTCCCTTTCCTTTTTATCTAATATCAGGCTTGAGTCTATTCGTTGAGCTTTATTTCAGCTTGTTAATTTCTAACCTCACAGCGACCAGGAAAACATACTCTGCACTGATTGCATTTGCGTGTTCTTGTGACAGCCGTGAAAGATAATTTTCTCTCATTATCAGCATGAAATTGGGTTTTGCTCTTTTGCTTATGTTTAGGAATGTTTCTTTGATAATTAAATGCTCGGTGTTGCTTTACCAAGAAACATTTTCCTGTTCCTTTTAAGAAATTAAGTGTCTGACTTCTTAATGGGGTTGCTATTATAGAATTCCCCTCTCTACATTCTTACTCTTAGACTTCCTATCCCTTCCCCATTGCATCTGTGTGTCCGGCCAACAACAAAGCAGAGAAAAATATAGACTGAAAGAGGCAATGCAATGGCACAGTCTTATTCATGACTTGAAGCCATCAGCAGGCCAAGTTGTCATATTCATATATTACTGGAAATCAGAAAAATTATAGTTGGAGGCTTGGAGCCCTACACTGACTGCTTCTGGTGTAGATATCTACTATCTACCCATGAAAGAGACAGATGAGAGACTCTTAGTCTCTTACATTTATAACTACATGGGATGTGTGTGTGCATGCTATATTTAATACTGTAAAAATTTGACCTCTGCATACATACACATGACCATACCAGAGACACTCAGTCAACTCAAAACCAAAGCACTTTCAGATTTACAGTCAGCCCTTTTCTACACTGTTATGGCTTTGGATTTTTTCAGATATTAATTAATTTAGTAATCCTCTTTCAGAAGACAGCAAATGGCAAAGGAATCCTTTCTTCCCATGACCATCAGCAGCTGTTTAGCCACTGGCCGTCCAAATTGATCGGATCTTTGTTTTGATAGTGGAAGTGCTGTGCTTGTCTTTAGTCAAATATCCACCAGATGCTAAAGAATTCTATGTTATGTGCCCCAAGTTCCAAAAGCAAGTTTTGTCGATGTCATCACTATTTTTTAAGTGGATTTATTCCATGCAACAAAAAAATGATTTGGTTGTTAAAATAGCAGAAAAGAACAAGGAGAGCATTAAGAAAACAATAATGGTGCTCACCAGCAATATTTAAGTAGGGAAAATCAATGAGAGCAGTGATAAAACAATAATGCTCACCAGCTTTACTTGTACCAGATTATTTGTTAACATAAGGTGTTTTGTGCCTTTTTTTCTGTCTTCAAAATCATCAGAAAAAAAAAATAATAGCAGAAAGGAAGAAATCTTTCGAGGGCTGGTCATTTGAGCCCAAACAAACAGTAGTAGACCTAACCTAAAGGACCTATGGAAAGGCCATTCTGTTGACAAAAGACAGTAAAGAAGATCCAATCACAAGCACACATGAAAACTCGTATATATGCATGTGTCTGTCTGCATCGTTTTCTTTTCTTTGTTTGCTTGATTATGTTTTCCTCCTCGAATACACTTGTCTTCGATTCCTGGTTTCCATAAGGGTTGAAAACCACACGCACGCACACAAATATTTACGAGAAATATATGTCTACAGCTTGGCTAGCAAGCTTTACACACCATGTCCATGGTGGTGGTGTTGCTAGCTCGCGAGTCAGTGAGTCCATCCCTTGTAACAACTAACATGCACTACAGTACCCATCAATATTTCCATTTGTGCAGTTCTTTCTTCCTTGTTACCATTAAAAGCCTTTTCCATTGGTCATCATATGGAGCAGTGGTTTCCTCTGATCCTGCTAGCCGTTTTCTTTTTTCACTCTTTGTTTCTTCTTCTTGTTGTGGAAGCTAATCCTGAAATATATTAATGTATCATCTGTTTTCAGAAATATATATATTTTTTTCGTTTCTGTTTGAATATTACAATATAAGTACTATACTGTATAGTTTAGTTTATATGTATTTCAGAGTATTTTTAATTTTTAGTACAGAGTTAGCATAGTTTTCAATCAATATTATGCTCACTAATATGCTATGTGCCTTCCTTCAGAGGTACCAGGTCTCCATCATGGCAAACATGCTTCTTTTCTCCTACCAAAGAACATGTTAGTGTTGTAGGACAAAAAAGACAAATATAGAAGGGACATAAATGTATATGGTTGAAGGGACGAAGAGAAAAGCATAAAATAAATATGTTTTTGAAATAGTTTTAGAGTGAATTTCTGTCATTTCAAATCATTTATCCTAATTGTCTCTCAGACTTATAGACCGGATATTGTTCACCAGGCCAGTAACTTTTCTAGCGACACTTGTTCAACAATGCTACTGTTTTCCCCTTCTCTACAGCCTTGTCTATGTGGCTTAACTCATTAACTCTCTTACTTTCTCTTCGTTGTCAGCACATTCATTTTATCTCTGTGTACTGGCTTTCTATGCATGTGGTGAAAGGAAAAGGTTATGGATGAGGGTTGTAACTTGTAAGAATGGAGAAGAGAGGGTTGTTTTATTTCCTCTGAAGGGTGTATATGGTTCTCGTTTAAGAGTATACCTGGGATTTAAGGATTTACGTGGAATATTAAATCTTCTGGTTGGTAATGGTATGATTGCGCTCCAATGTGATTATGTTTGGTGTAAGGAACTGAAGTTCCTAGAGTTGTTATCCCTACCTTGGATAGGATTGCTGCTGTTGCTTATATGGATCAGTAATTCATTGAATCTCACGGTTCATTTGACCTGTGACTGCTAGAGAACTAAATCTGCAATCGAACACACTCAATGTGTAGTTAAAATCCAACTTCGAGGGTGTTTGTTTGCTGTCTCTCCATTTCCAAGGAGCCTAGCACTTGTCTTGTCGTGGTGATCAGTTCTCTGAGAGATGGCTGTGTGGACATATATTTATGTATAAACAGAGAGATATAGATGGAAGTAGTAGGGTTTGTGCTTTTATCATTATCAAGATATGTAGATAGAGAGTCCTTTATTTATTCGTAAATTCAGAGTTTTATTTGGATTTGATTATGCTCATGGTCTTCCTATGTCGTCTTATAGATTTGATTCCGAATGAGTTAGTGCCGGTGGGAAAAAATTCAATGAGTTAATTCATCCTTGCCTTTTCTAAGAATTTTTTATATAAAAACACGCATGATTATTTTTCTTTATGCATGTATTCTTTTTTAAAAAAAATATTAAGAAAATATTTTTTTTCTTTTTTAAGATACATAATCCATTATATGTAAATTAAAAGATCATTGACTTATAATTAAGCCTTGATTGTTTTAGTTGTATCCTATAACACCATCATATATATATATATATATATATATATATATATATATATATATATATATATATATGTATTGTATAAAAATGTTTGGTATGAATACAAAAATAAATTGATTGTTATGCATATAATATAGTGATAATAACATTGTAAAACTCCCATATAATTAATTATTTTCAGAAATATATTGGATTTCATTGTCCCTGTCATCTTATCATGAAATATTGTTGAAAAATTAAATTTTATTATTTAAAAAAAAACAAGAATTAAAATGGCTGTTGAAGAAATTAAAGAAAATGATATATGAATCACTAATGTTTGAAATCATGGCAATCTATGGATGATTATTACTTTAAAATTCAGAAATTACTTATTCGCACTTAATAATATCATAAATAAATTGTTATATATTACTACTTCACTCATTTCAATAAGAGAAAACATCAAGAATCACATGCAGAGCATGAGATATAATTACTAGTTAGTATAAAAAACTAAATATTATTTGAAAATCATGTTGGAGTTAAGCATTTTTTAAAATATTATTTCAATCGTTTGGTTCCAAGAGAAATTAACCAAACAAATTCCAAAAATAAATGACACGTAGAAATAAAGACAAGAAAAGAAGGTCACCGATTCTAAAAATTATTGACCTTTCAACAAAGTTTATAAAGCAATCTACTTTTCTAACCAGCTTTTAGGTACGATTTGTGCCACAATCTATTTCGGTATCTTCACCAATTTTGCTTGATACGCTTGCTTGCTTGCTTGACCTAGCAACACTGGGGGGAAAAAAGGACTAGGGTAGAAACCAACTCCAAACTGATGGTCTTTATTATGAGCACGTGTTACTAGGATCGCCAAGCCCAGCAAAGCTGTAACAAACTAGCAGAAGCTTCTTTTTTTTCACTAAATAAGGAAGCTGCAATCTGCTAATTCTTAATTGTCCTTGACCTCTATAATTTGATGATGCACTTGAAACATTGGACCTGGAATTCCTATGAAAACTTCTCAACTCTAAGAATGCATCTCACAGACACAAGCCATTCATGAACAATGAACATTGAGTAGATCCTCAACTATTGCAGTCAAGTAGCAAACATAAGAAAAACAATGTAACATGGATTATCATAGCAACAAATCTGTAAAAAGCCAATTTCATTCCCATAGTTAAAAACAGAGGATAAGGAGTCTGAAAATTTGTCTTATGAGATCAACTGCTTGACAGAAATTCATATGCAAAACAAAAGGAAGATCAAGCTGATACTGCCCATAGGACTTCCTTAGATAACTGGGATGTCAGATGCGCACTTTATTTCTCTTCTGGAGTCTGTAGGAAAGGCTTCCTGCATTGGATATCATAAGAAGTTGACAACAATAAATTCTGAGTAAATGAACAATCATGATCACAAAGAGAGAATAACTGGAGGGGAGATATACAGAAGCTTTTCGCGACCACAACATTCTCCTTAAAGCTACACGATATGGTAGACAACACATAATTTGATTTCTCAATGACATAAGCTGAAGCATAAAATCAACAAATAGAAATCTCCAACCCCTCAAATATTTAACTTTATGATCTTAAACATCAACTCATATCCAACTCTTACCATGATTTGAAAACCATGTTTCTAATAACATAAATGGAAACTAAATATCAATCAAATAAAATTGACAAACCCAGAAACACCACAAGATAGATCGATGGCTACCTTTAGTATTTCGCTGTCAAATTTTCCAAATCAATTCAGCTTGCACTCAGCTGAGCTGAAGTGTAGGATAAACAAATATTTGTTACTGATTTGTAGCATTCATAATTTCACCTCTTTTACGTTTTTCTAAGCAAGCATCGTCTAAAAAACGTAACCCTTTTCGAATATTTAGGTGATGGAGTGAGTAGGAGGAGGCATTATTTCTGATAAGAAATGGGAAGCTAATGGAAACCCTAATCAATTCAATTGAGATTGAAAAAACCCTAATTCTCCAATTCAACTGAAAACCTTGATTAACGAGCAAAATAATTTAAAGGAGAGAGAGAAAAAGGGGGGGATTACCAGACTAGGAGGAGGAGGAGGAGGAGATGAGGTTTTTGTCCCTTCTCTCCATAGCGACGTCCCACATATCGTTGCCGATGTGCTTAGGACGGCCATGAGCTTTCGTGTGGATGACATACTGAACGTTACCAGCTATGCAAAGCATTCCTGCTATGATTCCTAATGGCAATACTGCTTCTACCCATCTCCATCCCATTTTTTCTCGATCCACTCTTCTCTGCTCCGCTCTTCTCTTCTCTTTTTTTTTTTTAATCTTGTCCAGCCCGGTTGGTTGGGTGCCTCTATTATAGTACTACCTCCTGAGAACAAAACCAATCGCTCCAATTCGTTTTCTTGTTACCCCGGTCGGGTTTTCTAGTGCCTTCATTATTGGTACTAGTATATTCACATGTTAATATTAATTTTTTTAAAAATATAAAAATATATTAAAAGTATGAATAATTTTTTAATAGTATTATTAAATCTAATCAAGAGGGTTAATTTTGAAACCTCCTGATTTAACTCTCTGTTTAACTCAAAATTTTAATTAAATCGTGTGAGAGCTAACTCGATTGATTTCATAAGTCTAAATGTAAACTTGATGATCGATAAAAACATGATTTAGCTTTTAAAAAAACTTCATGATGATAATTTTTTTAAAAAAATTTGAGACAATAACAAATCGGATCGACCTCCCTCGCGACCTGGGTCATGGACTTTATTGGATTTAATAATTTTTTATATTTTATATTTAATTATATGATAAAAATAGATGCTCATAAAATTGAGCATTAACCTAAAAATAAACACTTATTTGAGACATTATTCCTAGAAAGCAAACAAAAATCAATAATGCAGACCATTTCCCAACTAATTCAATATTAAATGATAAAATTGAAAGGAAATAAATTAAAAACAATTAAAAGATAAAAAAAAAAGCATATCATACTTGTTGGTCAACTTATCAAACCTGTGAATCGGGTAAGTCGAGTTAGTACGCTAAACCTGTGAACTGGCTTATGGACTTCACTAGGATAATAATTTTTTTTAATCTATTTTTTATTTAACTATATAATAACAAAAATAGATGATTGTGAAATCAAATACCGATCCAATACCGAGATTTTTTTTTTGATTACGATAGCCACATAAAAGGCAAAACAAAACCAATTATGAAATGGAATTCCTAATTAATCCAGTATCTAAGGATGAAAAAAAACCAGTTTAAAAAATTTAAACCTGTCAGGCCCACGAACTAAGTCAATCAGTCAAACTTGTGAATAGGTCCATAGATTTTATAAAGTTTAATAACATAACATTTTTTTAAACTATTTTTTTAACTATATGAGAAAAAAAATAGACGATAAAAAAGTCAAGTTCAATTAAAAAAACACCTCGCCAAATTCGTAAACCAGGGCAACCCGGGTTACCCTGACAAACTCGCAAACCATGCTAACCTTATAGAAAGGAAAAATAAAAAGAAACAAATTATGAAGCTGGATTCTCAACCATTCCAATATTAAAAGATGAAATTGATAAAAAAAAAATTGAAAACAAATCATGACAAAAATTCAAAAACATAAAGAAAAAAGAAAGAAAGCAAAATACCATAGATTACTATTGTCATTTATAGTGCAATGTGTGTGGTTGAATAACGTTTTCCTTACACCCTTTAATTTATGTTACTTTATAAGGTTTAATAACATGATTTTTCTCAAAAACTATTTTTTAACTATATGAGAAAGAAAATAGACTATAAAATAAAGTTAAGTTCAAAGAAAAAAAAAGACAACCCACCAAACTCGTAAACTAGAGCAACCCGAGTTACCTTGGCAAACCTGTAAACCACGTTAATCTCATGTAAAAGAAAAATAAAAAGAAGCAAATTACGAAGCTAAATTCTTAACAATCTCGACAAAAATAGATTTAAAAAAATCACAATAAAAATTCGAAAACAAAAAAAAAAGGAAAGCAAAGCACCGTGGATTATTTATTGTGCAACTATTTTTTTGCAATTCTTTTTATTATTTATTGATGTGAAACATTAATTAAAAAAAATATTAGACCTGGTTGACTTCTTAACACGAATCAGTGATTTGACAGGTTATTATACCACATTCGAGGTTTTTTAATGCATTTCCCCTTTAAAATTTTAAAAAAATAAAATTTAACCCTTTGTTAACATTAATTTTTTTTTATTTAACCTAAAATTAAAAAAAATGCAATTTCATCATATTTTTTTTCACCTCCCTTCAAACAATTATGCCTATTTGGGATTATCTTTAGTCCTAGGTTTTAAATTTCATTGTTAATTAAAGTTGATTGAAATCAACATGACATGACATATTTTTTAACTTAAATTCTTTTATAACTCTTCTATTTAGTTATAGAGTTATCTGATTTGTGATCAATTAAGACCCAATAAAGATCCAACTGAGAAGAAAATAAAGGAAGAAAAAAAAGGAACAAATTATACAGTTGGATCAACTCATCATGGTCATGTCAATGATCCAAGTTGTAAAGTTTGTGTATTAACCCGGGTTGATACATTTTTTCATCCTCTTTTCATTTTAGTCCCTATTTTTTTTTCTCCGATTTAATCCTTTGGCAGTTCTTTGCTTTTACGTTTAAGTTATGGTTAAACAAGACTAAAATGAAAAAGATATTTATTTATAATCAAATCATCATTTAAGTGAGGCAAATAATTTATTGTTTGCTCGCTTTGTCGGACAAGCAATACCAACTTTTTTTTCTTCCATTTATTAATTCTTATGGTGATTGATTAATTTATTTTGATACATTAATTGAGTTTTTAATTATTATTTCAAATATTTCATCATATAAAGGTAAAAATAACTATATATATATATATATATTTAATGAAATTATTTGATTTTTATGTGACCTGTAATGAAGCGCGGTCCAAAACCTGAGTATAACCTATGCTTTATGGAGTGCAAAATTTCGAATTAATCTTGGAAGTGAAAAAAAGAAGTGTGTATGTAGGACAAAAAAAAGGAGCAAAACCTATTTTGTATCATCGTTATAAATTTTGTTTATGGATCATGATTTTCTTATAATTTATTCTTATATCAGTGTTCTTATGAAATAACTTATTATTTTATCTAATATTTTCTTAATAACATGTAAAAATTATCAGAAGCTGTATATTAGATGACAATACTTCATATTTTGAGATCATTTGTGTTTGAGAATAAGGTGCAGTGAGATAAAATTAAGTGTTTTTTAAGTATAATTTTTTTAAAATATAAAATCACACTTTATCAAGGTAATATTTGGTATCGTGATAACGATTGTTTTTTAAAATATTTTTTGTTTAAAAATATATCAAAATAATATTTTTTAAAAAATTTAATTTTAACATCAACACATCAAAGCAATTAAAAAAAATAAAAAAAAATATATTTTTTAAAAAATTTTAGTTTTTTTGAAAAGTGCGGCGTGGCCGCGTAAACAACCATGATCTAAAAGCTAAAAATACATGTTTTTTGTTATTTTTTTGTGTGGATTCCACTGAGAAAACCTAACCACACCTCAATCACAAACACATATAGTGCTTGACATTGTGTCAATAATTATTTTTCAAAGTACTTTTTGCTTGAAAATGTATCAAAATAATATTTTTATTATGATTTTTAACATTCGTACATCAAAATAATAAAAAAAACATAAAAAAATTAATTTAAAGCAAAAAAAATCTTAAAATTTTTGAAAAAAACATGGCATGGCTTCAAAAATAAACAGGAACTTATGTGTTTGATATTGTAGTATATAATACTTTTTAAAAATGATTTTTCTCTTAAAAATGTATTATAATAAATTTTTTCATATATATTTTTTATTTTTTATATCATTATATCAAAACTATAAATAAATATAAAAAATTCATTAATTTAATATTTTTTAAAATAAAATACACTTTTAAAATTATATAAAAAAACAAAAATCAACACACTCCCAAACACTGACATTGTACTGCGCCTGTAGTGACTTTTAAAAGCATCAAATAAAATTAATGTCTATATTTTTATTTTCTTAATAATTCTAACATTAAGAAATTAGAATAAAAAAATCGCTCTCAACTACATTTCATTAGAATATATGGAAGAACACAACCAAGACTTAATCAAACGACGCAGTTTATATAATAAAGTGAAGAGCGAGTCCAGTCCAGCTCAGACTGGGTTGGCAATATCATTATCAAGTGGCATTGGCCGCTCTACTTGTTGTGGGACCCTTTTAATACAAAATGCAGACATTGATTGATTTCCTGCATGGTTTACACATGTCCACCACAAGATCCTTCCTCTCTCTCTACAGTACACCCAAGGAGCTAAAAAAAGTTACCATATAAACAGCCAAGTAAGACACACCTGAGTCTTTTACTCTCTCTGTATTTCCCTTTCCTGTCCACGGTGAAAATTTCTCACCTCTTTCTGTGCACAACCACTACCTTATTTTTCACAAAAAAAAAATCATTTTTTTTTAATAAAATTAAATAATTTTTAATATTTTCTTTTATTTATATAACTTGATAATTGAATTTGAATGGGAAGAGAGGAAGTTAAAATTAAAAGCCTCAGACAACCTGACAATTATTTTGTTCTTGTTAAGTTATATTTGGTATTTTTATAAATTTTTCAACTTTCTAGTTTAAATTAATTTTTTTAAAATATTTTTAATGGTATAAATAAATTTTAAAAAATAAAAAATATTATTATTTTAATATATTTTTAAATAAAAAATACTTTAAAAATAATATAGCTATAATAGCAACTAGCCACTAGCAAGAAATATGCAAGGAAAGAGAAAATAACATGGTAAATAAAAATTAAGAGCACTTTTGTCTTTACATCCTGCAAGATTTCACAAAGATAGTTCTGTTGTCCAGAGAGAGAGAGAGAGGACTAGTGAGTTGCAAACCCTTTTATTTTTTTATTAATATTATTTTTTGATAAATATTATTAGGAGTATTAATAAATAATTGTTTTTGTTTTTGTTGGGGGAGATTATTATTACAAAACTCACTCCTCCTTTATTGATGGTATTGTGTTTCTCCCTTTTCTTCTGCAACAAAACCCTTACCTTTCTTTCCTTGCCTTTTCTTTTTCCAGTCTTAATATTCTTTTGTTTGTTCAAAAAAGAAACAAAAAACAAAAAAACAAAAAAATCTCACAAAAGCAAACCAAAAAATCCATGTCAGGCTTGTATAATCCCAGCTTTTCACCTGCAAGAGCTGCTTCTCCTCAGATTAGAAGCACCCCAGATGTTGACAGGTAAGCAAGCTTAGCTACTTCTCTCTGTAAACCCCATCATTTCTTTCTCACAAAAGAAGGGAAAAGACTCAGTCTTTTTACTTATTTTTGTTCAATTTTGTATTGTCTGTGTAGAGACTTGTGTTGTTTTGATCTGTTTTGATTGTTACTCTCCTTTTGCAGTCAGTACTTGTCAGAGTTATTAGCAGAACATCAAAAGCTTGGACCTTTCATGCAAATTCTTCCAATATGTAGCCGCCTGTTAAATCAAGGTTCACTTCTTAGTCTTTCATTTTTGGATCTAGTTTTTTTCTGGATTTTTTGTTGGTTTATTTTCTCCTTTTAAGCTAACATGTTCTTTGATTTCATCACTCTGGTTTTTCAATATGCTTCTTTGTGTGTTTAGATGTGTTTGACTGTTCTTACCATCTGATTTTCACTGTTATCTACTTTGGTTAGTGTATCGAATGTGCATTTTTTTATCATCTCACTCTGATTGTGAGACTGTGTTAGTAATCTTGTTGGCTGGATGGCTAGGAAGTAGTTGTTTTCAGTTCATTTGGTAATAGCAATTTAACATCTCCAGTCTGGTTCAGGCAGCATTGCAGCATGAACTTGGACACCATCTAAAAGCCTTAGGCTGGATTAATCTTGAGTGCATGAAAATAGGCATATACTTATATAAAAGAGTTAGTCTTAACTAATTATAGGTTGTTTCTCTGAATCACTAAACATGTACGGTTATGAGAAGGAAGAAAAACAATAAAGACCGTTGTTGTTCAATATTTCATGTCTGCAGTTTCTGTCAGCATAAAATGTTTATACTAGTTTGTGTCAGACATTAAATTGTGTGCACGATCTGTGTTTGGCAAATTTGAGAGCTTTTAAGTTCTTGCGCAGGAATTTGTAACTGGTTTGCAGTGATTCTGTAGAGGAAATTGTTACAGGCACATGAAATGTGTGAATAGCTGTCTTCTGTTGGCCCCCTTTCTGATTTGAAGTTTAATTTTTTTTAACTTTTCGACCAAAAGTTTTCATGGTATTATCATTGTATCAGAGATACAACTTATGTGATGCATTCATTTTGCTCTTCTTCTTCTTCTTCTTCTTCACTTTTGCTTTGTGTTCCAGCTATTTTTTTGGTTACCTTCTTTCCTTTTTCTTACGGCCTCAATTCTTCATTTAGTGATGTTTCGTTTTAAGATCACCCTGGATCTCTCTCTTAAATAAATACTCTTTTTATGTGTAGAAATTTTCCGGGTATCAGGAATGATGTCCAACCAAGGATTTGGAGACTTTGACAGACTACGGCATAGAAGTCCCAGCCCAATGGCTTCTTCGAACCTTATCTCCAATGTTGGTGGGACGGGTTTAGGTGGCTGGAATGGTCTTCCTCAGGAGGTAATTGCTTCTTTTGTTATCAAATTTGGATCCCATTTTTCTTCCCTTATTTTCCTTTAACATTTTAGTTATCTATTTGGATCCCACTTTAACTTGGTATTCGGGTGTCATTCCTGCCTGTATTTCAGGTAGATGAGGTGACTAGTGAAAAGGTTTGAATTTTCATTTTTCAATGGATGTTACTAAAACTTCTCGTGAAAAATGTTTTCTGGATTTTAATAGCATTGCAAGATGCTAGAATGTCACCAAGAAGTAGTTTTTTTGTGTAGGATTGATTTAACTTCATTTTCTGCTTTTTTCTTCTTCATAAATTTCATGTGTTTGGTAATGCGGTGCATAATGCTTTTCAAAAGTGCTTTTCAATTGAAAATGCATCAAAATGATGTTTTTTCAATTATTTTTTCATTTTTGATATCATCTCATCAAAACCATTGAAAAACACCTAAAAAGGCATTAATTTAATGCCTTTTTAGGTAAAAAGCAGTCTAAAAAGCAATTCCAATCACAAAAACAAACACTTCCGAAGAATGTAAAGAAGCATTCTTGCTGGATTTTGAGATTTCCCTTTTCCATGCGTATTTTTCTATAGCTTTTTGTTGCTATTGTTTTGAACATTTGATATGCTACCAAGAAGAGGATATTTTAGTGCATTAGTGACTAATTTGATGACTTTTTTTCTTGAGAAATCAGTAGTAGAGAGACATGGACTTACTGGCTGTTTCAATGCCTTAATTTATTATTATTATTATGTTTTTCCCATAAGCTAAAGAAACTTTTTCCCTAAAGTGTATGGAACAAGTGTTCTTGTGTCATCTTTAGCAAAACTCTTAGTTCAATAATCTTATCGGGAGAACCTAAATTACTTTTGTGTACCTTATCTAGTTTTAAGTTCCTCAATCTGAACCATTTCTTCAGGTGTTGTACCAACTGCATCTTGAGTATTTTGCCATGCATTTAAAATTGGAGTGCAAACCATTTATTTCCATGGCATGAGGTTGAAATTGGACTCAAGCTTTTCACATATGAAAAGGGACCCAGCTGATAGTTTGCACCATGTCATGCCAAAAAGCCCATAAGAGCTCATCTTACATGGACTTTGACATTGTATGTTCCAGGTTTATGCATACTTCAAATGCTGAGAAGCTCAGAGACAGCATGATAGGCATGATTCTTCTTAATGATTAGACCCGGGCCAATAACTTTTCATGTTGCACCAAGTTTACTAGCACCTGTGAAATCCACATTTAAAATTTTCCTCAACAAGTTGATGACCTGAATGTCAGAATTGTGTGTCCCAACTATTTCACTTTTAATGTTGGTAGAAATATGTGAAAGTGGTTACGGTATATTACTGTTCAATTTGAGATAACTGAAAACTGATCTTAGCTTTCATACTATCAAAGTCAAATTCCACTGTGAAAGCAGTCGCCTGGAAATAAGTTCAAATTAAGACAGAAAGCATCTCCCAGCTGCTATGCTATTGTAATCAAAAGATCGTGCTGCCTATGAAAATTGTGGTTGTTCGAGGAAGGAAAATCCAACATGCTTAAAATGTCAAATATTCTGTTGAATAACTGTTTTATTGTGATCACTTGCATGCTTAACACTCCTTTTCACATCTGTTTTCACAAATTAGCTTTCATCTTAATATTCTTGATCCAAATGAGGATTCATTCTCTAAATCCAAACTTTCATAAGTTTGTAGTATAATTATAAAAAGTGAGGATAGCAAATAAGTCTATCATAATTTTGGCAAGGGGTCATCTTACTATTTGGTTATATAACCTAAGGTCTGTAATAGGTTGATAACAAGTGTCATTAGTTTAACATGCTGTGGTTAATAACAGAGCTGCTGTCTTTTCTTTCCCACTTTAATTTTTTTTTTATCAGTGGTATGATAGCTAGTGTTATAGGTTCACTACTAATTTGATGACTTGGAGAAGCTTTAGATTGAAGAGGATATTTTGTCTAGTTCAATTTATTATTTCTGTTAACAATTTTGATAACAATCCTTTGTGCTTCCACTTCTGTGGCGCGCTGATATTGTTAAATTCTTCATGCAGAGATTAAGTGGACCTCCTGGAATGACTATGGACTGGCAAGGTGCACCTGCAAGCCCTAGTTCATTTACCGTGAAGAGAATTTTGCGTTTGGAAATTCCAGTAGATACTTATCCAAATGTATGTATTGCAAGTTGCACCAAGTTCTGGTGCTGTCCTGTTAAATTTTACTGGTTGAGCATATCTTCACAATTTCCTTTAATGAAATAGAATTGTTAAGTGGTAACATTTGCTGGCTTCTTCTTTATTTTAGTTCAATTTTGTTGGGCGACTTCTGGGCCCTAGAGGCAATTCACTGAAACGGGTAGAAGCTACCACAGGTTGCCGGGTGTACATTAGAGGGAAAGGATCAATCAAGGATCCAGACAAGGTAGTGCTAACCTACACACTCCTTCTCACTTTAGTGCTACTGAAATCTGTTTTTTTTTTTCCCTGTAATGAATGATGATACAGCCAAAACTGATTGATCTTACCAGTAGAATCTTATCCTTTCTAATGCCTTTTGAGTTTGCTCCTAATTATTTTCATCCGGTTCCATCCTGAAGGAAGAGAAGCTAAAGGGTAGACCGGGCTATGAGCACTTGAATGATCCACTTCACATCTTAATCGAGGCCGACTTACCTGCCAGCATTGTTGACATAAGACTCAGACAGGCACAAGAAATTATAGAAGAACTGCTCAAACCCGTGGTATCTGCCTCCTTTCTTCACACTTTTGTTTAAAAGTTTCATGAAATTCTAATTTTTTTATCACTATGGTGTGCTGGCGATCTTTTGTATGCTTTGTGCTACAATTTAGTGTTTAGCTGCAAATCTAATAATTGGAGCCTGTTCATCCTCTTTGGTAAATGGTAGTCCTTCCAAGGCTTTAGTCTGTCTGGGAACAAATGTGATGGCAAACAAGTTGAGAGTTCTGTGTTTCATGCCAATGTAGGTTTTCAGTTCATATTCAAGGTTTGTGGACCGAATTAATATTATTGCTCTCAAATCTGGAGGAACTAGGTTCTTGCATTTGCTGTTAAAAAGTGAAGAGGAGCTTTCTTGAAGGTTGAGATATGAAGCTTTTAGTTGAAGATATCACCCTCTTCTGCTTTAGAAACTGTATTCTTATTGCAAATATATTCTGTTGTTTCAGTAACCATAAAAATTTATCCTTTCTAGAAGTTGTTTCCCTTGATGCCTTTGAAGATATCAGGTTGGAAATAAGTGAAACATGAGTGTCCACCAACGGCGTTCTGGCTCATGACATCTTTTAGCTCCTCTGACACAAGCAGTAGAGATAGGCTGTCCCCCTTCTTCGTGTTCTTCTTATGCATTTCATCCCCCCTGCCCCTTTTAGTGGGACTTAAACCTGAAGAGCATTTCCTTTCCCCTTGGTTCTGTAAAATAATTATTTTTCTCTGCAGGACGAGTCACAAGATTTTATTAAGAGGCAGCAGTTGCGCGAGCTAGCGATGCTAAATTCAAATTTCAGAGAAGAGAGTCCAGGGCCAAGTGGCAGTGTCTCTCCTTTCAATACAAGTGGAATGAAACGCGCGAAAACAGGACGCTGATGAGAGCTCATGTGCACTCCTACTCCTGTCTGAACTGGTTTATATCAGAAACTCCTGCCCAGAGTATGCCATCCAACACATCTCAATTCAGCACAGTTTTACAAAGATATTAGGCTAACAGTCTTGCTGGTGCTCGTTCTGGTGGGGGGGTTTCTCTTATTTTTTGTTTCTTCTTCTTCTTCTTTTCCCCTAGACAAAAGGGACCAAAATGGATAACATTAAATGAAAAAAGGAAAAAAAAAAAGAATTATATAGTTGTTTCTTGAGTTAGGTTTGCTAAGGTCATCTTTTTTGTGTAAAACTTAATATATTCATTGCATTTATTCTTGTGGTTGTAACCTTGAGGAGTGTGGAATATATATCAATGTTGTAAGTGTTAGATGGATCTGAGTTTTGTAGGTGTCATTTTTTACTAGTGTGATAAATTATTGACTTTTGAGTATTTATGGTCCCCCTTCTTTGTCTTTTCTTTGTCTAGAGTATTCCATTCTTTTGCCAGAGGCTCCACTATATTTGGAATGATGTGGAACAAAACTAGCAAAGCTAATGCCATAGTCCAACCATTTGACAATATATATATATATAAAGCTCAGGGTAGATATGCATGATGTCATTTAAAGAGATGCTGAGCTTGACGACCATTGCAAAGATTAATTGCTGATACAACTCGCTCTACCAGTACTTGCTCTTCCATGTGCCACCTCTCCTGTCTTTAAATAAGATGGCTTTGCATCGAATCCTTGCTCGCCTGTCTTGGTAGTAGGATTTTGTCATGTAAGTGTCTGTTTGGCGGTCGCCGGCAAAATGCACACCGCACCAGTATCAGGGATGATGGGAGCTATTGTTGTGCCTGCAGCATGATCTGTTGGATTATTTGAATCAGACTTTTAACTTATTTCCAACCTTTTCTTCTTGTTTTTGTTTATATCAAGTATTAAAATTGTGAAATAAAATCTCTAATTTGGAGTCCAAATAAAGAAAGAAAGAAAGCATTTGGAGTGAAGGGTCTTCTTTTAATCTATTTTTAAATGGTTTTTTAATTTGATGAATATAGTTAAGACAAGAGAGACATATCTCCTCATTTCTACCTATTTAGTGTGTGTTTGGTTTTAAGAGGGAGTATTCGGTTGAAATTATATAAATTTAGTCTCTGTTGATTAATTAAAAACTTTTAAATATATAATTGAGGCAAAAGAGAGATTGCATCTTGGCATTTAGGGTTCTAGATTTTAGTTTTCAAAATCTAAGCCATTATCTTCGTACATTTTTTTAAAAAAACTGAAAGCCAAGGTGAATTCATAGTGTCACTAGATACATCATTATTCACTATAATAATATAATTATTATTTTTCCCTTTCAATGAAAAATCAATGAACTTGTTACTGTGGATGATTAATCATTTTTAAATTAATTGGGGATGATTTGGTCTTTTGATTTTTCAAAAGCAAAAATTATATTATCCTAAAAAGCAAATTTTGTTAGAAAGTTGATCGGGAACAATTCAGTCTTTTTATATTTTGGAAGCACAATGTAAAAATTATTATACCCTTGAAAATAAAAATTTCCAAACTTACAACCAAAGGGCATTTTTATATTTTTAAATTGATTTTTTAGTAATTAACAAGTTCACATAGGGGCAATTTGGTCTTTTCCTAGATTAAGATATTAATTTAAAAAGAAAAGTGGCTGCCATGTATGACGCACATGCTAGCGAGTGAGCAATGCTCCCAAGCACCTTACTGTAATCTTCTTGATGGTCTTCTTGATGGTGTGACATGTGTACATGACAACGTAGTTGTTAACCTTAAATGTAATTTTTTCTTCTCCTCTTTTTTTTTTTTTTTTGCCAAAATATAAAGATATCCTTTTATTTATTTACTTTTATCCAATTTGATCATTATTTTTTTATTGCTATTTATTTTTTTTAATTTTTTTTGATTGAATTTTTTTCAATTTCATCCTTCATTTAGTTTCATTTAATTTTTATATCAAATTTGATCTTCATTCTTTTAATTATTTTCCTAACAAAAAATTATTTTCAATTTCATCCCTCAATATTTGATTTCAAATTATTTTATATCAAATTTAGTCCCTATTGTTTTTATCTTTTTTTTTTATTGCCTTTTCTTTTTCTTTTATTTTTATTTTTATTAGGTCATTCCAATCATATGCTCATGGTTACAAGGTTAACGGTTTAACCTTGGTTGACTTGTATCTTTTTTCTTTCTCATTTTTTTTTCAATTTTCCCCTTAAATATTAAGTTGTTTGATAACTAAACTTTATAGTTTTATTTCATTTGCTTTTGACAGGGTAATCTCGATATCATAACTAGGTCACAGATTTGACTTGCTAATCCGAATGGGCTCGAGTAAAGTTTTGTTTTTTAAAAAACTTTTTAAGTTGTCATTTTTTTATATCAATTTAGCTTTTTATTTGTATTTTTTAAATTAATCATGTTTATTAAATCAAATCAAATCAACGAGTCTTATTTTTCTTTTGTTTTTTTAAATACTTGTATAGTGTTGATATATTTTTTTTAAATTAGAAAAAAATTGGATTTGTCCACTGTTGTCCTATCTAGTTAAATAATATAATACTAGCTATTTAACCCGTGCTTCGTTGAGGGTTATAATTTTTTTTCAAAAAAAGACCAGGTATACAGATTGCTTCAAAGTGTTTTTTTTTACATGAAAAATTCAAAGTGTAAATTGAAAAGCCTATGCAATCATGTAACTAAATAAAATCGATAACTATTTATGTAAATAAAAAAAGTCGCTAACAATAACCAAGAAACAAACTGCAAAAATGAGATATTTACCCGATTGTGTTTATATTTATTTAAATAAATAAAACATAAATCCACCCTAAAAAAATCATTACATAAACAATCAATACAAATGAAACTAACTGAATAAACTCAAACCATAACAAATATTACATAAGGTCAAAGACATCAACAAAATGTAAGAATTGAACACCTTCCGATATGATGAAAAGATATAAAAAAGTCTCGAGTGTACTCAACAGCCAACCTAGGTCAACAAATCAAATACATGATCTAGAACATTAAATTGAGATGACCCCATTAATAGGATACTAGAAAAAATACCGGCAAAAAATATTTGAAAAAAATGCTTTAAAAAAAGACCAAAGTTGACTTGAGCTAATTTTTCAGATTTATGACTCAGGTCATGAGACTGAGATGACCCCATTAAAGGTAAACCTGAAAAAACCAAGAAGCAAGATTTTTAATCAAACAAATATTGAAGGATAAAATTGAAAAAAAAATCAATAAAAAACAATGCAAAACAAAACAAATAGAAATTAAAAGAATTGAGACTAAATTTAACATAAAAATTAAATAAAATTAAATGTTTAGGGATGAAATTAAAAAAATATCAATTAAAAAATGATTAAAAAAATAGCAATTGAAATAATTAGGACCAGATTTGACATAAAAATTAAAAGAAAATAAATGCTCAAGGATGAAATTGACAAAAAAATCAATTCAAAAAATGATTCAAAATAAAAAAATAGCAATTAAAAGAATGAGGATCAAATTTGATAAAAAATTAACAAAATCAAACCACCAGAGATGAAATACAAAATAAAATCCAATTAAATATAATCAATGTAAATAAAACAATTATGATTAAGAGAAGAATAACTAAATCAAAAGAAAAAAGAAATTGAAGAGTTGATATAATTTTTTGCAAGGCTAGCATGGAATCTAAGGAAGAAATAGAATGAAAAGAAAGAAAGAAAAAAAGATAAGAACATTAGCGTTAAATTAGAACCAACCACCATACACGTGCTACCCAAGAAGAAAGAGAATGCCAAAAGAAATTTAATGATGCGGCGGAATCACAATTCAAACCACCAAAGTTAGTCACACGCGTCGCCCGAAGACGGTAGAGCAGTTGACACGTGCGAGACACACGCCAACATCCTTTTTTTTATTTGTACAAAAATAAAAAAGCCCCCGTACTAAACAATAATAACAAAAAAACTGTTATGAAATTACAACCAAACCCCTAAAATCAATGATAAAAAAATTGAATGGCAAGGATAATGGAGTGATCACACTATTAATTAATTTGAAAAAAAAACCAAAATATTTCTAGGACTAAATAACAACAATAAAAAATCATTATGAAATTACAATCAAATTTTTAAAGCCGAGACTAATAAATTTTAATAATAATTAGAGAAATGAAGTAATTTAACCATTCATTAAAAAATTAAAATTAATAGAAGACCCTGAATCAAAGGTTTTTGTTGTTAATTTTTTAAAAGTAATATAATAATTATATTATTATAAAGTTTTAAAAAATATTATTAACTTCAAATAAATAAAAAAATGATAAATTAATCATATATAAAGATCGTTTTACTCAAGTAAAATCTTATAAATATAAAAGATAAAATGATAATTTCACTATAATCAAGACATTTTATTATGAATAAAGCTATATGGTAACATCTACACGATTTATTTTTTTTAATAAATAAATAAATAAAATCCTAACTACCTCATTCACCTGCTCTCCTTCCCTCCCTCCCTCCCTTCCAACAGGCAGCAGCAGCGGCAGCCCCTTTTCTCCGCGCCATCTCTCTCTCCTTATTTTTTCTTATAAATAAATTAAACCCCCGCTGATTTTATCAGCTAATCTCCTTCCCTGTGTCAGGTACAATTTTTAATTTATTTTTTATTAAAATATTCAAGATCAGTCACTCTAGATCTGTAAATTATCATTTTCATCCTCCTTTAATCTGTCGACCTTTCCTTTTTTTTTTTTTTTTAAGCTTAGCTCTGATTGAAAATCAGAAAAAAATGGAAACGGCAGCAGCCCAGCTCCGAATCTCTGCATTTTCAAGACAATACATTACTAATTACACCACCCCCAGATTCCCAAACCCTAATTCTCCTTCTCTCTCTTTCCCCTTTGCCACCCCTCTTAACCCCTCTCTCCGCCTCCTCCCTTCCAAACCACCCACCCCCTCCAATGCCGGAGGCGGTGGAACCGGAGGAACCTTCGGTGGAAACGGTGGAGATGGTGGAAACTGGAGTGGTGGTGGTGATTCGAGCTCTGACAATTCATCGTCGTCGTCGGCGGGGTTTGGGGTTCTGGGTCTTTTTTTAAATGGGTGGAGATCACGGGTGGCGGCGGATCCGCAGTTCCCTTTTAAGGTGTTGATGGAGGAGGTTGTTGGAGTGTCTTCTTGTATTCTTGGGGATATGGCTTCGCGGCCGAATTTTGGTCTTAATGAGTTGGATTTTGTTTTTTCGACTTTGGTTGTTGGTGCTATACTCAATTTTACTTTGATGTATTTGCTTGCGCCGACCGCGGCGGCTACTAGTCAGACATTGCCTGCGATCTTCGCAAATTGTCCAACCAGTCATATGTTTGAGCCAGGTGCTTATAGTTTGATGAGTAGACTTGGTACACTTGTTTATAAAGGAATTATTTTTGCTGCTGTTGGTTTTGCTGCTGGTTTGGTAGGGACTGAGCTTTCAAATGGGTTGATTAAGATGAGGAAAAAGATGGATCCGAGCTTCGAGACGCCGAATAAACCACCTCCGACTGTTTTGAATGCCTTGACGTGGGCGATTCATATGGGGGTTAGTAGCAATCTCAGGTACCAGTCACTGAATGGGGTGGAGTTTTTGTTGGCCAACGGACTTCCTCCGTTTGCGTTTAAGTCATCGGTTGTGGTTCTTAGGTGCTTGAATAATGTTCTTGGTGGGATGACCTTTGTCATATTGGCAAGGATGACGGGGTCTCAGAGTGTTGAAGAATCGAAACCTGTTGCTGATGGTGTTAGATCGGCTGCTCTGGAGAAGGAGAAACTGCTTGATGGAGGTGAGGAGTTGCAGAGCAAACAGTCGACTTTCAAGTGATCAACTTTTTCAATTTTCACGGTTACTTTTGCTTAGGAATGCTTACTTTTGTTGTCTTTGATCCACGTTGTTCACGTGAATAAGTTTTCCAATAGAGTCTATCTAGGGTTAGTGGAAATCTTAGATGTTAGGTGCATTTGGGGGATTTTATGATCTGATGCTGGCCAAACTGAATGTGAACCTGCTGCTTGTATTCCCCTTGAAATATGTTGTTTTGCAGGAGTTTTAGGTCTAAATATCGAAGTATCACTTCAATTATAGAGGTTGAGAGTGATTGAATCATATATGTTGTCGAATTCTTTTATTTTTTATTCTGTTTAAACAAGAGGCTCATCTTTTTCATATTTGCGTGTATGATCTGTGTGTCCACCATCAGGGAAAGGAAGTTGCTTCAAGCCTTGAACAAAGCAAGGAGAACATGTTTGACGGAGAGGGGAACTAAGAACATGAACTGACCTAGATAGTATTCGTTTTCTGCTAATCTTCCCTGAGCATTGATCGTTATCATTCAAAGAGATTCTTTGGCAATTGCTAAGTTGGTGGGGCAAGCAAGAAGTCATGGACCTTTGATGGTGGTGTTGGTGAGAGAAAAGAAACTAAATGCCCTCTGTGCGTCCATGATGGAAAAGAGTCTTTCTTTCCCTTTTGTGTCTCTTTCACAACACTGTTTTTCGATCTGCATTGAAAACATAGATTTCTCACTCTCTTCAACACAAGGGTGAAGTGATGGGTCAAGGCAAAAGAATTACAGCATCTATATATTCATTCTAGATGCAGTGAAACTTCATCATCAAGTTATAAATGTGCCCATCTACAAGCAGAAGTACAGAACACGCCTGATACATGCACGCATCCAACCATAGATTCTTTCTCATAGGAGCTCTTGTCTCTGTAATAAATAGTCTCTCAAACAGTGAATCAGACCACTGTAATCAGCCAACTCCACAAACATTTCTTTCTTCTCCGAGGAAAATTTGAATAGAAAAATTTAAAATTGATGAAAAAAATTATTGTACAACGTGAGAGGACACATCCTCCACCATATCTTTCCTTTATATCTCCTCTTATCCACATACTCTACTCTACAAGTTATCTATGCATGCTTGTGTCTATCATTTGTGTCAAAATGCTAGCTGCAGCATATGCATGCCACCTCTGCCACTGAATATAACAGGAGATCATCTCATCTGACAGCTTCAGGAGCAGAATTGCAATAAGGAGTGTGCAAGCAAACCAGCTTAGTGCACATTAAACATAAACTAGCAAACCCCACTCCAACTGCCAACCCGAAACCCCCTCTCCGCGTATCCAACCTTACTCCTCTTCTAATTATGCTTCCAAAGCTAGGGAGCAATCCACCACAAGCGAAGACCATCACATGATCCAGACCACTGTAGTCAATTCTTGCAAGTATTGCTCCTATAGCAGATATTGGACCCACAAACCCAATTAAAGTTGCCGCTGCTAGGGCACTATGCCAGCTATCAGTAGCACCGAAGATGCAGCTAGCAACAGCTGCACCGCGAGGGAGTCCATGTAGCGAGACAGGAAGGACCATGTGCCGACCAAGTCCATAAGCTTCTGGTGCAGCCACTCCTAATGCAAGCCCCTCAGCCAATGCATGAAAGGCAACCGCTCCACAGGACAAGAAAGACTGAAGTGTGTGAACACTCACCGGAAAGCCCGTTACTGTTGGTAAATTGTTCACTGATGCCTTTTTGCGACCTGCAATTTTCAAAATGCTGGAGCTTGAAACATGGACAAATGCTGCTCCCAGTGCAAGCAAAGATATGAGGGGGAAAAACCCCATCTTTGAAGACACAAGTAGCTGCAGAGGTCGCCACGCAGTAAGGACAAAGGCAATGCCAGATGCAGCACCCATGAGGAGGGCATGCTGAAGATGGAATGCAAGAGCAAATACAACAAGAATGAAGCCACCAAGCAATGGCCCAAGACCAAAAAGCAATGAAACAAAGAAGCCTGAAGCATCTTCTGAACTGCAATATACAGAAATGACAGAAACTAGAAATGGTAGACATGTTTCAAACAAAAGATTATTGGAAGCTATCTAATTAATCAATGAACAATGGTAATATATGTGAAGGACCAGGAAAAAACCAAAGAGAACGAACTAGTAAAACATAAATATTCTTGCTATCTTCCAACACAGTTCTTGCCTCTTTCTAGACGTGCACGTGCATTTATCATGTATCGACTCCCATGCATGTACCACGTCTTTGGTAAGAATAGCAGGGGTGCAGGTTTGTGATGGGTTAGTCAATGTATATACATAGAGGCTTAAGTCAAGGATTTTGAATGCTCAATGCAAAGACCTAATCTAATCCAAAATGTATTGAGCCAAGTATTCATATATTCAGAGATACAACAAATTACCTTGAAAGCGTCAGGAAGCACTTCCGCAACAACCATCCAGATCATACATCCAGCAGCAAAGCCCATGCAGAAAGGAAGGAACTTGCTAAATGCATCAGCACACATGAATGCAGGAACAGCTACGATGGGCTGTCATAAAGTAAACGACCAATAATCAAGAATGCTGACAACGTTCATATTAAAATACTGTTAACCCCATAACCAATCATTATTTGCATATCTTTTGTTACTTCAAAGAGAATTTTTTCCAGATGGACCAAATTCTTGTTGTATATTTTCCCATTTTCATGATCTGAATATAAGCTTGCTGGGTATCAAGATCTCAAGTCTTACACGATCAAGATTTAAATAAATAAACCTCAAAAAGGGCTCTCAATTCTCTTTCCCTATATGCAAAAGATCAATTTTGCATCACAAAGGGGTACTCTGGAAGGAAAATAAATGACCTTGTAAAAATGTAGAGTCTTGCTCCCCTCGCACACGCAAAGTTGTTGGATAAAAGGTTCCAATTACTTGTTAGTGTGAATTCCTCACCCTCAACCAGGAACCTTCTAAGATTTGCCATATCTCTTTCCTGACACTGTCCTTAGGTTGGGTTGGTGTTCTTGTCCAACCCATATCTTGATCCTCATTTTCCAAAAGTGAAGGAAGGACCAAAGTAGAACAAATCAATCAATGAGGTTGGATGTGAACAAACCAATTCGTACACTTCTGAACCACAAGCAGTTAATACAATCAAGATTCGTCCAACAAAGGTAACATTATGGCCAACAACAAACCTCAAATACAAAACTGATTTTGATAATGGTGGGTCCTCCAAGCCCTTACCAATCTAGCAGAAGCATTGTTAGGAAGCATACAAATCTAAAAGAGACGAGGAAGTTCTCTGAGGCTTATCCTAATGATAAATGCATGTTACTTTTAAAAATGTTGCTTCTATGATTTGCTTTTTTCTTGTTTTCATAGTAATGATTCATAAGGTTCATAAAGTGATCTCAGCATAGATTAGCTCTCTTGAGGTGAGTTATACATGTGTACTTTATCAAGTCTGATGCACTACCTGAGGCAAGGATGTGATTACACTCCACAACATTGCATTTTGCGGGGAAAAACCCTTCGATGCAAGCATCATGCTCACAGCTAGCCCCTCTGGTATGTTGTGCACAGCTATGGCCAAAGTTACCAAAAGCCCTTGAGAAAAGCCTTTTGAGCCAGCAAAAGAGACACCAACACCAGAACCCTCCCCAAATGAATGGAGAGTCATGATTCCGATAACAAGAACAACTTTAGTTGCATCAGCACCTGTAATGTCTAACATGCTTACTTCCCCGTATTGTTCAAGAAACTGAAACAAGAAATCATGTGCATCATAACAAGATATCAACAACAAAGAACATGCGAACACGTACACATGTTAATTATATATGCAAATATGACAATCCAAACAAACATTTAAACTGAAGCCACAGCATAGAAGCAATAAACATACACGAACAAAATTGTTTGCTAATTTTCAAAAAATGTACGTATAAACTTCTCTGAGGGTTCCCTAGCTGGACTCTGTGTCAAAGTCCCAAATAAAGTGTCATATATGAGAAAGGAATAGGAACCTTATCAACACCTACTGAATGTATGTTCTCATCACTAGACAAACAGGAATAAGAACCAAAGATGTATGCCTTCTATGAAACATTGGAAAAGGGAACGGAAGTATGATGTATCCCAACCCATACTAAAGAAAGAGCTAAAAGCCCAGAAACAGAAAATCAGTTTTAGATGGAAGAAGAAAACTTCATATTTAAATCTGAAAGAGCAGATTCATTACCTTCTTGCACAGCAAAATGAAAATTCCACCAGATAAAATCCCAATCACAACCCAACTGCCAGCACCATGGCCTTGCCCTTCCCGTATGAGGTCAAAGCTAGCAGCCAGCATAACACCAGCAGCCGTCCCACCGCACAATCCTTCCCAATGAGGATCTAGCTCCACAAAAAAGAACGGGACAGCACCTAAACCAGTGGCAGCAGCCATGGCCAACGTAAATAATGCAACTGTAGATATCGAGACTCTGTTATAACCACCCTTTCTCTCCTCCAACCCATCACTTGTACCCTCAAAATCAACTGCATTTTCTGTACCACTTCCATCTATAACACTACTTCTCACATTTTTATGAGGAGCCGACCTTAACCTTTCAGAATTATCACTATCAGATTCTGCCAAAATGCATGCAAAGAGAACTACAGAGAGCAGAAAAAACAGGGGAGCTTGTTTTAATATGAACCTCATGGTACTTTGCATGCAACCCTAAGAAAACTCACCTCCTTACCCTGTACACCTAACTCCTATACCAACTTGGCAATTACACTCTTAAGAGTTTCATTCCAGAAATTTCTGAATACAATCAATTAAGTTCCCAGATTGGCTTAACAATACACAACAATACTGTCCGAGCTGTGCCAGGAACTGTGCTTGTTGCTGCCGAAAGTTAAAGAAAATTGTATAAGCCAACGCCATAATGTGAATCACAGATATTTACTGCTACAAATTACACTAGAAATTCAGATTAAAAAGAAAAGAAAAGAAAAGAAAAGAAAAGAAAAAGCAATTGAGGTGGCCTTCTAAACCCTTTCAACAGAAAATCCCTAAAAAAGCATCAATAGCAAAGAATTCAAACTTGGTAAAACAATTGAAATTATATAAATCTAAATGTGCTCTCTTGATCCTCTCTAGTCAACAATTTGATCTCTCAAGTCAACAATAAATCCAAGGGACAAGAAGATGACAGTATCAAAGTAAAGCAAATAACTTTTCAAAATCACTAGAACCCATTTGGTTCCTGTGCTGTCAAACGCCAAAAAGATGAAAAATTTCGAATTATATACAATATTCCCAATTAGGATTTTGATTGTGAGTTGCAAAGTTTTCAACTTTTTAAAAAAAACCCCCCAAAAACTCATGAATCAAATAAGGACCCCTCGATTCACAATCATATATAAGAAAAGAAACTCACCCCAAAAGATGGAAAGCGGACTTATATCAAAGAAATGGAATCAAGCGAGTGGTATTGAATTCTTGAAACAGAGACAAAGGCAGAAGAGGACAAGCTTAGATTCCTAAAGAAGAGGGATTTATAATTTTAGAATAAATCAAATGAGAGAGCACGTCGTTTTCTTATCACAACCAGCAAACCCAAATCCAAAACATAAGTAAAGTTCGCGTTACAGACATTCATACATGTGTTTATAACATCACCTCCTACTCCTTGTCTTTACACATTGCAGTTGGGTGAAATACATTCACTTAGTCCTTGTGTTTGAGTTTTTGGTCATATTCACCTTTATAGTTTCAGTTTGATCATTGTTGTCCCTGGACTTCCAGTTTTTGTTCATGTACACAAATTGTCATTTGATGCTAACATCTTTCATTGTGAAATATTAGAGTTTACTTTGAAGCTTTTGATGAAAACACTAAACAAATACGTGATAAAAAATTAAACTATCACTGCTAGTGAGCCCGTCGAAGGTGATGTTGTCTAATATTCATTATATCTGAGGTAGATTTGATAACATCAAAAAGATTAGGACTCAAATAGATAATTATGCGCTACATTAGGGCTTCCCAAAACAAGCTAGAAGTTTTACAGGGCTACGGTTGATTTTATGGTATGGATAAAATGGGCTTCTACGGTTGATTTTATATAAGAGATGAGTTTCGGTTGTCTGGCATTGGACTGCACTTCACATTGCCAGATGCAGTCCTTGCCTCTGTAACAATTTCAATGCCATTATCTTAGGTTCCATTTGAGTATTCATAAAAAAAGGTTCAATCTTGACCTGTCTGTCACAAATGAATTTGGATTTTGTGATAATTTGAACCACCTTTGGTTGTTTTTCTCAGATGCATCACATTTTTTTCAGAAAATTCCTTGAGCCCCTCCCTTAGTGCTCCGAGACGAATCCCATCTTCGACTAGGATGCTTGTTACTCCCATGTTCGAAACCTGCCATTCAAATAAATGAGATTTCCCTGAAGGGGTTACATGAACTGCTAAGAGAAACAAAACAAGAAGCAGCTATTGAAAGCTTGTTTTTACTGATTCAATGTTCCTCTCCTCGTCGTCGGAAAAAAACATCGTGCTGAAGGGTAGCCCGGTGCTCGTATGAACTATCTGGAAGTGCTCTGTCTTGTAAAACCAACTGGAAAAGATTTCCTGGATAATCAAAATAAGAATCACTCATTGCGTAAGCCTGCAAAGGGGTAATTAATTCCTAATTCATCACTTCTCATCAAAGGTAAGCACCAGCCACCCATCTAAGCTACACGAATCATGAAAATGAATATGTAGCATGACAACAACACAACATAATAAAGAGTTTCTTAAGGTTGTCGTTTTGACGAAATTCAGAGGCTTGTTACTTCAGGTGCTAAGTTCATCCTCGATCAACATAAGCTATTCTGAAAATAAAATTAACAAGAAACACCTCACAAACTCAAAGTTAGATGCTACATCTTTCTCTTTCCCGTTTAGGATTGTTCCCATGACCCTGCTAGTCACTTCTTTGACTAAAAAAACACAATAAAGATTTTGATGATTGCCGACTCAACTGCGCAACAAGCCTTGACTTGGGGTTCAGTTTTTCAAGAAATGTATCTGCTGTTGGTGATCCAGAAGCAATGGCAAGAACTAAATCAAAATTAGATTTTGTAGAAAAGAACTAAGTAAATAAATGCATATAAATAGACACAAACAGCAGATGAAGAAATCTCTTGCACTAAAGAGGCACAGACTCTTGTAAATTGTAGCAGAGACTGATGTAGCACAAGAAAATAACACGAAGAGCAAGTATCAGAATGTGAATCTAATAAGCGTTAGAACAAACTAGACACTGATGATTCCAAATGGCTAGGACATAACAAGATGAGTACAAAAGATGACAACCTAGTGCCTGGAGATACAGACTATGAGAAACCAGCAACCCAGCACCTTGAGAGTATACACTGAATTGAAAAATCAGCTGAAAGACATATTGCCAAGATGAACCTTAAATAACACAAATCACTCTCAGGGGGGACATGATTAAGTAGTGGCATTGCATGATCGCATTCATAGACCAACACCAGAATATCCTAAAAAAGTAGACAGAGGAGTAAGAGACAACAACATAAATAATAGGTAAAACCTAGCATAACCAAGAAGCACCAACCAGAGGCACTTAGAAATCACACCTCAAGCAAGATAGCAGAAACCAAAGGCACCTTGAGGTGAATGTGCCAATCAGGAACATGAAGGCGTCTCCAAGGGGCGTAGCGTGATGGCAGAGAGCTTGAGATCTGCACAGCAGGTCTCGAGTTCGAGTCAGGGTGTGCACCTCTTGTAAGAGCCTGGGACAGCTGAGGTTTTACTCACTCACCTGGGCCCACAAAGTGTGCTTTCCAAGAGGTGGGGTTTCCTCGAATCCAAAAAAAAAAAGAATGTGAAGGTGAGGAGAGAAAAATAAGAGTGGGGTTTAGGACAAGAATTTAAATTCAAGAGTTTCAAACAACATAAACCAACAAAAAAGTGAAAATAAAAAACCTAGGTAATCTAAACATTGCAAATCTATTTTCCATATCACTTGAGTAATTCCAACTCTCCATTCAAATTTAACATTAAAAATCCTATCTTGACACCAACAAACATGAAAACAAAACTACGTACAAAAGTAACAGTTTATCATTCAAATTCCCAAATAACACAAAAACAAAACAAAACATGAAAAACCCACATAGAAATAACCAAAACAAACAAGCAAACATGACAAAAAGAATACAATATTTGACATTCAAAACATTATGTTAATATGCATGTGAAAAGAAGGAAAACAAAAGAAAGGTACCAAAAAAAAGGTCAAAGTGTTAGGATCCCAACATACAACAAACAATACACAATTCAAAAGAAGGTAAACTAAGAAATAAAGCACACAAAAATTTACACAGTTCACCCAAATTTGGTTACATCCATAGGCAAGTATAGAAGAATTGTATTAAGTAATGTGAAAATTACAACTACTCTTTGTTAGTAGGAGAACAATTGAGAATCTATGTACTAATAGGAATAAACACCTCACATAAAGTCACAAATACCTTATAGTTTTATGAGATTCCTCTCCTTCACTCCTCTTCTCTTTACCCTTATGTTTCTCTCTTGTATGATGCACCAAAGACATGATATGCAACCTATTTATAAGCTGGGCATCCCATCCTCTCTTCAAAAAAAAAAAAAAAACAATAAACAAATAGTACACCAACAATTAATTAATGGTGCATCGAAAGTTGTCAATTATTAGGCAAATTTTAGTGCCAAGCATTTAATGAACGCTGCCCTCTACATTCTCCCACTTGAAGACTTTGATTTTTAATCATGTCTTTGTATTTGATCATTTGTGATTCTTCTATCCTTTCTATACTTTTCATCTTCATGTTGCCTATGAATCTGCTAGGCCATAGGAGGATCTACATCATATGTACTTATCACTATTGACTGGCTTGCTTAGAGCATCTACTAGGTTTTTCTGGTTGTGAATCTTTTGAAAACACACACTTCTATCTTCCACTACTTCATGAACAAAACAATATTGAACATTTATATGTTTTATTCTTGAATGAAACACTAAATTCCCTGTAATATACAAGACACTCTGATTGTCACAATACACGATAATCTTCTCTTGTTTGTGCTCGAGATCCTTCATGAGTCTTTTTTAGCCACATGCTTCCTTACAAGCTTGGATTGTTGCCATATACTCAGTTTCTGTTGTGGATAAAGCTACAATAACTTATAATTTAGAGACCTATCTCACAACTCCTTTTGCAATTATGAATACATAGCCTGAAGTGAATTTTCTTTTTTTAAGGTCGTTTGCAAAATTTGAATCAACATAATCTCTGATAGTAAATTTTGATCCTCCATAATATAATACAACATCTGAGATACCCTTGATGTATCTCAAGATCCTCTTAATAGAATTCTAATGCCTTTCATAAGAATTTGACATCTATTAACTAACTACTCCTACTGTTTGTGCAATGTTTGGTCTTGTACATATCATGACAAATATTAAACTTTCCACTGCCGATGTATATGATACTCGAGACACATCCATACTCTCTACTTCACTACTAAGAGAATACTCAAGGATACTTTGAAGTTATTAGGAATTGAGGTTGAAATTAGTTTACAATCTTGCATGTTGAAATGTCACAAGATTTTCTTCAAATAATTTTTTTATGAAATCTAAATCTTCCTCTTCTTTTTGTCTTGATGAATTTGCATCCCTAGAATCTTGTTTGCTGGTCTCAGTTTCAGGTCCTTCATATAAAACTCTCTATCCAACCGTGCCTTTAATTCATGGACTTGATCTTTGTTAGAGTCTATTACCAACATGTCATCCATATACAACAATAAAATAATAAAATCTTCATCTTCTTCAAGCCTTTTATAATATGTACGATGGTCTGAACTAAGTTATTGTACCCAAGGCTAATTATAATAGATACGAACACCTAAGCGACTATTTGAGATTGTATAGAGATTTGTTCAATATGCAAACAAAGTCCTCCCAGCCTAATTCAGCAAAACCTTTTGGTTGAAACATATAAATTTATTCTTCAAGCTCTTCATGAAAAAAATACAATTTTCACATCTAACTGCTCTAAATGAAGATCAAATATAACACACATCACCAAGACTACTTTGATTCTTGTTAGTTGTACAACCATGAAAAATATTTCATTAAAATATATCCTTTTTTTCCAAGCATATCCTTTCACCATAAATCTTACATGATAACACTCCACTTGATCATTTCCATCACATTTTATCTTGTAAACCCATATATTGCCAATGACCTTACTTTCTTGCGGTAGAGGAACAAGATCATTTCCATCACATTTTATCTTGTAAACCCATATATTGCCAATGACCTTGCTTTCTTACGGTAGAGGAACATGATCCCAAATTTTATTCTTGTGTAGAGTTTCTATCTCCTCTTGAATTGCTATCATCCACATAGATATATCTATACTTTTTATAACTTCATAGAAAGTTGATGACTCTCCATAATATGTTTTAAGATAATATGCAATGTTGCTCTCAGTAACATATTCTGAGTGCTAAGCCAGTGGTCTCCTCTTGATCATTGAACTTCAAGAGTTTCAGACTTTATTTGTTCCTCTTCTTCATACTCTGGTGTAGTTTTGAAAGAAGTATGGTCTTGAGTATGTTTTACCTGAACTATTGTTGCAGTCTTCTTTAAAATGCTTTCATTTTATTCCATTTGCATTTTATCTTCTACAAATATAACATTTCTGCTGATGATTATCTTGTACGCAGTGGGATCCTCTAGGTAATATTGTTTTACTCCCATAATATATCCCAAGAATACATATTTTTAGATTTTGAATCCAATTTTCTAACTTATTATGTATTATGCATCATGTACACAAGACTTCTGAATATATATAAGTGAGAATAATTAGCTAGTTTTCCAGTCCATATCTCCATTGGTGTCTTCTAATCAATCACAATTGATGGAGATCGAATGATCACATAACATATCATTTTGACTGTTTTTGTCCAGTATAGCTTTCTTGAGCCCGCAACCTAATCCAATTTTCTAACTTATTATGTATTATGCATCATGTACACAAGACTTCTGAATATATATAAGTGAGAATAATTAGCTAGTTTTCAAGTCCATATCTCCATTGGTGTCTTCTAATCAATCACAATTGATGGAGATCGATTGATCACATAACACATCATTTTGACTGTTTTTGTCCAGTATAGCTTTCTTGAGCCCGCAACCTAATCCAATTTTCTAACTTATTATGTATTATGCATCATGTACACAAGACTTCTGAATATATACAAGTGAGAATAATTAGCTAGTTTTCCAATCCATATCTCCATTGGTGTCTTCTAATCAATCACAATTGATGGAGATCGATTGATCACATAACACATCATTTTGACTGTTTTTGTCCAGTATAGCTTTCTTGAGCCCGCAACCTAATCCAATTTTCTAACTTATTATGTATTATGCATCATGTACACAAGACTTCTGAATATATATAAGTGAGAATAATTAGCTAGTTTCCCAGTCCATATCTCCATTAGTGTCTTCTAATCAATCACAATTGATGGAGATCGATTGATCACATAACATATCATTTTGACTGTTTTTGTCCAGTATAGCTTTCTTGAGCCCGCAACCTTTAACATTGTTCTTGTTCGTTCAAACAAAGTTCTATTCATTTACTCTGCCACTCTATTTTATTTTGGAGTATATGCTGTTGTGAACTACCTTTTGATACTTTTTTGTTAATAAAAGTTATCAAATTCATCACTGATATATTCTTCTTCATTATCTATCCTCAGAAACTTGATCTTCTTTTCAACTTCTAGTTCTACCCATGCTTTAAATGTTTTAAAGACTGAGAGCACATTTGCTTACTTTTGACTGGATACACCCAATATCTCTTAGAGAAGTCATCAATGAATAATACAAAGTATCTTGCTCATCCCATGGATATAATCGATGTTTACCAAACATCAGAATAAATCGAGTATAAAATGCATTTACTCTTAATTGTTGATATGCCAAACTTCAACTTGTGCTATTTACTTGTAATACAATATTCATGAAAAGGTAAAGAAACCTTTGTGAGACCAGGGAATAACTTTTATTGGAAAGAATTTTCAAGCTTTTCTCTAACACATGGCCTAGCTTTTGATGCCACATTACTGTCTTTTCTTCTGTAGAACTGAATGATGCAATTGATGCATCCGCCTCATGATATATTTCTCCTATTAACATAAAAAAGTTTGCAATTATCTTTCTAGCTTTTAATACCACTAGCGCCCCTTTGATAATTTTTATAATACCATTGTCTAGACGAATCTTACAACCAAGATTATCAAATTGTCCCATGGATAAAATATTCTTCTTCAAGCCTTTCACAAGTCGTACTTCTAAAATAGTATGAATTGAGCTATCATATATTTTTGTTTAATGGTGCCAATGCCAACAATCTTTAAGGCATGATCATTGTTCATGAACATCGAGCCTCTAGAGATGAGTTCATATGTATAAAACCAATCCTGATGAGGAGTCATGTGCCTTGTTGATTTTGAATCCATTAACCAAACCTCAATGAGTTTTATTTTATCTCTAAAGATTGTCACTTCTTTGCTATATAAAACTTCTTCATCATTTGAAGTGTTTGCAACACACCCATGAGGTTTTGATGACTTAGAGTTGTTCTACATACCCTTTTTATTCTAGCAATCCCTTTTAAAGTGCCTTTTTTTTTTTTTTTTGCCATAGTAGTAATATTTCATAGTCTTCTTACTTCTTAATTTGGAACTTCTTGGCCTTCGAATCCTATTGGAGCCACACTCCATTGATCTTCCTCTTGACATCAATAATGTCTTTGCTTGGAGTGAATTGTTAATTCTGTCTCATTTGTTCTTACACCTATTTACTTCGTCCAAGAAAGTGGTTGCAACATCATTAAAAACTAGATAGTTTGTTAAGATGTTATTGATCATGTTAATAATGAGTTGATCATATGAATAAGGAATACTTTGAAGTATAAGCTCTGCACATTTATTTTCCTCTATTTGCTAACCTAATATAATGAGTTATGAAAATAGAGTTTTTATTATGTTGATGTGGTCAGTCACCGACATGGTTTCTACCATTCGTAGGGTATAAAGTCTCATTTTTAAAATGATCTTATTATGAAAAGACTTGGACTCACATAGCTTTGTCAAAATATCATAAATCTCATTTGCAATTTTCTTCCCTACTATACTTGATAATACTTCGTTAGCATAAAGACTTGGGTTTTTATGAATCAATGACTAGTAAATCGAACTACATGTGATTATGCATACAACTAAAAATATAGCCCAAAAGAAATGGGACAAGAGTTTTTTTATTTTTCATGTCTTGGTTCAACAGTTTTTGGTTACCTCAATGGAAATTGCTTAAATGATTCATTTGTTATCTTACGAAAAGGTGTCTAAACATTGTTTTTTTAAAAAACATCGAATTAAATCTGAAATCAAAAAGCAAATTTAGTTTTTTCAGGATTATTTTGGCAAATGTGTTTTTTTTACAAAAATTGATTTGGCTACAAAGTTTTGAACCGTGCCATAAAATCGATTATGAGGGTCAATGAATTCTTAGAGTTTTACATGACACACCTTGAGGTTCGATCATTGAATCCAACTTAAATTCTCACTTGAATTTATCCACCAATTACTATCATCTTTTTAGTCATTAAGATTTTAAATATTAAGATTAAATTTATTTTTTAGTCAGATATATAATCCATATTAAAACTAAAAAATTACTAAAAAATTAAATTTTTTTTTATCTCTTGTAATCCAACCCGTAGACATAACCTAACCCTTAATGAATAAAAATAAGCAAACTTAGTTGACCATAAAACCAGCCCATCCAAATTGATGTTACTTTGCATTTCATTATTGGAATATCAATTTTTTTATCTTCGAATTTTTCCACTTGTTTTCTAACATATTTTAGCTTAATAGCATAGTTATAAATCCAACTCTAGCGAGCCTCGAGTTGAGAAGTTAATTTAAATTTATCAAAAAAATTAATGACTTGAAGACCCTATTTTATCTTGAATCAACTAAATCCTATTGAATCATTTTTATTTTTTCTTCAATTTAACTAGGCTCTAGGTCAGCCAGAATCAACTAAATTTATTTTTATTTTATCTTGACCCTATTTTATTTTTTTTAAATAAAAAAATTTATTTTTAACGTAAAAAATGATCCAGAAATTAATCTTCAATTTAACTAGGCTAGCTCAGGTTTTATAATAGTTTAGTTGATTTAAATGGTAAAATAAATAAATAATATTTTTCAATGAAAGTAGACGTGATGGAAGATTCATTTTTCAGTAACAAAAAGCATGAACTAGTTTTTCGCAATTAACTCTATCGACTGCGAAATGGGTCAACTCTCATGCAATAACCGCTAGTATTTCTCCACTTTATACAGGCATGTCTCTGTGTTGCATAAGATAGGGCATCAAACCCACTTTACACCTAACTAAACTCCAGATTGTCGATTTGTTTGATGTTAGCGAGGGTTGATGGTGGGAACAACACCACTGCTAAGATCACTTCCCAGAAGACAGGAACTTTCGTATAGATATTGGCTCGAGTAAAATGAAGATGATGATGCTGACTTGCCGGAATATGTGGGAGTGGATTTGCCAGAATATGTGGAAGTGGATTCTGCATAGATGGCATCAGCTTCTGGCATCATTTTGAGTATGGTTTCCAGTTCCCTGACCACATCCTGCATTGACGGCCGCTTTTCTTGCTTGTCATGGCAACAGCTGAGTGCCAACGCCACAAATCTCTCCACACATTCAGATGGATAAGCACCCATTCTGTTGTCTATGATAGAGAACATAATGCCAGACTGATGAGCCATGTTAACCTGAAACCGGAGTACATAATATCGGTATTAGCTTCGATGTTTCTCAATTCCCAGGTTCTTAGCCTTTCTTGCTGTTGCATCATAAATGAGAAGTTATTCTATCAAAATAAGCTATAGTTGAAAAGTTCAAGTAAAGCTGGACATGGTTGTGACTGATATGTATATAAGAAGAGAACTCAAGGCCTCTGAATTAAGAGCTCATTGAAGTACCTCGCGAACAATGTTTTTGCCATGTGATATGGGGTGCATACCAGTCAGGAGCTCCAGAAACACAATCCCAAGGCTATACACATCACTCTTGTCTGTCAACTTATGGGTCAAAAAGTATTCTGGATCGAGGTATCCCTGCACATACGGTGACAATCAAGAGAGTTATTCAAACGAGGTCAATGATGCTCCATAGCATCTAGTGATGGTAGACAAGTTACATCCAAGGATTTGGAGGGGATTCCAACATCTGCGCAACTCAGTTTTATCCAATCCACAGGACTTAAACAAGTTACGAAGCTTAAGATTTCTGAGGCCATCTAGACATGGCAAAAACTTTGCCAACCAGGTGGTTAAATATTGGGACCGGAAATTACATTCCTTACTCGAAGTTGTCAATCCACAATTAATCATGCTAACATGAATTTTCAGTAAAGATATCTTCAGGGCATACCAGAAAGGTTTTTGATATCTTCTAGTTATTCCTTTGTTAATTTCTTCACCTTCTTTAAAAGTACTTCTCTTGGCATATAGATTAGAGAATAAGATAAAATTTTGAAAGTGAAACATCAGGATTAGAGACCTCGCAGAATTCACATTTTTCTCATCCATAACACCTTGCATCCTCTTCCCGTGTTCAATAAGTTAAAAAGAGAAAGTGGGCATATAATGGAGTCAAACTTACTGGAGTTCCCCTCACTACTGTTGATACATGATTAGGCAGATTCCCTTCATCATCCAAGACAGGAGCGAGACGTGAGAGTCCAAAGTCAGCAACTTTAGCAGTGAGCTTAGAGTCTAATAGTATGTTAGTGGCCTTGATATCCCGGTGGAATACCGGAGGCTGTGCTTCAGTATGGAGGTAAAGGATACCCTTAGCTGAACCCAGCGCGATGCTTAACCTTGTACCAAAGTTCAATGTTCCCTTGGCCTTATCTGCATTAACACAGTGACCATCAACTTTGAGCGTTCAAGATATCATGTCTTAAACCAAAGAGTAACAGACAGTGTATTGATAACATCCTAAAACATGGAGCTGGAAAAGAATGATACTGGAAACTATTTCATGTGCTACACAGGATTTTTTAAGTTTACACTCCATTGGTGAAATATGACAGTGCATCGTTAGTCCTTCAAAACAGGCAGACAACACAATTAGCTCAACTACAAACCTATGACTCAAAATCAGCGATTAGAGGTAGATCATATGTATGATCTAAAAGTTTGTAAGACTATTGTACACATTCTGTACAGAATAATATGGAGACATTGAATAGATTAAAGAGCCATCAAATCAGAAATTTTCCATACCGGAAAGCCAGTCCCGCAAGGTACCATTTGGCATGAACTCGTACACCAGCATCTGTGCAAGAACCAAGAACAACCAGGTGGATTTTTACACATAATCAAGTCAAGTTTCCCAATTTTGATGCTAAAAGAAAATCAGATCACTTCACATTCTTGGACAAGGATTAGCATAATCGAATTCTAGAAGATCGTGGGGTCAAAACTCAGTTCATATGCTACAGCAAGGCATGGCTAAGAAAAGGAAGCACATCCAATTGCTAGACTAGGACCATAACCCATCTAACTTATAGCATCTCTATCCTGATGTTTTGTCTGACCAATGTGGACTCTTCGCAGATGGTAATGCTGTTGGTCTGTGCAAAATAAACAAGGGACAGAAAAGGAGATCTTGCCTATTTTTAAATTTCTCATTGAAATATGCTAAAAATAAAAATGTCATCTTGAAAGTATTACTCGGGAAGAATGAAATGGCCAGAGCCAATAGGTCCCTTCCAAGAATCTCTGCTACTTTCTTCTTTTAAGGATTTATCAGAAAACACTTGCAAAGTTGCAAACCAGGATGATCTAAAATAAGATTTAATTTCAGCACCGTAATATTTACCTGCTCCTCTTTTTCTTCACAATATCCAACCAGTGAAACTAGATTTCTGTGATGCAACCTTGACAACAATTTAATCTCAGTCAGAAATTCTTTTTGGCCTTGTAATGATCCTTCTTCAGTACGCTTTATGGCCACAATTGAGTTGCCAGAAAGAACACCTCTATAAACCTTTCCATAGCCTCCTCTACCAACTTGAGTTGAGCAGTTAAAGTTATCAGTAGCCAGGGCCATTTCTTTAAATGTGAAGCCTTTCACACCATCGATTTTTATCGATGCCTTCGATGCTGTAAACCACAAAAATAATCCCATGATACCTTTTCCAGGGATAGCCACATATACTATTATTAATTGAAAACAATTCTAGCAGTCACATTAAGAAACTTACATGAATGTCTTCTCGACAAATTTCTATGCTTTCTAGCATATCTTCTAGCAATAAGAAGTGTGACAACTGCAGATACTGCAACGGTACAGGCAATAGCACCTAATATAACGGCTACCCAAATTCCTATGCTAATATTCTTCCCTTTTGTGTCGAAATGTACTGTTGGCAAAAGAAAAGCGTATTATTATATAGCCACCCATTAGAAACAAATATATTGATATGAAGCAAACTAATGCTATTAATCCAGCACATAAATTCCAAAGCGAAAAGACACACAGACCATATTGCCAAGGCATAGCCTTGCCTGCAGTCCAGATCAAAGAGTTCACATATATGGATATTGTATATGAGAGAAGACTATGCATCTACCAATGGATGGGAACCATAGTTGGGCATATAGCTGCAGTGGAACTTCACTTCAGAAACTTTACAATTTTGAATTGCAAAAGTGTCAAATTTGGATAGGTTGGCCCTTAAATCATTGAGCTTTCATGCACAAGTTTCAAGCAACAATATAAAAGTCATCAAAGTAATTTGAACAAAATGGAATTATCAACGGGAAAACAACTCTACTTCGCAAAAGATGTGAAAGATTCTGAGATGCTGTGACATGCAACTTCAAATATAACTAAAAAGTTTCAGGCTGAAGACATTCTAATTCACTTGTAAAAAAAGACATGCTTATTTTGCAAAGAAAGTAATATGAAAAGAAGCCAATTATGTTTCTGGTACTTGTAGTTATTTGAGGAAAGCAATAAATCAAGCTCTCTAACTTGTTTCTGTGATCTCAAATACCAATTCTTGGAGCACAAACAATGCAAATACCGATGTTTGGCAGACATACAGTGCACATAATCTGATCGGCATCATCTTCTGAAGAATTAACAAAGTTAACTTCAGTCTAAAAGGAAGTAGGAATTTGGAACACATACTCGCTGCATAAGGTCCCACTAGAGTGAAGTTGAGAAGTTCATATGGTCCGAATAAGTCATCACCAGGAAAGTGCCACGATGTAAATGCACCTCTTATTCGTCCAACCTCGGATACATTAAATGTGTTTGAGTGCACATTATTAGCTGGAGGAAATATCTTCAGATGCATTCTTAAACGAGGGCCTTCTTCCCAGAAATAGGAATCGATTGACAATTGATATGGATTCAGTTTAAGAGCACTAGTCACATGTAACTCGAATGGAAAAGCATATGGATCAAAATAAGAGAAACTAGGGCTCTTAAGTCTGTATCCAATCCTAAGAGGGGAGGCACAAAAGCATGGTAGAGGTGAAGCTGGGACATATTCAAAGAAATTATCTACTGGGCATGCTTGAACAGGACATGTCATCGTAGAATTCATTGACCTCTCAGTAGTCCTATCTCCTCCAGCTTCAAATCCACAGAACTGGATTATGTTGGCTATGTTTGCATTTTCACAAATAGGATTGCCTCGAAGCCTAAACAAAAACTGCTAAAATGATCAGAATCTGACTGTGAGATATAAAATTAAAAGAACAAAAAAAAAGGAGTATTTCTCAATGCCATCATGTTGGTATTTTGAGTAATTTATATTCTCTGATGTATCTCCTAATCCTCATAGCTAGCAACATTGGTAAATCAATCTGCAGGCCTATACTGGACCCTTGATTTTCTATATGAAGCTTTCTATCCAAAACCTGTGTGCATGGAGAGGGATGCTTCATCCTTGATTTCACAGATCTTAAACACAAGCTGGATCATCAAATAGCAAGGTGGAGATTGAAGATGCATATCCATCTAATAGACAAATTTAATTAAATCCATGTATTTGACAAATTCCTCCAATTCTCTTACTATTTCTTCCAATGGACGATAAGGCTACAACATATTTCTACTTCGCACATCTAATTGTCTACCAGAGATCAGGTGCAAGTGTTTACGAAGCAGATCATAAAAAGGTGGGTGCGCACTACTTTATAAAAATATTACCTTAAGGTGACATTGTCCGGCGGATTCAACGCCCCCGAAATGCTTGAGAGTGAATTGTTCCTGAGATCACTGCATTTGCGGGGTGCACAGAACAATTAGTTAGTATTATTCTGATACTCTACGGTTTGCAGAGAGTCTTGTATACTAATTTTAATGCTGAAAATTAATGGTTTTAATTGCATTTATTTTTGAATTCTTACATTGTAAAACAAGCACTTTTAGTGGAGGTCATGTTCTGCCAAATGTTAGCTGGCACAGACCCATTCAACTGATTATTTTCAAGTGACCTGCAGTATACAATCATTTAGAACATCATATTTAGCGTGCATAGCCTGCAAATAAGAGCATCTAATTTGAGACATTCATAGCAACATGTAGAACATCATTAAGATGCTTTTAAGATCTTTTCAAGAGCTAAGGAATAAGTGGATAGAAGCTCACAGTCTTTGAAGAAAAGAAAGATCTGAGAAACTTCCTGGTATAGATCCACTAAGATGGTTCTCTGACAAATCGCTGCAGTTGACAAGAATAAATTTCAAACACAGAAAGACCTTCATCACAAACTTGTTAATTCATCCAGTGGTTGTAAAGTAGATTAAATTCCACTTGTAACATGGTTTTACGAACACTGAATATCACAACTGCAAACCTATACAGCCTATAATTTGCCAGTTCTTTTTCTCCTTTTCATCGTGGTTTTACTTACATAGTTCTCATAGTATCAGAAAGTTTGGGTGGTAGAGATCCTCTAAGGTTGTTCTTGCTCAGATCCCTGCAAGCCAAATTAGATATGCAGGTACCATAAGTGCATGTAATGGAAAAATAGATATGAAATTCAAGTTCAGTGGCATTGATGGAATGAGAATACTAACAAATGCAGAAAGAACTTACAAATAGTATAGGTTTGGTATGCTGCTAAGATCAGGTATAGAACCTTGCAAGCTACAATTTCTGAGACTTCTACCTTGTCAAAGAGGATTAAAAACAAAGAGAAAAGGTCATCATCGACACTTCTTTTTGTGTATTTTTATGCAGAACAAGTTTGTCATTTGATTCGTGTTTATATAAACACAAAAGAAAAGCCCTTGAGCATGTCCTATAAGTGAAACACAAGTTGATGAATATGAAAATAAATAAATTTTTTAAACCAGCTATCCAGGAGCAAATCTACGCAATCAGAATTCATGTCAAAGACTCCATACAGTCCAAACAGTGTGAAGATTCCTCCTCTGAATGCAAAATAGCTTTGAAGCCTGACATGTTTTATTTAGACTTACAATTTTACTAATCTGGAAAGGCTGCCATAAGTAGCTGGAATTCCAGATCCGTTAAAGTTGTTGTTGTCAAGTTGACTGCAAGGAGGACAGCAAACGAACTGTCAACAAAATTTACTTTAAGTAACATATGAACAGACACAGACAAACACACAAGCACACGAACATGCATCGTGCCTCATCTCATTTAAGCACCCTGCAGCTTTACTGAATTCTTACTACAATCAATACCACTACTAATAAGCAAATCTAATAGAATGCATGTACATAAAAGAAAAAATCACACAATAACAGAAATGATTGAATGTGATAATGATTCAAGTAACATTCTAGACAACGTGATAGAAGCACGTACATTATCCGCATCTCTGGGAACTTTGATAATTCTGGTGGAAGATACCCAGATAAGTTATTATTATCCAAAAGCCTGCAGAGATTGTTTCACATGTTCTCAATCAAGGGAAAATTTTCACATGGATCATAAAAATAAGTAGACATTAGAACAAAAAAGAAACCATTGTAGTAAAACTCACAAGTGAACAAGAGTTGATAGTTTGGAAAGCTCGGGTGGAATTTGACCACTGATTGAGTTGTTGTTCAAGTGGCTGCAAGTATCACATGCCAGTCAACGATATGTGCGGACAAAAGCTAATCTCTTCGCAACTCAAAGAAGGATTTAGCTTGAAGATACACTTACAAATGTCTAATACTGCTCATGTTAGCAAATGATTTTGGTATTCGTCCTGAAATATTGTTCTGATCCACTTGGAGTCTAATTAATTTCGATAAATAGCCAAGCTCATCAGGTAACGATCCTGATAATTTGTTTCCATTCAACAGCCTGCATAAATAATAATACATTACAGGAGGTTAAACTAATTCCAAGCATAAACCAGTGTAGATTCATTTTTAAGACATCCATTTCTATAACCATGACAGAAGAAGGACAACAACCCACTGAAAAAATGAAATAACATGAAACCAACTTACAGGAGTTTCAAAGATGAAAGATTTCCTATCTCTCTTGGTATGCTGCCAGTCAATTCATTCCACATGAAATCCCTTGTAATCACAACAGAAAGGGGACTTAGAATCACCAGAAGCGGATTAGCAAGACATGTTCAGATACTCAAAAGTAAATTCTCCAGAAATATGGTTACTAGATATTGCAACTCACAATATTGCCAGTTGAGAAAGTTGGCCTAGCTCAGGTGCTAAATTTCCAGAAAGATTCAAATTAAGAAGCTGACTGCATCAAAATTGACAAATGGTAAGTGTTTCATAGCCAGAGTTATGATTGTATCACTCATTACATTCTGTACATAAAGAAATCCTCTGACTTTATTCATCAAAACACGAAGGGTAAAAAAGAACAACAATAAGAAAATGTATAGAACATACAGTTCTCGGACATGCAAGTATCCATCAGTCCCAGTTGCATCATAACAAAAAACACCAGTCCAATTGGATGTACATGGATCTCCCTTATTCCAATTACTGAGTTGCTTCATAGGATCAATCAAATTGTTCTTGACTGCTAGCAATGCATTGACTGCAAAAATGCACAATATTGATAACATTAGAGCAGAGCAGTAAGCAACCAACACTGCCTAGCTTTACCAAGAATTTTGGGCATCACAATAGCATATTAAAAGAGGAGGTGCAATTTTTTTCTTGAAAACAACTTGCCTAATTTTCCTTGTCTAGTTTTGTTTTCTTATTCTCCAAATAGACAACTTAATTATATAGTTTAAGCACACATATTTCTACCCATTTTAGAAGCCTCAAAGAACACGTATCGCAGGATCATTTTGTCAACGCAATCATGATAACATTCATGTAAAAGTCAAGTTGAGAATTTGCGGGGGGAAAAAAGATAAAATTCACCTTCTGAGGGATTTGTAACTTGAGCAACTGTAAGGAGCAGCAAGTAACAATATGACAGGAGAAAAACACACCCCCAAGTTCTGAGCTGCAACATCTTCATGCCCTAAGTAAGAACCAAACAAAACAACTAAACATTTTGCATATTCATTTCCAGCAATCCCTTCAAACTCAAAAGAAAATAAGCAACAAGATACAATCTTTTCACCCAAAAAAAGCATATCAGGGAAAGGGGAAAAAAGTCCAAACCAAGCTTGCAGATTTAATGTCCCCAAAATATCCAGCTTACCAAACAAGGAAGATAGTCAAACCCCATAATTCCGGTAACTAACAATGAAACAGGCGCCCAGCAGTAAAAGTCTAAAAAATCCACAATTTTCAACGAAAACAAAAGGAAAGGAAGATAAAAGAAGATGCTTACTGGAAACGAGTCAAATCTGACCAAACTACAGAGGGATTGCTTTTAACATCCAAACTATACGATAAGCTATGAATCCTTGAGACCACAGAACCAAAAGTTGTAGACTTCTGCAACAGAAGCAAGTAAAGCTTGGTGGGCAGGAATAAAAATATAGCGGAAGTCTTGTTGATGGGGGCACGAATGATAATAAATGGAATCTAGTTTGAGCAATAGAAAACGATATATATGTGAGATGGCATTGTCGTCATGGTTGCTCCATCCATTCTAGCAGCCAGGCAAGAATACAAGAGAGAAAGTCTAAAGATATTCATTTTTTTTTACTAATTACTCTGTTTCTCTCAATTATTACCAAGAACTATATTTGGATGAAATGCAAAACAGTGACAACGTGTAACTTCAACACAGTTTGCACTTCACGTTACCATGTTCTTTAATGATAACCAGTGGACTGTTTGTTGTCTTGTTATCAACAATTTCAAGAAAAATTACTCTTGTTGAAGAAACAAATCACATGCAATAAATTTGAAGTGCAAAAAAAATAATAAAAATCTTGTTATTATTATTATTTGCAATTTGTTATGCATACCTTCTCAAACTTTAGTGGAAGTAGATATGAATAAAACATGGTGGGGGGCTTCGCCAGCGACAGTCGTGGACTTTTCTAGGCATTCCTACCTACCTTTAAGATCTTGGAAAAAGAGAAAGGCCTCAAAGTAGAGGGTTAGTTGTGTATTTGGTATTTGTATTCTTTTTACTCTCACAATTTGGTCACCGCATGCCTTTTTTTTCTCAATATTATCCTTGCAAGTCATCTAAAAAAGAGATCGAGAAAGAAGATATTCTCAAGAGTTTATTTAATAAATTATTAACTGAAAATAGAATTTTTTTTTAATAATCAATGACTAACAAAGCTTGAAGTATAAACCTACAAGGACTAATTTAAGGAAAAAAATTCATACAGAGGTCATTAAATGACGACGTGGAAGAATCGTAATAAGAAAAAAAACAAATACATGGACTACATTAGAAGAAAATGAAAAATACAGGGACCAAACATGGCATTAAATCTCCCCCGACACGCTTTTCGAACATGGTAACGTGGTGGAACTTCTACTTTCAGACGCCGCAGGAAAAACCGAAAGAGTAATAGTTGTTCTTTGCACGTGCCGCGATAGTCAAACTTTCAATTTCCGTTTTTTTGAAGAAAATACAAAAAGTCAACTTTCTTCAATATTAAATAATAGTGAAGGTGATAATATTCCCACCACAATTATTGCTTGCTTCTGAAATTGATTGATTAATCGATCAAGGTTATATATATTAGAGTTGGAGTTTGGTAGTATAGGTTGTACCATACTTTTAATTTTTTTTTTAAGTTTTAAATTAATATTTTTAATATTTTTTTATTGATTTTTACCTAAACCCACATTTTGATGTTTTGGAGGCAAGCCCAAACGATATCAGAGGCCTACAAGAAACAGAAGCTCTTTCTTACACGCATAGGTCCAATCCAATGAGTGTTGCCAAGAAAGAAACGGAGGCTATGGTTAGACTGATACTGAGTTGTATCGAGCTCTTTTCTGTCAGTACACTTCGCAGATCAGTGGAGCTATGATTTTGCTGGCAATGTACAAAAAGAGGGAGTGGCGCACAACCCTCCTATTGTCTGCTTGCATCAAATTTGGAGCTAATGAAGCACTTTGCAAATTCATCAAGAGAACATAGATTATACACGCTAACAAATGAAACAAGCAATGATGGGCTGCTGCTGCTGCAGACTATAAAAAAACACAGATAGTGGTGTAGCTATGATCTCTTAAGCATTGTTGATGGCTCCACCCCCCGTCCTCCTCAGTTTATTGTTGATGATACTGGGAAGACTACGTCTGATCTCAGCCATGCCTATCTGTTATGGCAGAAAAAAGGATCAATTTATCCTCAGTATGGACAAATGCCACATTATCTGAGAAAGTTTTGTCCACTATTTATGGACTAACTTCTTCTCGCCAATTATGGACCGCCTTGGCTAATCGCTTTGCACCTCCCTCTCCCTCCCGCATCTCCCATCTCAAAAGACTCTTCTACAGACCTCGACAGCCCTGCCAAATTTATGGCAAAACAAATCACCAAGCACTCGACTGCTATAACAGGATGCATTTTTCTTACCAAGGGCGTCATCCTCCATCTCAACTTGCAGCATTAACAGCCCAATCAAATGTCCACATCACAGATGATCTTGACCACTTATCTCTGTAACAACAGCCATATCAAGGTGCAGACACAGTTACTGTGGGTAATGGATGAGGTTTGCGCATCACCCACATTGGTTCTTCTTTATTTTCCTCTCCCACCTCTAATTTTTTCCTCACAAATATTCTTAGATGTCCTAATGCTTCATTTAACTTGCTGTCAATCCAAAAGTTTTGTGCTGATAACAATTGCTAAAGTATTCTTACCGCTGCTTGTTTTATTGTTAAGGATCTGCAAACACAGGAGACACTCCTCCAAGGTTCGAGTGAAGCAGGCTGTATCCCATCCATCTGCAACATCTTCGGTCCACTAAGGCATCCCCGACGCCTAATCAACATCTTCCTCCCCTTTTCACCGTACTACTAGGAGTCAAGGCACCAATCCAAGTTTGGCACTCAAGATTAGGCCATCCCTTTGAGTCTGTCCTTCAACAACTTGTTCTTCAGTCTGTCTTGCTTATGGTTCGTCTAGACTTCATAAACTCTGTGAATCTTGTCAAATGGCCAAGAGTCACAAAATCCACAACTGGATATGCCATCTATCTTGGACCCTGCCTCATTTCATAGGAAGCTAAGAAGCAACCTGTCGTGGCCAAGTCGAGTGCTGAGGCTGGATACCACTCTATGACACTCACTGTAGCTGAACTTTAGGTTCCACTCACCTCAGCTCCTTGTCTCTGGGTTGAAAACATTGGAGCTCTAGCTTTATCCTTAAATCCTGTGTTTGTTTCATGCTAGGACAAAATACATCGAAGTCGATTATCACTTCATACGTGAGAAGATTCTGAACAAAGATTTACAAGCTCATTATATTTCAACTTATGATCAACCATCAGACATCTTCACCAAGGGCCTTTCTTCTTCACGATTCTTCCTACATCGAGACAAGTTGATGCTTCGATCTCTCCCCATCAACTCTCGGGGGGGTGTTAGACAAGATATATACAAGCCCTAGGAAAAATAGAAATTATAGGAATGACATATTACTTTTCTTATCCAGTTGTTTGTTCAATATCTGATAACTAGTTTGTTCAATCTGATAACTAGAATCTTTGTATTTTACAGCTCTTATCTTATCTGTAAATACAAACATGTAAATATCCTTATAAATACATGAATATTCCTTGCTGGAGTACTGAACCAGCCTTCATAATTCCTTTAACTCTATGAACATGATGCTTTCTGCCTCATCAATGGTTCCTTCATCCACTTCCCTGTAAACTTCATGCACAATTTGAGGGGGAGAGAAATGAGTACAAAGGTCATCTAATTTTGATATCAACGAGGCGGTATGAATGGAATGACACCACTGCTAAGATCACTTCCCAAGTGACTGGACGAGTTGGATATATCCCTGTTTGTGCAGAATGAAGATGAAGATGCTGACGTGCCAGAAAATGTGGGTGTGGTCTTCCTGGAATAAGCAGAAGCAGAATCTATTTCAGTAGTTTCTGTTTCTGGCAAGATTCTGAGAATGATTTCAAGTTCCCTGACCACTTCCAGCATTGATGGCCGCTTGTCTTGCTTATCATGGCAACACCTGAGTGCCAAAGCTACAAATCTCTCGATGCATTTAGATGGATAGGAACCCATTCTTCTGTCTATGATCGAGAACATCTTATCTGACTCACAAGCAATATTTACCTGAAACCAATTTTATTTTTTTTATCCTTGTGTTAAATAAAAAGTTATTTGATCAATATTTGAATGCAGTGTGAGTAGAAGAGAACTCAAGGTCTCCGAAAGATCAATGTGTATCACATACAATACCTCACGGACTATGTTTTTTCCACGATATATTGGCTGCATTCCTGTCAAGAGCTCCAGAAATACAACTCCAAGGCTGTAGACATCACTCTTGTCTGTCAACTTGCGGGTCAAAAAATATTCTGGATCAAGGTATCCCTGCATATTCAATAACAAAATCCAAGAGTTTTAGTACTAAAATGATACAGGCCATTACAGGTAAATGCCCTATAATGATGGCAGAACAGAAAAGTCCAAAACAATCAGAAGAGACTCCAAATCGGAAATTGATTTGCTGCAATCTGTACTGTCTAAGTTTTAATTCTTTGGGTTCTTTGGAATACATCTTGCAAACTATTTGAAAGGAATTTAAAGCATTATGATCAGAAAACCATTCAGCAAACAAATATGATCTTTTTTGACAGAAATTCCATATTCACCATGTAACAAAGCATCCTTGCTACACAGTTCTTTTCGTAATGGAGTCAAACTTACTGGAGTTCCCTTCACCACTGTAGATACATGATTAGGCTGATATCCATCATCATCCATGACAGGAGCCAGAAGTGAGAGTCCAAAGTCGGCAACCTTAGCAGTAAGCTTAGAGTCCAAAAGTATGTTGCTAGCCTTAATATCTCGGTGGAATACTGGAGGGTCTGCTTCGGTATGTAGGTAAAGGATTCCCTTTGCTGAACCCAAAGCAATGCTTAACCTTGTTCCAAAGCTGAACTTCTCCTTGTCTTTAGCCACATGCAACAGCAGCTATCAATTTTGAGACTCCCAACACTTTAAAAGGTTACTGTTCTAAATAAAAGATAATGTGTAGATAGTAAGTGGGGAATTACAATAGTCTATGGTGTTGAAAATGAAGTAGAGAATTGTCTAGATCTAATACTGTAACATTATTTCCATCCGATTTTAGCCCTCTGTAACAGTTAAACCACACCTTTAGCCAACTCTGAACCTATATTCATTCCAGCATTTAACGACATGTGAGTGATTATAAGACCTAAAGGTTTTTAAGAATATTATAATCACTCTAGGAGAGTATCATGGAGATATGAAGTAGATAACAGATAAGAAGATTTAGCAGATTTTTATACCAGACAGCCAGTCCCTCAATGTACCATTGGGCATGAACTCGTATACTAGCATCTGTGCATAGACAAAGAACAAAAGCAGGCTGATTCAACAAGTAACCAATCAAACTTTGCAAATAAAGATGCAAAAACATATCAAATCCATTTAATTTCTTAGAAAAAGGATTTACAAAGCCACTCTGTAAGATGGCCGAACAAAACCCGATTGGTGCGCAATAAGCAGAATGAAATGAAGAACTTAGTTGAGAAAGAAAGCCTCTTAGATATTCGAAACAAATTAATGAAATTTAATCCCAATCTCAATTCACATTCTGAATGAGCTGATGATATTTCCCTGGAGAAATTCGATGGCAAGAACCTAAGCCATGCTAAATAAAAGCAACAGGTCCTTTCCAGGAACCTACTGTGCTTTCAGGATGCTTATGCATACCTGCATTTCTGAACAAACAAGTTCCTACGCCCCCGCCCCCTTGCCAGGGACACCGCGTATATTCCCTTCTCATTTGATTTTCCAGAACAAATGGGATTGAAAAAAGTACATGCCAGCAAAAATTATATAAAATGACATCCACCACCTAAAAATATTACCTGCTCCCCTCTTTCAACACAATATCCAGTCAACGAAACTAGATTTCGGTGATGTAACCTTGACAACAACTTGATCTCCGTCAAAAATTCCTTTTCGCCTTGTAAGGATCCTTCTTCGGCTCGCTTTATAGCTACTACTGTTTTGTCTGGTAAAACACCTCTATAAACCTTTCCATAACCTCCTTGACCAATTTGTGTCGAGCTGTTGAAGTTATCGGTAGCCAAGACTATTTCTTTGAAAGTGAAGCTCTCCACTCCATCAATTTTCATCTGTACTGTTAAGGCTGCAAATAAACAAAATAGTCTCATGTACCTTCTTCAGGTACAACCAAATATGATATTATTAGAAGAAACAAATACTTATTAGTCACAATGACAGACTTACATAAATCTTTTCTTGGAAGCCTCTGACTGTATCTGGTATTTCTTACAATAATCAAAACTGTGATTGCTGAAATTATTACAACAGCACAGGCAATAGCAGCTAGTATTATGGCTACCCAAACACCCTTACTGATACCTTCTTTATGGGACTCATCATTCACTGTTGGAGAAAAAAATAATGGGGCATACAGTACACACCCATCAGTGAATTAGAGAATGCTAAACCTGCAGTCTATGTTCAAGAGATTCATAGACATGATGAACTGTAATTCAGAAAATGTTGTATATCACCATGAACATCCATACCATTATGAAAGTATTGAGAGAAAAAACATTTTCACTCTATAAAGATCTTAAGAGCTATTTAATACAACTGAACTCATCCTTCCAGGATTGTTAGCAGGGGCACTGAATTCCTAGTTAAAATTGTAACTTCAACGCTAACGGAAAATCTTCAGGCTTGGGAGATGCTTATTTTGCAGAATAGGAATGATTGTAAAGCTAAGACATGATGTTTTTGGTAACTTATTTATGTGATCTCAAATACTTGTGCTGTTCTCATAGAAGACACAAAGACTCATGTTAGTTACACATAAGGGCATAAAGGTTAATTCAACATCATTTAGCTAAGGATTTGGAATTTCATTTTAGTCTGAAAGAAGGAGCAACAGTACATACTCTGTGCATAAGGTCCCAGTAGGGTGAAGTTGAGAAGCTCATATGGTCCAAAGAAGTCATTTGGAGGAAATTGCCATGATGCAAATATATCTCTTATTCGTTGAACCTCTGTCGCATTGTACATTGTTGAATTAACATTATTAACTGGAGGAAAGAGCTTCAAATACATCCTTAGACGAGGTCCTTCTTCCCAGAAAAAGGAATCAATGGACAACTGATACGAGCTCATGTTAAGAGAACGCGTTACGTACTTCTCGAATTGATTAACATGTGGTGTGAAATAAGAGAAGCTAGGGCTCTTAAGACGGTATCCAATTCTGAGAGGGGCTGCACAAAAGCATGGCACAGGAGATGATGCAACATATTCAAAGAAGTCATCTGTTGGACATGATTGAACATAACATGAAACTTTTGAATTTGTTAGCCTTTCAGGAGTCTTATCTCCTCCAGCTTCAGGTTCACAGAACTGGATAATGTTTGGTGTGTTAGCTTCATGGCAGATAGGATTGCCTCCAAGCCTGAATAAAAGCACTAAGATAATGAGAATCTAGTTGACGGGTATAAAACCAAAAACATTGTATGCTAAAGTATCGATCTCATTTTCCATGTGTAGTAATTTCATTAACGTTATTGTGGCATTTGAAAATCAGCAGGAGGTTTGTATTTGAATCCTCGCTTTTCTATTTGAGGCTTGTCCAAAGCCTGGATGAGCATGAAGAGAAAATATTGTATCAATTACTCTACGAAAACACTACCTCAGGGTGACATTTTCTGGCAGATTCACTTCTCCTAAAATGCTTGAAAGCGAATTGTTCCTGAGATCACTGCATTTCATATACACAGAAGCAGAAGTTAGCAGTATTTTGCAGTTTGAAGAGTCTTTAATATAAGAGTTCATGCTGAAAGTTACAGATTTCATTTAATTTCTTCTTTAAGTTCTTACAGTGTAAGGCCGGCACTTTTAGCGGACGACATGTTCTGCCACATGTTAGCTGATACATAACCGATCAACAGATTATTTTCGAGAGACCTGTAATATAGGAACATTGAAAATAGGATGTTTAATGGACATGACATCTGAAAGTGATGGATTAGGATGTTTTATATATGTTATTTTTGCTGGAATCCACGTTTAAAAAGCCAAAAAAGAGGGTAATAATCCACGTTTAATCCAATATTATTGGGTTCAACTACGTGCCGAGCTCAAATACACATAGGTCTGGTGAGCTATTAGACACAATATTCTTAAGCTCAGCCACGTGCTAAGTCTAAGTGCATGTCGATTTGATGAGCTGCTAGACCCAATATCCTTGAACTCAGCCACGTGGGTGTGGTGAGCTACCAGACCCAACATTCTTGGACTCGGTATCATGCCAAACCCAAATGGATATAGAACTAACAATCTTTCTAGACCCTATATTGGGCCACAAGACTTTGCTTGTTTATTCTTGTGATCCTTAACATAAAATGTTAAGGTTAAAGATATTCATCTCTCAACACCTCTAGGTATATAAAAGTCTTTTAAGAACTTACAATTTTTCCATCAATATTAATGATGTGTATATCTATCCTTTATTTATGATGTACAATGGATATTTATCTCTAATTTATGATGTGTAAGATATATTTATTCTTTATTGATACCATCAGAAGGAAATTACATTCATGTTTCTTGTCTCTACAAAAGAACAAGACTCACGAGCTATAAACACTCTATGAATCCTTCGAGTTTCAGGTTCACAATCTCCATTATCTACTACATATATATTTTCAGAGCATCTCTCTCTAAAACATCATTACACTTTCTTTCTCAAAAGACACTTACTTAAAGATTTGAGAGTCCCTAAATCTACCGAAGGGGACTTTTGTAGGTACCAGCCATCAGTCACCCTGGCTTACTAAGCACCACCCACCTTGTTTAGGGAGAATAGATCAGATTGCTAGAAATAAGATATTAATCGGTTATCCATAAGCTTCGCTCCTAAGCTACTTGGACTTTTTTGGTACCTTATCATTGGCACCATCTATAGAAAACTAATCAAAAAGCTATCAATCATTCTCCCATAACTGGTTTTTGACATCCCTAATCACTATCAATTATAAACGATCATGATATGTCTAAGATGGAACGTATCATAGATCTTTTATAGCTACTGACACAACTACTCTATCAAAGCATTAACAACTCCTCAATTAAGTTTGACTCCTTATTGAGCACTAGTATACCAATCAAGAGAAGCTCTGTAGGGCAATAACATCACTCAACTAGAGGGATGACGTGCATTCTTATGATCTTGTTGATGATACCAATAAAGCTCCTGTAGCAAGAAAGACTACTTTAATGACCAATAATATTCCAAATCAGCTTGGAAGGCATGATATACTGCGAATAGTCGAAGAGCACTGTTTGTAAAAGAGTTGGAAGGCTAGACAACATTTTTATTGCTCTAAGTTAGAACATGATTTCTCGTATTTACCCGAGGACTTGGTGAGACAAACAAATTTAAGCTACACTTTTTGTCAACTTCATGAATTTCATTGGAACCTAAAAGCTTTCAACAACTACAAAATAAAATGTTGGTTCAAACCATAAAATATGTGAAGTTTCTTTGGCAACTATCAAAGGGAAAGTGAGTCAACTACCTAGAAAACTTCTACCGGAGAAACTCTATTTTCTCCTCACCTATAGAACTGAGGCCATGATCTCAACAAAGAATGGATATCCAAGTCATCGATTGACTAAGAATACTAGTTTTTTATATATGAAATAACTTATTTAAAGTAATGATGTTTTCATTTTTTTTAGGTCATGCCGAAGGACCTCTCATCAACCTTCCAACGATGGGATTAATTTAGTCTCTCTATTGCGATTGCATAATTTACCTTCGAAAGAATTGACTTAGTCTCCCAAGTGTAATTGTACAATTTACCTTGGAAGGAATTGATATGGTTTTTCTAGTGCACTCGTAAAACTTTTCAAGGGTAGGATTGACACAACATCACTCCAGGACAATAGCCCTAAACTTACCAAAAATAGGATTAATTCAGTCTAAGATACATTTTCAGGTTTCTCTTTCTAAAATATTATTTCTCTCTCTCTCTCTCTCTAAAATATCATTTCTCTCTCTCTAAAAAAAATACTTATTTAAGAATCTAAAAATTCTCAAATCTTACCAAAAATGACCTTCTGCAAATACCAGTCACCATCCACCTTAATTGTGGAGAATGGATCAAATTACTAGAATTAAAAAATTAATCGATTATTCAACATATAAGTCTTACTTCTAAGCTACTTGAAGACCTCATCAAAAAGTAAAATCATCTAAAAAGCATCTTGAAAATGATGCTCTGATACTACTGTAAACTACTAATTCCTTAGTACAAAAGAAAGACATGTAGATAGAGTCTCACAGTCTCTGCAGAGAAGGAAGATTTGAGAAACTTCTTGGTATAGATCCATTAAGATGGTTATCTGACAGATCACTGCATCAAACAAGAAAAAGTTTCAACTACAGGAATACCTTAAAGAAAAACTAATTAGGTTATCAACAGGTTTTGAAATTTCAATGAGTTCTCCTTGTAGCATTGTTTTGCAAATACTTCAATCAATAGGAGATCAAATCTCACTGATAGAAATCTGTACAGTCAAGAATTACTAGTTTTATCTCCCTTTTTGAACTGAAAAACCTACCAGTATACTTTGGTTTACTTACATAGTGGTTATGTTATCAGAGAGTGTTGGTGGCAAGGGTCCATTGAGCTCATTCTTGCTTAGATCCCTGCAACAAGAGCCCGATAACATTAACTGAAAGGCAATAGTTGTGTTGTAGTATGAAATTCAGATACCACTTACAGATATAAAAGGTTTTGTATGCTGCTAAGGCCCGGTATGCTTCCTTGTAAGCTGCAATTTCTGAGACTTCTACCTCGTCGAAGAAGATTAGAAAACGAAAGAGTAAAATTATCAGCTAACACAATGGCGAAACATTTGAAGCCTCCCCGACTCCAGAAGTGGAATGTGATTTTGCAAAGAAGAACTTAATAATTCACCATCATTAGTGACTGGATTTAAACATCAGTTTGTCTATTAAAAACTCGAGACAGAGAGTGCTGATTAAGAGCATGCACTTTCCTTCTCTGCATAATTTAAAACTGGGTTTATGAAGGCACAGCTGGTTATATAGAACTTACAATTTTGCTAATTTGGAAAGGTTGCCATAGGTATCTGGAATCCCAGAGCCAATAAATTTGTTGTTGTCAAGCTGACTGCATGATGAGAGGGGGGAACTATCATTGGATTTACTCAATTATATATATAAGCATGTTACTTAAAGCTGCTAAGTTTTTTCCAGGACGGAAACCATCACTGACAAGCAACTATTGATCAAATGCATGTACATCAAAAACTAGGAGCATGCTCTAAGATAAATGACGTTGTATGATGGGTAAATAAAGTAATTAGCTAAATAAAAGTCTATATAATGTGATAAGGGAACATACAGTATGCGCAACTCCGGCAAGTCTGAGAATTCTTGTGGAAGATACCCAGATAAATTATTATTATCCAAAAGCCTGTGAAAAACATATCCTTAAATACCAACCAACAACATTCGGCAGGGATGATCACCAAGAGAATTGTTGAACAACAGAAATGAGAACGAAGTAGCTGCAATATGAACTTACAAGTGACGAAGAGTGGATAATTTGGAAAGCTCGGGTGGGATTTGACCCCTAATCGAGTTGTTGTTCATGTGGCTGCAAAATCACATCCAAGCAGTTAACATGTGTCGGAAAAAGCTAAACTCTTAGGGGAACCTTGCAGAGACATTTAACTTACAGATGTTTCACTGTGCTCAAGTTGGCAAATGATGTTGGTATTGGACCCGAAATATAGTTCATGTCCACTTGTAGTCGATCTAATTTCGATAAATAGCCAAGCTCATCAGGTAAAAAACCTGATAATTTGTTTCCATTCAAGAGCCTGTTTACCAAATGAATCGCACAGGGTTAAACTATCTCGAATCATATGATCAATCTAGCTTCATCTTATGGATTAATGGACACAAATTGTAAAATATGTCGATGCCCTTCAAAACACATTTGACTTCAGCGAATTTTTGCATCAGAGTTTCATAAACACCATCACTAAAACTGAACCTTTTCAGAATAATAAGAACATCTTAATAACCTCTTCTATATATTAAGCATAAAAATTCCTTCCAAGCTACGTTTATCAATTGAACTTAAGAACAGAGGACAACTCAGATAAATAATTTAAGATGATTCTTGCATTATACTTTCTTGCTCACAAGGATATCAAACTTACACAATGAAACCAACTTACAGGAGTTGTAAAGATGAAATGTTTCCTATCTCCTTCGGTATGCTGCCACCCAATTCGTTCCACATGAAATCCCTTGCAACAGGCAGCACAAAGAAATGGCATTAGATCACTAAAAGGACTGACTAGAAATAGTTACATACAGATTGTAGAGCTGTCCAGAAATTAGGTTGTGGCTCACAATATTTTAAGTCGAGAAAGTTGGCCAAGCTCAGGTGTTAAATGTCCAGAAAGATTCATATTCAGCAGTTGCCTGCATCAAAACTGAAAACAATTAAGTAATCGTAGCCAAATTTCTGTAAATTAATGAGGAAACACATCTTGAGAACGTATTAGATTCGTAAAAATAAAGTAAACAACTGAAGCGGAGTACTAGATTTTTCTGCACCATATTACATTTGCTTTGTTCATTGAAATCAGAGGGATAGAGATAAATCAATAACAGCAAAAGTAAAATGCAGAACAAAAGGAACACACAGTTCTCGGACGTGCAAATATCCATCAGTCGCATATGTGTCCAAACAAAAAATGCCAGTCCAGTTGGATGCGCAAGGATCTCCCCTTTTCCAACTACTGAGATGCTTCATAGGATCAACCAAACTTTTCTTGACTGATTTCAATGCAGCAACTGCAAAAAGGCAGGGAATGGAGCACATCAGAGCAGAACAGTAGCAAAACTGGACATCACAAGAACATATTTGACAAAACCATATGATGATGTTTTGCCTAGTGGTACTTCATTCTGAAAAGCAGGGAAGAAGAGGGATTTTTATATTTTGCAAGGAAGTCTCAAAATTGCTACTACGAGAACAAAAAAAGAAAAGAAAAGGTCGAAGACATTAATTGTCATTCGCCGGCAAGAAACTTTCCTCAACTTGCTCTCCTGCTATGTACATCCCATGTTCTCCTCCAGCCAACGACAATTTTAGCATTAGTTTCAAGTAAAACACACTTCAGCCCACTTTACATGCATCATATCTCCTTCAACACATCATGTGGATATTGGAAGAAGAAAAATCAAAGATCCAATTAATTGTAAGAAAAACATCAAGACTTCTGGACAGAAATTAACCTTCTGAGGGATCTGTAATTTGTGCATCTGTTTGGAGCACCAAGTAACAATAGGACAGCACAAAAACACAGCCAAGACTTCTCATCCACGACATCTTGATTTCCTACATAAACCAAACCAGCCACTTTGAGTAAACATTGCATATTGTCAACAATCCCTCCAAATTCCAAAGCATATCCAGCACCAAACAAGCAACAAGAAATACTCATTTCACCTAAATTAGCCTAATCAAATTTCTAAATTTGACATCCTAAGCTAACAAGCTTGTCAATTCAAACCACATAATCCTACTAACTCAAGATGAACCAGGGCACCACTCTTAGGAGCTTACAAACTTTGTAGTAAGCCCAAAGACAAAGTAAGCACTTTCTACAAAAACATACCATTAAAAAGTAAACAGAGAAGCTTACTTGAGACAAGTCAAGTGTATGGTTAAACTCAAATGTGTATATTGTTGAAGACTATGAAAATTATTATAAGATAATATTTTGGAACCCTACGATGTTCCAACCAGGCAGGCATTGTGGTGTGGAAAAATACAAGGAAGACTTGTTCGTGGGGGTAATGATAATAAAAGATTTTGGAACCTTGTGGCATATTGAAAACCGTGTGTGAGATGGCACTTTGTCTTCATTGTTGGCTTCAATTTCATCGGGTTCAGAGAGGAGACAGCAAGTGACTGCGAGAAGACTAAATATCCATTTGTTCGTTGAAAAATATTTTTTTTTGAAAAGTATATTTTAAAAAAATATTTTTTAATATTTGATAGTGTAATGAAAAATAAGTTGGAAAACACTTTCCAGTATTTGATTATGTTATGGAAAATGAGCTGGAAAATAACTTATTAATGTTTTATTTTTTTTTAAGTTTATTAAAATAATGAGGAACAAATCTTACAAATTAAAAAGTTGAATGAGAACGAAATTGAAAAAAAATATAATTTCATAAATTATCTCAGATAAAATAAATAATAATCAAAATAATAGAGATCAAATAAAAAATAAAAAAATTGAAAGATGAAGAAATTAAAATAATAATAATTAACATTTCATAAATTATTTCAAATAAAATAAGTAACAATCAAAAGAATAAGGATCAAATTTGATAGATAAAAAATTTCAATAAAAAAATGATAAGGAAAAAGCAAATAACAATTATAAAAATAAGGACCAAAGTTAATATAAAAATTAAATTTTAAGAGATGAAATAAAAAAATAAATATTCAAAACAAAATATATATAACAATCAAAAGTTTGAGGATCAAATTTGATATAATCAGCAAATAATGACATTTCTAAATTTTTCACAACTTCCGGAAAGTGTTTTCCGCCCAAATTTTTCAGGAAAACACTTTCCTGAAAACCAAGCCAAATTTTTCTTTGACTGGAAAGTGTTTTCCGTTGACCAACTTTCCTAACGGCAAACAAACACATGAAAATTTGAAAAGTGGTTTCCCGGAAACCACTTTCCAGAAAACAAACACGGCCAAAAGGGAAAACACTTTCCTGAAAACCAAGTAAAATTTTTCTTTGATTGGAAAATGTTTTTCGTTGACCGGAAAATGTTTTTCTTTGACCGGAAAATGTTTTCCGTTGACCACTTTTTCTAATGGCAAACAAACACAGGAAAGTTTAGAAAATAATTTCCCGAAAACTATTTTCCGAGAAACAAACATGGCATAAACATCTCACTTCTTTCATTTTCCACTATTTTTCCATCAAAGCACTTTGTCCCACCATTACAGATCATGACAGCAGGTTTTGGCACCTTTTTTTTTTCCAGATAATAGTCGAGATTTTATTAACTTTTGGCTAATAAGAAGATAGCCAAAGAAGTAGAAAAAAAGGCCACGACAGAAAGAAGAAAAAAAGAAGCCATAAAAGGACGGCTGCTGCAATGAAAAAGACAGAACAGAGACCAGACAAAGGAAAATATAGTAAACGTCAGCTGTGAGTTATTCTGCTATTCCAGAATTTGATCCCATCAGAGCTGATCCCTAGACCCATTCCAGTGTACGCTAAAGTGTTTCTATCAATCTTCAACCACAAGGCAAGCACCTTGACTACGCTTAAAAATATTATCAACCTTGTAACACGTCAACACGGTCATTTTCTTAGGCCTATTGAACATTCAAAGTAATAAATAAAATATAAAATACCTTTGAGAAATTTAATTTCTGATAGCAACTTTCTCTTTAAATCAAGAAGAGAGAGATCTTATCTTTTACTTTGTTGAATGTTCTATCTATTTTTTATTGTGATTGGTTGGGCATCATTGTGTGTGAAGATATCTGAGATTCTCCAATGTAGTTGTTTCAGTAAATGGACCAGTGAATACGTTGAGCACTTGTTCTGATCCTTTATTGCTAAATTTTCAACAAAAACAAAATTGGAGAACGCATGCAGTTGGAAGCCAGCTTGAGGAAACTTCTTACGGTGCTCGGAGAATGACTAGTGACATCGCATCCGTTACTCCCTAAGTCGTCCACCTCAAAGAAAGAGACAGACACAACCATGAATAAGAAAAGATGAAACTCTTGACCACTAAAAATGATAAGAATACTCTCTAAGTCTACCTTGAAGAAAGAGACAGACACAACCATGAAAGAAAAGATGAAACTCTTGACCACTAAAAATGATAAGAACATCTAAATTTACTGTTAGTACATTTATGATTGTCAATAAATATGTGTAGAATCAAGTTAAAGCGATGAAACCGATTCAATGTTTTTTCTCCCTTGCAACACTGTTTTACTTGCAGAGTTCTCATAGTATCAGGAAGTTTGGGTGGTAGAGGCCCCCTAAGGTTGCCCTCTCTCAGATCTCTGCAAGCCAAATTATAACATATGCAGGTGACACAAGTGAGACACAAGTTCATGAATATGAAAATAAATTATTTTCTTAAACCATCTATACAGGAGCAATTCTGCACTATCAGAATTCATGTCAAAGACTTCATGATATATATAGTCCAGACAGTGTGAAGATTCCTCCTCTGGACGCAAAAATAGCTTAGAGTATTCAAACCACGGATCGAGGACGGGTTGGGTGGGGGACTGGACATCAAAAGGATTAGAGTTTTTGCACTGAGCTGGAAGTGGTTCGATTCCTTTTCTGATGTTGTTAGGTTTTTTTCCCCTCACCTTTCTCTCACTCTTCTCTCTGGAATCCTCATGCATGTTATATATCACACAAAACACTTGAAAATATTTTTTTAAAAAAGGAAAGAAAAATACTCAAATACAAATTTAAAAAGATTAGGCTATAACTTTAATTGGACGGATCCATAGAGGTGCTGGCAAATGCATTCGACTGAATCCCTTATGACGTCGAACCTATTGCAGGCTCCAATACTAGTGATTAACAGTCATTTTAGGATTGTAATAGCGGTTGTGATTTAAAGTGTTTTTTATTTAAAAATATATTAAAATAATAATTTTTTATTTTTTTAAAATTATTTTTGAGATAAGCACATCAAAACGATCTGAAAATATTAAAAATAAATAACTTTTAAGAAAAAACAAATTCATAATTTAAGAGAACGTAGAATGCAGTTTACACCGCGTTTTTAAAACAAGGCAAAACCCATGAATAATACTAGACGCATCAAACGTGTATTCTAGTAAAAATAATCATAACTTAAGATTTAGTCATTGAATTATATCAAGATTTTAGTTAGGAGGTTTTACAAAGGGAGTCAGCAGCTTGTTATAACTAGTGGAGGCCTAGCAAATTAGGCTAGAAGATGCTGATTTTGTAGTTTAAATTAAATTAATATTGTGTTTTTATTACTTATTTTACTTAGCTTTGGATTCTTTTGGTTATGTCGGTACTCTTACATCTCTCTCTCTCTCTCTCTCTCTATATATATATATATATATATATAAACATAAACAATTGGTGATTATTTTTCTCGTTAGACTAATTAATATATATTGAATTTTAGACATTTCAGAGAACATCATATAATTTAGAGTTGTATCTTTAAGGTTATATAATCCTAGTTTTAATTTGTACACAGTATACGTACGTTGCGTGGGGTTTTACGTACGTACCCTCTTATTTCTATTGCATCTGTTTCTTTCATTTTATCAAAATTAATTGTTGTTATTTTATATATATATATATATATATATATATATATATATATTAAAAGAAATAGCACTACTTAGTATATTCATGAATGATGTATAAAATTATTTTATTTAATTTCTTGATTTATGGAAAGCTACTGCCTGTTGTTGATGGCTAGATTTGATTCCAAATTTCTTGAAACAGTTTCAATAGTCAAAATTAAAATAAACTAAAAGGGGTAGTGATATAATTGTGCAATTTTTACTGTAGTTATAGACTCCTTAGCACTGTGCCTTTTTATTTTTATTTGCACAATGAAATTACTGATGTGCCCTTGGAGGTAAAAAAAAATAAAGCATTGACGGCAGGGGTTTTGACTTTTTCATTTTAGTTACACAGTAAAGTTACCACACTACCCTTGAATTAGGATTGTCTTTGCCTTGGGTCAAGTGGTGTTTTTGTCTTTTTATTTTTGGTTTTTTGTTGTTATTGAGCTTATCCAAGGATAGTTTAGTATTTTTCATAAATAGAATAATATTTAATTTGAAAAAGGTGGTTGCACATGTGTTCCCCTGCGGTCTTTGGAACGCGTGTACAGCGTCGTCCAGCGGCCAAACTCTGGTTTCCATGACGACGTTTTTGTCGCATGTGTGCGGCGTCGCGGCGACCGTCCACCCTCACTCAATGTGTGTGTCTGGAAAATATAGGGAGACAAGGAATTCTTGTCTTTTTGTCAGTGGAAAATAGGAATGAGAGTCGCCACCTAGTATTTTGGTCACTAGGAACCCTAACCAGTCTTAGAGATCAGGTACAGAGACTGGTTGCGTAAAGGAAAGGTACTAGCACCCCAAATACGCCATACCTAAGGTAAGCTGCATTGTTTTATTGTCTGATAAAAAATCTAAGGTCTTATCATGTTGGTCCGTCTATGTTTCAAGAAAAGCCCTCATCAGTGAGGAAGTTCTTATCTCATGAGATAAAACCTAACCGTTCTAATGTCTATAAAAAAAACTATCTTTTTAATATCGGGAATACGTTTTACGTATAAATTCGTAATCCCCTATATTAAAACAAAGCAAAATATTTTTTTTTGGTTTTTTTTTTAAATAATGGCCAAAGTTCTCATGACTTTAATAAACTGGTTATTAAAGCCAAAATGCATGATAAAATATATGTATATTTTTTTTGAAGTTTTCTTTGTTGTATAAAAATGCAATATGATTTTTTTAGGTTTTGAGAGACTTGGCCGTATACACAAAAACATTTTTTTTCTTTTTTTTGACAAAAACTGGGTATTTTTAATGACGTAAAAATACAGTCGATCTTGATCAAAAACAGCATAACTAGTGCGCGAGGAAATTGTAAAAATCCCAAACCATATTTTTGGAAAGTTTTTTTTTTACAAAAAAGAAAAAAACCACCCAAATAATTAGGTAGTTACTGTGCTGCTGCAGAACGTGAGTCACGTTCTGCATGCAAAAATGAAAACAGGAGAGGACATATAAACAAAAGGCAGTGGGGGAAGCCGGTTACCTGGAGTGGCGAGACACAATCGTGGCCGTCAACGGTGGTTGAAGGAGACGTTGGCGGCGGCGGCGGTTTTCCCTCCTTCTCTCCTGTCTCCTCTGTTTCACTTATCAGCCCTCTCCTCTTTTTTTCAATTATCTTCTCTTCTTCTCCTCTGTCTCTTCATGGCTGTCAGCGGCGGTTGGAGATGGCAGTGTCAGCGGCGGTCAGGTGGTGTGCTGTGGCGGTGGAGAGGAAGCACGGTGGCAGCTGCGGTTGTTCTTCTTCTTTGGTATATATTTTTTCCTCTGTCACTTCCCTTTCTCTCCTCTGCCTCCCCCAAACGTCCCCCCTCTTTCTGTAATATTTCTCTTCGGTCATTCCCTGCTCCCTCTTCTTTTTTTTCTCTTCTTCCTCCTATGTTCTCCCTTGTTTTCCTTTCTTCCTCCCCCTAGTTTCTGCTGTTTTGGTCCGTTTCTCTTCACTCCTTTCTCTCTCGAAAACTTATTGTTTCTCTCTTTCGGTCTCTCCTTTCTCTCTTAAAAAAATTGTCGGTCTCTCTCTCCCGGTCTCTCTTCCCCTTTCTCTTTTTTTCTCCCCCGCCATTCTTCTGCGCGTTCCTCTGTATTTATAGGTAGTTGGGGAGAGGTTTGCCATACCCTGTTCAAGTGCAGGGCATGGGTCTCCGTCTCATTTTTCTTCCATAGTGCTTGCAGGGTATGGTTGTGTGGGTATGGGTCATGCGGGCTTTTTGGGCAAGTGGGGTGGAGAGAGAGAGAGGGGAAAATGATTTAAAATCTTCTTCTTCCCTGCCTCTGCATGCGCAGGGAAGAAGGGGAACAGTGTCGTTCAAAACGACACAGTGTTCTGGTTTTTTTTTAAGAAAAGAAAATGTAATTTGGAAGAACCCAAAAATAGGTTATGACAGTTTTCATCCTCATGACGTTGTCTCCATTCCTGGGCAATGCATGTTGAAAAAATATAACAACCTGAATCCCAGATCCGTGACTGGCAACATAAGAGCGGTGTCAAGGGGACACCTCACCCACACTAAGCCCCATAACATACATATCATAAAACTAATACATATAAAATTCATGCAACAATTCATAATCTTTCAAATATTCCTCAAAATCAATAAAACAATTTATAATTCAAAATATTTATTACATTGAACAAAATCCAATCTTTGAAATAAAAATCTAAACTTCAATGAAAACAGCGTAATAGTGGAGCATCTAAGACATCGAATCACAAAAAATAAAAAAAGCTTCGCGGAAGCAAGCAAGGCATACCAACAAACAAAGTAGCGGAAACTCTTAATTAAAGGTCAATCTGCTAATGAAAGCTAAGACCCTCAAATATTATTAAAATAGAGGGGTGAGTTCAACCAACTCGGTGAAAAAATAACATTTAATATATATTTTAGCTATTTATAAGTATAAGGACTAACACACACACACACACACACACACTCACTCACACACACATATAAACATACATTAAGCTTAATAACATATGGTAATGTAATACATGTCAGATATATGTTGCTTTATTTTCTAAGTACTCATCTATTCTTGATTTCACACTCACATTCTATTGAATTAAATTATATTTGATATGACATTCATTTGCTTTGATATTCATATGAGTATCTGTTATATCCTGATATCGATATACTTGTCAGTAACTTCATGCTAACAAAGAGTAATTAGTCTATGTACACCTAGTATTCTGTATGCCTAGCTAGTGAAAAAGACACCAGCCTGTGGCGACTGATCCTCCCACAGTGATCGGGGACACAAACCTCATATGGTATCAAAACCTTAGTGTTTCATTTGTTATCTGAGTCAATGATTTTTTCTAGTATTTAACATGTATTCAATTACCATATATTATTATGCTTAGTGTGTGTGTGTGTTCAAGAATTAACCAATTGTATTCATCCTATAATCAACATACATATATTATTTATATTACATGCATATTAAGATTATCTCACTCATCCAAAAAACAATGACAAAAGACAAACAGATATATAACTGAAAACTACTAATAATCACTAAGAGAAATGTAAGCAAAATCTATAATGGATACGGAAAAACACTAAAAACAACTCGAAGTAGATAACATAGAAGACTATAACTCTAAAATTTAAGACCAAAACATAAATATAAAATCGAAATAGATCCACCTAATCATCCCGAACATATCCCAAGGTAACCAAACTTAACAGAACCAATCAAACCCCATTACTTGGTCAACCGGTTGACCACCACCATAAGCCAACTGGTCAGCTGGTTCAGACCAGCCAGTCAACTAGCACTATCAAGCAAACTGGTTGGCCGGTTTAGCAAACCGATTGACCGATTGATCGGGATTCTATAATCTCGATCTACCAGTCTTCCAAAATTCTGTAGATTCTTAAAACCTAAAAATTCCTGACTTCATATCAAATGATTTTAAGCCAAACTAATACTAAAACATCAATTAAACTTCTTAAATCATCAATGTATTCAACATCATAAAAACCCTAAAACACTTCTTTAATCCACCAACTATAAAATCCCCAATAAAAAACAACAGAAGACAGAGTCATGATACTTGCTTCTTTAACCCTTCTTAAAACCCAAAAGCTTAAGTTTAGATAGAGCTAAATTCCTTGTTATTTTTTGAGAGAAGTTATGGCAAGGAAGAGAAAAAAGAAGAAGGGAAAAAAAAAATTCTTTAGCGAACCTCTTCTTTAAATATATAGGTTAGGTTGGGTTCTTAGGTTGTTCTTAGGCTTTGGTCTAATGGGTCATGACATGGGTCTTACAAAAAATATGTTAGGTTTTGCATCGATGGCCTTTCTTTTGTTCATCCTTCTTCGCTCTCTCCTCTTTGGTTCCAGAGCCAAATCATGCATATTTTCAAAGCAACCCTTCAATTTATTTATTTTTTTAGATTTGGTTCATGTTCTTTTTATTGTTATTTATTTTATTTTAGATTATCCATGTAACGTTTTGACTTAAATGAATAGGAAAAGGCTACAAAGCCCTTGGTGACTTAAAGAGTAAGTATTATTAAATGGGGGGTATGGTAGTAATTGTATAAAGAGATGATAAATATAAATAGAAAAAAAAAACAAGAAGAGATCTGAAAATTTTGAAAGAGAAAACCGTGAGAGAGAAGGGAGAAAGAAGAAGAAAAAGAGAAAAGAGGGAAGGATAAGGGAAATAGAAGGGAGTTGGAGGAAATAAGTTTAAAGGTAAGATTTAGGTTGTTAAATGTATAAATGTATGTTAATTGAACTTTAATTTCAGTTTTGATGAATGTTAGGGTTTTGAAAATTTATGTTTTGGGTTTGATTGAAGAGTTAATTTGAATGTTATAGGGTTAATTGTTATGGGTAATTGATTATTTAGTTGATTATGGAAGATTATGATGATTTTGAGTTATGATTTTGTTTGAATGTGAATTTGTGTTAGAAATAAGGAAAGAACAGTGGGTTTTCTGTTGAAATTATGGTTTGGAGGTTGAAGATGATGAAAATTCAATTTGGTCCCTCAATTTGTGGAAATTACAGTTTAGTCCCCAAACTTTGGAAAATTTACAGATTGGTCCCTAGAACATATTCCGAGATTCTGAACAGAATAAAAGATGAATTATGGGCAGAATTCCTGTATAGTTATGAAATTTTAACACTTTCAATTTGCTCCTTCAATTTGACAAAAATTACAATTTGACCCTAAAATTTTGGTAAAATTCCAGAATGGTCCCTGGAGCATCATGAGATATTATGGACAGAATTGCGGATTAATTATGGTCAGAATTTCAGTATAGTCATGGATTTATGACAACTTTAGTTTGATCCTTCAATTTGACAAAAATTACAATTTGACCCTAAAAATTTGGAAAAATTCCAGAATGGTCCCTGGAGTATAATGAGATATTCTGGACAGAAATGAGGATTAATTATGGTCAGAATTTCAGTATAGTAATGGATTTATGATATTTTTAGTTTGGTCCTTCAATTTGACAAAAGTTACAATTTGACCCTTAAAAATATGATAAATTACAGATTGGTCCCTAGATGTAATATTAGCTTTTGCAGATTGGTTTGATGAATAATTGAGGGTTATTTAGTGAATTATTACCAATTTTCTTATTTGTTTTATTATGGATTGGATTTCGAGAAAAACCGTTTCATGTTGGGTGTTTAGAAAAAATAACTAGTTAGTTCAAAAACATATAGGGTTATGGAATATACCCTTAGATAAGTGTATTAAATAGGTTATATATTATTTTGAGTCATTCTTGAATATGTCTCATTTATATTCAGATAATCCTGATATTCTACCTGCGAGACATCAGTAGGATTTTTTTCGGTGTCTGCTTTTGACTTCTGTTTGCTTTTGAGTCAGGTGAGTGGATAATTTTTCATATGCATGAGAAATATTATAAATATTTTATTTGTTAATATGAATTGGATCATGCTTCTTGATAATATATGTATGTATATATATATATATATATATATATATATAGACACACACACACATATGTATATGTTGATTATTATCCTTGTTTTGATAAAGCATGATCAATTGTTGAATCTGAATTCTTGATATGAACCAGTATATATTTTGAATTGAATTCTGAATTGATAGCTCCTCATTTGATTGATGTCATGAGTTGAGCCTTGAGATATGAATATGTCTGTTTGATTATGATTATGAACCTATGGTATGTCAGTCAGAATACCCATGCTAATAGGGTAGTGTTAGTCTTTGTGCACATCATATATGAACCCTAGTTGGTCGGGGGAGTCACCAACCTGTGTGGACTGATCATCCCACAGTACGGAGCCTCATGCTCATTGCATTTTGATTTTCTGACGAGCTTTACCTTCTGATATTCTTGTTATGGTCTATTTGAGAAACCTTCCTATAAGAACCTAGAACCATACTTGTATATATATTTCTCATTGTTTTATTACCTCATGTGTGTATATTGAACGTTATCTACTCACTGAGTTGTTGAACTTACCATCTCATTATTTATCCTTTTCAGGCTTATAGCTTGATAGCAGGTCATTTTGTTGGACCTTCAGAACCTGCTCTTTGGTTGTACTTTGTACCTTTTTCTTTATGTCTAGTTAGTGCTCCAAAACTATGAATTTATATGAACTCTTGTATTAAGACAATTCAATTATATTATGAAGTTGATTTTGTTATTAATGCTGCGTTGAACTCTGATTGAGTAAGGATAAGTTTGTATGTAAGTTTGGGTTCGCATAGGTATGGAACCTTGGAGGGGAACCTTGCCTATGTGCCGGTCATGGATCCGGAATTCGGGTCGTGACAATCCATGGAATTAGAACTCTTTTTTCAATTTAATCCTCCTTTGGTTTTCTCACCTTTCAGATTCGGTCCCCATTCTTCTGATTTTATTTTTTTATTTTTAATTGTTCTATTAATTAAATTATCTTTTCAATTGTATCCCTCAATATTTCATATCATTCTCTTAATTGAATTGTTTTTTCAATTGCATCCCGCAATATTTTAGTTTAGTTTATTTTATGTTAAATTTGTTTTGTTTTTAATCTTTTTTTTATTGGAACTTTATTTTTTTTATTTCATCCTTCATCATTTTATTGATCGGGATTTTGTTAATATTTCAGGTCACGAGTTTGAAAGATTTGATCGGATTGGCTTGGATCTTTTTTTTCCATGTCCTTTTTTACAATTGATTTTTTTTGTACCGTTCTTCAATAGGATTGTCCCGGTCTCATGTGCTAGGTTACGAGTTTCACGTATTAGCCCAGTTTTGCTCGGAGCAATATTTCTTTTTAAAAAAACTTATTTATTGTTGCTATTGTTGTCTAATTTTTTATTTTTTTTTATCATACTATCAAATTAATCAAGGTTTAACTCAATTATTGAATTTCTCTTATTCTTTAAAAACACAGCATTCTTTTAAACTTTTTTTTTTGTTGAAAATAAATTTGGTTTGGCACACGACGTGTGCATAGGACACCAATCTAGTGGTTGTAGTAGCTAGTAATCATCAAATCTTTTTTTTTCCTCTCTCGGAACTATTAACGCAAATTACATTATTTGGTTTTGGCATTTCAAATTGGATATATATGATAATGAACTTGCTCTTTCATTCATCAACCAAGTTATTCAATTGTTCATAGACTGACCAGTTCTTTCCCTTCTTTTTTTGTGTGGAAAACAGAAATTTGGCATCTTTGTATTCATGTCTCACATCAAAGAAAGCATATGATACATAAAAAAAAAACTACTTGAGGTGCCTTATACGTTTACATGTTGTAGCTAATTGGTGTAAAATGGAAAGTTTTGTTCGGTTCAATACTTGCGAAGTTATGTAATTTATGGCACTAAACTCCATTTTGAGACACACATGTCGAGCACCAGGTGAATAGACTCACCAGAATATACACAGATACATGGGGAGTTTCCGTTTTCACATAATCAATCAGCGAGGCCTGATAACGGGAAATACACCACTGACTAGATCACTTCCAAGGAAACCGGAGGAGGCAGAAGGTTTGCCTGTAGTAAAGAGAGCTGGCGAATCCACCCCTGACATTCCAGATGTCTCAAGCTCTGATGAAATGGGGCCAGATTCTTGGAGCATATAGGATATATTCTCCAACTCGCGAACCACTTCCAACATTGATGGTCGTTCAGCAGGCTCATCATGACAGCACTTTAGGGCCAATGCCATGAATTTCTTGACACAATCGGAGGGATAAGGACCCATTTTTTGGTCTACGATGGAGAACATTATTCCAGATTGACATGCTGCGTTAACCTGTCGTTGACAAATAGAAGAGGCAACAACATTAGATTCTGATGAAGAAGGGTGCAACTTCAGCATGGGAATCCTCTCTGCATGTTTCTAGTGTCCTATCAAAAACACTGTTTGTGCTCCACTGCAAACTTCTAGTTCTATGGTGCAAACAAGGAACAAATTTCAAGTAGTTAAGGAAATAGGTTGTATGTTTAAGGTATCATATTATAGCATGATTGATAATCTGTCCTCTGATGTTGGTGGTTGAGCATAAGAAAACTATTTTAGCTGAGAAATAGATGCAAAGATCTTCATCCGAGTCTAAAATTAACAGTAATGTCCAAATAGTTGCCTTTTTTTATGAGACCAGACAGGGGAAACTGGCAAACACAATTGAATTATTGAAAGAATCCCTGGTTATAGTGTGAAAATAACTCTGAAGCTTCTACAGTTACTGATAGAAACAGATTTAATGCCGGTCAGAGGTTCATGCAACAAGAATTGATAAATACTACAATGTTGATATCCACTATTAATCCTGCTCAATTTTATCCTGAATCAAATTTTCACAGTTGAAAAACAATAAGCAGTTGTTTAAGTTATGGTATTTGTGATGAACCGTTATGTACCTCTCGAACGATATATTTTCCATGAGATATAGGCTCCATCCCTGTCAAGAGTTCAAGAAATACAACTCCAAGGCTATAAACATCACTCTTATCTGTCAACTTGTTGGTCAGAAAATATTCTGGATCGAGGTATCCCTGCATGGAGTTCAGGTTCAAGTGAGTTCAGTGCATTCCCACGTCAGATAAATATATCATGTAGAAGAAAGTTCTGATTGCTACCCAAACTTGCTTTTTACCAAAGGTTTGGATATATTGCTAGGAAAAGGTACCCTTTGGAGAAGAGGCCATTGGTAACTATTCAAATTTCTATGTAACTTTCATAACATGGATTTGATTTCACAAGATTGATGTACCAATGCTGAAAGGGACATGTTATATTATGATATTAGACTAAGCTTCAGTCATTACCTAGTCATTATAGAAATTTCCAAGACACTGGGAAATTGGAAAGTATAAAATGTGTGATTTCTTGTACATTGAAAACATGCGTTATAGTGATGATCTTAAATGTCTATAGTATTGAAATTACAGGTAAAGGTTATAGCATCCTCTGAAGAGAGTTTCATAATCCACAATTCAAATTGATCATGTTACAGAATGCTACATACCGGCGTGCCTTTCACAATTGTGGATATATGAGACGCACCGCCTTCGCAATCTTGTACTGGTGCAAGCTTCGAAATTCCGAAATCTGAAACTTTTGCAGTAAACTTGAAGTCCAGTAATATGTTGTTTGCTTTGATATCTCGATGGATGATTGGTGGCTCAGCTTCAGTGTGAAGGTAGAGTATACCCTTGGCTGAACCCAATGCAATATTCATCCTCATAGAAAAACTTGCAGGTCTTTTGAATTTACCTGTCATATCACACATCAACAATGTCAAATATGACTATATACAAGAAGAAATAGTCGAGCTTCTACACCATGGATTTTGTTACCCCCCCCCCCCCCTCCATCCTTTTTAAAACAAACAAAGATGATGACATAGCAGAAGAACAATGATTAATTATGGTTGAAATCTAAGATGAGAATCATGTTACACCCTTAGAGTGACATCTAGCTAGCAACTTCGAAGCCTTATTTAGTGCTCATCCTACCCCTGCTAATGCTATAGCTGACAATGCTTCCTATTCTCTTTCAAATACTCCATATAAATTTATTTTTTGATTTCCTTGTGTAGATAAATGACTAACTAGAAGAGAATGAAGGGAAAAAATGAGAAATGAACATGAGGCTTCAGTATAATCTTCTGCATACAAATCCACAAAACTTTCTTCAAAATGTTTGGAAAAAGAAAACAAGAAGAAGAATCTAATCCAACAACATCACAAGTTGCACAATACAAAATGTTTACCAGAGAGGAGGTATCCAACAGATCCATTAGGCATGAATTCATACACTAGCATCTGAGAAATACACAAAACGCAAAGATGGTAAGTTGTTGATTTTGAAGTAGATAATAGGCATTTTGGCACTCAATTTTGACAAGATACTGCCAGAATTTTCAAAAGAAACAAAGAGAAAGCACAAAGAGCCTAGAACGACATTTTAATGCATCCAACTGTTGGGAAGCTAAAATGACTCTCGGTCTGAGCTGTTATCCCATAATCATATCACAACAAGTCGTATGTGACAGGTATTGTTACCCACAACGTACCTGCTCGCCTTGTTCAACACAATACCCAACCAATGGCACCAAGTTGCGATGATGCAAGCGTGACAAGAGTTCAATTTCAGTGAAGAACTCTTTCTGACCCTGCAAAGATCCTTCATGTGCACGCTTGATGGCCACTATTGTACCATCAGCTAAAACTCCTTTATACACCTTTCCGTAACCTCCTTGCCCAACTTGCATAGAGCTATCAAAACCATTTGTTGCCATTTCAAGTACTAGAAAACTGAACTCTTTCACACTTTCAGTTTTAAATGGAAGTTTTTGAGCTGCATGGAAAAAAATAGCATCATTCCTTTTTGATGGAGACAAGTAGGGGGGAGCAAATGTCATAACAGGATAATGGCTTACTTGACTTTTTCTTGAAAACTTGACGATAGAATCTCTTGTGCTTTTTATAGAAAATGAATGCAATCACCAAAGATATAGCAACTATGAGGGACATGGATCCTAACACAATTCCAAGAAGGGCACCTCTGCTCATTCCTGATTTCGGAAGCTTGAAAAATATCACTGGCATTTTCAAAACAATGAAAGCAGTAAGTTCTCTGTATATGATTCGTCATGTAAGAGAAAGCCCCAACACCTCCCCTGGTATTTCTTGGGTCATGCATTTGATAAAATAACGAACTAGTTTGTAGAATAGAAGTGGAGGAAGATGCAGCAATTCTAGTCACTAGGCTCACTACTAGTAACTTACTGTAGTTTCACTTTATCATACAGTGCAGATACAAAATTGGTGTTTGAAGTGAAAAACATGTAGCTCCAGAGACATACCATTTTTGTAAGGTCCAAGGAGCGTGAAATTAAGTAGATCATATGGGCCAAAGGTATCATCGCTGGGAAAGGAAAATGTAGCAAACTCGTCCATGAGCTGTAGAATCTCGCTTGTGTTGAATTTATGAGTATCATTACTAAATGAAGGAAAGATTTTCAAATACATCCTCAGCCGGGGACCTTCTTCCCACATGAATGAGTCAACCACTAGTTGGTAAGGGTTCATGCCAAGATAGTCGGTTATCCAAAGCTCAAATGGGAATTTATATGGTTGAAAATCTGATATGCTGGGACTTCTCAAGCGTAATCCAATGCCAAGAGGTGCAGCACAGAAGCAGGGAGAAGGAGATTCTGGAACGTATTCAAAATTATCACTGAAGGGACAAGATTGAGTTTTGCAGCCTTCAGGGAAGTCATTTGAGCTTCCAGGAGCCTCAGTATCTCCAGTTGGGACTCCACAAAACGGGAGTATGTTTAGCTCATTTGCTCTTTGACAAACAGGATTGCCTTGAAGCCTAGATATCCAGTTATTAAAACTCTTAAAACTATTTGCTACAATATTATTTCCTGTATTATATATGCAAGAAACTCTCTCGGAACATTTCACAACGGTAACTAAAGTCATTGTAGCAACATAGTCTAGTGAAAGAAATATTAAAACTAAATTCTAAAAGCATGTGATTCAGGGATACAAAAATAAATATTATTTGGATGTGACTGACTATATTATATATAGAAATTATATAACTTGATTAAGTAGGAAGGAAAAAAAAAATTACATAAGTACTATGAGAATGGGGGCTGGGAAATGGGGGCTGGGAAAAGGGGAAGGCAAAGGGAAAGTTATTCATGCACATAACAGCAGGCACAGTGCAGAAATGATGATTCTATATATTAGAGAAGGTAACAAGCAAGAATTTACATGTTTCAGCATTGCAAAACATCATATAATTTCTGAAATCCAAATCTAATTGCAAAAAATCTAAGGCATGAAACTTACAATGTTATAACAAGTTTATGATGGACTGGGTTCCTTGCACGATAATGATACAAGGTTTTGTCCAAGATAGTTCAGCACAGTGCAACCACTAATTGTGAATGGAGTTATGTGATGAAACAACATGGTTCAATGAGTTGAAGCAGTGAGACAAGGAGTGACTGCTTGGGATCTAAGGAAACATCTAATCATAATTGGCAAAAGGACTTAACAATCAAATGATCAAGACATGGTCTTTATCTCATTTAGATTAAATAAAAATATTATCGAAAATAAAAACAAGGTTATGCATCAGAAATTAAAAACAAGCATAAAAGAGCCCGGATGCAGTGACATTATTAGGAGTAAAAAGAAATGTATCTGTCAGAAAGTGAATATGTTATATGGTAAAACAAATCTCACTTGATGCTAACGTTTGCAGGAGGATTTATAATGCCTGAAATATTCGTAAGTGAATTGTTCCGGAAATCCCTGCAAGTAATGCACAGTATAACAAGTTTAGGTAGAAGATACAGAAGTAGGAAGGCCAAGAAGTTCATCACTGTGCCTGATGCAATTTACCCCATAAACAATATAAATTGATACAACGAAGGATATGACATGGCAATAATTAAGAAAAGACTGAAAAATTCAGTCAGAAAAGGTTGCTTTCTGTAATTAAGCCTTACAAGGTAAGTTTTGCAAATGAACCAAGAGTCAAACTCTGCCAAATGTTAGTGGGAGCATCACCACTTAAATTGTTGTTCGCAAGCAACCTGCAATAAAATATAATCTTCATTATCAACTGGTATCATCCATCAACTATAAAATCAAAGAGCTTCATAATATACGATTATTTTAACCACGCTAGCATAGTGTGTAGCAAAAAAATAACAGAAAGTGCACAAATAAATGCAGAGAGGTCTTACAGTTTTTGGAGATGAGGAAAGCCTGAGAAATTTGAAGGGATTGGTCCAGTGAGCATATTGTTGGATAACTTGCTGCAATATTAAAAAAAGTTGTGAATTACTTTTTCATGTCAGAAAGAACAAGGATCGCTATATTAACCGCAGCAGCGAGGATTTTGAATTTCACATGAATACTCGAATGAATGAATATATAATGTTAATACTATACATCAAAATCATTCTAGAGTTGAAGACAAATCTGGTGGTTTGTTTCTGGTTTCACCACATGGGATTTGGATCATACCCTCTTTCATCGTGTACAATCCCATTCATACATTGTGCGCTAGTCTTAAACCAGTTGAATTATCTTTTCTTTTGTTGCTGTTTATTTTTTGAACTTCCACTAACGCTATTGTAAGATATGCAAATAGTAGCATTTCATTAAATGCTAATGTTCTTGTGGTGATGTTCTATTTCATAATTTTAGCAGCAAAACCTCTGCTGTTGATGCATACTAGTATGTATATAGTTTTGTATGCACGTCAACAAGCATAATACACAGTGTAGAGACAATTCGAGCTGAAAAGCACCTGAGCTTCCACAAGTTTGGACTTCAGTAACTTACATAGTTGTGATATTAACAGAAAGCTTATTTGTCGGTATGCTTCCGACTAGCTTATTTGAGCTTAGATCCCTGAAAAACAAATTATTAATAGCCGTCAGAAAAAAATCAACATTCTAAAACAGATCCTAGTTAATTTGGAAAAAAAAATAAAACATTATTTTAAGACAACTACTCTACATAGTCATGAATATTTGCATATAAAGAACAACAACCAGTTCAAAAGGAGGGCAACTGCAGGTTGTTCATAGAATATGACTGTTACTGTCACCTATTAAATACAAGCACATGTAACGAGGAAAGCTACATGCTTGAAGAATTTGTAAGAAATAATGATGGTTAAACGAAATACTCGAATTTTGCCTGAAGACTTACAAGTAGAGAAGGTGTGGTGAGCCACTCAGATCGGGAACAGATCCTTGCAAGTTGCAGTTCCTAAGACTCCTGCAGAGCTCAATGTGAGAGTGTTAATTAAGAACCAGTTTTAGAGAATTGCAGTTCAACAAAGGCAAGCAAGATCATTTTCCTAAAAAAGGACATCAGAAATTAACAAACAAAAGACTAAATGCAACTCTATGCATGTGTGACAGATCCCTATATGCTTTTTCACCATTGAGATAACATTTTTACAGCATGCTTTTTCATGAAGAAAGTAAAAGGCTGAAGTATGGAGAAGAGCTTACAATTTCAACAGTGTGGACATGTTTCCATAAGACTCTGGGATCTCCGTTCCATTAAAGTTGTTGTTATCAAGTTGGCTGCAAAGATTTGGAGTCAGTCATCCTTCTACATTTAAAAGAACTGCACATTTTCGACTAATTTTCACAATCCATTCAAAGTGAAAAACCCTTCAGAAAGAGGATCAGAAAACCAGAAATTAAAGCCTTTTAGTGAACCTATTGGCATATTAACAGTATTAATACGTCCCAATCCATTTCATTGTATTCAATGATAAAATTACCAGAATTGCTTCTTCAGCCTATAAAATTGGATGCCTAAAGTATTGAAAATTCGCATGAAGTTTTCTGTCTAAGCTCTAGATAAATTTTTAACGGTATACATTAAATCTTCTACAAAATGTCATTGTTTCTTACAAAAAAAAAAGGTGGGATTTTGAAGGAATCCATGAAGGAAATGAGATTCAATTGAGAATTTCTGAAACTTAAAGGGACCTAATTGAGAAAGAAAATTGTTAGGGGACTCAATTGAGACTAACAATATAGCTGGGAAACTTTTTTGAACTCTGCCCAAAATCAACACTCACCCTTGATGTATAAAAAATGAATTCAGCAGAAACCTGACTTCCAATCACACCGCCCCTTTAAACTGAATTTTGAAAAATTATAAAGTGCGGTAAAATAATTCAATGCTAATCTAGCAGGAACTGCTTTCAGAGGTGAAATCTTTGGAAACAACTGAAAGTCGAACATAACCCCAAATGAAAACCATTACAAGACACAAAACATATGTTAGTTTAACAAAGACATTCACCTTGTTGACAAATATACAAGATCAGTGTTAGGGAGTCTGAGCACAAATCACACACGAGCTTATGCATACAAAAATCAGTGAATACATTTCATCAAGTTAGAGTCGTTATGAGATGGAACTTACAAAACCAACAACTTTGGCATCTTTGAAAGCTCTGGTGGAAGATAGCCTGACAAGTTGTTGTTATCCAACAGGCTGCAAACGTTGGCAACAGCAAGTGACAAGAGAAAAAAAAAAAAAAAAAAGGAAACATGAACGCAAAATTAGGTTCATTTGCTTCGAACTGACAGTGACTGCAGCTTCATGAAAAAACGGCAATCAATTGAATTATATGCAGGTTGTAACGGAACTTACAAGTGTATGAGTTTAGGTAATGCCCCAAGTTCTGGCGGAATCTGACCACTGATTGAGTTGTTGTTCATATGACTGCAATTAGAAAACATCCATGAGAACATGCAAGAAGGGGAAGAGTTTGTCCCCAAAGAAGAATCCACTTACAAGTGCTTGACAGTGGCCAAGTTTGCAAACGATCTGGGAAGTGGTCCTGATATTTGATTTATGTCCAGCTGAAACTTGGTTATGTTGGGGAGATTACCAAGCTCATCTGGCAAAGGACCCGATATTTGGTTTCCGCTCAAAAGCCTGCAAATTATAGAGAATGGTATAGTAACTATATGCCATGCAATGATCCTTGTCTATATTACTCATACCCACAAGGAGATCTCCTGCTTTCCAATTTCAGAAAGCAGAAGCTTGACCAATCTTGGTCACCTGTTTTGGTAAGATGGATGTAATGCCTAACGTAAGAATGACTTCCTATTTCTCTCTCACACTCTGTCTTGAACCTTTCCTCTCCCTCCCCTTCAAAAGAACCAAACAAAAAAAGATGGATTATTCTCCACCAAATTGCCCTCTATCTTCCTTCCTCCCAACCGTAGAGTAATATGGAAAGTTTACTTTTTCAAGAATCAAACAACTAGCAAAGAGAAATTTGTTTCTTAGCACTTGATTTTGCAGTAACATAACGTTCAGCAACTATTACGTAGAAAAATTATCCAGCAGTTTATGACCAGATTTAAGTTGTTTTTTTTTTAATTATTTTTCTAGTTAATTTTAAATTTTAATTATTTGTTTTATATATATAAATTTTAATTTAATTAGTATTTTATTATTTATTAACCTTAATATTAGATAGATTCTATTAATTAGAAATATTTTAATTAGAAATATTTTTCTATAAAAGATTTTAATTACTAATATAAAAAGAGATGTCCAATTTATTTTACGGAGATCAATATTATTATTCAGATATTCAATAAAAATACCAAGGAATTTTCTCTAGATTTCTCTACAGTTTGGTCTATAACCTTAGAGCTTGAAAATCCTAGTTTTATTTACGCTATATGTTGCATCAGATGGTATCAAAACAGGTCAACATCCGGATCGATGATGAACCATCTTCATAATGGTGATCAAGGGATGTAGCCTATTTAGAATCGACTTGATCGCCATTCAGTAGCGATAGAAGCTTTAGAGGGGTGAATGCAAATTAAGTTTGGCGACATCAATGTTAAATTTGATGACCTTACAACCATATTTAAGGCATTAAGGTTCCGCACAAATATGAACCGAGAAATAAGAGAGGCACACGTCGAGGATGAAGCCCACAACCAACCTGTCATTGAACCAATTCATGCAAATCTTTGTAGTCAATATGACTATGAGTATTCATTTAATGAAGATCTATTTTGGTTGATGGGAGGCATAAATAGGAATCGCAAAAAAAATTGAACGTGTTTGGAGACTTACCTTAGGATTAACCTCACCTTAGACCTATTCTTAAAATTTCATCTAGATAACCACTTATCTACGTTAAGGGTGTTGATGAAGATGAACTTGATGGGGTCCATAAGACCTTGTCAGATCAAGCCAAACAACCACAACCCGAGAGATAAAAATCAATCAACGTGATTGAATTTTAGTATGAGAAAAACCTTTCTTTGACGAGGATGTTCTATATGAACCTAATGGAGATGATGAAGAAGATTTATATGATGACGGAGATCTTCCAAACAAGGACATGGAGGACTCGTTAATTTCTGAAAAGTCTTATGGAGATATTATGGAAGATTATTTTGGAGTTCTTTTAAATACAACAATTGAAGTACTGGAGGACATAGATGATGATGTCCTTAAGTTATCTGTCAGAAATTGAACTCTTTCACTCTAAAGGAACAAATACTTTGAATACAATATTGTAGCTAACTTATTCGCAAAGTAGCATGTCTTTGACCTATGAGTTCAAAATTTAATTTATGGTGCATGTATAATAAGGAAGAATTCATATTTGATATTATACCTTATTCTCTTATGAAGTCCACTTATAGTTTCTTCCCACATTTTTCTACTTCAAACTCAAGTTCATCAATTGCTGAAGAAAAGGATGATTCAAGAGAGCTTAAGTCCATGTGTTCTCCTTGCTTTACTAACACCAAAGAAGGATGGTAGTTGATGTATGTGTATTGATAGTCGGGTTATTAATAAAATCATTATGGGATACAGGTTTCTAACTCTATGATTGGATGACATGCTAGATCAGTTGTGTGGTGCATTAATCTTTTCAAAGATTGACTTGAGAAGTGGGTACCATCAAATTTTGATTCGACCAGGGGATGAGTTTCAAGACAAAAGATGGGTTATATGAGTGGTTAGTCATGTTATTTGGGTTAATGAATGTACCGAGCATATTCATGAGGCTAATGAATGAGGTTTTGCAACCTTTCATAAATAAATTCATTGTGGTTTATTTTGATGATATCATTATGTTTAGTCATAATGAAACAAGTCATATTGAGCACTTAAAAAGTGTTCTGGAGGTGTTGCTGAAAAACAAATTGTGTGTGAATATAAAAAAGTGTAGTTTCATGACTAGCAAGTTGTTATTCTTGGGTTTTATAATAGGAGTTGATGGAGTTGAAGTTCATAATGAGAGAGTGAAGGCAATTAGTGATTGGCCCACGCCCAAGACAATTAGTAATGTGTAGAGTTTTCATGGCTTGACTATTTTTTATAAGAGATTTATTCGGAATTTCGGTAGTATTGTGGCACCAATCACCAAATATTTGAAGAAGAGAAAGTTCAAGTGGGATCATAGAGGAAGAGGTAAAACATTGTCAGCTTTAGAGGATAAGTATTACTAGCCTCGGCTCAAGCGTGATGCAAATAAATTTGTTCAACATTGTTTTACTTGTCAAACAACTAAGAGGCAATCACAAAACATTGGTTTATACATGCCTCTATCTATACTTGGACATATATGGGAAGATGTTTCCATGGATTTTATGTTAGGCCTTCAACGAACTCAGTGAGGAATGGATTATGTTTTTGTTGTTGTGGAAAAATATCTAAAGATGACACATTTTATACCCTGTAAGAAAACTACGGATGTGATCAGTGTGGTTAGGCTATTTTTCAAGGAGATAGTGAGGTTGCATGGTGTTCCAAAATTCATCACGTCTGATAGAGATATCAGGTTTCTTAGTTATTTTTGGCTAACTTTATGGAAAATGTTTAATTACTCTTTAAAGTTTGGTAGCATTGTTCATCCATAAATTAACGTTCAAACAGAGTCTCTAAACAGAACTTTGGGCAATCTAATTTATAGAATTTGTGAAAACAAGTCTACACAGTGAGATATTGTATTGGCTCAGGCAAAACTTGCTTACAACAGTTCCAAGCATAGTGCTTCTAGAAAGACATTATTTGAGATTGTGTACATAAAACCTCCAAATCATGTACTTATTTACATTCACTGTCTAAAGCTGCTAGATTTAGCAAGTGAATAGAGGATTTGGTTGAACAGATACAAATTGTGCATTAAAAGATCAGGAGAAAACTAGAAGAAGCAACTGCCAAAAATAAGCATGCAGTATACAAGCTTAGACGAGCTAAATTGTTTTAAGAAAGAGGCATGATCATGGTTTTCTTGTATAAGAAGAGGTTTCTAGTAGGCACCTATAATAAACTAAAAATGAAGAAGTATGGCTCGTATAAAGTACTAAAAAAAATCAATAATAATGCTTATATTATTAATCTTCTGGATAACATAAATATATCGAAGATCTTTAATATTGTTAATTTTAATATTAATATAAATACGGATATCTAATTTATTTTATAGAGAATAATATAACCCTATTTTTATTTTCGTTATACGCTGCATCATACAATTTTTTAACTCCAAATATTTCAACTTACAAAAGCTGCAAGGAAGTCATTTTCCCTATCTCTTTTGGTATGCCACCACTTATATTGTTCCACATAAAATTCCTGCAAAAAAAGAAGAAATTCAAAAGGATTGAGAGTTTCAATAACAAGGATGATGATTAAATAAAAGATGATCATCTGATATTAATTAATGGTATGCTAATATGATCTGACTCACAATCTTTTTGCATATGATAGGAGACCTAGTTCAGGAGCTAAATTTCCAGAGAGATTCAGACGTAGCATACGCCTGCCAGAATGAATTATGTAATCAAAACGTTGCATCATCTGATCAACCTTAATCTATAAAGACAACAGCAAAATATAATTATGAAAGTATAAAATCAGCATACAATTCTTCGACGTGACGATAACCATCATTTTTCTCGACGCAGATTACTCCTGTCCAGTTCGATGTACAAGGATCACTCTTTTTCCAGTCATTAAGATTGCCCTGTGTATCTATGAGCTTCCGACGGACTGCTTGCAAAGCACTGACTGGAACACAGAGGAAAGAATCATTCCACAGTGACAATAACAAAACCAAGAAACATAATCAACCATGCACATGCTTGTAAGTGTGTCTGTTTATTCATGGATAAAGAGGAGAGAACCTTCCAATGGATGAGTTTTCTGCGCTGAAGAAAGCACAACAAAGTAACATTGCAACAAAGCAATAATGACTCCAAAGAGACAGAACCTCAGCCTCAACATCTGTCGAAATAAAATCCAAGATGATCAGCATGTAAGAAAGAAACACAGAGAAAGAAGTAAATTGTCGTTGTGGTAGTCAAGAGGCAAAGCTAGCTTACTGTTATCAGAAAGACTACCAATTACTATATGGTAAAGAAACTTCACCTTCATGCAGCGAAGGGATTGTGAGATAATAAGAAGCAAGAAGAGAGCAGGCTAGAAGAGTGGTCGAGTCATTCTTACGTATAGAATTTGCAAAATAGTCAAGATGTTAGATAGCCATTAAAAAAAAGAAAATTATTGCTCAAGGCAACTCCCAAGCCACTGTAAGGCGCCGAACAACATAGTTGACCATTTTTATTTTCTATAATTATTGTTCTTTTCTCGTTCATTTTCAATTAATTTCCCCCCTCTTTCACCTGAATTACACCCCCATCTATTCTTGAGTGGCTCAAATAAAGATTGGGATAATTTCCTGTTTAAAAAAAAAAAAAAGTGGTTGGGCCGCAGAGGACAGGAAAATTTCGACAAAAATCTGACCCTGTCACAATTGGTATCATCCCAAATCCCTTTGAACTTTCGAAAGTGGCCTTTTTTCCTTCTTTCTTTTTGATCTTTTATATTTACAAGCAATGAGATATCTACGAGTCCCTTTGAATGCCTCGAGACGACACTTGCATCGTTCATTTCTGGACACGATATTGCATGAATCACGGTTTGATGCCATTGGTAAGATGGGCAAATCAGGATATTATTGCTGGACATAATACAAGAGCATCTCCCTTTTTTCTATGTTTTTATCCAAACTCTATATATTATGAATTGTGCACCTTTCTCCAACGGTAAGCCTTCTCCCTTTTCTAATATATTTCCGAGCAACTAAATCCTCCCGGCTGGGTTGTTTTAAACAATATAACGAGTGAAAGGAGACTTCAAAAAATGTCGCCTCGCCATGCTAGTGGATAAATTTTAATCCCGTTTAATAGTGAAGTCAAAAGGACCACGTCAAATTAACCTAAATAAATATAGTGGCATGGAAGAGATCATACATTAATGTCCACAACCGAAACTAAAATTTTATGAGAATTTGTACCGAGTCAGTGAAGTACGGAAACAAGCCATCAGAGAACCTATCATGGAGCGCTGAGGACATCATTTACCAGATCAACAATTTTACATTAGATTATATGCAATATGAAAGTCTAAAAATTATCAAATGAAAGAAATGGTCTTATGATTCGGTCCCTGTCTCTCTCCATGCGAAGGTATTTGTTTTGGACGTGAATTTCTATAAAATCAACCACATTATAGATAAGATAAATGTTGCTTCAATAATACAATTTGATATGAGATTACTCAAATAGTGTTCTTTGACGGTTTACAGTATCTGATAGTGAGCGCCAAAACAATACAATAACAAATTGGAAATGTTCTCATCAAATCTCATGCTGCGTAAAGCAAGGTAATAAAGTACAAGATGTAGGAATAAATCAACTGTTCTTGAACGGTGGGAAGTTAACTGCCTCATATTTCCATGATATACATGACAATCAATCGTGAAAGCTTCAAATTACAGTAAAATGTGATGTAGACTTACAAGTGGGTTTCCTCTCTATCTGAAGTCCTTTGTGCCATTGCATTTTGCAAGTTGAATCAGTTACATTCAAGCACAAAGAAGCCTGTCCTCACCCCAGTCAACTAGTACTTTGGGTACCAAAACATACCTTTAATGCCCTCAGGATCAGGTTCAAATCCCAAATTCCGATAGAACTCTACTACTGCAATGGCAATCGAATAAATCCATGTCAAATCCCACAATCAAAATTTATAACTCTGATCAAAATAATTGATCCCAATCAAAAGAGAACATGGTTTCAAGGATACTAATATTATAAGAGAAGCAAAGCTTAAATGAGTGCAATTGGACAGGATTGAATTAAATATGGAAACAAAGCAAGCAGTGCAAAATAAGAAACAATCTACATCCCTCAATCAATCCTTGACCCTTTCTGAAAGATAAAATAATCAAATGTTTTGCAGTTGCACGTGCAAGAAAATACGAGTCGCCAGCCCCACATCCAGGTGAGAGGTACCAACATCTAACTGTAGCAGAAGATCTGACAGATTTTATGGTGGGAATGCAGTATAATGAACCAACAATGCTTTTTACTGTACAGATTGCTATACCTTGACTATCTGCAAATAGCGTTATATTGCCAATGTCCCTTTGTAGAAGAGCTCTAATAATCTTTTCAACAAGTGTCTTACCAAGGCCTTGGCCCTGAATGAAATATAAAACAATTTTACGAAGTGATGTTAGCTGGCATAGTATCAAACCAATTATAAGAATCTCTTAATATCAGAAGTGATAGGTACATGCACTTTTAGAAGATGAACAGTGAGTTCATTCAATTAGTACATGATTCCAAGTCCAAAATTACTTTGTTTCCATGCTCTGAACTTAACCTTTTCATGTCATGAACCAAGACAATGAAAAAAGAAAATCTGGAAAAATGCTGTAGCCACCATAATCTGAAGTCGGCTAGGTCCTACTTGCTATCCATTCCAAACGCCTGCCATTTCGTAGCCAAACCAAAGGATCACACTACGACTAGCAATCAGTAAGGCTTGTTCTCTCCCCATTCTGCCACCAAAATATTTCCTAAGGTGACTATAAAGTCAACAATTCCTGCAGGACGCATCACTATTCCCATAATCATGCATCCCAAGAAAAAGGCAAGCAGAAAAGTAATAAAATTTCAAGGTTCATTCTCCTCGTGCAGACAACTATGGAAGAAAATTGCACCACGCATGTGTCTATGGACTCATATTGTTGCATAACAGAAGAGAGTATTTCTAATTCTCTGCATCAGCAACTCAACACGGTTATCTATTAAAAAATAACATGAAGTATACCTGATAGCTAGGATCAACCAGAACATCCCAAATTGTAGCATTGAAGGCATGATCAGATGTAGCACGAGCCATGCCAATAAGCTTCTTTTGGTCATTCCCCTCTGTCAAATAACTTCTCCAAGTACACTAAGATGTTTACAAAATAATTTTAGATGTGGAAATATGCGTAACTTTAACTTAACAAGATCAATTACATGAAATGGGATGTCTTACAATATATCTACTACGTACCCGATCCAGGTGATTTCCGTATAGAATGCAATGTGGCTACCATGTAGCTATTTTTTAAAGCTGCATCTAATTTTGACAGTGGCCTTCTAGGCCAGCCCACCTGTTAAGCAATGATTTTAGTTGTTTTATTGATTTTGGATTTCGCAAGTATATTACACCATAAAAATGTTTTGCCACTAATTAATTGGTGATCCTTCAAACTGGAAAGAAAGCATGCAGATTTCAAATGTGTGATGTGAGCAGCAATCAACCAATAATAGCTCATTGAATCGATTGTCCCAATCTTCCATTCATTGAAAGTTGGACTACTTCTGTTATTTTAACCCAATATGATAGCATCATTTTAGACTCTGGGTTTTCGCAAGTCAGAATCCAGATTCAAGAAAGACTCTTCTGGGTAAATTTATAAATTGTGAATTTAAAAGATCAGCTACAGACATTACAGAGCTAATCATTTTGTAGCAAAATCTCCTATCATCTTCACCTCTTGACATCGGCCAGAATATGAGCCCGGTATTTGATTTTTCATTGAGTTTATTCAATATCATAAGATTGCGACACAAAATGGCATCAACCAGAAACACAGTTACCTTATCACACAGGGTCTGCAGATCATAAATATCAACATCCCCACCAGAAGAGAATATTATTTGCTCAACCACTCCATCTTCCTCAGTCTTTTCCACAAGAACAAACTCTTCAGGCTGTGGTTCTTCCTCTTCTTCGAGCGTAGAGGGTGATTCCACAACTTGTGTCGAATTATCCTTCAAGAACCTGCAATAAAACACAACAATGAAAACATCCCCGTTACATAAAACTAACTAGTGCGGTAGACAAATTATAGAAGCCCAAAAACTTACCCAGCACACAATGCCCAGTAGCCTACAACCTCACACGACACCGTAAGCATTGAATCTTTTACTCTCCAAAACTTTCAATTAGCAATCATAAATTCACACTACAACCAAGTTTTCCTAATCAAAACATACCGGATTCCATACAGACTCAAAGTGAAATATATTCCCAGGATTGGTTTAGGACATAACACAATCACAATTAGACAGTGAAACAAGATAAATTAATTAATTAAAAATAAACCAATTCATGTTACCCTGATCTTATGGAGTCCCAAAAGTTAGACCTGAGTCTCGAAACCTTAAGCTTTCTTCTCCCTGCAAAAAAAATATAAAATATTATCAATTCGAAATCATTTCAAAGCAGGATAAAAGGAGAAAATTTAGGGCACAAGCAAGAACACGCCTGTATTTGCAAGTCGGTAGTTGATATAATTGAATTGATGATTAGATGGTTGAGCTGAAAAATTTGGCAATCTGCAAAATTTGAATTAATAGGGTTAGCTTCAAAAACCCTAATTTTTGAACTGGAAATCAGCAGATGGCTTGAAAGGAAGATTTATTTTAATTAGTTACATGGAGGGACGCGCGACGACGTTTAGGACGTTTAGGATTAGCATTTTTTTGGTCTTCTGCGTTGAGGAGAAGAGACAGTTGCTTTGCAGGGGAGTGGAAGGTGTAGATGCTTTGCTGTGTGACTGTCACTGTGCTGTGTAGGGGTAGACACTAGACAGACGATGACGGAGGTTTATTTCAAATTTTGATTTTCTATTTCTGGCCCAGTGTTTTTAAGGTATTCCACAAGTTGCCTGATTTTGTTTCTCATGAAATTTACATTTAAGTCACTCAAGATTTTTAATTGCTAATAAGCATAAAGCTGGCTTGGTGATTATTTTTGTTATAAGTGGCTTGCGACTGATGTTAGTCAAGGTTTTTCTGGGTTGTTATTGGGATTTTTTTGAAAATTAGCATGGTTTTGAAAAACAAATTGATAAACTAGAACTACTTAAAAACAATTTTGAAAAATAATACAATTTGATAAAGATCGTTTTTTACTTTTAAAAAGTCACTCTTGAAAATAGCAATGTTTTAAAGAAATTATTAAAATGGGTTGGCACAAATTCCAAGAAAAAAAAAAAGAAAAGAACAACATCTCAATACTTTCAAAAAAGTCTCAACGAGACAAATTTAAAAACACCAAAAAAGATTATTAATGGTGATTAGAGTAGGACACACACTATGTAAAAGCAAGTGAGTCACTCGTCATCTTGAACAGAATGTGTGACCCATTCCAATCATAGTTTTGGTAAATAAATTATATGTGATAGTTTTCATAATAATTTGGATATATTGGAGTTTAGAAGACACTTAATGATTGAGAATCTAATTTAATTGAAATCAAATATATAGTCTTTATGGAGAGAACTCCTAATAAAAAATGATATTAAGATAATTAATATTTTCATAATATAGAAATAACATGATATGATACAATTAAATAAATAAAAAAACTAAGTTGTGTGTTGGTTATACTATTCATTGTTTGGTGTTCACTCTATCACATATAATTGTGGATTTGAATAACAAAGTTTTTCTAAATTTTTAATTTGGTCTTATCTTTTGTTTTGCACAATTGAACCTTTTATGCCCAAATTAATAGTCAATTAGTTCCTTTTTATAAAGAGATGGTGAAATTGAAAAACAGAAGATCAAAGTGAAAAACAGGGAAAAATAGGTGGTAACTTCTAATTTTATCCAAAAAAATTAGTTTAGTCCCCCCATCTTTTTCACTTAATAGGTGGTCGGTCTCTTTAGTTGCCTGAAATTCAATTTTGGTACCAAACTTTATTTTTCTTATTTTTCAGTTTTTTTATGAAAGGAGAGAGAGAACTTGTTAGATTTCCATGTAGAGAGAGAAAGCTCATTATTGACACCTATTTCGACCACCAAAATGGTTAAAATTAGTGCCAACAAATTTTGTTAGGTGAGGGGAGTCTTGTAGTGGTTGTTTTGAACCTCAATATAACCTAAAAAAACAAATCTAGGTAGAGGATGAGAAATTTTATTCGGTTTGGTTTTGTGATTTGGACTCTTTTTTGAGTTTATTAGGTTAATAAGTTGGTTTCTTGATGTTTTAAGGGTGTTTTTAGGTTGAAAAACAGGTTTTTTACGTAAAAAACCCTATAGCCTTGATTTTTCGAGCACCATAATGGTGGCTGAAATATGGACATGCAGACGACGTCGTCTGCCTATTTAAAAAAATAGAGGCAAACAACAAGTTATCCACTCCTTTAAATAAAAAAAAATTAACAGGCTTAAAGGCCTATACACCTGGGCTTTTCCTTTCAAAGGTCCAGGGCATTAGGCCAAAGTTTCGTGCTGTTGGATTTCTTTTCAACCCTTTTTATCTTTGTCTTTTTATATATATTTAGGTTAGATATAAATTTGTATATAAAAAAATATATTGAACTAGATTGAGTCCATAATCCAAATCACAGCTTCGACGGGTTAAGTCATATCACCCGGTTATTATTTTTTGAATGCATTTTTTGTCTCTTAATTTAAAAAATACAATTTATCCCCTTGTTATCGATTAATTACTTTTTTATTTAACTTAAAACTAAAAAAAAATTCACCATTTATTATCAATTATCTTCCTTTGTTATCCCAGTCTCACGTGCTTGAGATGGTTTTTTTTTTCTTTTAAAAAAATTGTCAAGTACTTTATTGTCATATAAATTTATTAAATGAAAAATAATTTATGGGATAAAAAATTTATTGAATTCGATGGCATCCATGACTAGTGTCGCAAGTTCGGTTGGTTTACTCAAGTTCGCATGGCTTTTTTTTAAAAAAAATGACTGTTGTTTCTTACCAATTTCATCCTTGAACATGAGTTAATTGGAGATTTAGCTTTTTGGTTTTTTTTTTTTCAAAATAATCCCCACAAGTTAGCCAATAGGCTAATGTCAATTATAGATGTTTGTTTCTTTTAGCCTTATTTAATGGGTTCAAGTGGTGACGGCCATCATTATCATTATGTTTTTGGTAGAGAAATGTGGTTTGTCTCATAGTATCTCTAAGGAAGAGATGAGTTTGTTGACACTAATGAAATATTGAACCAAAATCTATTAAAAAGAAAGTTAAATGATGTGAGGATTTCATTGTAGTTCTACATATAAATTATTGTGGATTACTACAATAAAATTACCTTTTTACCCTTAAGTGGCTTAAATTTAAGCCTTCGGTTTAGGGGTATTTGTTCTTTTGGCTCAGTGGTCATTAGAAGATTGTTCGGCGATTTATGCATCTTTTAAAAAATTTTAACATGGTAAATATATTTTTTTACCTCAAGAGTCAACAAATTTTAGAACTGTTGACCAAAGGTTTTTTTGGCTTCTCACAATATTCGTAATAGTAAAAATACTTCTTTGCCCCCAAGATCAAAAAAAGATGGGTTGCTGGACAAGGGTATTTCAGGTTTTTCAACTTTTCATGTATAGTAAAATAACGTTTGTAGCCTCATAAAAGACAAAAAAGAAGCTATGTCTTTGGGGGTATTTTGGTATTTTCACATGGGTACTTTGTGTAATTAAAAAGGCCATGATGGGTGTTTTGGTATTTTCATGATTTATTTTTTATTTTTAAATCGAAAAGCTGCTGGCATGTGTTCCACATGAACCAGCGAATGGGCAGCGTCCGCACCATTTAGGTGGTGCGTGTGACATCGTCTAGTGACCAAATTTGATCAATCACCGTCTCACTAGATGCACAGTCGTGCCCTCTTTCACATGGATGGTTGGATTGCCGCGAGTGATCGATTGTCTATGTTTTTTTCTTTCTTTTCTCTATCCTGACAACTAAAGTGCATAATTGTCCTCTTTGTTTGTTGTTTGTCAATTTCAGTCCTCAGTCTTTAAATTTCTTATTTCAACCTTATTCCTTTTATAGAAGTTTTGTTTTTTTTTTCAATTTTGTCCTTCAATTACAATTTTTTATATGTTTTGTTTTTCATTTCAGTCCTTATTCTTTTAATTTTTATTTTGTTTTTATTTCTTTTATAGTTTCAATCCTTCTAAATTCATCCCTATTTTTGGTTGGTGTTTAAAATCCTCTTTGTTTTGATTTTTTATTTCGGTCATTTTCTCTTTTGTTTGAGTTTTATTTGTTTACATTTTAGCTCTTCAATTTTAATTTGTGTGTATTATGTTTTTCAATTCAATCCTTCTACTTTTAATTTCTTATTTTTTCACTTGGCTCTTTTTTTTTTCAAAGTTCTCATATTTTTTAATTTTACCTTTCAAATTAAATTCATGGTTTTTTTTCAACAGTAATAATATTTTTTTCAAATTTATTAATAATTATAGCAGCAGTAGTAGTAGTTAATAGTGATTGTGATTGTGATTGTGATAGCAATAGTAATAATAATTGTGGTCATAACAGTAATAATAATGATGATGAAAGTAATAAGAATAAAAATAATGATAATATTAGTTATGGTAGCGGTGATAATAATTATAAAAATAATATAAACAATAATAACAACAACAATAATGATGATACTGACAGTGATCACGATAATAATATTAATAACAAATATGATATTATTTATTGATAATAATAGTAATGGTGGTAGTTGTAATAATAATGACAATATTAGTAATGTTAATAATAACGATGTGAATAGTAATTGTTATAATAATAATGGTGATAATTCATCATTCAATATTATATTAATCTTTAGATACTAGATTAATTGAGAATTCAGTTTCATAATTGGTTTCGTTTCGTCTTTTATGAGGTTATCGTGATCTAATAAAACATCTTGATGTTGAGTTGGTGTTTGATTTTGCAATCATCTATTTTTTTTTATCATGTAGTTAAATAAAAAAGATTAAAAAAATAAATTATAATCTCAGTGGTGTCCATAACTTAGTTCACAGGTTTGGCGTACTAGCATGGCTTACCCGATTCATAGGTTTGATAAGTTTACCCACCGATATGATATGTTTTTTTTTTGTTATTGGTCTTTTAATTGTTTTTAATTTATTCTTTTTTAATTTTATCATTTAATATTAGATTGGTTGGGAAATAGACTGCATTATTAATTTTTCTTTGCTGTCTAGGGATAATTGTCTAAAATAAATATATATTTTTAGGTTGGTGCTTATTTTTGTAAACATTTATTTTTATCATATAATTAAATAAAAAATATATAAAAAATTTATTAAACCCAATAGAGTTCATGACCCGGGTTGCGAGGGGGGTCGATTCAATCTATCATCGTCTCAATATTTTTTAAAAATATTTCATTTTGAAGTTTTTTTAAACGCTAAATCATGTTTTTATCAATCATTAAGGTTGCATTTGAACTTATGAAATCAATCAATTTAAGTCGAGTTAGCTCTCATATAATTTAATAAAACACTGGAGTTAGATAAAGAGTTGAGTCGGGAAGTTTCAAAATTAACCCACTTGGTTAGATTTAATAACACTATTAAAAAAAATTTCATACTCTTAATATTTTTTTATATTTTTTTAAAAGTATTGGTATATATTAACACGTGGCAGAGCGCGCGCGAGCCAATATACTAGTAAAATCTAAAATTGTGAGATTGATTTGTGATTTTATAAATAAATAAAAGATTAATTTATAGTTATAGGATAATTCTAATATATGCCTTAAAAGAACACATCTTTTATCAATAAAAAACGGTTTAATTGTATATAATTTACTAGTGTGGAAGGCATCCGATTTTACATCTATAAGCTTAATACGTGAATATTGATACAAAGAAAGCGTCGACGTAAAAAAGAATCAATGGTTTTTTACATCATTAATACTATGTAATTAATATAATATAAGAATCGGGTTTTATTTAATTATGAAGATATAACCTTTCGATTATTGAAATGAAAGGTTAATTTGATTTGTTGATATTATTATAACAAGAAATTATTAAGGGACCCACCTTAGTCATATACAGTGTAAATGGAGAAAAATAATAATAAAATAAACAGATTAGCTACAACAATCTCAGTGTGATAGAAAGGTAAACCATACCCGTAGCCAACTTCATGACCCAGAGAATTAATTCCTCTCGTCATCGTCCTCCTCCCAAGAAAAATTGTAAACCCACACCACAATCTCCCTCATCTCCTCCACGCCATCCATACCGTAGTTCACCTAGTTAAAGCAGCCACCACCCCATTTTCTTTCAAGAGTAGAGACAGCCTCCCTTCATGCGCAGATTGAATTAGAATGAAGATATATAGAAAGGTAGGGTGTGGCGTGGAGGAGCTCCGGAGGGGGGTGATGGCTTGCTACATCTAGAGAATATTGTAGATGGAGATATCGAGGAATAATTGAACCTTGAAAGGTGGTGTGGCGTGTAGAAGATTGGGAGTAGAAGGGGGCGACTGCAATGTTAGGGATGAGATCTAGGGTGTAGAAAGCAGTTTTTTTTTTTTTTTTTTTTTTTATATCAGTCAGTTTGGTTTAGTTTGAGTATTTTGATTTTAGTGTTATAAAATCAAAACTAAAATTAAACCGAACCGGATTTTTAAATTTATAAACAAGAGATGTGTGTCTATTTGAGAACACGTCATGGTCGAGTTGAATTTTTAAATTTAAAAAATATTTTTTATTTAAAAATAACATGTTTTACACAAAACCAACATGCTGATCAAGATTAAAAATTATTTGCATCATTTCTCACCATAGCCAATACAATTTGCAACGACATACACAAACAGAGGGAGAGAGCTGGAATGAATAGAATTGGTGGGCATATGATTGGTAAGATGCCAATCGGGCATTGGCATGCCGCATGCCGTCGTGAATAATGTCCGAGAGCAGCCGACAAAAGGAAAGTGTTCTGTGCATGTGGTCTCCATTGGGAATGTTACATGTCGAGAGAGAGTAGGATATATAGGGCAGCAAACTCAGTCTATATTACTACCACCACCTCACCTCCTTATGTTATTTTATTAACATTAATTAAGTCTTAAACTTCTCAATCTTGTCCTAAACACGGTGGATGTTGATGCTTAATTAGCAATCTCACTCCTTCTCCATCTGTAAAATATTTATTTAATCCATGAGACGCATCTATATATATATATATATCCAAAGACAGAAAATGAAATTGTAAAATCACAATATGCTCATTGATATAAAAATCTTATATTAAGAAATTGTAAAGAAAGAATGGTCTTCCTTGTTGTTTTATTTGAGCCTTTAGGCACCACATGTAAAGAGAAAAAGGAGGAATGCAAAGGGGGAGAGCATGCATTTGGGACAACTCTTTTTAAAACCTTTTTTTTAATTAATTAAAAACGCATGAAAATGGTTTTTTTTCAGTTTTTTTTTTTACTTTTAATATCAGCACATTCAAATCATATAGAAAACATCTAAAGAGCATTGATTTAGGCAGTGTTTGTTTTTGCAGCGTCACCGTGCTATTGAAAAAATGATTTTTTTTCCTTCGAGTTAATTTTTTTTTGGTGTTTTCATATTATCTTGATGTGCTGATGTCAAAAATAAATTTTAAAAAAATAAAAATACTTTAAAAAACAATAACGACCACAATTGCAAACAGTACCATCCTAATGTTTTCTCATGCGAAAAGCTATTTGAAAAGTACCTTGAAAAGTAAAAACCACCGCGATGCTAGACGGGCACTAAATTGACAAGGAGGCAACATATCAGGGACTGAAATGAGGTTGGAAAATGTGATCTGGATGGGTCAAACAAACCGAAGGAAGGGAGAATATTTTGGGATTCAGATTATTTGTTGTATTCAATGGATGATGAAAAAGAGAAGAGAAGAGGACAGTCTCTCTAATAATTGCTCTCTTTATTGAGTTCCGTGCCAGCCATCATCTGTCCAATCACTCCACGCCTCCCTCTTCTTTCTTCAATAACATTCTCTTTCTTTTGCTTTGAAGAGACCTCTGGCCATGGACTTCATGGAATTAACGCTTTTGCCACCATCCAATCCAATAGTGTGTTATTGACTGCCTTTTCCTTTTCCTTTATCCTTTGAAATCTCTTGAAATTGAAAATGAATACCTTTTACTTCTCTCCATGCCTTTTTTTTTTCATTATTACATGATAATATGCACTTTAAATCTTAATCAAGATTAATTATAAATAGTTAATTTTACTTTATACCAATATAAAAACCACATATTTCAAATCGTTTAAGAAAAGAACTTAATTTCAATTAATTCGTATCAATCAAGATTATATGTATATATATAAACAAGTAATCATTTTTCTAAATGATTTAATTTAATTATTAAAAAAACTTGTTAATTTACATGTTTGATAATACAATTTCTAAAACATATTGAAATTAAAAATATGTAATTTTAATATGATTATAAGAAAAATTAACTCAAGCTACAATCTTTTAATTTTAATTTTAATTTTAATTTGCATGATGGCAGTGGCTTTGAAGTGAATTCTAAAGTACCTTAAACTGAAAAAATAAATTAAATTAATTTTTTTTTATGCTTTTAAGAATTCATCATAAATAAACTTAATTCCAAGTAAAATCTAAGCAGAAACTACAAAACACTCATTGCATTGACTACATCATCATAGCATTGAATGTTCCAAACCGTACATAAATTAAACAACGTAAGAGGGGAGGAGGAGGGGGAGGAGGAGGAGCATGTTACCTAGCTAGTGTCCTATCCTGTAAAGTCCAGTGCTCAGATATCGAAATCTTTGTCGCCCGCGCAACCTCATCATCTCTGACAGATTCTGAGCTCAACTCTGACCATAACAGTAACTCGAAATTCTTTAGCAGGCCTGGCACAAAAGCAACTTTTCTTGGTAAATAAGCAGTGATGACAAGGCTATTTACGTAAACTACAACCTGTTATTCATATTCCCTCCATCATCATCATCATCTGCCTCTCGGCTCAAAGACTGCTTTAAGATTATTGTTTTGTCTGAAAGGAAAAAAAAATGGTGTCTGAGAACCTTCTTTCTTCTTCTAAGAGATCACCTACTACTCCTAACTTCTGCAACTCCTTCACTACTCGGTAATAAACCCATCTTTTTGTTTCCCTCCATCTCAACATTTTTATGTGCATATAAGGTTTGGTGGGCTGTCGCAAAATGTTTTATTATTTAGTTTTCTTCTTGAGGGTTTTGTTTACTGTTAGAAGATTTTCATTTTCTAGGTGGTAAGATTTTGGGATTATAATATAAAGATCTGTTTTTTTTGTCCTCTGTGTGTGTGTGTTTATGCTTAGGCTTGGATATGGAGATCTGCAAGTTGTCTTGTTTGTGCATTTTTATTAGTGTTAATCTTTGTTTTTAACTAGCTAGAGTAGGTATTAATTATTCTAAACCATGGATTTTTTTTTAAAAAAGAAATTAATAACTTAATCAGTTTTTTATACTTAATTAACCAAAGATTCCCAGTGTCCTTGTTTTATTTGATTAGTACAGTCCTAATTGCGCATGAGTGCTATAGTATGTAGATTGTTTTTGGAGAGAATGGTTTGATCATCTTTTGCAATTTTAGCTCTTTAGTTCTAAAACTCATAAGCCATTTCGAAAAAGGACTGAGGAAAAGGAAAAGAATCCCAAATCTCAAATTATTTTGTGCTCCTGGACTTTCTTTAGGGGCTAGCAGTGCCCATGATTTGAATTCTTCAGAATCCTTGATCTTCAGCATCGTAATAGATGTCTGTTCTTCCATACAGTATCTTTTCAGATGTTGCAGGAGACATTACAATTGTTGTGGATGGGGAGTCTTTTCTACTGCATAAGGTAAGGTTTTTGCTTTGGAAATTCGTGTTCTACATTTGAATGATTTCAATTTCAGCTCTGTGTGATGAGTTTGGGGTTCTTGTTTGCTGCAGTTTCCCCTTGTGTCTCGAAGTGGAAAGATACGGAAAATGGTTGCAGATGCAAAGGACTCAAATATTTCGAAATTGGAGCTCTGCAACTTACCCGGTGGGCCCCATACATTTGAACTTGCCATGAAATTCTGTTATGGCATGAACTTTGAGATCACAACTGCAAATGTTGCCCATCTGCGCTGCGCTGCTGAATACCTGGAAATGACTGAAGACTACCGGGAAGAAAACCTCATTGCCCGCACGGAGACTTATCTGAATGAATTTGTGGTGCACAGTCTTGAAAGGTCTGTCGAAGTCCTTGCTACTTGTGAGCTGCTACCTCCCATAGCAGAGGAAGTGGGAATTCCAAACAGATGTATAGAGGCCATTGCCATCAATGCTTGCAAGGAGCAGTTGGTGTCAGGCCTGTCCCATTTAGATTGCAATAGTGAATCCACAGAACTTAAGAGTAGCTGTCTAGAGTGGTGGGTCGAGGATCTCTCGGTGCTAAGGATTGATTATTACCAAAGAGTTATCTGTGCCATGCGAAGTGTAGGAGTCCGGCTAGATAGCATTGTTGCCTCTTTAATGCATTATGCCCAGATATCATTAAAGGGTATTGGAAAATCTCAGATTTGGAATCCAGCGAGGATGAAATCAAGTCCTAACATGGAGGAAAATGATCAGAGTATAATTGTAGAAACTCTTGTAAGTCTAATGCCAACAGATAAGAGCTCTTCCATTCCATTGAATTTTCTGTTCGGGATGTTAAGGATGGCCATCATGTTGGATGCTGCTATTGCATGTAGGCTTGAGCTTGAAAGACGAATAGCTTTTAGGTTGGAAATGGTTTCACTTGATGATCTTCTTATACCATCTGTCCGGAGTGGGGATTCATTATTTGATGTCGATACTGTCCATCGGATACTAGTAAATTTTCTGCAGCGTGTTGAAGAAGAAGAAAATGAAGATTGTGGGTATGAATCTGAAGGCATTGGATCTCCTGGCCATGGTTCGTTATTGAAAGTTGGAAGGCTTATCGATTCATATCTCGCAGAAACTGCTCCTGATCCATATTTGAGTTTGCAGAAATTCACTGCCATGATTGAGATACTCCCTGATTATGCTCGAGTGATTGATGATGGGCTTTATCGAGCAATTGACATATATTTGAAGGTATTTTTTCCAGTTCCCGTGATCCAAAGCTTTAGAATTTCATTAAAACTCACCCAATGCGCTTCTTAATCATGCCAACATCTACTGTCTGAGCATTCAGAATAGTTTCAATCCCAAGTATTCAGCTCTGTGGATTTTTTAATACAGGATTTGAGGAAAGTTCCATATGATTAATTGGACTTAATGCATTGAAATTCATCTTGGTTAAGGCTTCTTTAGGATTTCAATAAGATGCTCTCATTTCATTAATCTTGTTTATTATGGACAGCTTCAAATATATTTGAATTCTTCTTAATATCTCAAATGGCATCTCAACCAAAAGTTTTTTTTTTTTATATTTGTTCGTGGGGGTCGGGGGAGGAAGGTATTTCACTTGCTCTCTGTTTATCTGTTGTAAATCACATGTGCTCTTCATTTTTCTATCTAGGCTCATCCATTGCTATCTGAGCATGAATGTAAGAAGCTTTGCAAGTTGATAGACTGCCAAAAGCTATCACAAGAAGCGTGCAATCATGCTGCACAGAATGATCGTCTTCCAGTGCAGATGACAGTTCAAGTTCTCTACTCTGAGCAGCTACGTTTAAAGAATGCCTTGTCTGGAAGCTCAGGAGACGGGTTCCTATCACAGAGAATCAGCAGTGGCATACCCAGCGCAGCGATGTCGCCTCGAGATAATTATGCTTCTTTGCGGAGGGAAAACCGAGAACTAAAGCTTGAGATATCAAGAATGCGGGTGAGACTGAGTGAGTTGGAGAAGGAGCAGATGTACATGAAACAAGGGATGATTGACAAGTCAGGAAATGGAAAAACTTTCTTCACCTCACTATCGAAGGGAATCGGAAGGATTGGCATTTTTAGCGGCCCAGGAGGAGGGAGGCACCAAAAATCTGGTAGAAAGCCTCGCGGGCCAGAGGGGAAAACTGGCAGGAGTCGCCGGCATTCCATGTCCTAGCTTCCGTGTATTTTGCAGTCTGTATTTTCAAGGAATCACAATGGTTCTTGATGTATATGAATTCACGATTTTGGAGAAAATATTAAATTTTATTCCATCTGATACTTCATTTGCACAGCTCGACATCACGAACTGATATTATGCACCAGAGAGCACCTAGGATTGAGATCGTATTTTCATGATATGAATTGGTTTGGTGACAGGTTCTGCAATGAAGTTATTTTGTCGCAAAACACTTCCATTACAGATTATGAAGCATGCATGCAAAGCCTTCAAACCACATGAAGCACATTATTGAATGACATCTCCACGTATGAAATAAATAAGAGATACTACCATATTCACTCTTTCGGCAAACCCAAATAATCAAAAAGTAATGACAATGTGATGCCCTATCTCAAAGGGAGAAGTTCGATGGAAATGAAACTTGAAAAGTTTGCTGAGCTTATTAAATCATGGAAGCAGAAGGTCCGGGAGCTGAAATGCTTTACATCTACAAAGAAGATCATGCTGCCTTGTTGTCACAGCAAATTTCAAATCCCGATCATCATGCTCCTAATTTTCCAAGAAGCTGCTTTCGGATCTGCAGAGAGACAAACAAATGGTTGAAATTAGTCTAAGGTTTATCACTTCCAGAGCTAGAAACAGAAAGCTACTTTCCACTTCCAATTCAGTCATTCTGAAACTTTTCTGGTAGAAGTGATATTACAAGCAACAAACCAAGTGAAAAAAACAAAAACAAAAACAAAAAATTGTAAAGGGAAGTCACAAACAGCAGAGCGAATGCTAACCACATCGGTGACTAAATTTCGAATATACAGCTACCTGCAGTGCAGCACGTGATTTTACGAAATGCAAGCATGACAGGATGATTTGTGCAGTTTAGGACAGACCTTTTGTTGAGTTGGTAAGCGAAAACGTACCTCTGGCAGTTTCTTTCCGAAGGCAACATCCAATCTTGCATCCAAAGTGTTCTCAAAAACTATCTTCCCATCTTTTGAGGCCATTACCACTCCGCCGGAACTTTGAGAGCAATTGACAAAGGAAGCATAAACAATGTAAAAGGCATGACATTGACATGTGTTCAAGAAGAAAACAACATTCTCAGCTTGAGAAGCTTTTGCGGGAAAAATCAGAGATTATTACCAAAAAGGATCGTGAGAGTCCGAAGATTTCGGAGGTGGCGGAAGGTATACAGTGGTATCAATGGTAACATCAGGAGCATGTACTTTGGTTTTCTCTGCATATAAGCGGCTTGCATCCTCCAGAACCGACTCGACAATCTTACGGTCAACCTCTCTGCATCGGAGCAGAACTGCTGGCTCCTTCAGTCGGATTAAACTCTACAGATCACGTTGAACAAAAGTATCAAGTCAGTAGACAATATGTTTCATATAATAATATCATTCCTCGTAAGACATCGATACGAGGACTTGTCGAATTACCTGAACAATCAAATCCTTGAGAAGCTTCTTGTATTCCTTCTTGTTGTTCGAAACACGCAGAAGTTGCTTGCTAGCAGATTCTTTCATGGAATTCACAATATCATCCTGTGCTTGAAGAACTTTTATACGCGACGCATTCAGCTGCATCGAGTACTCGCTACATAGCAAAGATCAGACAACATTTCATTAACAATCCGAACAACAGAAATTCAAGATTTCTGGTAAAAAAAAGAAAACAAGATATGGTAATAGAACTGACATCTTCCTCCGTATATCAACTTGCTTAGTCTTCCGTTCGAATTCTTGTCTGATCCTTTTCTTTTCAGCTTCCAGGATTTGCAGCTTCTCGATGTTAAATTCCTGACAACGTACATTTTTTTAAAAAAAGGGTAAGATCATGAACAGTAATAATACAACATCGTGTTAATCAAACAAAATTAATGAAACCTCCTCGGCGGAGACAGAAATCTCGTTGGCCTTCTCCTCCGCCTCTTGACGGATGAATCTGGCCATTTGCTGTATCTGCCTTGACACATCTGCATCGTTCATCTTTCCTTCTTGTTCTTGTCCTCAAATTCAAATATCTGGGGATTTCTTTCCAAATGCTGCAGCTGCAGAAAATTAATAAAGAATTTTGTATGGGAAAAAAAAAAAGAGGAAAAAGGGGTTCCTCCGTTTTTTCTGCGAAACTTCGTTGATTAAATCCAAAGATTTCTATCTTTAGCGAATCTGTAACGGTAACACGTGCCCTTTGTACTTTGCGCCAAAAACTGAATGTTTTAAACGTCGCCGTTTTGATGTTAAATTGATCCGTATTACTACTCTCCTGCATCCTTAACATGTTTGATGAAATGCCACAGAGAACTCGTCCATCCAACTACCAGCTCTCTCTATCTTCTGACCACCAAGGAGGCAGCAGCAGAGCTAAAAATGGGTTTTTACAGGTAAACCTCATTCACTTCCAAAATCAATATAGTCATGTGAAAATGTGATTTACTCTCCCATGATTAAGTTTTTTGGTATGACCATTTCATGGATATGCTAATGCTTGTTTAAATACTGCTCAAAGAGTAATAATAATAAGTTCATTTGTAGTAAGCTTCAGCCATTTATTCGACTGAATTATGATTTATTTCATTGGCAACACGATAATAACGTTACAATTCTTGTCTTATGATCATTTCGAGACACAAAAGATGAAGTAGTGTTCCACACTGGATTTCAGGGAACAAAATACATTGGATTTGGTAGCTTGAATGTCCGGTTTCCTAAACATTCTCCCTGAAGATCACTCCATTGATCACCCACATTCCCCCATATTCTGTACCCTTCCTTTTCTAATTGCCTTCTTATTTCTGACTTGTATGCCACTGCGCTTTGTCCTATGAATTCTGCTGTCCTGTTGGAGATTGAGAGAACAAGAAGATTACAAATCCAGGGTTTATCATAAGCCATTTAAACAGTAATAATAATGCTGACATGCACATCTGTTAGCCCATCCAATCCTGCCTACATGGAATTTCAAAAAATTCCATCCACAGCTGGCAATCCACACAGCTGGCAATCCACACAACTTGTCTTAGCTTGGAAAGGCAATTTTGTATTAGGTGGTGAGCCTAGTTTCCCTGTCAATTTGGTTAGGCTTGTAAAGGGTTCTTGTCTTCTTGATTCTAGATTGAGCTAAGGGATTGTGCCTTTTGCCTAGCCTATGATTCTGATGGAACAGGAGTGCTTTCTGGCGATGATGTTGACTCGTATGGCATCCGAAAATATGCATAGTTGGGATGGCATTAACTTCAACATATCAACTACGAAGTCAATACTACAAATAAGAGGAACCAAGCAGTGATCAGTCATTTTTTCAAAATACCTAATCATTGGAGTGTGCCATGAAAGCCTGTCACTGTCAGGTATTCTTCCATGTGATTTCTATTTGAGTAATCATTTTGAAGGAGAATATATGCTATATGTTATTATTTCAAATCCAAGGAAAATTACCCTCTCAGATGATTAATCAATTGGCTTACTGAAGATTGATTCCTCAAGTAGAGTTTTGTGGCCTGAAAAGGTACTCTGGCCACCATGAAATGTTTGGTTGTACCATCTTACCTCAAGATTATTCTCTCGTAGCCGATGAAACCCTGAATATGCAGATTATCAATTGTGACTTGGCCAAGAGCTTCTTTGTCTCTGCCAGTGACTAGGAATACTTTAAAACCACTTTGAACTAGGTAGTCAAACAATCCAAGAACAGCAGGAATTGCTGGACATCCTCCCTTTAATGCCCATGCCCTGAAACCAGCTGGATCGTATGGATCACACCTACAGTACAGGAAACAAACACCATTGATTAGTAAGCTTGCAGTACCAATTAATAGAGCATACATATGACAGGACCATGCACACATATACCCATATCTCTTTCCTCTGTAGTAGAAGACATTGGAGATGCAGGTGTCATCAACATCTAGGATCCAAGCGTCCATGCCATCACTAGAAGGAACTATCTCATTCACATAACTCAAGATTTGGTCCACAATCAAGTCAAGGTCCCTGTCATACTGTCCTCCAAGCATGTAAGTTTCAACGTATCGCAAGCATTGAGAAGGGACCGTGCGCCACGCACGCACATTGTTAGCCTCCACAGCCAACCTCCAGCTCAGGCAATAGGCAGCACTTTCCTGTATCACGCCGCCGCGAGAATAAGCCTCAACCCCAGTAGCCTTGGGTAAGATCGCTAGGAACGAAAATAACAACAACACCTCCCGTAATCTGTGCACCATTTCTTAAATCATAGTATGTTCTTGCTCCTACTCCAATCAGAACAAAATAAATATCAGTGAAAGAAAAAAGACCACCCCACAGATGTTACCGAGAAATAAAACGTGTCACATTAGAGTGATTTTAATTAATTAGTTTACATACTTACAAATAAAAAATAGTAAATTTTTAAAGTTGTTACTTTAGTATTTTATAGGGTTTAGAACCTTGATGTAACGTAGAGGAAAGCAAAGGCTAAGTATAAAACACAGGGAGAAGATGTGGATTGAAAGCAAAGCCATGTTCTTAGAGTAAAGGTGACCCTCAAAACTAGATTACAAAATGTTGTTTATTGAGTGGCAAAAGTTGGCTTTACACTATGTGGTTTTGGAGGAAGAACAAGGAATATCTACTGTAACAAAATCATGTTTTTGAATCTTTAAGATAGGAATATTTTTATCTAAGCATAGATATCACACCATGGTTTAAAATTATAAAGAAATTGTCAGTCTTCAAGGAGACAGGACTCCTTTTCTTTTCTTTTTCTCGGTAACTACTGTTCAATTTGAAAATTCCAATTTGAAGGTCATAAACAGAGAATAGTACTATTTATAATTGAGGTTTTCAAATTGAATGTCTTAATCAGATACGAAATATTGGATTAATTAGGAGAAAAGATTACTTGAGGAAATGTTGAAAGGGTAATATCTTATTTTTCTGGTAAAAGGTTAGATGAACCTTCCACCGAGTTTACTTGCTGAGACATTCACAAGAGGATTTGCATGTTCAGCGTGGCACATTGCCGTGGGCTGACTTATGCCTGGATGATTACAAGTCTATGATTAGTTCATATATATATATATATATATATATGCACATTTCCAAGAAGATTCTTCTTCTAGTCTTGTGCTAGGCTGGGAGTGAGAGCAAACAAAATATAGATCTGCAATATATAGATAGGGCACTAAAAATTGCTCCAAAAACAAGATAGATAGCAAGCTCACCTATGTTGTAACGTTATTATGATTGCACAAGCCATATGTGGGTGGAAACTGGGTCTAAAACTAGGAGATTAGGACTTTTTTGTGAAATGCGACTCGAAAATGAGATTGAGTCGAAGTTTGCTGGAGGGAAGGCAAAATAATTTGTTGGAGAGGGAGTCAGCAAGAGAATCTTGAGCAACAAAGAATCTAGTGCCAATTAGGATGTGGATCTCCCTGCTATATATAGAGAGAGGGAGAAAAACCTCAAGGAGAGACCTCATGTAGCAAGTGTATATGCATATCTGGGTGCGGGTGGCGTCAGAGAGCAGAAAGATCTGTAATGAGGCGGAAAAGGGCAGGGCCATTCTGACCCCTGCCGCACTAGAGTGGAAGAGGAATCAACCGCCAGGGTTTTATGGGATCATCACAGCTTCAGAGCTGAGTTATGTTTGATTACTACAAAGGTGGGATTAGAGTCAGAACCCATAAACTCAGCAAAGTGGAGGCACAGGCGTCAGTGAATCATGCCATAACGTACCCGTGTGTCGGTAGGGAGATCCCTCGCAACAATATTGCGTCAGACAGTCTTTCTAGCAGTTGAGCATGATGCCATTTCACAACAAAGGGGAGCAAAGAGAGATTGGAGAAGAAATTGATGAGTGTCTTGATTGAGTTAAGCAGTGCTTAATATTATATAATCTAGCAGCATATAATATAATTAGAGCTTTATAGTGGTCACGGAATATATGTAGGTTACGTCGCAAGAATCAATGTAAGAAATTGTTAAAGATTAATTTTCTTAGAGTTAAAAATTGATATATTTTTCATGAATGAATGCAGTACTAGAGTTAATTGAGCATGGAAAAACATGTAAAAGGAGAGTGACATGACACCTATATATAACAATACAAGGAGAGAACGCGGGTTTCATCGCAATCTCTTCTGCATTTCCAAACAAGCAAAGTGACACCTACGTAGACCTAGTTACAGTAAATAGAGAGCATTGGTAGCTTTTATTCCAAAGTGGTGACAAAATGGAAGATTATGTGAGTGAAATCTTCTTGTGATTGGGATTTTGTGTATCCAAAGAATGCACCTGCCAAGGAGGCCATTGGCTAGCACATTGAAAACTAGAAACCCTAGCTAGGAAGACATATATTTCTTACCATTAAGACTTGCATGTTACTGGTGCCATCACCCCCACCAATAGCCACACCATAAATTGCTAGCGCCTACCTAACTACTACATGTCAAATAATAAGTCTCATGGGTCGTGCCATCACCCCCACGTCCCTATACCTAGCTCTTCTTGCTTCTCTTATTTAAATATTAAGCACTAATTATAAACACTTTACACCTTGATTAATATCCAAAGCCAAAAGTCAACCATATTGCTTTTAATCATAGCTGTAAAACTAATCTAGCTTGGTGGTTAGTTTTATTATGGATTTAAATTGATCTAGGTAAAGAAGAAGAAGATAAAACTTGGCTAATCCGATTAAAAACTCAAGTGGATTAGATTACTCGGCCAACTTGAGCTTAATCAGGTTAAAATCTGACTCTTAATTAGTTGGTTTTTTTTTTATTTTTATTAAAATAATATTATTTTGATTTTTTTAAAAAAAAATTCTAAAACGTCAACTCTCTCAACTTGTAACGCGAGTCAATTCTTTTCGAGAGTTATTCAGATTCAGATATTTATATCCGATTTTAAAAATTCAAACAAGTAATGGAAGAAATAAACCTAGTTTATTATGGGTTTGAATTGATCCAAGAAAAAAAAAACATAACATTTCTTTTCCAGAGTTATTCAGATTCATATATTTATATTTTATTTATCATGCCAATCTTAAAAATTCAAACCAGTAATGGAAGAAATAAACCTGTGAATTACGAAGATAGATGAACATAAGTGTAGGATATTGTAATAACATTTAGTTTAATGATCGTGCATGATCTCAAATAATATTATTTGATAAAAGAAGATTCGAGTCTCAACATATATAAAAATAATAAAAAATTGGCCACCTTATTGGATCACTCAAAAGTCAAAACCAATTAATTATATCTTGGATCAGGATAAAAATGGATGGATGATGGAAGGGAATTGAATTTCTTTTTAGGATTGTGATAGTTTTTACTTAGAGGTAATGATTTTTTATTTTTTAAAAATTATTTTTAATATTAGTGTATCAAAACGATTCAAAAACACTAAAAAAATATTAATTTTTAATAAAATAAAAATATTTTAATTTTAAAAAAAATACGAGTTGGACCGCGTTTTCAAACAAGTCAACTAGCAGCTGGCATAAGCATAGAGTTTTGGCTACTAAGAGATAATGTAATATAATAGAAGACGGCCGGCGCATATTCAAGTCATCCAGGCACTTACATGAGTCATCAAATGACAGGCACTGCACTACCTTCCATTAATGGAGAGCCTGCAATATTGGCGAAACTTGTTTGCTTATCACAATCGTCAGACCTCTCTATATATTCTTCTAATTGGTGTGTGTGTGGGTTATTTTAATCTACCAATCATTCATATATATTAATTTATAGAATTTTGTATATGATATAGTTTTTTCCTCTCTATTTCTGTATTTCCTAGATGTTTCCGGTCTCTTCTATTTTTTATCTCGAGATATCATGCAGTTTGACCGATTGTCGAGATGGAGGCAATTAACCTGATGGAAGCAGTGCAGAAAGGGTGTTTGGACCAAGAATGTTATCATCGACCTTTTTTTGTTTTGAGAAGTCATGCTGATGCACCAGTTAAATAGCCTCCAAATCAAAACATGGAAAGAATTATTTTATTACCCTAGCTAGAAATCAGTTTGTGTCAGGATAATGTTCTTAGGGCCAGCCGACCAAACGGTGCAGTGCACTGGGCTGTGCCACCCTAACTTCGCCGGACCAGGCAAGCCGGCGACATGCAGCTCAACATGAACGCGAAGCTAGGCTAAGCGGGAGCTCAAAATATACTGGTCCTGATCAACAGTACTATAACTGGGGTTTTCTAAATCAACTTACCTGCACGGTGAAAGATGAATCTACTAATGGTAGCATGAACATGAGGGGGAAACAAAGAAAAAGAGACAGTGGAAAGTGGAAACTTGTACCTGAGGTAAACGAAGAATGAATAGCTGCCCTACTCAAGAGGATGAGGACTGGAAGTAATTAGGCTGCTGAATTCGTGACCAAAATCAATGAAAGATGATAAGCATCATTAATTCATCATGGCACTAAACATTGGGATATATACATATATGACAATGACTTCTGTCAAATAGATTAAAAATGAAACTAGCTCGGTATTATAGAAATGTTTTGGAGCATAACCTCTCGCTGCAGATCATTCTCTATGGTTCATGTACAAATTTATCATCAAAATGAAGCCTAAATGCTTGCATTTAGTCTGCTCTCTCACATTCATGCATGCCTGTGGTTGTGGTGCTGATGTCTTTGTTGTACTCACATGAAGGGATTACTTATGCTGGCATGGGGCTGTAATGGGAGATGTTGAGGCATCCATTGTGTAAATGGATTTCCCTGGAAACAGTGACATGAGGGCGAAACATTGGATCAAATTAAGAGATGTGACAAACTGATTTCACAAACAAGTTAGAAAAACATGTTAGCACAAATTAAGCGAATGGCCAGTCTGCTAGCTTCGTGTTGCTAACCAGTTTCAAATTACACTTTTAGATTGCGTTTGGTCAGTGTCTTGTTAAGATTTTGAGTTTTGAACAACTAATTAACTTTAAATTTGTTTTTTTACCTTTTTCAAGTAAGAGTTCCTTCCAAAATAATGTCATAACTGATAATTTAGTAGTGTGATGCATATAGTCCCATAATCTAATAAGATTTTCAGAAAAGTGAAGGGTGGATAGAGATGAAAGAACGGCGTGGGATTATTCTGTTGCTGACAATCTCCCTTTCGCATAGAACAGCTGCTATAAATAGTATGGTCAATGACCATTAATACTAAGCAGATAAAACAAGGAGAGGAACATCATAGCATAGCATGGATCAACTCAAGTGTGTCTTCTATGATATAGAATAATATAAATCATATCTTGAAATTTTATTTAACAGCTTAAGCTATTGGGTTGAGATGGTTCTTTGACATGGTATTAGAGCCTTGATGACTAAGCGGTCACGAGTTCGAATTTCATCATCCTCATTTATTTAATAAAAATTAAACACACGGTAATGTGGGCCTGTACAAGTTTCAAGCAAAGGGCTTTCAGATCTTCTTCCTATTTCTAGGAGCTTCTAGGTCAGGGAAAAATGACAAGTTTTGTATGAAAAGAAGAGGTTTTAGGACCTTACCTAACAGTTTAAATTTTTAAGTTGAATTGGTTCCTTGATACTCTAAAATTTCTCTAAGCACTTTACTGGGACTCTTCGATCAACCGACTTGAAAGAGTATTATCATTCCCACTCAAGTGTTTGGAGGGGCTCCTGGTGTCATTTGATGTTAATAATTCATTGGTGAGAAGCTCGGCAAATTAACAATGGTGTAAGCAATTCTGTCATCAGATTCCACTGTTTCCTTCCTATTTTGTTTTCCTAGCTAAGCTAGCTTGTAGATATAACTAAAATAATGAATCAGTTGCATGCAATTGTGGTACCAGTGGTTTCTGTTGTCTTTTCTTTGACTCGAGGTGTTATTAAACTCAAACCAGCCTAGCAAGTCAATTCAATGACATCTTAATCCAAGACCCGACTTATATTGAATTTCAAATTAAACTAGGTGAAAATTAATAATTAAATCAAACCCAATTTAACTTTAAAGTTGCCAAATTTATGATTTTTAAAATTTGTCATTCAAACACTTGGTAGTATCCTTTTAAAGTTGGTAAACCTCGTCAATGCTGTGTACAAGAAAGCAACCATAATAAATGGGGTAGCTGATGGAAAGATTACCAGGAGGTTGGATGATCCTGACAGCAAAGTGGTGTCGTCTTCTGTGACAGCAGCAGCTTTGGAATCCAAGGAAAGGTGTCAATATTGAATCCAACTAGTACTTGAACTTTCACGTTGAAGAATAAGCATGGAACATGGATACAAGTAAACTCCTGAAATAAGTTCTGATAATTACTACTCCAGGTGACTCAGAATAACTAGTAGAGAGTTATTGTATGCTGGCTTCATAGATATCAACTAGACCCAGCATGAAAAGATCTAACTGCATGGGTTCACTACAGGCGAATTTTCAAAGATCCAAAACACCAAGCAGTCGAGGTGCTCATAAAATCCCAAACATACACATGCAAATAGTTAGGATCGCTAAGAACGTTCTCCCTAAACCGACCCGTTATCATTTCATGGATGACAGCAGACAGAAAACTGCAGAAATGTCATTAATGGTAACATGATTCGGCAATTTAACAAATATTGGGAGGGATCTTGGAATACAATTCAAAACAATGTTTCCAACTCTTCCTTTTCCTGTCAAACTCCATAATTAAGTAAGAATGTTTCGATAACTTCAAATTATAGCAAGAACATTTCCCCAAGTGGCTCTGATTGCTCCGTAGATCAATCACGTTCACTGATAGCAGTTAAATGTTCATCAATTTCCTCAGTGGACAGCACTCTAAAAACACAGTCACCTGTTCTCACAACTCCCACCTGCCGAAAATCAAACACTGACCGTGAGAAACCATTTTACTTCTATATTTAAATCTATTAAAACAGCATTTTCATGCCCATGCTGTAATGGTAAGCATGTTTAGCAGACACTGCAAATATTCCAAATTCTAGTGGAAACATAACAGAAGGAAAGCCACCTTAACAGAAGTGGAAATACCAGAGTTCAATCATAGGACATGTGTCAGAGAAGACAAATTACACTGAAGTTTCTTTCTTTTTCTTTTTAATATCTGCCCTTGCAGTATATTTAATACCAGTATCCTTTTGTTTTCGGTCATTTAATATTAGTGGTCTAGTATCACTAACTGCAGAATGTATAAAAGGGAGACATCCAACCTCTATCTCAGTAGCCTTGAAATCCTCTTGGAGAACAGATTGCAGAGCAGAAATAGCAGTCTGCACAGTAAAACCAATATGCTATATCAGGACCTCATATAGAATGTTATGTCTGGAACAAACAGAAAACCCCTTAGAAATAATCTAAAAGCAGCTTTGCACCAATTAGTCAAACAATCAGACAAAATAGCAATCATATCTATCCCCACAATTATTTTATGTCATGCTCGGAATCCTTTCATAGCCCAGGAAATCAAATAATCCATTTCTGTAAATAAAACCATGGGAAACTCCAATAAATACCCCTGAGATTCTTTAACACTATGAGGCAAAATTAAAAGTACTTGATAGCTACTGCATATTTTATGGCCCAAAAAATCATAAGCATACTAAAGTATCTCCAAAATGAGAAGAAGGAAAGTAAGAGGACTTAATAGTTGACAAGCAAAGGGCATATTTCTCTTGTGCAAAACAATTAGAGGCCCATGGTAATAAGTTAACAAAATAAATACAGTCCCTTCCGAGTAATAGGAAATAGACACAAGTACCTGCACAGTTTCCTCATAGGAGAGAGCAGGGTCATTTTTCATTTTCTTTTCCAGGAAATTGATAGCCTCTTGTTCTTTCAATCCAGCACTTGTAGCCTGCAACATGAGCATAAAGTTAGTTCCTCAAGCAAAATGCTCCCTTAGAATTATGTAGAATGCAAATTTAAAATAAACCACCAACATGCGATCAATAATTCCAGAGTTGCATCATACATGATTAAGTGATCATATCATAGAACCAGGTAGCTTCCTGAATGTTAATATCTACACTGTTCATCAGCTACCAAATCTAGTAAACACACCCTAGATGCAAATTAACTGGCCTAGCTAAACAACAAATAACAATAGTTGCCAGATTTAGAAATACTAGAAAAACACAGGAGATCACCAAAAAAAGGCAAATGCCATTGTCATGTGAAATTCAAAATCATACACAAATTATCAGATATTCTCTTCTGAGGACATAGCTTGAGCATGTCTTCAGAGAAATATTTACCTCAACTTATTCAAGTTTTGTTGGTTATATGATCACAGGATTCACAGGTGCACCCATTACACAATAGACAAACAGCACATTCTGCATAAAGCATCGATAATGTAACGCATTTTGATGAAAAGAACAAATTTGTCAAATACCTTGTGACCATAAAAGTGGCCAGCTGGATCACACTTGTAAAGCTGAGGCCCGTTCTCTTCATCAATACCCAAAATCATAGCAACTTCACAGAAAAGATGCAGTAAATATTTCAAAATAAAAAAAGAATAAGACCACCAGCAGCAATTAGCAGGTGTAAATGTCCACGACACACACTGAGATACGTGTTATGAAGGTGCTGCATGTAGAAGTAATAACAATCTTAGCTACAAAAGCAAAAATAAAAACAAGAACCCCTACCTACTCCAAGAGGTCTCATATATGCATGCTGTGTATAAACTTGCGATTTGTCTGCTATCCTATATATACAAAACGTAAACATCATCATTAGCTTATATAAGGCTATAGTAGCGGTAAAGCAAAAAAAAAATACATGCCGCTATCGATAGATAATTTAGAAAAATTCGAGATTACAAGGATGAAAAACAAACTAGGTTAGACAAGATATCATCAGTTAAAACTCGAGAACAGGCAGTAAAAATTCGTTTATTTTTTAACAATTAACGGTAGACACAGTTAAGATGAAACCTCTACTTGCTATTAATAACCCAAACAGAAATGTATTCATCCCACATATTGAAAAACTCGAACATAATCAAACGTATCCATCTGAATGTTCTAATGTAAATTATGATGAAAATCACAAACATACCATCTGGCTAATGCATCCACAGGCATTTCATACCCATATCTAAACCTAAACTCCGCCGCTTCATTCCTTGCTTGTTGCACTAAATTCCTTGCATCAGCTACAAAAAAAAAATCAAGATATATCAATTACCTTGTGCTATAAAATTTTTGCTAACAAGAAAAGGATAAAAGCCAAAGAAGCAGACCAGTAATGCCGGTGGCCAGTAATCCAAGGAACTTGGTAATAGGGAAAAGGTGAGTAACACTAGTCTGATCCAAAAGCTTGTCCTGCTCCCACATTTCAAAAAACAATTATTAAAAAAACATACAAACCCTAGATCAAGGCAGTTGATAGAATTAAAAAGAAGAAACAGAAAAAATAGTGATTAACTCACCGGAACCTTCTTTTGAGTAACAACACATACAGAATCGCTGCCACGAACTCCAATGGAAGTGGTGGAAGCTGCCTTCACTGCCTTGAACGCATACTCTGCACCGGCAATTTCATTTTCAATTTCAATTAATAGCGAGAAAAGGAGAGGGGGAGACAGGACATTTCAGTTACAGTGATAGAGGACAGTACGTACCGACTTGAAAGAGGCGGCCTTCAGGGGAGAATATGGTGATATGCCGATCATATCCAGCTCCGCTTCCTCTGCTCATTCTCTCTCTCTGGTTTTTCTGTGTTTTGCTTCTGCAAAAAAAAAAACTAAGTTTTAATAGAGAGAGAACTGACTCGTTGAAGAAGAAACCTTGGAAGGCTATATCTGTGTTTTAAGCCCTGTATTATCTCTTATTAGTCTATTTAGTCCCTGTATAAATGAAGACTGTCAATCAAGGCCCGATATGTAACATCCATCCATAATTATCAAACCCCGTATAATGGATTGATCTAGAAACCAGCAAGCCAAAGCTTGACCAGGCCAATTTTCAATTTGAATTAGAAAAGTTCTTAACCTGATCAAATCTGATTGATCTGATGGGTTAACTCATGATTTAATTGACCCTGTTAAATCTAATTTATATTTAACTTGTTTAAAAACATAAAATAATATTATTTTAATTTAAAAAATAATTAATTTGAGTTGATAGGGTGACTTGTAGTTCACTTTCTCTCTTCTAGCTTTGTAAATCTAAGATAACGGAATAATTGGATGGAAGTTTTGTATTGGACTCAATTGATTGAAATTAGAATACATGAAAGTTAAATTGAAAATATTTTTAATAAGGGTTAAATTGATGGCTTGAGAAAGAAAAAAGGATGAGAAAATTGTTATGAGCTTTTCACTTTTCAGCCTGCCTTGCGGCTTCGTTTATTTCGCTAAACAGCGTCGTCTTCAGGGAGCCCGTCTTTAATCAGAAATAAATGTCTGGAAAAATAAAATAAATAAATAAACTATCCTTATTCTCATATATTTTATTATTCAATATTTTATTTTTATTTTTATTTTTCTCTCTTATATGTTCTTAGAAGTTATAAAACAATTATAAATATCACAAAATAATTTTATTAAATTATCCATAACAAAATAGTCTCTTATAACACTTTGTTTTGATCATTAATGCTATGAAAATAAATGTATAAAAATAAGCTAAAAACATTAAAATAAAATAAAAAACAAAGATAATCTAAGCTTGTATGTTTTATATCAACTAGTTCTTTCGTATAACATTTAATCCAACCAATAATCTAGTGAAAAATCAGTTAGGAATAAAGAAATATCATATACACATTTTAAATTTTATAACTTATTTTCAACTGTTTTTCTTGTTGATTTCCTTATTATATCCATCCCACCTTATATTTTCATCATTTTAATATTTATTATTTTATAATATATGCTATGTATCGCTATATTCCATTTAATTATTATTTTCAATTTGAAATTCTTAATTTTGTCAAAATACTTTGATTTTAAGATTTTCAAAAAATGCCTTGTCACTAATTTATGCCGTATGCTATTTCTGTACATGATTTTATATTCATATTCACAGGAAAACTGTAAAGTTCTTTTTTGGTTTGCTTTGTCCCCTCTTTCAAATGCTCAAGCTTAGTCACTCTCCCAATTACTTAATTAATTAATTAATTATATAAATTCTGACTAAATGCAATGAAATTCAATAAAAGGATTCTTTCATCTAGAATCAATCAAATTGACCCTTTCTGATTGGTTTTATTTTATTATTTTCCTGTTTTATTATTTCCGCTGCATATGTTATTCGAAAAACCAAAACACTTCTTTATCATGAGATATATACATGTTAGTGTTTGGTATTGTGATAGCTTTTATGGTTGTAGTTTGAAAAAAATTATTTTTATAAAAAGTATTTTTGGTTGAGGTTGGTTTGGTATTTATATATGTTTGATTAAAACTGCAGTTGAAATTGAGATTAAACAAAAAGTAGTTTAATGTATTTGGTTAATAATATTTTTCAAATTAAGGTGATAAAATAACTAAAAAAGATATATATATTAATATTGATGGTTTTTTAATTTAAATATTGTAAATTTAACTAATGCTATTACATCATCAAATAAATATACTTTATATAAAATATTTTTTATTATTTTATTAAACTATCTATAATTTCATCGCTTATAAAATTTATCCGATAAGGACTACAGTTTCCATGGTTTTTTGAGCGTGTAACAAAATCAGGTAAAATATCATCATGAATAAAATTAAGATTATGATTAAATTCTGTAAATATTACATCATCATGCGATCTCCTTTTAATTTATGTAGTGTCATTGAATAATGTTAAACACTAATTTTTTTAAATAAAACATAATTAAAAATAAAAAAATTAGATTCTTTTATTTTTCATCTTCAGAGTGAAAATTCACTCTTCACAGATAAAAAGAAACAGCTTCAAGCTGTTTTCCACTGCCCTGCGTTTTAAACATAAATTGTGCTGGGATCCACAAAAAGTAAATCATGTTTCTTTAGTTATCAAACACTTGTTTTCTGTGGGTTGTTTTAAAAACAAAAGCAACCACGTAGTATACTGAGAACCAGTTGTTCATTTTGCATGTGACCTTGCAGAGATTCAGATGCTAAGAACCAGTTGTTCTTCTAATCGTTTCATCGCTGTCAAAACTGATGGGCCAAACGTTTTTCCAGCTCTCGACTGTGGTAGCCGATTACACTAGTTAGTTATGGCTGCTGCCTAGCTAGCCATTGATCCACCAAAACCCTTGAGTTCAGCTATTTCCTTCTGTGGGGTTGGCTTGAAATCCACGAACATGGGCAGGAGGATTATTGGGGACCTAAGGAATTTCTCTTTTTTTCATTAAACACTTTAGAATGAGGGAAGCGGGGTTTGATCATGCAAAATTTGTCTACACTTTTATTGCATCAATCAATCAGTACTCATCTCTTCAATATCCTATTTTAAGGAAAAAAAAACAAAGAGAATTTTGTACTAAATAATGGTATGAAAATAAACTCATCCTATTCATTAAATCAGACTTAGCCAAGTTGATTAATCCATTAGCTTATAATTCAAATCAAGTTTTATATTGAACTAAATGACAGCTAATTTATTTAAATTTGATTTACTTGATAGATCTACTGATCGAACCTATTAAAATATAATAAATTTATTTTAGTTTTTTTAAAAAATTTAAAACAATAATTTTTTTAATTGACTTTATAACCCAAGCCAACTCATTCACATTATATCTTGGACTAGTCCAAGTCATGGGTCATGTCATGGTCTTATAACTACGCATGTTACTTCTAACATCTAAAATTAAAACATGTTATTGAATATTCCAGATTTCAAATCCCCTGCATCCCTTAATTTTTCATTAACGCATGAAAATATGGTTAAAATGAAACTTAATCAATGTCCAAGCTTGAAATCTTCAACTCTTCGATGACTAATAAGTTCTTGGAGGGGAAAAGAAAAGAAAAGAAAAACGAAGCTTTGGGAACATGCTTATTAATTATTATTATTATTATTGATGTCAAAGCTTGAAATTTTCAAGACTACAAAAGCTTATCATTCAATCAATCAATCACTCAAATATTATTTAAATTTAAAATTAAAATTGAGATTAAAAAATATTATTTAATTAAAACTATTAATTTATTAAAAATTAATTCATCGTCATACCATAACCATAAAATTGGAGATTTGGAAACATTAAAAGTCAAGAATATAGGCTGATCCTGTCGGATTCTTTATTAAAGAAAGTATGAACCATCACATGACACAAGAGCAGCTGTTGGGCTCAGTATGTTGAGCCATCCTTTTCTCAAATGGTCCAGCAATTTGATAAGAAGACAGCCATCTTCAGACTTCAGTTATTATTTTTTATTTGAGGTTTTCGTCCCATGGCCCATCTAAGCATTCAAAACGAGTTTTTTTATATTATAGTAATAATTATTTTTTAAAATATTTTTTTATTTATAAATATATTAAAATAATATTTTTTTTATATTTTAAAATTTATTTTTAATATTAAAACATCAAAATAATCTAAAAATACTAAAAACAGAATTAAAACAGAATTATTTTAAAATATAAAAACAAATAAAATTAATGTTACGAGCAATCAACTCCTCGTAGCAAATGATTTAATGCTTCAAATCTAAGGCATGAAATAGAGGGACGGATGCTTCGTAATGCAGGATCTTAGCTTGCATTTGCATTTATATATATATATTGACAAGAAGGATATGGAGTGAAGATATAAGATAAATATATTTTTAAATGAATCTTTATATTTTTAAAATAAAAAATACAGAACAACGTGTGCTTTTGATCCCAACAAATTTCTTTATTTTTTATTTTAAAATAATTAACAAACGCTACAACTAAAATTCCATGGCGGTCAATAAAATTATACCCACAAACATCAAATCAAAATTGAAAAATATTAACCCCGAGGGATAACTCAACTGGTCAGATCTTGAATTTGCTCCCTAATGATTATAAGTTCAAATCCTCTCAAAACCACTAGAAGTTTGTACTATCATTTAGTCGTCGAGATACATATAAAATGATCTAAATATCAACATTAATAAAAAAAATTAAAAAAAATAATTATCCATCCCGTTTAGGCACATTCTAGGTACCGATGAACCTACTAATTCAGGAAAAGTTGGGTACCATGGATAAAAATCTAGATAAATAAGAATGCTATTGCAGGTACATCCATAAAATTGGGAACAGTGGTTCAGGGCTGAATATCATGTTTATTTTTATATTTTAAAAATATTTTTTGTTTTGAATTAAATTTTTTTTATTTTGAATCGTTTTGATGTGCTGATCTCAAAAATAATTTTTAAAAAATTAAAAAATATCATTTTAATACATTTTAACACGAAAAGCCGTAACTATAGAAAGTTCAACCTGTATGTTGGGATTGTTAGAAATAAATGAACAGCTGCTAAATGTGTTCGTCTTTCAACATCAGAAAAGGGTAGGAAAATAGAAAGGTAGAAGAAAGGTCAATGTGATATGTTATCTCACCTGAAATTCTCTATGCCATGTCCGATTTGTGAAGAATTCAGATCTTCTTGGTAATACTACACTTGGCCTTTTCTTGTAAATTGCTAAATATTCTTTTGTTTTATCTGATTATGAATCAAATAAATAATTAGTCTACGTATTAATCATCTTCTATAACCACCGGTGTAAATAGATAAATTTTTATATTATTATTTTGATATGTTAATACTAAAAAATAAAAAATATTATCTTAATGCACTTCCAAACAAAATAACAACATTTAATTACCACATCTCCAAAAATATCCAGAGTTTTCTTTCTACTTGATCAGCAAGAACTGGGAATTGTTTGATTGTATTTACAAAGTTTTAGGTTTTAATTTAGTTTTTTAATATCATAAATAGTTTTCTAAGAAAAATAAATCATCATTTGATGCTGTCGGTGACCTAATACCAAAGCATGATTGTTCTGCTTGCATAATTGCCTTGGCATCCTTGTGAGATATGAACAACACATGGTAATAAGAGCAACAGTCAATCACTCAATTAAGAACCCAACTACCAATTTGAATTTAAATTTAAATCAAGGAATTTTAATCTATGCTCTATTTTTTTAAAAAAATAAATAATTAATTGAGGGATCTCAGAGTCATAAATTAATCTCTCAATGGTAGTTGCAATGTCCCATGAAATGCAGAAGTATAAGCAATCAAGTGTCTAACTAATCCCAATTTATTTATTGTTTTTATTTTATTTTATTTGAAAGGGTGGTTGGTTGTGGCTGAGGGTGAAATCAGAGGCCATGATCTCTTGTTGATAAAACAATCTTAGTTGCCGAAATTCATGTGCAATCACCATGGAAATTCCAAACATTTATGAGCAAGGAAGGTCGTCTTGGTGGGACCAATGTCATAGATTGTCTACAAAACTCCACTCTGCCCGACTAGCTTCATCTTGTTGACTAGGTCCCATGGAAAAGCAATTCTATCATTAGCCGCGGAAGAAAAAAATACCATTCCGATCGTTTCTTTTGGATTATTTATTTATTTTTTAGTATAAAAACATTAAAATTATTATAAAACACTAAGAAAACATAATTAAATTTTTTCTTAAATCAAAATGGTGTTATATGATTAATTTTTTTTTTTTAAAAAAGAAAATGAGTTGATGATCAAGTTTTAACGGGCTAGATTTGGATTAATTAAATTATTTATATTAATTTAGATTTTTAACCCTGTCTTATTTTTAATTGATCGGTCAAACAATGATTAGAAGCCCTTAAAATAAGATATTTCACTAAGTTAGAAAAAAACAATACAACATACCATGCTACAGATTAAATGACAAAGAGAATGGTAAAAAAACCTTAGTCTATGGGGTAAATTATAAATTCATCCCTCTAGTTTTAAAAACAAATTAAACAATCCTTTTAATATTAAAAACTAATTGAGTAGTCATTTGACCCGTGTTAACCATTCTTAATTTAATACCATTTTGTTCTTAAAAATTCCTTCTTTTCTCACAAATATTCCCATATTATCAATTTGTTTTCCTTTCCTTTTCTACCATTTTTAAAAAAAAACTAGAACAAGGTGAAAAGGAACATGGATATGGAATGAATAAAAAGTTAAGTTATAGATAGATTTCAAATATAAAGATTAAATATATAGTTTTCAAAACCAAAAGATCAATCAATTAATTATTATAAACAAGGGACTAAGTTATAATCAATTCCTCGTGCAAGGCGTCTCGGGCTATATAAAAAAAATCTCAAACATAATATTAAAATTTTAAATATAATTTTTTTTTTCGTGCTAGATAAGATCAACCCTTATAATTTAGGACCCATTCCTTGGCCCGGGCATCTCCAATCGGGGTTTAATATCCATGGATAAAACTATAAACGAAAAAAAAAGACGAAGATTATTGAAAGATAAAGACACATGCCCTCACTCGGGGGACAGGCATGTGGCTCTAAGACAACAACTCATCACATGATTTATACAGTTGCAATAAAGACACTGCTGATGTTTTAAAAATGGATAAATAATTTAAATAAAAAAAAATATGTGTATTGTCAGATTTACCATTCTCTCTTAATTATCTTCCTCCACCATTAACAAAACTACACCTCAGCACCGATCTCCCTAAATCTGACTCTTTAGCACTGATTAATTATATTTTGACCATACCCATACAGATAAGCAGGATAAAGGTCATGTTTATCCCCCAATTATCATCTACCCCTCACTTAAGTCCTTAAACAAAAAAGATTCTCATTTAGGTCCCTACTAATCAGACGATACCCAGTTAACCCCCTGAACTTTTTCCCTATCTTGTTTTCAACATATTATTCAATTCTTGAATATACTCCAAGTAAAAACAAAAAAAAAATATTAAATTGATTTGAAAAAAGATTAGAATTCATAAAAAAATGATTTATTTGTCTGAAACTACAATGTATTTTCATTAATTCAAATTGTATAGTGAGATTAATCTGATCTTGTTGGATAAATAGAAACTCAATTGATAATAATTTGTTTGAAGATCCATTTGAGAATCATATGATATTTGCTTAAAACTATACGTTTTCTGCGGGGATTAATCTGGTCATGTTTATCAATAGTGGCCCAATTGATAAATACTATTTGTTTGGGGACCCACTTGAGAATCAAGTAATACTTATAGATCAAAGAAGTCATTTTCAAAAAAATAATAAAAAAAGCGCACAGATCCAAATTCCAAACCCGACTCTCTCTCAAGCTCTTACATGACGTAAAACATTAAAGAAAACAGAGGAGAGCTAGGTGACTTACTGTCTCCCTTCGCATCTACTGCACTCTCTCTCTCTCCCCCCCCTCTCGCAGTAGATCTTATCATTCTCTTTCTCTTTCGTTTTGACATACATTTTGCTGCTTCAGTGAGGATAATATGTGGATGTTGCTGGCAGCCATGAAAGAAGCTTAGCTAAAGAAAAAAGAAAAAGAAACAAAGAAGGAAAGAAATGATGATGAGTAGTAGTAATAATAATAATAACGGTAATTATAGGAGTGTTAATGGGAGTTTGAGAGAGTCTTTAGTGGGAGGGAGAAATATTCCGGTGGGGTCCCAGTACCACCGCCGAGGTCATAGTTTGACGGGCGGCGGTGTTTTTTCTAAAGATACTCACAACAAGGATGAGAACTTGGATCTCTTCTCCAAGAACCGCCGCAGTCTCTCTGTCGCCTCCTCCGATGAATCTTCTGATGGTATGTTTTGGATTTTTTTTTACCAGTTTTGTTCCCGGAGATGCCCTCGGTGGTTTTCTGCGTTTCTTGCAATTCTTCCATGGAGATGCTCGAATGAAGAAGATGATGGTTTGGTCATTTTGTTGATGAATGAGAGCTTTGGAAATGAAAACGATGTTATATTTAATGAACACTATACTTATAATCAAAGAAACAGGAAAAGAAATGCAAACGGTGCCGTTTCTTTTGCTAGCAAAGAACTATTTCCTTTTCTTTTGTGCCTAGATTTAATGGATTTGATTCATTATTTATTGGTTTTGAATTTACATTTATGGTGATTTTCATCTGGGATTTTCTTAAATTCCCATTTTGATTTAGCCAGCTCAGAATCTTGCTTGTCTACTTTCTTTTTTGTTTGTGGGGACGAAAATATGTGATGGCCTTATGATTTGATGTGGGGTTATTGGTTACAGTTTCAGTGAAATTGGGGAGACTTTCAGTTGGATCAGCCAAACTTGTGAGGAGTGGGATCGATGATCTGTTATCATCAGAAGGAGGGAAGCATGATTATGATTGGTAAATCTCTGATGCTTTCCGGATTTTGCAGTTGCATGCTAGAGTTCCAAATTTTTTTGTTCTTTTTATTTTTGGTCAACAGCATTGATGCTGGCTGTGTCTGGTATAAGATTCGATTCGTTTCGAGTTTTGGATGCAAAGTTGAAACTTTTTCAACAGATTGAAATTCGTTTTTGATATGTTGGATTGATAGTTTTAGAGGAAACATAGCTTGCTCAAGGTTCACATTGTCGTAGAATTTGGAAGTCCTTCCACTTTGGATAATCACCTCTTTCTGTAATGAATTTAGTACAATTTAGAAAAGCTGAAAAGATTAAAAAAAAATAATAAAAAAAAGAATTCTGAGTTTTAAGTGGACTGCACCTTGGGATCTCTTATAGAATTTAGCATACTAAGCTTTGATGAACTCAGAACGGAAACTCTGCTTTGTTCTGGTGCTTCTAAAAGTTGCAGACCACTCTGCACGGCTTATTTCAAATAATGAGAGATTGTAATGTACAGGATAGGAAAGAGATCAGGAGATTCTCCCACAATGGAAGATCACAAGATAACTTAAATATGATTCAGAATGTTTCCATGGAATTGCTTTCTTGTAGAAAAGAAAAATAACATTTTAAATATGAGTTAAAATTCCAAGACACTGTCCCATTGTTTATTTGCTTATTTATACTTGGCTGACAAGGATTTAGCGGATAATTTAGGCTTGAAATCATAGTAGTTAAATGTTCCTTTTGTGTTGAATGAAAGCATGCAGACTAAGTTTTTTTCTCTTGTATCGAAATTATTACTTCCACAAACCAAAAAACTAGCATTCAAATGCCGTCATCCATACTTATTTCTTTTTATGTCATTAGGCTTCTCACTCCCCCTGGAACTCCTCTTTTTCCGTCATCAGAAGGAAGTGAATCACAACCAACTTTAGTGGCTCCACGAAGCAGTTCTTTGGCTAGATCAGCTTCTACTACCAAGGCGGCATCTACGGTATGCCCTGCTTCTTTTCTTTCTTTAAGCTATCACTGTCAGTCTTACCCCAATTTCAGATCATTTTATGCTTGTTGAATTAGCCCCTTCTGGTTGAACAATAGTATTTTCATTTTAGAAGGAGTTTTTTCTGATAATGGGAGGACACGAGATCAGCTATCAAAGTTTAAGCCTAATTCTTACCTGTGTTTTCAGCTTTCAGTTTCACAATCAGAGAGTTACCATTCCTCAAGGCCAGCTAGAAGCAGCTCAGTGACTCGACCTTCTATATCTTCTTCACAATACAGTACCTATTCCTCAAATAGGTCCTCTTCAATCCTAAATACAAGCTCAGCCTCTGTCTCATCTTATACTAGACCATCCTCCCCAGTCTCCCGCACACCATCTATAGCAAGACCTTCCACACCATCAGCCCGCCCGACACCATCACGTTCCTCAACTCCATCAAGAGCTCGTCCAGCCCCCACCAGCTCTTCAATTGACAAGACTCGACCCTCTCAAAATTCAAGACCCTCAACTCCAAGTTCTAGGGGACAAATTCCTGCAAACTTGAGTACAGCACCCACTAGATCAAATTCTCGTCCATCAACTCCCACACGTCGGAACCCAGCACCTTCCTCATCCACTGCCTCAAGCCCTTCAACTTCTGCTGGACGAGTTCTTTCAAATAATCGCATTCCTGGACCAACATCCCGACCAAATTCCCCAAGCCCTCGAGTCCGTCCACAACAGCCAGTTGTTCCTCCTGATTTTCCTCTTGACACACCTCCAAACCTCAGAACAACTTTGCCAGACAGGCCACTTTCTGCAGGCAGGTCCCGGCCAAATGTTCATGCAACTATGAAGGGGAACCCAGAAACTGTAGGCTCTGTGATTGCACCAAGAAGACACTCATCTCCAATTGTCTCACGGGGAAGACTCACAGAGCCATCTGGAAAGGGCCGTGTGCATAGTAATGGGCATATTGCTGATGCACCTGAGCCTCGAAAGGTCTCGCATGTGTCAGAATTAGGAATGAGAAAACCTGTGAAGTCATCATCAACAGCCTCAGAGAGCACCGGGTTTGGGAGGACTATATCTAAGAAGTCTCTGGATATGGCCATCAGGCATATGGTATGGGTTCTCTTCCTTCCATGTTATGATAAACTAGCTTTTTATGTTGTGTAGCATCCCCGCGCACATGCAATTTGAATGAGATATAAATTTGCTAGTTGGGTGTCAACATTTATCAACTTTCAAATGCTCTTTTTCTTGAAAATTTTGACTGAACCTGAGAAACATGTTTTTGTCAAGTTGATAATCTTCTAGTCTGGCTTCCTAATGAGTTGGAATTCAAATGATTGATTTGATCATTGTCATCCATGTTGATTACAAGTGCAAATGTCTGTGCATCACACAATGCCATGCCACTAACTTCATTATAATAGAACCTAAACAATGACAATGCTGTTTATTTGTTGGCTGCCATTGAACTAACAGCATGATCTTTTTACGTTTTATTCCCTGGGTGTTGATTCAAATTCCTTACCTTGAAAATTATGAGGTGCGACTGAGATGATTTGCCAGTTCTTTTGGCCGAGATCTTGGACTGATGATGGCATTGTCTATTAGGTTAGCTGACATATGTGGAAAGAGGTGCTTTGATTACCTGCTATTACTAATGCAATAAAAGATTTTTGTGTTTGGTTTCTGTTGCACGGAACATTATTTTTTACTGCCTTCAAGAGACAGTTCTATGTTTTAAGATAATCCTAACAGTATATCAACTCGCTGATGTAGGACTTAAGAAATGGCACAGGAAGCACCCGATCACTTTCAAGCACCACCCTCTTCCCTCAGAGCATTAGATCTGCCACTCCCAAGACCCACCCTGCCCGTTCCAGGAGTGCTCCAGAATCCATCAACAATGGAAATTTGCAAAATGGAGATGTTTTGGAAAATGAAAGCTACTTTAGCAGGGCTACCGAAATCAGGCGTGAAGCAAATGATGGACAACGATACTCTGCAAAATTGAGTGAAGTTGTTGACATCTGTGAAAGCTCTCGTTATGATGCAATATTACTCAAAGAGGATTTAAAGAACACGGACTGGCTGCACAGTGTTGATGATAAATCTGATCAAGGACCCTTCTTTGATAACGGGTTTGAGCCTCTGCCTGAACCGTTCGGCCTATTATAACATCTAAGAAAAGATGCCTTTTTTCGATAATATTTTTTTTCCCCAAAATTATAATCTGTTCCGTTTAATTTATTTGCTTACTTGGAATGAATGAATGATGTAAACTTCTAACACTAAGAACTGATAAGGTGAAGAGAGTGTATTTTCTGCAATGAAATGATGATTTCAGTGTTGGAATTTCTGTTTACGTAGATGCTCTAGCTTGTGAATGCTTAAAACCCTATATAGCATGTGATGCATCAGTTGCAATCTTCTATCTTGTTCTTTCCCCGAGCTTGCAGCTAGGGTTCTTGTTTCAATAACCAAAAGAACTTCCAAAAAAGCAACTAGGATGGCAGTAGTCCAGGATATCAACACTCTACACAGCTTGTCTGAAAAGTGAAAGCTACCCGGTTTCTTTGTTCCTCATCATGAGAATCTCCGGCAGGACTGGAAACTTTATAGCTCTGACTTCTTGTTGAAGCATTGATGGACTTAATCCAGAATACAAGTATAAAAAGAGCAGGCCATAAAAGTGGGCTAGGCTTTGCAAAACCTGAAGCCAGTAGTAATCTATCTATTTCTTGATCACATCAAAGTAACGAACTTAAAAATGTTACAAGTTGTTTTCTTGAGAATTATGAATTATGTTTTCTTAAACACCAAAAAAAATAAACAGGATACAACTGGACTTGGTGAGATTGAATTGAAAGATATTCCTGCCACTGAACTGCACTTGGTGCACCTCAGCTAGAGCCTAGAGGTAATCTTTGACATTGATGCAACTGGCTTTCTCTCCGTGTCAGCCCAGAGGAAGGGCTCGTTATTTAAACATGTCATTCGAACTTTAACTGAAATCACCAGGGAAAATAAGAGAGAGTTTGTGAAAGAGGGGATGCGGTGTGAGAAACAAGATGTGCCAAGGGCTACCCTGACTGGATTTAGAAACCTGGCAGTGATCACAATGAGGAGACTAGAGAAATGATCCTTCGAAAGGAGGAGGAGCTCCATCAGAAGGTTCCCAACGATTGTGTTGCTTACGATATTTCAGACACTGAAGATTCTGTTGCTGAGTTGAAGAGTTTTTTTGCACTACAAGGGATTGTAAGTTATAATGTTTTGTTCTGACAAGATTGGATCCTCACCAATTGGGCTACCCCCTCTTCCCTCCACCATCTTAGACTGACGATGAGAGGGCTGTTGAGATGCTTGACGCTAGACACCTAGTCTTAATGCAACGTGTGATCAAGTAATGTGGAGATTTACCATACCAATAATGGTAAATTTTCTACTTCGTCACCTTATGATTTGCTTCCGGACCAAGATTGGGAGGAGGTGAGGCGTATATGGAAGCTGGAAGCTGGTTTGGGGTTGGAAAGGTCCAAAACTTAATGCTCTAAACAAGAAACGAGTGCCCTATTTATAGTAAAGCTCTGGGAACTTGGTTTTTGCAATTAAGCAAACTTCAAGGGTGGTTGGAAGCTGAATTTCTTGGCTCAATCATGAGCCACCATCAACTGCACTTAACAGAATATATAAAGAAAAACATTCACCAAATTATAGGCAGATGTCAGGAACGACGAGCACACATATAACATTATAACCTGGTAGGAAGATCAAACATGCAAGGAAAGCTAATCTCTTGTTTGTTTGCATAGGACATGCATGATGCATTTCACACACACACTGGTGAATTCTGAAATTCATTAAATTAATAAAGGCAAGAAAATCAGGAGCCAGTCCCTGCTACAACGCATAACAAGAGAAAACTGTTCAAACGAAACCATGATCAGGACCTTATAGAGGAGGCTTGCCCAAGCCAACTCCAGCAACAGGTTGATTTTCAGCAGAATCTGTCATCCGTGTAGTTTTCAAAGGAAGCCAGCTTTTGTTTGGGTCTAAAAGAAAACCTTGTCATTTATTGACTAACAAAGGCTCTTCATGCGCAAGTGGTTTAGAGGCAAAAACGTCTAAGCTGCATATGGTGTTTGTTGACAAAGAGGGCAGTCTTGCAGGCTGCAAAATGCTGGCAGAAGGAATTTTTTGTTCTGCTGAATTCTTATTCCTTATCTTTGCAGGAAGGTCCAACTCAAGCATAATCTCATGAGTTGGAAACTTGACACCAACACTTTCCTAATGGTATGTGGTTCGCCAAGTAATTTGCTCTGGATTGATTACAGTTCTTCATTTGAATTTGAAACTGAAATCTGGACCTATCGTGAGCATTTCCGGCTTTGTTGATTTCCTTGGGAGCTCAGGTTCTTTTAAGATATGGTGGAAGCTCTATATCCAAAATCATCAATGCTCCTGCAGCAATTTGAGGTTCTTAATTTGTGTCAAACAATGATGACAGACAGAAGAATTGAGCGAAAGCATGGCAGCCAAATATAGAACCTCAAACATAACATATGTACAATCATGTCATGGATTGTAGGTAAGAAAAAATATCAGTTACCTGTGATGATGCTGCTCTGGCACAAACAGAAGAAAGAATTAACTCTAACCCGTGTGCACCATTTTGAGGGGTTTTAGAAATTCTGCTGCTTTACAAGTTCTCCCTGTATCACGAAGCCTGCTTACTGTGTTTTCTGAGCTTGTAACATCAAATGACACCAGGAGTTCCCCCAAACACTTCAGTAGGAATGATAATACTCTTTCAGGTCGATGGAAGATCCCCATTGAAGTGCTCAGAGGAACTCTAGGGGACACTTGATCTGTGCTATCAACAATTAACGAAAACAAAAAATAAAAAAACTTATATGTGGGTAAAACACAGTGGATACACTCTCATTGCACTGTGGACTTCAATAGTTCTCTGGCTTTTGTGTTATTTTTTGCTTCTTCCGTGGCTTTCTTTCTTCTCCTTACCACTTGCTTCTTCTTCTCTGTTGCCTTGGTTTCAGTGTGGCGGTGTGTTTTTCCTTCACGCCCTTCTTTCTTCTCCCTTCTTTAACCAGCTGGCCTTATTATAAAAAATAAAAATAAAAAATGAGCTCAGTCATTTACAGTTACAAGAATGGCATAGTATAATTACTTTTTTTTTTTGTTCTATATATAAAGTTTTTGCCATGCTTGCAGGGTAGAAAGATATTTTCCATGACGCCTAGAGGTCAGCTGAAGTGATGGGAGACAATTTAATAGTTTATATTTTTTATATAGTTAAATTATATAAATACCTTTAAAAAACAAAATAAAAATTAAAATAAAAGGCCAAGAGGGCTTTTGCTTTTGCGTAATTTCATATTTTTTATAAATAGTACAATTATCTTGCTGTCCTTAAACTCAATAAAATTACAGGATAGGTAAAAGAATATTTTAATATTTTTCTCATGTTTTTTTTTATTATATTTTATTTATATTAGTGGCAAATTAATATTTTCATAAATAAAAAAAATAATAAAAAAAATAAAGCTAATGGTGCATGTGCGGCACACGCCAACGAGTGGATTTCACTTGATCTTGCAGGCGGTGCGTACGATGTTATTCGATGACCAAAATTTCTCAACCATCGTATCATCCGAAGTGTTTAATGGAGGTGAAGCTTATGGGGTGGTGCGTGTTGCTACAATCACAGCGGTTTGGAAATAGTTTTTTTTTTTTCTCCTCCATCTATTTTCTCTCTCCACTTTTTAAAATTCATGCCATGTCAGTCAAAAATTAAATTTGTCCTCCCATTTATTTTGTCTTTCAATTATGATTATTTTTCTTTTGATTGGTCTTTCTTTGTTTTGGGTTCTTTTTAATTTTTTTTTTCAATTTCATCCATTTCTATTTTCATTTGTTTTTTTATATCAAATATGACACTTTTTCTCTTAATTATTATTTTTTAAAATCTTTTTCTTGTTTTTTTTTTAAATTTTATCCCTCAATATTTTTAAATTTTTTTCTAGATTCAGTCCTCATTATTTTAATTATTTTCTTAATTTATTTTTTTCTTTCATTTAGGAGGTGTTTGGAAGTGTTATAAAAGTTGTTTTTTACTCGGAAATTCTTTACTTGTTTTTTTTAAAAAATTATTTTGATATCAGTACATCAAAATCTAAAAATACTAAAAAATAATTAATTTGAAGTAAAGAAAAAAATAAAATAAATTCAATTTTTTTCAAAAACGCTTTTGAAACAAAAAAATAAACGGGGTTAGTCCCTCTACATTTTATTTCATTTGTTTTTTTATCCAATTTTGGTTCTTATTCTTTTAATTTATTTTTTTATCCTTTTTTAATTTACTTTTTCTTTCAATTTTATCCCTCAATATTTTATTTTATTTTTTTTATTTAACTTTGGTCCTTATTCTTCTAATTTCTCTTTTTTTTAATCTTTTTTTATTAAGTCTCTCATTATTTGTTTTCATTAGTTTTTATACTAGATTTAATTCTTATTGTTTTGATTCTTTTTTTTTTCTTTTTAATTTTTTATAGTTAAGAATTTTATTCAAGATTTCATTTTTTTCTTTTGTAAAGTTATCTTGATCTCATGACTACAGTTGCTGGTTTCAAAGATTAGCACGATTTAACTTCAATCTTTTTTTTTTAATGTCATCATTTGATATTAGATTATTGAGCCTTAAGCTTTTTATTTTTTTCCTTTTCCTTCCTCTGGGGTTATCCTGGGCATCAGGTTAATCAAGTTAACAAGGGTTGCTTTGGTCTTTTTTCAATATTTTTTTATTTTATTCTTTAACATTGAGCTATTAGGTCTTGAAATTTCTTATTTTTATGCTTTTCCTTTATGATTATCCCGAGTTACAGGTTCATTAGGTTAAACTAGTGTGATTCGAGTTTTTTTGCAATGGTTTTTTTTAGTGTTGATCTTTTTTTCAAGGTTATTTTAAGAAAAAAATAATTTTCTTATCTTAATCTTATTTCGTGGATGGTGGATTAGTAGAGTAAACCCGAGTTGACTTGAGTTTTTATCTTTTATATATATATATATATATATATATATATATTTTAAAAATAATTTTGTAGGGCTTTACTATTTTTAATTTTTTTAATCAAGTAGGTTCAGTCAATTTATTATCATTTGATTGGATATCATTTTTCATGCTAGAAAAAAATTAACCGGTCGTAAATCTAGTTGTGCATTAAAATGCCTTCTCATAAGTTTTGAACTGTTTATAGTTTGTTTTGCAATGATTAAACTGCTTCAGTGGTTGTCTTCTCATAAGACTGTTTGCCGCGTTGTTCGCATCACTGAGTTGAGGCTGCGTTCTTTATCTTTCCTTTTCCACATCAGTTGTCTCTTCAAGATTCTTCGATTGGTTGCTTAGCCTTTCTTTTCCAACCAATTTATGGGTTCAATGGCTTTTGTCTGTGCGTTAGTACTGTGTTTTGAAGGACAAATCCTCCTTTTATTTTGATTTATAGAAAGTATCACTAATTTTTAATAAAAAAAATATTAAAAGATAAAAAAAAATACAAACTCAGATTAACTTGTCTCAAGTCATAAAGATTAAATAACTTAATAAAAAATCATCTATATGATGCCCAGTGATAATTAAGAGCTTGGGACTAAGAGGTTTGCTCCCTCTGTGGTCTTAGGTTCGAGCCCTGTGGTTGCTCATATGATGGCCACTGGAGGCTTACATGGTCATTAACTTCAGGGCCCGTAGGATTAGTCGAGGTACGCGCAAACTGACCCGGACACCCACGTTAAACTAAAAACAAAAAACTTAATAAAAAATATACCAAACAAATTATAAAGTAAAATCTCAAAAAAAAAACCTTAATGTTAAAATTAAAATTGAAAAAAAAAAAAAACACATTCGTGAGGTGGTGATGAGTAAAAGTAGCATCTCTTTTAAAAAAACTGTTAGAACAAAACCAAGCTCAGGACCTTGTAAAGGAGGCTTGCCCAAGCCAACTCCAGCAACCAACTTCCAGGTTGTCTATATTTTGCCATGCCTGTTGATGAGGTCCTGTTTTACGCCGTGGGCTTGAAGGCCAGGTCTAAGTCCGGGATAAAGTTATTAATCTCCTAGTTCCGGCAACCTGACCCACCTTTCCATGCAGGTAGATCATCAAAGTGTTGCTAGCAGGTAGATCATCGCCCTTACTTCCCTTTTTAACTTGGCAAATTTAACGGTACAGAGATCAGTAGACCCAGTGTTGCTAGCAGAAGCCTCGCCAAACCAAACCTGTTTTCACAAGATGTTACTAAGTTGCTCCTTCCTCTCTTGATGTAATTTTTGAGCAATGATGAATTATTTGGATGAGGGGTGTCAAAGAGCCAGAGACTTTTTCAAGCGACAGGTTGATTTTCAGCAAAATCTGTCATCCGCGTAGTTTTCAAAGGAAGCCAGCTTTTGTTTGGGTCTAAAAGAAAACCTTGTCATTTATTGACTAACAAAGGCTCTTCATGTGCAAGTGGTTTAGAGGCAAAAACGTCAAAGCTGCATATGGTGTTTGTTGACAGAGAGGGAGGTCTTGCAGGCTGCAAAATGCTGGCAGAAGGAATTTTTTGTTCTGCTGAATTCTTATCCAGCAGCAAGCTCATTTGTATGTAAAATGCTCACGATCTTATCTTTGTAGGAAGGTCCAACTCATGCATAATCTCATGAGTTTGCCAAGTAATTTGCTCTGGATTGATTACAGTTCTACATTTGAATTTGAAACTGAAATCCGGACCTATCGTGAGAATTTCCGGTTTTGTTGATTTCCTTGGGCGCTCAGGTTCTTCTAAGCTCTGTTGGAAGCATTTGATCCAAATTCATTAATGCTCCTGCAGCAATTGGAAGCTCTTAAATTTGTGTCAAATAATGATGACTTAAAAAAAAAATTGTGAAAGTATGGTACCCATATATAGAGAGCCTCAAACATAACATATGTACAGTTATGTCATGAACTTTAGGTAAGAAAAAAACATCAGTTACCTGCGATGATGTTGTTCTGGCACAAACAAAAGAAAAGGTTAAGCCTAACCTGTGCAGGTTTTAGAAATGTTGACAGTTGCCTCATTTGCTGCTGAAGAAGAGGTCTTCGATGCTGTGAAGATTCAGTCAAGATTGGTTCCAGATTGTTAGGATGTTAGTTGCAAATAAAGCTGTCATAGATCAGCTCTTTCTCTGTTTTTATCTTCTCAATATTTTTCGGAATTCTGTTATCAAACTCTTCTATAAAAGAGTGATTTATCAATAAAGAAAATATACTTCCATTCACAACATTTATATCTTTATCTTATTGCTGAGTTCTTGCCTGTTCTTATACAATTTGTTTCTGTCATAAACTACAAATTGGTATCAGAGCACATTGATTTTAAAGGGACCAGCTTGTGAGAAAGAGAGCAACCTGTGAGAAACCCTTCTTCCACCAAAAAACCACAAAACACCAAAACCAAAACCTTTCATCATTCTTTCAAATGGCATCCAACACTTATTCTCTTGCAACACCACCAGTATTTACTGGTGTGAACTACCAAATGTGGGCTGTGAGAATGAAAACTTACTTACAAGCCTGCGATTTATGGGATGCTGTTGAACAAGAACATGAACCTCAGCCTCTTTCTGCAGATCCAACCATAGCCCAAATCAGAAATAATCGTGAGGAGAGATCAAGGAAGTTCAAAGCCAAAACTTGTCTCTATGCTGCTGTTTCTGAAGCAATATTTCCAAGAATAATTGCTTTTGATACAGGGAAACAAATATGGAATTATCTCAAGGAGGAGTTCCATGGTAATGAGAGGACAATTCAAATGCAGGTTTTGAATTTGAGAAGGGAGTTCGAAATGCAGAAGATGAAGGACTCAGAAACTATCAGAGATTTTTCTGATAGATTACTCTCCATAGTCAACAAAATAAGACTATTGGGAGAGGAGCTTTCTGATCAAAGGGTTGTTGAAAAGATCCTTGTGACTTTACCCGAGAGGTTTGAGTCAAAGATATCCTCATTAGAAGAAGCCAAAGATCTGTCAAAAATATCTTTGGGAGAATTGTTAAATGCCTTACAAGCTCAAGAACAAAGGAGAACTATAAGGCAAGAAGAATCCATGGAAGGAGCTTTTCCAGCAAAGGTGCAAGGTAAAGAAAGTGACAAAGGGAAAAGGAAGAACATCAAATACAAGGGAGCAGGCAGTAGCAATCGAAGAGTTGGAACCTTTCCCCCTTGTCAACACTGTAAGAAAACAAATCACTCACAAAACTACTGTTGGTGGAGACCTGATGTTAAATGCAGGAAATGCAATCAGCTGGGACACATGGAAAAAATCTGCAAGAACATAACAAATCAACAACATGAAGAGGCTCAAGTTGCTGATCAACAACAGGAGGAACAATTGTTTGTGGCCACCTGTTTTGTAAGCAAACATGCAAGTGATTGCTGGTTGATAGACAGTGGTTGCACAAATCACATGACAAATGATGTGAATTTGTTCAAACATCTTGATAAATCAAGTGTCTCAAAAGTCAGAATTGGTAATGGCGAATATATTCCTGTCAAAGGAAAAGGGACAGTGGCCATCGAAGGGAATTCAGGTATTAAACTCATTTCAGATGTCCTTTTTGTACCTGAAATCGATCAAAACCTGTTGAGTGTTGGCCAACTTCTTGAAAAAGGATACTCGGTTGTTTTCAAGAACAAGCACTGTTTAATTTCTGATCCTACTGGATTAGAGATTTTCACCATAAAAATGCAAGGGAAAAGCTTTTCTCTAGATTGGATGGAAGAGGAGACAGCAGCAGTATCAAACACAACAAATGAAGCTGACTTATGGCATAAGAGGATGGGCCACTTCAATCAAGCAGCTTTGGTTTATATGCAGAGAAGGAAGATGGTGAGAGGGGTGCCCAGCCTAGAAGAAAAAATCACGGTTTGTGTTTCTTGTCAATATGGCAAGCAACACAGACTTGGATTTCCTCAAAACAAAGCTTGGAGAGCAAGTGAAAAACTTCAGCTTATTCACACTGATGTTGCAGGCCCTCAGATGACAGATTCGTTAAATGGAAGCAGGTATTATGTTGCTTTCATTGACGATTATACAAGAATGTGCTGGGTGTATTTTTTAAAATCCAAAGCTGAAGTAGCAGGTGTTTTTTTGAGGTTTAAAAACTGGGTTGAAAATCAAAGTGGTCATAAAATTCAGATTGTGAGGTCTGATAATGGCACAAAATATACTTCAAACAAGTTTGCCCAGTTTTGTCATGATGCAGGGATTGAACATCAATACACTACACCTTACACACCTCAGCAGAATGGTGTGAGTGAGAGGAAGAACAGGACAATCATGGAGATGGCAAGATGCTTATTATTTGAGAAAGATTTGCCAAAAAAATTATGGGCAGAAGCTGTGAACACTGCTGTGTTCTTGTTAAACAGGCTGCCAACAAGAGCATTACAACACAAAACACCTTATGAAGTTTGGCATGGTTATAAACCCTCACTTCAAAACTTAAAAGTGTTTGGATGCTTATGTTTCACTCATATACCTCAGGTGAAAAGAGATAAGCTTGACAGGAAGGCTAAAGCTGGAATTTTCGTTGGCTATAGCAATGTCACAAAAGGCTATAGAGTTTATCAACCTGCAACAGAAAAAGTCATTATCAGCAGAGACATCAAATTCGTTGAAGCTGAAAAATGGAATTTTGAAGATACAACAAGCAATGCAAGTAAGGAGATCATGCAAGATTTTGATGAAGATGTTGATGACACACCAGTCAGAGGTACCAGACTTCTTGCAGACATTTATCAAAGCTTCAATGTAGCTGTGCTTGAACCTGCAGAATATGAGGAGGCCAAAAATGATCCAAGATGGGTCACAACAATGAAAGAAGAGCTAAGCATGATTGAGAAGAATCAAACATGGGAATTGGTGGATATGCCGACACACAAACAACCCATTGGTGTAAAATGGGTTTATAGAACAAAATTGAATGCAGATGGCACTATCAACAAACACAAAGCTAGAATTGTGGTCAAAGGCTATGCACAAGTCTTTGGTGTGGATTTTTCAGAAACATATGCCCCAGTAGCTCGTCTTGACACCATCAGAATGTTGCTAGCAATTGCAGCTCACAAAGGTTGGAAAATATTTCAACTTGATGTGAAGTCTGCATTTTTGAATGGTTACCTGCAGGAGGAGATTTACGTGGAACAACCTAAAGGTTTCATGGTAGAAGGAGAAGAAGACAAGGTTTACTTATTGAAGAAGGCTTTATATGGACTGAAACAGGCTCCAAGAGCCTGGTATAGCAGGATTGATGAGCATTTACTCAAACATGGCTTCAACAAAAGTTTGAGTGAATCGACCTTATATATCAAGAGTTCAAACACTGGTCTTATGGCTGTTTCACTTTATGTGGATGATTTATTTATTACAGGTAACAATTCAACCATGATAGACATCTTCAAAGCTGAAATGATGGAAGTTTTTGAGATGACAGACCTTGGTGAAATGTCCTATTTTCTTGGCATGGAAGTGCAACAAAATCAGCTTGGGATCTTTGTTGGCCAACAAAAGTATGCCAAAGAGATTCTGAAGAAATTCAAAATGGAAGACTGCAAATCAATGACCACGCCTATGAATTTGAAAGAGAAGTTCAGTAAAGAAGATGGGGCAGAAAAGGTGGATGAAGCAATTTACAGGAGCTTAATTGGGTGTCTTATGTACCTTACGGCAACAAGGCCAGACATCATGCATGCAGTGAGCTTATTATCGAGGTTCATGCATTGTGCTAGTGAAATACACTTCAAGGCTGCAAAAAGAGTGGTGAGATACATAAAAGGTACACTAAACTATGGCATTAAGTTTAGTTGTGCTGAAAATTTCGAGCTACAAGGATATGCAGATAGTGATTGGGCTGGCAGCTGTGATGATATGAAGAGCACGTCTGGATATTGTTTTAGTTTTGGATCAGGAATTTTCTCCTGGTGTTCCAAAAAACAAGAAGTTATTGCTCAATCAACGGCAGAAGCAGAGTATGTTGCAGCTACTGCAGCTGCAAATCAAGTCTTATGGCTTAGAAAAATCCTAGCAGATCTGGACATGGAGCAAAGGGAAGCTACTAAAGTTAATGTTGACAATCAAGCTGCAATTGCAATATCTAACAATCCAATTTTCCATGGGAAAACAAAGCATTTCAAGCTCAAGTATTATTTTCTGAGAGAAGTTCAGAAAAATGAAGAACTGCAACTGATTTATTGCAAGACAGAAGACCAGCTTGCTGATATATTAACCAAGCCATTGCCAAAAGCAAGGTTTGAAACTTTGAGGAACAAGATAGGAGTCTGCAGCAAAAGATGCAAGGAGGAGTGTTGACAGTTGCCTCATTTGCTGCTGAAGAAGAGGTCTTCGATGCTGTGAAGATTCAGTCAAGATTGGTTCCAGATTGTTAGGATGTTAGTTGCAAATAAAGCTGTCATAGATCAGCTCTTTCTCTGTTTTTATCTTCTCAATATTTTTCGGAATTCTGTTATCAAACTCTTCTATAAAAAAGTGATTTATCAATAAAGAAAATATACTTCCATTCACAACATTTATATCTTTATCTTATTGCTGAGTTCTTGCCTGTTCTTATACAATTTGTTTCTGTCATAAACTACAAGAAACCTAGAAATTCTGCTTGCTCAAGTTCTCCCTGTATCACGAAGCCTGCTTACTGTGTGATGTGCCGTGAATGATTCAAAAATCGGCAACAATGAATCTGACGAAAATGGATGAAGGATGGGTCTGGTTGTGTTGTCTTTCTTTTGGTGTTTAGGCTGGATTATAGTGATTTCAAGGTAAATAAGATGGAGGATAGACTAGAATGATACTTTGATAAGTCGATCTGGACGCCACAAAGATCAATCTAGGATTTCGACGCCACACTCTTTGTGATTGAAGAGTGATAAGTCAGGTAGGGTTCTTCACAAAATCAATTTGGAAGAACAACTCTTAATTCTGTGAATTAAGTTTCAAATCTTGGCCAAAAGTTCTTTATTACATATTCTGATACTATATTTATAATTGGAACATCCCTCCAAAGTTAGGAATAATTCAACATGGCAGAAGTCAAGCCCAAAAAACAGACTTTGACAAACTAACCTAGACAAATTAACTAGCACACGTTTTTTGACCTTTCTAACACAAACAGACCAAATTTAAAACAACCATATCTTCTTACACAAAAGTCCAATACAATCATGGTTTGACAATCTAGAAAGAACACGTTCTGAACTTGAAATCCACCTTAATTAGTCTTGTTTTCACATGCAATGGATGACTTCAAATTCGGGTTCAAATTCATTTGCTGTTCTGACCATAAACAGCATCAATTCCTTCACTTATTTGCATATCAACCCAAATTCGAGTAGCCCAGCATCAAAAGAACAATTAAGGGCTTTTCTCATCTCCAAGTTCCAATTGTAGGCAAATAAACATCCTTGAACCAATTTCAAACTGATTGCTAATTTTTAACTCTGACGCAGCTTCAATCATTCCAATTTGACTCGTCAAGGCCCTTTGTAGTTGTTTCGCTCTCGCTCTTGTCATTGGACCATCTGAATCCTCTTGCACATTAGTTTTAGCCTTACAAGATGGATTATAATTCCCATGATGCACATCATCAGCCCCGGGTTGAAAATGATTTGTCCTCAAATCAGAATCGTCATCGTCATCCAAGTATGGAGTCAAGTCTTTCACATTAAAAGTAGCTGATACGTTGTAATTACCAGGAAGATCTACCTTATACGCATTGTCATTCACCTTTTCTATAATCCGAAATGGACCATCAGCTCTTGGCATCAACTTGGACTTACGTTTGCTTGGGAATCTGCCCTTGCTAATATGAATCCAAACAAGATCTCCAGGTTCAAACCTAACCATTTTCCGCCCCTTGTTAGCCTGTTTAACATACTTTATCGTTTTCTCCTCAATATGTAATCGAACCTGCTCATGTAGTTTCTTCATCAATTCTGCCTTTCTAATTCCATCCATAGATGTCCTCTCATCAATTGGAATATGAATAAGATCAATAGGAACACAAGGATTAAAGCCATACACAACCTCAAATGGTGAAAATTTTGTAGCCCCATGCACACTACGATTATATGCAAACTCCACAATAGGCAAACAAGTATCCCAACTCTTCAAATTCTTATGTATAACAGCTCGTAACAAAGAAGATAAAGTTCGGTTTACTACCTCAGTTTGTCCATCAGTTTGTGGATGACATGCCGTACTGAAAAGTAACTTCGTTCCAAGCGTCCTCCAAAGAGTCTTCCAAAAGTGGCTTAAGAACTTTGTATCACGATCAGAGACAATGCTTTTAGGAACTCCATGCAAACGAACAATCTCTTGAAAGAACAAATCAGCAACATGTACTGCATCATCAGTTTTGTTGCAAGGAATGAAATGAGACATTTTGGAGAATCGATCAACCACGACCATTATTGAATCCTTTCCACGCTGTGTTCTTGGTAACCCAAGTACAAAGTCCATGCTAACATCCATCCATGGTTGCTCTGGAATAGGCAATGGCATATACAGTCCATATGCATTCTCTTTACCCTTAGCTTTCTTGCAAATAGCACATCTCTCAATCACCTTGTGCACATCCCGTAACATGCTAGGCCAAAAGAAATGTTCTTTCAGCAGCTCATAAGTCTTCTTCTCCCCAAAATGACCACTAAGACCACCACCATGAGCCTCTCGCACAAGCAACTCCCGTAACGATCCTGAAGGAATACACATTCTGCCCATTTTGAACAAGTAACCTTCATGCATAAAGAACCCATCACAAGCTCCCTTTGCACATTCAACAACCACATTAGCAAAGTAGGAATCATTAGCATACTGTTCCTTCACTTGTTCAAAACCCATCAGCTTTGCATTCAACATAGAGATCAGTGCAAACCTCCTAGAAAGAGCATCAGCAACCACATTAACTTGCCCTTTCTTGTACTTTATGACATAAGGAAATGACTCCATAAACTCCACCCATTTAGCATGTCTGCGATTCAGCTTGCTTTGCCCCTTAAGATACTTCAAGGATTCATGATCAGTATGTATAACAAATTCTTTAGGCAACAAGTAGTGCTGCCATACCTCTAGAGCCCGAATCAAAGCATAGAACTCCTTGTCGTAAATAGAGTAGTTCAAACGTGCTCCATTTAACTTTTCACTGAAGAATGCAATCGGCCTCTTTTCTTGCAGCAAGACAGCCCCAATTCCAACTCCGGAAGCATCGCACTCTATTTCGAATGTTTTAGCAAAGTCTGGAAGTGCTAAAACTGGAGCAGTACACAACTTCTCCTTAATTATCTCAAAAGCTTTCTGCGCATCTTCACTCCATCTAAAGTCGTTCCCTTTTTTCAAGCATTCTGTCATAGGAGCAACAATAGAGCTGAAGTCTTTCACAAATCGTCTGTAGAAAGAAGCTAAACCATGGAAACTCCTCACATCAGCGATGCTAGCAGGTTTTGGCCAGTCCCGAATTGCCTCAATTTTCTCCTCATCAACCTTAACTCCCCTGCTAGAGATAATATACCCAAGAAACACGACACTTTCTTTACAGAAGTAACACTTTGTGAGTTTCCCATACAACTTAGAATCTCGCAAAGTTTCAAACACAACTCTAAGATGCTTCATATGATCATCAAAGGTCTTGCTATACACCAGGATATCATCAAAATATACTACAACAAACAGCCCAATATACTTCCTCAAAACATGATTCATAAGCCTCATAAATGTACTAGGTGCATTAGATAACCCAAACGGCATTACCATCCATTCATATAACCCCTGTTTAGTTTTAAATGCTGTTTTCCATTCATCTCCTTCTTTCATTCTAATTTGGTGATAACCACTCATCAAATCGACTTTAGAAAACAATGCAGCTCCATGCAACTCATCAAGCAAATCATCAAGTCTGGGTATAGGAAATCGATACTTAACTGTTATTTTGTTGATGGCGCGGCTGTCCATACACATCCTCATGGTACCATCTTTCTTCGGTACAAGCAAAGTAGGTACGGAACATGGACTAAGTGATTCTCGCACATAGTCCTTCTCTAAGAGCTCACCAACCTGCCTTTGAATCTCTTTTGCTTCCTCTGGATTACATCTGTATGCTGGTCTGTTAGGAAGTGAAGCTCCCGGCACCAAATCAATTTGATGCTCAATTCCACGAATAGGTGGTAACCCTTTAGGTAATTCATCTGGAAACACATCTTTAAATTCTTCAAGCAATTCTTTAATCTGTATTGGTAAGTCCAATCCTTCTACTTGTAGTAATTGCTTTGCCCAGATCATGAAAACAGCCCCTGCTGAAGCTAATGCTTGTTTGATGTCTCCTTTTTTGGCTAACAACAGCCCCTTACGTGATTTCACCTCCTTTTGTTGGCTTCGTATCTGATCCTCTCTAACCTGTTGAGAACTCAATGGTAACAAGTTCACCTTCTTTCCATTCAGCATAAAAGAATAAGTGTTCTTTCGTCCATTGTAGGTCACATCCTTATCAAACTGCCATGGACGACCCAGCAACAAATGGCTAGCTGACATTGGCGCAACGTCACACAAAACCTCATCATGATAGGTTTTAATGGAAAAAGGTACACAAACTTGCTTTGTCACCCGAATCTCCCCATTCTCATTCAGCCATCGCAAACTGTACGGCCTGGGATGTGGAAGGGTAGTTAAACCCAATTTCTCCACCAAGGTAGTTGACGCAACATTAGTGCAACTTCCATTGTCAATGATCATCCCACACACCTTATCTCGAATCTGACATCGAGTATGAAAGATGTTCTCGCGTTGCTCATCACTAACGTCAATTTGTGCATTCAGAACCCGTTGCACAACCAATAAATCTCCCTTCACTGGTTCGAAATCCTCTTCTTGTTCAGCCACTTGTACCTCATCTTCATCTTCAGTTTCAACCTCATCTCCACTGATCAGCTCTCCATGATCCCCATGCAAAATCATCACCCTTTTATTTGGACATTCCGAAGCAATGTGCCCATGTCCTAAGCACTTGAAGCACTTGATGTCCCGAGACCTCCTAGGATGTTGAAGTTCTGTCACCTTCTCCTTTCCCTTCAAAGAATCAGAACTGGTATTCCCCTTAGTAAACTCCACCTTCTCATCTCGTTTAAGTGTGCTCCATGTTCGTGTAGGTGTAGAAACAGCCCTTGTTGTGCTTGACGTAGTTACACCAGTTCGGACACCTCCTCGTTTCTGCTGCCTCTCTACTCGAGTTGCAAGCTTTATAACTTCCTCAAGGAAGATGTACGGCTGTAATTCAACAACATTAGCTATATCCTTCCTCAACCCTCCAAGAAATCTAGCTATTGTTTGCTCTTGGGGTTCCATCAATTCACAACGAATCAGCAGCAACTCAAACTCTTTCACATACTCTTCCACGCTCAAAGATCCTTGTCGCAAAGTTTGAAGTCTGATGTATAGCTCCTGTTTATAGTAATCAGGAACAAATCTCTTCTTCATCACTCTTTTCATAGTTGCCCACGTTGTAATCTCCTCTTCTCCATCCCTTCTCCTCTGAATCTTCAAGTTTTCCCACCATAAAAGAGCATAATCTGTAAACTCAAGTGCTGCCACCTTGCACTTCCTTTCTTCAGAATATTCATACCATTCAAACACCTTTTCAACCTTTTGAATCCACTCCAAGTATTCCTCAGGTGAACTACTTCCTCTAAACGGTGGAATCTTAAGTTTGAGACCATTAGGAGGATTATAATTCAGCCTTCTTGGTCTGCCCCTATCGTTGGCCTCATCATCCCCATTTGGATCTTCATCAGCTTCTATAATATCATTTCGTGGCACCCTAAGTGCCTGCCTCTGTTGGGGTTGCAAATTATTTCTTTGCATCATTTGCATAAGGGTATTCAACTGTTCACGAATTCCAGTCATTTCATCCCGAATCTCAACATGAGATCGTTGTAAGCCCATAACTTGTGCCTGTTCCAAACTTAACCCTCTTGGCAAATCTTCGTTATCTCCAGCCATAATTAAGTTTATCAACCTTAATTCCAGCAAGCCTTTCTTCTGTTTTTGGCTCCTGCCTTAGATCGCAACTGATGCTCTGATACCAGATGATGTGCCGTGAATGATTCAAAAATCGGCAACAATGAATCTGACGAAAATGGATGAAGGATGGGTCTGGTTGTGTTGTCTTTCTTTTGGTGTTTAGGCTGGATTATAGTGATTTCAAGGTAAATAAGATGGAGGATAGACTAGAATGATACTTTGATAAGTCGATCTGGACGCCACAAAGATCAATCTAGGATTTCGACGCCACACTCTTTGTGATTGAAGAGTGATAAGTCAGGTAGGGTTCTTCACAAAATCAATTTGGAAGAACAACTCTTAATTCTGTGAATTAAGTTTCAAATCTTGGCCAAAAGTTCTTTATTACATATTCTGATACTATATTTATAATTGGAACATCCCTCCAAAGTTAGGAATAATTCAACATGGCAGAAGTCAAGCCCAAAAAACAGACTTTGACAAACTAACCTAGACAAATTAACTAGCACACGTTTTTTGACCTTTCTAACACAAACAGACCAAATTTAAAACAACCATATCTTCTTACACAAAAGTCCAATACAATCATGGTTTGACAATCTAGAAAGAACACGTTCTGAACTTGAAATCCACCTTAATTAGTCTTGTTTTCACATGCAATGGATGACTTCAAATTCGGGTTCAAATTCATTTGCTGTTCTGACCATAAACAGCATCAATTCCTTCACTTATTTGCATATCAACCCAAATTCGAGTAGCCCAGCATCAAAAGAACAATTAAGGGCTTTTCTCATCTCCAAGTTCCAATTGTAGGCAAATAAACATCCTTGAACCAATTTCAAACTGATTGCTAATTTTTAACTCTGACGCAGCTTCAATCATTCCAATTTGACTCGTCAAGGCCCTTTGTAGTTGTTTCGCTCTCGCTCTTGTCATTGGACCATCTGAATCCTCTTGCACATTAGTTTTAGCCTTACAAGATGGATTATAATTCCCATGATGCACATCACTGTGTTTTCTGAGCTTGTAATTAATGAATTATTAACATCAAATGACACCAGGAGTTCCCCCAAACACTTCAGTAGGAATGATAATACTCTTTCAGGTCGATGGAAGATCCCCAATGAAGTGCTCAGAGGAACTCTAGGGGACACTTGATCTGTGCTAGACTATGCAATGCTGAGTGCTTGTTTTAGTATATGCTCAGTCATGGTATTAGCCATACTATTTGTAGGAGCTGTTCCATGCAGCAACTAGCTAAGAACTGGGTGAACCTGGACGCGACAGTGGGCTAAATGGATAGGAGATTCTGGTTGAGAGAACAACTCTACTCTTTTCTATGATCTTTAACCAGCCTTTCCTCTTCAGGTTCTCTAGGCAGGTCTTTTTCAGATTCTAGGAGTTTATACACTACCCAAAAATGTGATCAAATATTCTGTTCTTTCCACACCAATTTGACAAGTCTCTATTTGAACAGCTTTTATCTTCAAAAAGAAAACAAAAGATGGATTATTTGAAGACTTTAAAGAACAATTTGTGACCGCTCTCCACGATAAATTAACTCGATACGGAATGGGTTAAATCTTGAACTCTTATGGTTTGTCTCATCTTCGAATATAGGCTGAGGCATAATTTTTTCGGAGACGGGCTCCATTAATCTTTATACAGGATGTGTTATTTGAGGTCAATTTGGCTTTCTTTCATTATTACTTTTCTGGTTTTTTGTATGTCAAACTTTATTTGAAAGCTAACACAAATTGTTTCTAACTTTGAAGCTTATTATGGTGAAAATGGAGCCTCCTGACAAGGATAGCTAGTTGTGTCTTTGCATTGATGGAAGGATAGGTTCTTGTTGTAGTGTGAATCTAGACAGAATGGTGGGCAACATGGAGTGTAGAGAATAATTCCCTTTTCTCCATTCTGATCTCTTTCCAACCTTTAATTTCCTTTTCAGCATTGCAGAATTTACCAGCAACAAATAAAGTTGAAAGATCAGAGTCAGGATAAATATAAGATGCTGTGAAATAATTATGGCCACTCATCCACACACTCAGCTAACTAAACTCTCATCTTCATCCAGTCCAAATTATGGCCAGGTTCAGTTCTATCATCTTTATTTGCTTGGTCCCCTCCTCGTTCATGATATATAGACAAACCTTCACCATGTTTAGGCTTGTGTTTTTGTAACGAAGAAACGCAAAGAACGTTAGCTGTCCCCCGGAGTTTCCCTGACCACTTCACTGGGGCTATAATTCTACTCTTCGTGTTTAAGGGTAGAGGCAACCCTTCCTCACTGAAGTGTTTGGGGGAACTCTGGGAGGCATTTGACACTGTTTAGCATTCGGAAACTGGGTGATGAAGTCCAGTCATTGTTGTGTTGCATCTTTTTTACGTATTTTTCATCTCGATTTGCCACATTTCTTCTTTGGATCTAATGTTTCGCATTCTTGTCGGTCTTTCCAGGGATATATTGTAATACGTACGCAATGCCTGCCTCAGAAATGTCACAATATCACAGCTTCATGCCAGCATAACTACTTCCTGCATATGAGTACAGAAACTTGCGCACCTACAACTACAAACACGAGTGCTAGAGAACAGAACTAAATGCTAGCGAAACATATATTTTGTTTTTCTAGTCATGGTACAAGTTGGTTTACAGACAACTACTTCGGTTTCAACATTACTACTCATGGTACAAGTTGGTTTACAGCAAGCAAAACATATATTTTGTTTTTGTTTTTGAAATTAGCAGGAAACTTGCAGGCTAAAAGTTGTTGTTGTGATTTGTATTCGGTTTCATTGAATGGAAGTTGGAATAAGAAGGCTTAAATTTGTTCTTGATGGTTAAATCTTTGCAACGAGTTTCACTAGGTTTGACGCGGCTGTACCTAAGGAGAAGAAGATTCAAAGAACAAGCTAGGGAGACAATTTCAGAAAAGAGTCTCAAGAACATGATCCCTAATCGTAGTTTTATTAATAATTTCTTTATGTAATCCTATGTCTCTCTTAAAAGAATTACAACTTTTTAAATAGGTTTGAAATCACTCCTTACAAGGAAGAAAAACCAAAATCTATAAATAGATAATAAAAATAAAAACGAAGTCGGAAACTAAGGCTGAAAATATGAAATTAAATAGAAAAATAAAAAAGTGATAAAAAAACATCATTATTTTCTAGGTCTAATTTGAAGGTCTTCTCAAATCTAAGTTAGTTATAGGTAGTCAATCATTATAGAACCAGATTTGCAGATTTTCATAGAAAAATTTGAACTTAATTCAACGATTAGATTAAAAATCATGTTCGTTTTTGTTAAAAAAGTCTTTCGGTGCGACCAGGCTACTTCTTAGATTTGGACATGTCCATCTAGTCCAAAAATATATTTGCTAGGCTTTTTGACACAATTCTAATACCAACCAACATAACTATGATATCAATTGGTGCAATCAAACCTAATAAGAAAAAAATAAACACAATGCAATACAGAATTGTGCAGAATAAGGTCTCATAATCAGAACTCTAATTTTGTATATTATTACCATATAGTTTTCTCTAAAGTAGTTGTTTTTTTAATAAGTTCACAACTTCTTTAATAGCTTATGATAAGTTCTTCAATACCATGATCTTTGGATTCATAAACTACATCTGAAGCTCGTTCATTGTCCTGGCATCATCTGCATCTGTGTTTTCTTTGGCTACTTGCTCCCTCGTTATGTTTTCGTGATTATCAATTGGAATTTGAGATGCCAAGTTTAAGACGAGTAGCTCAAGTCCCACGTTATCTTTGATTTTTTTTCCTTTTTGTTGACTTGCTTTAACTTTATTTTCAAGAGAAACACTATCATTTGTGGTAATATTAGTAACCTTGTATCGGCTTTTCATCCAGCTGAGCTTTTTCCTAGTTGGTCTTTGTTATCTCTACCATAGTTGTTGCTTTGATCTTGTAACAAAAACTATCTTTCCCCTTCATAATATTTATCATTTCATCTGACTCTTCAGTTGTTAGGGTGGTTGAGAGAACTACAAGCATCTTATTATCTTCATCACTTATTGTTTTTGCAAGCGACATCTCCTCTATGGCTGATGCCCCTTAAAAGTCTGAGCTCATAATTGTTGTTTGTTCATTAGACTTTGTTGCTTTATAACATTACCCAACTATAAGGCTGGATTCTTTTACCTGATGCTTTTAAAAAAACAATAAATAAAAGTTTACGAGGATGTGTTTTGATTTAGGAAGAGAAATGAATTGAGATAAGTTGTTTTAGAAAAATTCGATCTAAGAGAAATTTAAGGGTGTGTTGTTTGATTTTGAGGGATATGAATTAAGAAAAGTTATGCGTGAGATATTTTTTTTATTGGATATATTAGAGTGTACAAAAGAAGCATGATGATACTTATTGATTTTTGAAGTGGACTTTAAATGATAGTTTAAGAAATTAAATTTTGAAGATAAGTTGTGAATAATTTGTTCGATCATGATGGTAAGACTTTTATTCTTAAAATTCAAATTCGAGGATGAATTTCGTTTAACGAGGAAAGTGTTGTAAAACTTAAATTTTTGGTCCAAACCCAAGCCCAAGTCAGCACAAACCCAACCTAAGTATATAAGAAAAAGTTGCAAGAGAATTGTTTTTCTCTCTTCTAATTCTGGTGGCTGCCATGACACTCCCCTCATTAAACAAAAAATTTTAGTTTTTGATCTTGAGTTTTTGGGTTCAAGAAAGGTGGAAGTAGCAAGTGGTTTCCTCTCATGTTACTTTCAATTATGGTTTATTTATAAAAGGATTAAAGAAGAGATTAAGGTTTATAAGGATTTGTAGTTTATATTGTTAAGATTGATTCATGATTATTAAGGGTTTAAGGTTAAGTGATTGATTTTGGGTGTGTTGTTAGAAATAAGGATTGATTGTGAGTTGATTTGTTTAAATTGATTTTTATGGGTTAAGAAATTCATTTCAACTTTGCTGAAAAATCTGGACAGAATGGTCTTGGGGTTGAAGATGACAAAATTTTATTTTGGTCATTGATTTATGAAAATTACAGTTTAGTCCCTAAACTTTGGGAAGTTATAATTTGACCCCTAAAACGTATTTTGGAATTATAGAAAGTATTCTTATGAGGTTAAAGATGATGAATCTCAGTTTGAAAATTGATTTGTGTAATTTTTAGTTTAGTCCCACCATTTTGAAGATTTACAGTTTAGACCCTAAACTTTGGAAAAATTACAATTCGGTCCCTGTAACAGAAATAGAGATTCTGGACATAATTGAGGGTGGATTATTGGTGAAATTTCATTATGGTTATGTATTTCTAACATTTAAAATTTGGTCATCCAAATCTTGTAAAATTACGTTTTGGTCCCTAATTTTGAAAAATTATTGTTATAGTCCCTAAACTTAGAAGACTAAACCTAGTTTTATTTTATTCATTAGACTCCTTTTTTTTGTGTTGTTTTCAGTTTTTTTTAGTATATTATGTATACTCATTGTAGGTACTTCTAATGATCTTTAATATGATTTTCAAGTTTTTCATATGATATTCCTTTTAATTCTATATTTTTTCGGTGAGTGAGATAATATTTCATATGTATATAATATAAATAAATATGTATGTTGATTATTATTTTTTTAAAAAATAAACCTGGTCAACTAGGTTATCAGTTGACATATCAAGTTAAATTATTTAAAATCTAGACTAGACCAAGAATCGAATCGGTCTGGCTGGGTTTTTTATAACCGTGATAGATAAGTGATCAAATCAAAACCAATTCGATAATTAAAGCTCTTGTATGTGATATGTCCTGCTATTATTAATTAAACACCGAAATAAATGCTCACCAGTCCCATTAAATGTGTGCTTAATTATGGTAGTTTTATCTAATTAATCAAATTAGAAATTAAAAAAAAAGTGATTAATCTTACTCTTAATTAAGGGAAACAGATAATTAATCATTGAGATCTGCATTAAGCTATTGATCTGATCGCTCACTTGTTTTGTTGCATTAAACTCAATCCAAGAAAGTCAAAGACAACAACCACCGCCTGCAGTCACCTCCAACCACCTTCATAAACCACCAGCCACCAGCTGTCAGCCGCCTTCACACTTGAAGGTTGATTTTTCTTACTTTCAATTTGTGTATAAATAGACAGCTAAGTTTATGTTATTGTGAGTGAGAAAGATAAGAGAGAAAGACTAGAGAGAAAGAGAGGGTGTGTATTAAGAGCTTTTGTTTATTTTGTAAGCTTCTTGTTGTTGAAATAAAATAGTTTGATTTATCCCCTCTGAGTGTTTCAAAGCCACCACTAGTAGTTTCTCCCACCAACAATTGGTATCAGAGCCTCGTTCGTTAGAAAACAGAGGTGTTGTTGGGATACATCTGATTTTTCAAAGTTGTCAAAAACACGTTTTGATCATTCCACGGTGTAGGGTTCATCTATACGAACTCACCGGTGCAAAAATCAGATTCATCAGATCAAGAGGTGGACAACACGCGCCGCTTGAAACTCCAGCACTGTAGCCCACGCGCAACCGACGCGCCCAGAGGAAGAAGACGACTGAGCTACACGCGCGCCATATTTGAGTCGCGCTGAGCCGCTTAAGCTGCCTCCAAGCCGAGCTGAGAGAATATTCGCCAGAATATTCCTGGTTTAACCTCAGCGAACTGCCCGATGTCTAGAATCGGTTTCCTGACCGGTTCAGCCCATTTCTGACCTATTTTCAACCAAGTCAGACTGGTTCCCTCCTGTTTTGAGCATTCTAGATCCATCTACAGTGTTCGTTTTGTCAAATTCAACTCTCATAAGGTGATATAGTCATTCAAAGAGCAAAATGACTACAAAAATACACAAACACTCATCCTGAAGCTGACCAAAGATAACTATGATAGTTGGTGTATCAGATTGAAGGCATTTCTTGGTTCACAAGAGTGTATAGAGATTGTGCAATATGGTTATGACGAACCAGAGTCCAAAGAAGCAGAAAATGCTCTACAAGAGGCAGAGAAGCAAGTCTTCAAAGCCAATAGAAAGAAAGACAATAAAGCAAAGATCATCATCTATCAAGGTCTTGATGAAGGCATATTTGAGATTATTGCTTACGCAAAAACATCAAAAGAGATATGGGAGGCTCTCCAACAAAAATACATAGGTGCTGACAGAATCAAGAAGATTCGTCTCCAATCCTTACGAGGTGAATTTGAATTATTACAAATGAAGTCCTCATAATCTATTTCTGATTATCACACAAGAATTATGGTGATGATCAATCAGATGAGAAAAAATGGAGAAGTCCTTACAGATGCTCGGATTACTGAGAAAATTTTGAGATCCCTATATCCAAAATTTGATTTTGTTGTTGTCGTTATTGAAGAGTCCAAAGAAGTGGACAAGTTTATGGTGGATGAGCTTATGAGTTCTTTGCAAGCTCATGAGCAAAAGATTATGAAAAGAAATTGAGATAAGGCAATTGAGCATGCCTTACAATCAAAGTTGTCTCTCAAAGACATATATGAGCAAAGGGAGATTTCAACAAGTGGATATACCACTCAAGGAAGAAGTCAACAAAGACGAAGAGGATTTCAGCGATTTCAAGAAAGAGGATCTTGGAATACAGGATTCAGAGGAAGAGGTGGTAAAAACACCACCAGAGGAGGTCGGGGACAGTAGGCATTTACTCCTAGAGGAAGAGGAAGCGGTTACAATAAGCGTGACAAGAGGAATATCCAGTGTTATAGTTGTAATCAATTTGGGCACTATAGCACCAAATGTCGAAGGAAAGCTCCATTAAAGGTACGTGAACAAACCAACTATGTATAGGAGGATGCCATCATCAGAGGATCAGCTGCATTATTTGTCCAAAAATGACTTGGCGAGAATCAAAAGAATATTTGGTATCTAGATTCTGGAGCCAGCAATCACATATGTGGCCTACGAGATCTATTTGGTGATCTAGATGAGACCATACAAAGACTAGTCACCTTTGGAGATACCTTAAAAGTTCCATTTAAAGGTAAAGGCAATATCTTAATCAAGTTGAAGAATAGCGATCATAGCTACATTGCAGATGTTTACTATGTTCCAGCCATAAAGCACAGCTTGCTGAGTGTAGGTCAACTTATGGAGAAAGACTACAATGGGATATTAATTGTCTATATGAAGATGTCCAAGAATAGGATGTTTCCTTTAAACATCCAATATGATGCCGCAAAGTGTTTGAGTGTCATCATCAATAATGAAGAGTGGCTCGGCACTTAAGGCTTGGACATCTAAATTTCACAAGTTTGAAGATGCTAGCAAGCAAGAAGATGGTCAAAGGTATGCCCCACATTGATCATCCAGATGAATTCTGTAAGAGTTGTGTCCTCAGCAAACATCACAAATCCAGTTTTGCCAAAGAAGTCAACTAGAAAGCAAATAAGCCACTAGAGTTAGTGCACACAGATGTGTGTGGTCCCATAAAGCCTATGTCAACTGGACAAAATAGGTACTTCCTTACTTTCATTGGTGATTTTAGCAGAAAGACATGGATATACTTTTTGAAGAGGAAGTTAGAAGTGTTGAATTGTTTTAAAGATTTTAAAGCAATTGTTGAGAAGCAAAATGGTTATAAGATCATAATCATGAGATCTGATCAAGGTGGAGAATACACTTCAAATGATTTTGAAGCCTTTTGTACACAACAAGGCATCAAACATCAGACAACACCAGCTTATACACCACAGCTGAATGGTGTAGCTGAAAGAAAGAATCGAATGATTCTTGACATGGCAAGAAGTCTACTCAAAGCAAAGAAGCTGCCCAAACAATACTGGGTTGAAGCTGTATCATGTGGTATTTATTGAATCGTTGCCCAACCAGAAGTTTGAAAACTGTCACTCAATAAGAAGCATGGAGTGGTCACAAACCAAGTGTTACTCATCTTCGAGTCTTTGGTTGTGTGGCATATGCAAAGATCCCAGATGCAAGAAGGACTAAACTCGATGATAAAAGCAAGAAATGCATCTTTGTTGGATATGGTGATATAAGGATGAGATACAAGCTGTATAATCCCATCACAAAGAAGGTAATTATAAGTAGAGATGTTATCTTTGAAGAAGATAAAACTTGGCAATGGAATGATGATCAAGAAGCAGTCAAATGGATCAGCACTGATTTGATCCTTGAAGACGAAGTGGAAGTACCAACAGTACTTGTAGAAGGTCCAAAATTACCAGCAAATGAGCCATAAATTCCAGTACACAGATCCCTTGTATTCAACATGAGAAACACACCAGAATCATCATCAACACCACGATCAACATCCTCATTAGAAGAACCAAGAAGGATGAGAAATCTAGAAGAGTTGTACAATGTCACTCAAGTCATGGAAGATACAACTCTATTTTGTTTCTTTGCAGATAATGACCCACTTAGCTTTAATGAAACTGTCACAGAAGAAAAGTGAATAGAAGCAATGGATGAAGAAATACATGTCATTGAGAAGAATAATACTTGGAAGCTGACTAATCTACCAGAAAACAAGAAAGCAATAGGTGTCAAATGGGTCTATAAGACAAAGAAGAATGCAAAAGGAGAAGTACAAAAATTCAAAGCAAGATTAGTGGCAAAGGCTACAAACAGAGAGAATATATTGACTATAGAGAAGTATTTGCTCCAGTAGCCCGGCTAGAGACAATCAGACTGATGATCTCACTAGCTGGACAACATAAATGGAAGATCTATCAACTCGATGTGAAGTTAGCATTTCTGAATAGCTTCCTAGAAGAAGAGATCTATGTTGAACAACCACTTGGATACATTGAAGCTGAAAATGAAAGCAAAGTATACAAGTTGAAGAAAGTCCTCTATGGTTTGAAGCAAGCTCCACGTGCTTGGAATACCAGAATTGACAGGTATTTTCAAGACAATGGATTTGAAAAATATCCATATGAACACGCAATATATGTGAAGAAAGAAGCAGATGGCAGCATATTATTTGTGTGCCTATATGTTAATGACTTGATATTCACCGGCAACAATCCTACCATGTTTGAAGACTTCAAGAAAAGCATGGTACATGAGTTTGAGATGACAGACATTGGTCTAATGGCATATTTTCTTGGCTTAGAAGAAGGGATTTTTATATCTCAAAGTGGTTACACCAAAGATATTCTTAAGAGGTTCAAGATGGAAAGCTGCAATCCGGTATCAACTCCAGTTGAGAATGGAGTGGAATTGAGGAAGAGTAAAGTTGGAAATGTTGATCCAACTTACTTCAAAAGCTTAGTAGGAAGCTTAAGGTACTTGACATGTACCAGACCGGATATACTCTACGGAGTTAAACTTATCAGCAGATATATGGAGACACCAGACCAGTCTCACTTGAATGCAGCCAGGAGAATTCTTCGCTACATCAAAGGAACAATAAATGAAGGTATGTTTTATACTGCAAGTAAAAACTTCAATCTTGTTGGCTTCTCGGATAGTGATTGGGATAGAGATCTGGATAAAAGGAAAAGCACAACGGGATTTGTCTTTTTCATGGGAGATACATCTTTCACATGGTCATCCAAAAAGCAAAAAGTCAAAGACGGCAACCACCACCAGCCGCCTTCACACTTGAAGTTTTATTTTTCTTACTTTCAATTTGTGTATAAATAGACAACTAAGTTTATGTTATTGTGAGTGAAAAAGATAAGAGAGAAACACTAGAGAAAAAAAGATAGTGCGTATTAAGAGCTTTTGTTTATTTCATAAGTTTCTTGTTGTTAAAATAAAACAATGTGTTTTATTCTTTCTAAGTATGTTAAAGCCACCACTAGTAATTTCTCCTCGCATCAGGAGTATGCCACAGCGTTAGCTTGACGATGAAGCCTAATATTTAAAAATATTAGAAACAGAATCAGCAGGAAGCGTGTTTATGAAGCAATGCCGTTACAGCTTTAGCTTCGGCTACCTACACAACCTTTTTTTTCTTTTAGTTTCCTTGCTAGCTGCCTGTATGCTTACTGTTTTCTCCCACTACCTCTAACGGTTATGACTGCTGCGCTGCCCTCGTTCCTTATCCGTTTCTAGGTATCTGATATTTGACAGGGGTGTGTGTGTGTTCGATACACGTACCCATGTCCTGGCTCGATCGGTTATTTTTTCAAGTTTTCTTTCATTTTTCCATGTAGTTGGAGTGTCAGAGCTTCCATGCTCGTATCCAAGTGTCCAATGTTGGACACACGGATCCTCAAGGGTGGAGACAGCATAGGAGAAAACTATTTCAGCAAGATACAGCAAAGACTCTTCCTGCCTACGATTATCTATGTCATAGATTTGCTCCTTTAAATGCTGGAATGACATCATGTCTTAATTTTTCCGCTTTTCTTTTACTGGCTAATTAGCATTTGGTCCTGAGTGTTATTATGGGCTCACAGCAGGCAGTTGAATCCAAGTGGAAAAGGATACGAAATGCTTTGTGATGATGTCAGTGTTGATTGATCTCTGGATTATAAATCAGTGGTGAGTCTTAGTTTTTATTTAAGGGTAGGTTAGCTTTCGTGAAGACGACTCTTGGCATCAATGCTCGTAGCTGCTGTTTAACTTCTTTACAGCCCCATTCATCGTATAAGGCCAGTGTTCATGAGTTTTTATGCTTTCTTGCTCTTTTTCTGTTTAGAATATGTGATTGAGTGGCAGTTACTTTGCTTTGTTAGTCATGCTTTTTATAAACTAGGAAACGTTTTACATTGTCATTATTCTGCATTAGCTCATTTGTAGAAGTATTTTTGCTGTGCCAGGAAAATGGAGAATTGATAATCACCTATCTAAAAATAAACTAAAAATTCAAAAATAAAGAGGAAAATAACAAAATTAGTTGAAATAACATCTTTTAAGTTTAATTTAAAAATCTTCCGAATTGAATGTTACGGGTTTTTTTTTTCCAAACTATTCATTAATTTGGCGTGAATAAGCCTTTTCTTGAGCTTAAATTTGTCCTCCTAGTTTATAAACAAGTTTACTATGTTTTCCACATTATTCAATTATAACAGATCCACGACTGATTGTTCAAAACTATTAGATTCTTCACACTCCACTGCATCAATTCTCACTTTCACGTAGTTCAAATATAATTTATATCCAATTGATCAAAACCTTTTGCATCAAATTCTACCAGTTAAGTAGTAGCTCCCTGGACCTCCTTGGCTTAGGTGGTTGAAGCGATAAGACCACCATCACTTCGTATTGACTTGATGCTCAAATCAAAATGGTTTAAGACGTTTTGAGAAGATGTATCCCTAACATAAACATATCTTTAAGACGTTTCAAAAAGGTCTTTTGAAGAGCAAAGAGAATAACTTTTCTGGAAGATCATGGAATGATTTGAAATGTAACTGTTCTTTCCTAATAAGGAGCTGAGTTCTAGTCACCGTAAAGGTCAAAAGTTCTGGCTATGAAACTTAGCAAATTCTCTTTGTAATTTGTAATTCTAAGACCACATCCTATATTTGCATGCACTAACAGTCTATTGATTCAGATTTATCTAGCTGACTGAAAAGAAGGGCTAGAAATCATTGAAAACTTGCCTGCTAGGCCTTGCAAGTTGCAAGTTATGTCAAATGATCATAGATTCAAAAGGGATAGACATATGGAATGGTCAGAGTCTATATATCTATAGTAAAGTTAATGTTGTTTGGCACATCCTATGTCTTGATTAGGGCCAACCTTGAGGAAAGTCAGAACTCATTCTGTTAACTGTTACTTGTTCATGTATATATATATGAACTAGCTTCTCATTTTCTCCTCCATTGAATGGTGAATATTGCAGCTGAAATGGCTTATCTTGAGACCAAGAAATATCTTAGCACCATTGGCTTTCTTGTCATCGTTCTATGCCTATTTCCTGCAATGGATGACGCTACTGCAGTTGTAAGTGCTAATATCCTTTCCACTCCATTCATTTCTATTTACTAACGAAGCCAAGTTATTACTACTGTCATCTATCATGCTGCAAGTACTCTAATCTCTAATTTCATGTGATTGAAGTGGCTAAATCATGGAGCTGATATTAGCAATACAAGAAGTGCAAAGGGAGAGGTGCTAATCAATCGATTGACAGTTAAGAATTTGCGGCTAAAATGGACATTCTTTGCCGGTAAAGACATATCTGCAACTCCAGCAATAGCCAATGGAGTTGTATATTTTCCATCTTGGAATGGATTTTTGTATGCAGTTAATGCATTCAACGGTGCTTTAATATGGAGGCAGAACCTCAGTCAGCTAACCGGACTAAATGGCACCGGAATCGTAGTGAACGTGACCGTGTCAAGATCAACCCCGACAATAGCCGACGACCTCTTGCTTGTTGGAATTTATGGGCCTGCTGTAGTGATTGCTGTCGCACGGGCCAGTGGGAGACTTGTGTGGTCTACTCAACTAGATCCACGCCCTCGAGCACAGATTACGCAATCCGGAACATTTTACAACGGGTTAGTCATATGAACAACTAGATTTCTAGACATACAGTTGTAGTGCTACAATCAACCACTAACATCACAAGAAATCAATTGTCTTTTCCGTTTTTGTTCCATAGAGCTTTCTATGTTGGAGTTTCGTCACTAGAAGTAGGTTTACCTGCTAATCAGTGCTGCACTTTCCGAGGTAGCATGGCAAAGCTAAATGTTCGGACAGGCACCACCATATGGCGAACATACACGCTACCTGATAACGAAGGCCAATTGGGAGGCTACTCAGGAGCTGCCATTTGGGGAAGCAGCCCTGCTATTGATGTAACTAGGAGACTGGTTTTCGTCGGAACTGGGAACCTCTACACGGCTCCTCGAGAAGTGACCCAGTGCCAAGAAGCACAAAATAATCAGACAACAAAACCAGCCCAGCCAGACCAGTGCATCGGGCCAGATATCCACTTCGACTCAATTTTGGCTATCGATATCGATACTGGAAGGATTAAATGGTCAAGGAAACTGAGTGGCTATGATGTTTTTTACTTTGCATGTTTGGTTCCTAACAACCCCGATTGCCCTCCAGGACCTAATCTGGATGCAGATTTTGGAGAGGCACCCATGTTGCTTACCATCACTGCTAACCGAACTAGACGTGACGTTGCAGTGGCTGTACAAAAGAGTGGCTTTGCCGTGGCTCTAGATCGAGACACTGGATCTATAGTCTGGTCTAAAGTAAGCACGAAGAAACTAATGAAAAATAATAGAAAAACCAAAGGGTTCTTCACTAACAAGTACTGTATATCCTCAAGATCATAACTTTCGCTAATATATAAGATCTGATTTCTATTTATGTAGCTGGCAGGACCAGGTGGTTTGGAGGGAGGAGGGATATGGGGGGCAGCTACAGATGAGAGGACAGTGTATACGAACATTGCCAACAGCAATCGAGAGAGGTTCACACTGGCGCCGTCGAACCAGACAACAACAGTAGGAGCATGGGTAGCACTGGATGCAAACTCAGGCCAAATATTGTGGTCCACAGCAAACCCCAGCAACGAAGCTGCTCAAGGACCCGTAACAATAGTAAATGATGTACTTTTTGCAGGATCGGTGGCTCCCAACGGCCCCATATATGCAATGGATGCCAAAACTGGCAATATTCTATGGTCATACAACACTGGTGCGACTGTATATGGCGGTGTATCAGCAAGTTACGGGTGTATCTATCTTGGAAATGGTTATTCAATTGGCCTGGCAAGGTTCCACCCTTCTTGGACTGGTGGAACTTCACTCTATGCTTTCTGCGTTGCCTAATTAGTGGCAGCTCGATCGACCTTGGCGATATGAACGACCCTAATAAAACTATCTCCATTGTCTCTATTCCCTCAGTGCTGAAATAATATTTGTCTTTTTAAATTGAGACAATATATAATCAAAAGCTGCGTACTTTATATGATAATTAAGTAACCTTATCTCGATAAGAGATCACATGCAACAATATCACTTCTTTTTATTAAAAAATTTAAAAACAATTCAAAAAATTAAATTAAAATCATATTATTTAAATAAATAAATAAACCTGGTCAACTAGGTTATAAGTTGACTTATCGAGCTTAGATCAAGAACCGAATAGGTCTGGTTATAGAACCTGATAGATAAGTGACCAGATCAAAACCAATTCGATAATTAAAGCTCTTGTCTGTGGTTTGTCCTCTTATTATTAATTAAACACCGAAATAAATGCTCACCAGTCCCATTAAATGTGTGCTTAATTATCGCAGTTTTATCTAATTAATCAAACTTGAAATAAAATAAAAAAAAGTGATTAATCTTACTCTTGATTAAGGGAAACAGATAATTAATCATTGAGATCTGCATTAAGCTACTGATCTGATCACTCACTGGCTTATGGCCACAGCGTTAGCTTGACGATGAAGCCTAATATTTAAAAATATTAGAAACAGAATCAGCAGGAAGCGTGTTTATGAAGCAATGCCGTTACAGCTTTAGCTTCGGCTACCTACACAACCTTTTTTTTCTTTTAGTTTCCTTTCTAGCTGCCTGTATGCTTACTGTTTTCTCCTACTACCTCTAACGGTTATGACTGCTGCGCTGCTCTCGTTCCTTATCCGTTTCTAGGTGTCAACTCTCTCTCTCTCTCTCTGAATTTGGTGTGCTTTTAATTAAGTTTTTCTGTTTGGTTTCTGACAAAGTGTAGGAAAATTGAAGAAATCTGATTACGACGTTTTGTATTATTGTGTGTGTGTGTGTATTGTCTCGGTTTGTTAAAGCTTAATTAAGTAAATACAACTTTTCTTTTCATTTGTTTGAATTTTGAATTCTCAACTTTGCACGTTCGATTGCTGAGAAAATGCAGGAAATTTGATTGCTACATTTTGCATTATCTTTTGGCTGTATGTATGTATTTATACGTGTAAGTATACTTATGTTTGTGTGTGTAAGTATTTTTGTATATGTGTTTTCTGTTGGTTTAAGCTTGATTGATACATAAATTCTTTGCATTTAATGTTTTGAATTTTGAATTCGTAAGTTAATTTTTCTTTTTTGGTTACTGAGAAAGTGCAGGAAAACTGAAGAAATTCGATGGCCACATTTTCCCTTTTTTTTTTTTTTGCTGCGCTGTTGTAATCACTGTTTGATTAAGCTTACTTAATTCCGAAAATTTTAACTATAAATAAGATATTTCAGGTTAAAAAAAGAGACGAATTTTCCCGATTGCTTCACTCTAAAAGGTTAGTACTGTGTAAGAAATTAATCAGTCCTTTAAGTGAATTTGAAGTTCGCTAGCTTTGATTCTTATTCTATGATCACATGGATTGGTGATTACTAACTGGCTTTACGCAATTGAGGATTAGAAGAAGTTAAGAAGGCTGAAAAATTACGTTCTTCAATTGCTTTTGCTTTATCATTTTAGATAGGAAGGAAGGGAATTTCTTTTGCTTTTTCTTTTTGTTCTTCTTAGTCCTTTACAGTAGGTGATTTTGATGTGTTTCATACTTTTACGCATTGGATCTATGTCCTTGAAAAATTGGAGTTTGTGGCATGATTATGTGTGTTTAGGGAGACTTTGTTAGAAATTGGAAGAACTTTTGAGACGATTATGCAGGTGAAACCTATGCTGCTCGGACCCGGTATCTGATATTTGACAGGGGTGCGCGCGCGTTTGATACACATACCCATGTCCTGACTCGGTTATTTTTTCGAGTTTTCTTTCATTTTTCCATGTAGTTGGAGTACTGTCAGAGCTTCCATACTCGAATCCAAGTGTCCAATATTGGACACACGGATCCTCAAGGGTGGAAACAGCATAGGAGAAAACTATTTCAGCAAGATAAAGCAAAGACTCTTCCTGCCTACGATAATCTATGTCATAGATTTGCTCCTTTAAATGCTGGAATGACATCATGTCTTTTTCCGCTTTTCTTTTACTGGCTAACAAAGCATTTGGTCCTGACTGTTATTATGGGGCTCACAATAGGCAGTTGAATCCAAGTGGAAAAGGATACGAAATGCTTTTTGATGATGTCAGTGTTGATTGATCTCTGGATTATAAATCAGTGATGAGTCTTGGTTTTATTTAAGGGTAGGTTAGCTTTCGTGAAGACGACTCTTGGCATCAATGCTCGTAGCTGTTGTTTAACTTCTTTACAGCCCCATTCGTCATATAAGGCCAATGTTCATGAGTTCTTATGCTTTCTTGCTCTTTTTCTGTTTAGAATATGTGATTGAGTGGCAGTTACTTTGCTTTGTTAGTCATGCTTTTTATAAACTAGGAAACGTTTTATATTGTCATTATTCTGCACTAGTTCATTTGTAGAAGTATTTTTGCTGTGCCAGGAAAACGGAGAATTGATAATCACCTAGGTGGACATTTCATCAGCAGACTCTATGATGATGCTCTCATTTTCTGTGGCCTTGACATGGTCTTTATTGCTGCTTTTCCTTCACCATAGTGTGGCTGCCCTCCTTTCTGATAGACAAGCCCTCCTTGAATTTGCTTCTGCAGTTCCTCATAGCCCAAAACTTAACTGGAACTCTAGCACCCCAATATGCACCTCTTGGGTTGGTATCGCTTGCAACACAGAAGGCTCCCGTGTGGTTGCTGTCCACCTCCCTGGTGTTGGACTCTATGGTCCTATTCCAGCCAAAACACTTGGGAAACTGGATTCCCTAACGATCCTCAGTCTCCGGTCCAACTTCCTTAGCGGGGATCTCCCAGCAGATTTACTCTCCCTTCCTTCGCTCCACTCCATATATCTTCAACATAATAATTTCTCAGGTAACATCCCATCTTCCTTCTCTCCCCGGACTAGCATGCTTGACCTTTCATTCAATTCCTTCACTGGACTTATTCCAGCTGCCATGCAAAATTTAACACGCCTTACTAGCTTGAGCCTCCAAAACAATTTACTCTCAGGACCCATACCTGAATTCAATATATCAGGGATCACGCAATTAAATTTGAGCTACAATCTCTTGAATGGTTCTATTCCAGCTGCCCTCCAAAAGTTTCCTACCTCCTCCTTTGAAGGGAACAACATGCTATGTGGACCACCACTAAAACTGTGTAATGCATCTACCCCTTCACCTTCTCCGAGCCCCACTTCCTTACCACCACCTCCAACAGTGACTAAAAGACCAAGTGATGGCTCCAAGAAGAAACTAAGTAGGGGATATATCATTGGTACTGCAGTTGGAAGTTCTGCATTGCTATTGTTTCTACTTGTAATGATTGTGGTTTGCTGTGTGAAGAAAAAAAGTGGTGAAAGTAATGGTGTGCTAAAAGGGAAGGGGGGCAGGACTGAGAAGCCTAGTAAAGACTTTGGGAGTGGGGTGCAAGAAGCTGAGAAGAACAAGCTTGTGTTTTTTGAAGGTTGTTCTTGCAATTTCGACCTTGAGGATTTATTAAGAGCTTCAGCTGAAGTGCTAGGAAAGGGGAGTTATGGGACAACCTATAAGGCCATCTTGGAGGAGGGTATGACGGTGGCTGTGAAGAGGTTGAAAGAAGTGGTGGTTGGGAAAAAGGAGTTTGAGCAACAGATGGAGATTGTTGGGAGTGTAGCCCGGCACCCACATGTCATGCCTCTTCGCGCTTATTACTACTCCAAGGATGAGAAACTCTTGGTTTATGACTATGCACCATCTGGCAGCTTTTTCACGGTGTTGCATGGTATGTTTCGCTTACCATCTTGTTCTTTCCTCCCTTCTTTTCCAAGACTTGCTCCTCTTCTTGCATGTTTCGGTACTGATCAGCGATTATAACTAGACTTTGTATAGCATGCTTAAATCAAAAAACAAGTGCATAGAATTTAATCTGCATCATACTTTGGTGAAAAGATAGGATGATTGTGTTAAGCTTGGGATTATTTGAAATGAAGAACACAGTTAATGGCTTCCTCTATTTCTGATGGCAGTTATATCATTTTTAATTGTCTGATTCCTCCTGTCATCATAATTCTCCGTATGTGACCTGCAGGAAACAGGGAAGTTGGACGAACTGCTCTAGATTGGGAATCCAGAGTAAAGATCTGCCTTGGAACTGCAAAAGGCATCGCCTATATCCATTCTGCTTGTGGAGGGAAATTCATTCATGGCAACATCAAGTCCTCCAATGTACTCCTGATGCAAGACCTCCACGGATGCATCTCAGATTTTGGTTTAACTCCTCTATTGAGTTACCCTAGTGTCCCATCAAGAAGTGCAGGCTACCGGGCTCCAGAAGTGATCGATACACGAAAATCTACTCAGAAATCTGACGTCTACAGTTTTGGTGTTGTCCTCCTTGAGATGCTGACGGGAAAAGCACCAGTTCAATCACCGGGGCATGATGATGTGATTGATCTCCCAAGATGGGTCCAGTCTGTTGTTCGAGAGGAATGGACAGCGGAAGTGTTTGACGAGGAGCTAATGAGATACCAGAACATCGAAGAGGAGATGGTAGAGATGCTTCAAATAGCAATGGCTTGTGTGGCAGTGGTGCCAGACATGAGGCCTACCATGGAAGAAGTAGTTAGGATGATTGAAGAAGTCGGGTCATCTGAATCTGAGAACCGCCCATCATCAGAGGAGAACAAGGGATCAGACACATAAAAACCTCATAATTAATATGCCACACTTACCACATCGAGATTTCTGTTTGAAGCCAGTTCCAGAACGACGATCTTGCGGTGAAGTTTCTGGCTAAGACTACAGAGGCTCTCATGTAAGTGCTTAATTACAAGTTCCTCGCACTTCGATTGTTTTAGAAATTTAGTTAACAAATTTGGTGTGACTAGCTCTTGTTTCCTCCTTCCTAGCTATCATTGTAACAGTAGTGGTTTCTGAAAAAAACAAAAATTTATACTTGCCTTGGCTTATGAAACTGTTAATCAAGGTGTGATATTTAGTCTGCTTCTTATCATTCTGGGGCGGGTTTTTTGTTTTTTGTTTTTTTTTTTTTTTTTTGACTTAAACGCATGTATAACCAGCTGATTACCTAATTCAACGGTAACTTTCCCGGAACCCAATGGCATGAGCCGCCGATCCAATGCCATGCCTGATTACCCATCGCTTCACCATCATACATTATTCTGAAAGGAATCTTGAAGCTGTCACTCCTCCTCTAATTTCTTGCTGCAGCTGCTCAGCAGTTGGAGACATTTGATGACTGTTGATTTGTTCCTCAAACTAATAGATCTTTTTCATGCCAGATTGTGCAGGACGTGAAAACAGGGGGTAGTTGCAGGCAGCTTCTCTTCGTTAAAAATACCCGTAACAAGGAAATTAACACTGTTTTTTGAAAACTAAAAGAAGTTGTTTTTGTTTCATTATATAAGAAACGAAAACGTAATTTAATGGGAGAAACAAACAGGGGTAAAAATATAAAATTAATCTGTTTTTTTTTTTAAAAATAATTCTTGTCTTTTTTTAAAAAAACAACAAGGATAAAAACACAGCCTCTCTTTATCTTAATTGTGTTTGTGTCACGAGACAATAATCAAATTTTACCCAACGTACTCTAGACAAGGATTAAACTGGAAAATAGTTTCGGTTATCAAGTCAAGGAGCCAACTACTAGGTTTTCCAAGCAATCAACTTTATTAAAAGTTGACCCAATAAAGTCAATCAAGTTACTAAAGACTCAACTGAGTCATAAAAGCAAGCAAAAAAAAAGCGCATTTTTTTAACGGTAACTTGCCTTACTATTAATTAAAAAAAAATCTAAAAATACTTAAATGGTATGGCAGAAAGAGTCGGTGCACCAAAATATAGGAGAATAAAATCCTTGTACTAGATTGAGATAACATGTTTTGATTTGATTGAAAAAATTAAAGTTCATGTACTCAATTGAGAGTTTACTACTAGTGTGATTGTCCTATTTAGATGATATAGCAGCAATCAAATATCAACACGTTAGTTGGCAGAACGATTTTAGTATTCGTAGAGCATTAATCAGGTGAACAAGTCCGAAGACAAACAAGGCCAGCGCAGTTCATCGGATGAAATTGTAGAACGAAGGCGGCATTCTAAACTCAGTACCTTAATAAAGTGTCTATTCAATTACATTTTACAATCCCTACTGGCAGTTCTGTAAATTTGCAACTGTTGAATCTTTACGGATACAGAATGATTATATATATATATATATATATATAAAAAGAAAGTTAATGAGAGAGAGAGAGATGTACGTATTAAGTTCAAAATTGTTGGAGTCACATAGGCTTTCTCTTCTTCTGCAGTTTCTGCAATTTTCTCCACTTGAGGTATATCTGATATGATAACCCTGAGAAGACCATGGCTACACATCCCCATTGTTTTGCTGACAGGGGATTGCCACTAAGCACTGAAGAAACCACAATGCTGACAAACTTGCGGGTTGTGGTGATGGTCGTGTTGGCAAGAGACCCGAATCGGCTAATGGTTAAGAAGATGAAGTTCTGGCCCACAGCACCGCACAGGCAGTAGAGCAAAATGTCCCATGCAGCCTCTGGATGCTGCTTGCAGAATTCGATTGCCTCATAGCCAATACCATGTGGCCAGCCAAACATGTAGATCAGATTGTATATGGTGCCCCACAAATTCATTCCCAGCATTATATCCCAAGCACTTGTCTTTGGATACCTGAACAACACAGAGAGATATGCTTTAGAAATGAAGATGTATATAGAGTGAAAAGAAGAATGAGTGTGACATATCCCCAAGTTTTTTTTTTTAAAAAAAAAGAGGAAGAACGAAGAAAGGGAAACTTCTGGAGATACTTTCCAACATTATATCATTATTCACATAAACCTCATAGCCGCCCCAGTTTATTTATTTCACAAAGATGTGACCAGATGATATTATTATGAAAGGAGCAAGATTACAAAGAGATCAATGAGATTATGGCCTTGTGACACAGAGAAAGCCTGGCCTTAGCCAATATGACAACGACTAAATGACAGAACAGAGCAGATCACCTCTGCATAAACTCAAGCCCTAACAGAACTACTCACAAACTCCACCGAGACCTAAGCAAAGAAACTATGGCCTTAAAATGAAAACGGCAAATAACAATCAACACAACTGAGCTCACAAGCAGCAGATTCGAACACCAGCTATGACTCTTAGAAATTCAAATACCAATCACTCAGATTTCAAAAGCTTAGTGAGTTCAAGGAACTAAAGTTCTAAAACCAAGCCCCTTGGCTCTTACGTTTCCCCGACAAATAAGTCTCCCCCCTGCTGACATACAACAAGGCACAATTGGAAAACCCATTTTTGTTACTGAAATGGCACCACCACCCAAAGATCAACAAGAAACAGATAACATTTGAAGCAGGAAAAAATCCGCAAAACCAAGAGCCTTCCTGGTTATGTTGAAGAACCAATGCACTTCAGTAGATATCCCTCATACATCAAACAACTCAACATAACCATCAGCTACCAAGCACTTAGGACTCAAACATTCAATTGGCAAGCTCCAGTCTACAAAACACCACCGGACTCAATACTTTTTCCCAGGACGCTGAAACCACTAACAAACTTAGATAGTGTTACAGGCCATTAAACGAGAAGAAGATAAACCCCTATATCAGAGAGAAACAACATAGCCTGCCTTCACAGTCTCCCACTCCATGAAAATAAAAAAGATTCTTTCCAGAAAGGGCATCAATTTAGAGTCATACGAGAGGATTTTTCCAACAGATTAGCTAAAGATCTTCCTAGGAGGAGTTGCATCTCAGTTCACCTAATAATTACTGGAAATAATTGCTTCTTCATTAAAATGATGAAACAAACAGAACAGAACCAATTTACTTCAACTTTCTGACCTCTAAAACGACAGAAGACCACAACAATATGACACACAGCCAGCAGCTCTGAAATAGTAAAAAAAATCAAAAACAAAAGCAAAAGTTTGGACTGAACAAGTAAACATACCTTGCTGTAAGTGAATCCTGAGTCGCATTAGTAAACCCATCAAATGCAAGGTTCAAGAAACAAAGACCATATCCAATGGGTGCATTTGGATGTGCTAGCTTATTAATCGTCTTCGAGCTAGTCTGAAATCATACCAACCAAAAGCAAGAACTAAGAACAATCACACAACAACAACAATCACAAAGCAACTAATTAAATTTGTTCCTCACCTTCAAAAGAGCAAATGTAGACACCCCTCCAGCAACAAGGAAAGTACAAAGATACTCGGGAACAGTGTAGCTTACTCCATATACCAAACAACCCATAAACATCACTGCACAATTCAAAATTCCCAATCCACCCATCAGTTATTCAAGATAAATTACTAGGTGCTTCCTCGCTCACATATAAAAGTGGAATCCACCGTAACAACCACCCATACCAGATCCCACTTTTATCCGAGCAAAGGAAGCACCAGATCAGAAGTACCCAACTAGGGAAGGAGGGACCGACCTGGAATCATTTTGGATGATTTGGCCAAGACCTGGGCAGGGTAACTGATATACTTTAGGGCTTCAATGCCCATAGCAGGACCAATTGTATTTGTAATGCCAGGACTCCAGTATGACCACCACGGAGCGCCGCCGCTGCCCGTCGACCAAATCTTTATCACTGAATTGAACATAACAAATTAAATTTATTCATTTTAATTTAATTTTTTAAAAAACAATATTAAATTAGAAAAACAAATACTCACTTATATAAGACCAAATTAAGCAAACTACACTTTGCACCAGATTTAAGAACGCAAGCTGCTCAAATCTCTTCCCGTCTGCACCAAATCGCTTCGTCGATCTAAATAAAAATTATATTCAAAATTAAATAATAATGCTTTCAAATTTGATTTATTAATAATTACTAAAAAAATAAAAAGTAGAAGAAACTAACTTACAGAGTTTCTTGAAGAACACCTTGATATATGTAAGCCGACCAGATCCCGGCTACGCAAAAGGCCAGCACCAAGACTCGCCGGAGGCTGCTTCCGCCGCGTGCCTCCATTTTCCGATTACTTGGCTGCTTCTATTTTTCTCTTTTGAGAAAAAGAGAAGCAGAAACAGAGAGATCGCAATTCGCAACAAAGGGTGATCACGTGGAGAAGAAAGACTGACCCTTTTTAACGTAACGGCCTTCCAACTAACTGCTACGTAAATTTTCCACGTGTTTGTTTCTTATTGGCTAAGCGGCTTCACCTCTCCTTTCTCATTGGCTGCTCATACGTTACTCACTGTATCGCGCACGATGGTTGCCGATGATAGAAGATATTCAAATTAGACGGCTGTTATTGCTCATGATTTTTTTTATTTGGACTAGCGTGTAGGAGAATTCTTTATTTCTTGGTGATGATGTGGCGAGAAATGATTGGTTATACGTGAGCACGTTGGAAAATGTGAGGCGCCTTGCGTGACGGCAATAACACGACGCCCCTTGAAGCGTTGGTTATTTAGCTAGCCGACAGGTCGTACGAGATAAAAAAAAATAAAATAGACGACTCGTCCTTTAGTAAACAAAAGAGCAGAGATTCAAGACAAAATATGGTGTGCGTGTCAAGTTATCAACTCTGCATGTTATCTTACACTTTGATGAGCAAACATGCTCGGTATGTTTAAAAAATACAGTGTAATGGCTCGAATTTGGTCCGTCTCTACTGCATAAAAATTTGTATATGGGCAAAAAAAAATAAAAATGGATGGAAAGAAGGAAAGATTATGTATCCTAGCTCAAGCCCTAATTTGAATCATCTTTGCTGACCAGGTCAGCACCACTGACATATTTAGCAACAAATGATATTAACCGGAAAGGAGCTCCTATTAGTGGAGCATCCGTGAGCGGCACGCCGCTCTTATCTTCAGCTTGCATCTCCACATCTGGAACTTCATTATCATCCAATGGGATTTGCACAATTTCTTCTGCGTCAGGTTCTGAAGATTGTGGGAGCACCGCAGCAGGGGGATCTGCGTCTAAGGACTCTGACTTAAGGCCCAATGCGGACTCGCTTGATTCAGACATGGGAGGAGTTCCATTGGCAAGTTCAGAATTTCTAAGAATGACATCACTTCCGGCAGATGAAGAAAGACTAGCTGCTGCCTTTTGTTGGTCAAGTTTAATGTACAACTCATTCACCTGAGAAACAAATATAGAGTTAGGTGATTAAAGTCATCATACTTGCTAACACATTCCACATGAATGCAAAGGCAAACCGCGCACCCAAACCCACGCAAACACATGCATGGACCTGACAAACTTGGTCTCAACACCCACTTAAAGACTATACATAAAGCCTCATTAAAAGCATTGGAATTAGTTAAAGAAAGAGGAAAGCAGAATTGCAGTCCATTACTTTCTCAACAAGTTCTGCATTTTCAGTGATCAATTTGTCCACCAGCGCACAAGCTGCTTCAATCTGGGAGTTCAAGTCCTCTTTTTCAGCATCATTCTACATCAGAAACAGCGACTTTTCAGTATGTTTAATCACAATTCGTCAGAAATGTGAACAACAAAAGAACATAGCATCTCAATGTACGAATGAAAGTGTACAGTGCAGAAGTGTTCAGCAGCAAAAACTCAGACATGTGACCATAAATTTAACTTCCAATAAAAGCTCACAAGCAGGGCACTGGATGATAAACCTTTCCAAGTTCTGATGTGTTAGCAGAGGAGATGCTCTGTTGAGTCTCAACATTTTGAAGCTGTAACTTCAGGTCAGAGACACTTTCCTTCAGCTGTTGGTTTTCTTTCACGAGACTATTCCTGGAATATTCCAACTCCACCACCTGCCAGGCTTTGTTTTAATTACCATATCAGAACAAAAACAAGGTTATGCTGCATAATGACCGTGCCCTACACACACTGCCTCTAGGATAACCAAATATATCAACAATTAGCTTGAACAAGAAGAGCACATGAGAACCACATTTACAAACACATTTGAAGTTCAGTAGGCAGCAACAACAGAAGCAGTGATGTGACCATAACTACATGGATAAAACTATATACCTGCATTCGTAGACTTGTGATGTCGATATTCATTCTACCAACAATTTCTTTGGTTGTATTCTGTGTAGAATCATTGATATGCAAAATTAGAAGCATATACATTAATGCTTTGGTAATTCAATCTCACGACTATAAAAAGGATAAATACGAACTGCAGTAGATACATGCTTCAACAATGCAGGAGTAATGGAACATCTTCAAAATATTTATTCTCGTTTTTCTTGAAATCTTATTGCATGTTATTTCTTATTTAGAAATTATGGTTATTATAGTTTACCATGACCTTCAAATTTATTTAGTCGGAAGTTATACTGTTTAAAACTTTATTCCATTTCCTATTAAGTTTTGATAATTGATCTGTAAGCATTCTCTTTTCCTCCTTTCGTTTTTGCTGCCTACAAGAGAACGCCCACATTATCTCTTATAGTCATCACTTTGATTATTAAGGGTTAAGAATTGAAAACAGTTTCTCCTCCAATACAATTATTCTTGTTTTCTCCTATTTCATTTGCTCTACTTCTCTATCCTTTCTTCTCTTCTCCTCTCCTCTCCTACCTAAATCCCTCTGTGTGTACAGCATCATTGTGGAAGAACCCTCCAACTCATTTCCAACTTAAAAATTTTAACCAGTTTATCCTCTAATACAATTCTTCTAGTTTTCTCCCATTTCATTTGCTCTAATTCTCAACCCTTTCTTCCCTCCTCTCCTTCCTAAATCCCTCTCCGAGTACAACATCATTGTGCAAGAACCCTCCGACCATTTCCAAGTAAACAACATACAATGAGCACCTAACCACTTTTTTCTCCCTTTGCCATGTATAGAGTTTTTTATATGCATATATAACTGAGATTTTTCATTTATCAAAAGAGAAATAAGAGGCACTTGTCCCAAAGAGCTTTACTTTCTAGCCAACTGCATACACTAAGCATGGCTGATGAAAATGTTTTAGCACCTGATCTATTTTCCAAAATCACCCTCCTAAATTAGAAACTTTTGAAGATAGAGAATTATATTTGATTCTCAATAAGAAGTAAAATAGAAGAGTAAAGAAATACTACTTTGCCTTTTCAATAACAGAATCTATATTTGGGAACAAACCAAAAAAAGAAAAACAAGACACTCCGTTATAATGGAAGCAGTGCAAATGAAGTTGGCCAAATGTAAATATGCTGTATTTTCAATGGGAAAAAAAAACAAAGGAAAAGGTAGGCCCTTCTGTAGACATCATCTAGTAGTCTAGATATCCCAAAACCCAAGAAACGTTAAACAAGGACAAATCTCCACTCAACCACATTTCAATTCCAGCACCTGCACGCTTGAATGCATATGATACAAGATGAAACAGCCCAGTATCCAACAGGTATGTGAGAGCTCAGCTCACTAATTAACCAAACAAAATCCTTTGAGAAGGGAAAAAAACAGGGGAAAAGGCAAACACAATGCACATAACAAGAGGTACCTCTGATACAGCCCAAGAATCTTTCTCACTATCTAACTGTCCAATTTTTTCCTCTAGGCTTGCCTGTGGAACATATCACAAAGCTATTCAACTACAGAGACAAAATTTCTAAGGAATTATCGAACAATATTTCTCATGAGCGCACAACCAAAGACCAAAAATGAAATATGTGATGCCAATCATCTAAACTCTTCTTATATGGTTTCATTAAAAAAGCTTGTGAGGCAAGAAATATACCAGTTTTAAACCCAGAGCAGCCTTCTCATCCAGTAAGAGATTAAGTTTCTCCTCCAGGCCAGCCTGCATTTGATGTGGCTATACATTAACAGCTCATCTTATAAGCTGCATGCATTCAGTATTAAAATTCCATGGTTTGATGCTTATGATGAAAACACAGCTGGCAACCTTATAAGAAGCTCGGTATAGTCAACTTGCATATTTAAACATGGTTTTTCAATGATGGTTCCAACTTCCAAGGCTTACCATGTTAACGAGATATGCCCTTGAATGTGTTAAATGTTCCAAATGAGAGAAGATTTTGTTATAAGCTTATATAAAACCAAAAGTACCTCTTTCAGAAACCAGAAATCCTTTTCTCTCTGCAATTGCATGATTTTCATCTCTAAACCAGCCTGCAAATTATCCATTTAGGCCAGACTGTAAAAGTAGTATAAAATTCACAAAGATTTAGATGCCTGTTTATATCACCTCTTTCTGCATGTGCAAATCATTTTCAGTTTTCAATTGTTTGATTGTATCTTCAAAGGTAGCCTGTAAAAGGTATAGTCAGGTGACTTCCTCTTCCCAACAAATATCAAACAAAAAGATTGGAACTTTAGTAACATGATTGAAAGAGAGGAGAGATAACACTATTTTCCTATCCAAACATAATACATTTCTCAACACAATATTTCTATCTAAACATAAACTCAGTGAGTTTCTCCATCTATCTAACAATTATGCTACCTCTTTCTTTACGCACGAATTGTTTACACTTCTTAATTGATTGATTGTTTCTTCTAAGGAAGCCTGCAAAAAAAATATTGCAAACAAGGACTTGCATGATTAGGAAAAAGTAGAAAAAACTAGCCTCTTAGAAGTTGAGGACATTAATCCATTTCATCCCACCATTAGATGCATTGATATTACCTCTTTCTGTATGTGTGAATCATTTTCATCTTGTAATTGTTTGATTGTCTCTTCAAAGGTAACCTGTTAAATGCATTAAGTTACTTCTTGCATGAATTAAAAAGAATGCAGTGAGTTTCTTCATGCTTTGCATAAATGTTAATACAAAGAAACTAATTCAATATTACAACACAAAATGTGTGAAGTAATTCAGAAAATTTTGGCAAGTACATTCCCACAGTTAGATTAACCTCAAAGTACCTCTTTCTGTATGTGTGAATCATTTTCATCTTCTAATTGTTTGATTGTCTCTTCAAAGGTAGCCTGTAAGGCAGTAAGTTACTTCTTAAATTAAAACAAAAAAAAAAAGGTAAACATGACAACAGGAAGAGTCTTTTGCACAAGCACGCATGCACATGGTTTTTCACAAAATATAATTCAGCACCTGTGTCTTTATGAGTGAATCGGTTTCATTTTGTAAATGTTTGATTGTATCTTGTAAAGCAGCCTGTACAAAAGAAAAAAAAAATTACTATTTAAAACTAATGTTAAAAACAAAGATATCCAATTATGTAAATAAATGATAGAGAGAAGAGGGAAAGAATTAAGAATGAAAAGCCAGCTGACTGAATGTGTCACCTCTCTTTGAAGCCACCACTGCTTCTCTGCTTCAGCCAAGATGGACTGCAAAACAGAATTTTAAAACGATGGGATCATTAGCAGCAGTCAATCCTACAGAAAATCTAAATGCAAGTAGCAAAATGAAGAAGAATCTGAAAACACGTAGCAACTGGAAAATGGTCACACGTATTATCCAATCTTTCCTTAGCACAAGACAAAAAAAAAATGTAAACAAAAAGACATTAAAATACACCATGAACCAAAATCTCAGAAGTTTACATTAAGGGATACAAAAAATACAAATTGTCACATCTTGCCTACTCCCACAAATCTTCCACAGAAAAAACTGAATAATAATGATTTCACAAATTAGACAGGGCCATAAAAATTTAAGCAAGCTGCCAGGCTTCTGAATTTGAATTTGTTGACATTATGAGAAGTTCCCGCAACATCAAATCAAGAGAATCATGGTTCCAATTCTTACAATCACATCAAATCAAGAGAATCATGGATCCAATTCTTATAATCACAACACTGAAAGCCAACAAAAAAAAAAACAAAGGAGGGGGAGCTTCAAGACGAGAATCGTACACAAAATAGAGCAGTAATACCATGCCAGCCACACTTACATTGAATTAACCAAAACGTTCATCTGAGTGACCCAAACCAATCAGTGCAAGAAACACATAAATAAAAACTTTTTTCCAGACCCCTTGCTAGCAAAACTACAGTGATCATGGTAGAGTGTAGCAAATGACAATGGGATTCTCGGGTTATCACTATTAATCAAAACTTAACTTAATTTATGAAAAAAACACAAAATCTTCACCTCTAACATATCAATAATCAAATCATACATATGATCTAACAATTTCTTTCTCTTTTTTTTTCTTTTTCCATTTTTTATTAACAAAACTAAGTGGTTAATTCTCCATTTATTTATCAATTAATAAACTAAGAACAAATCAAACCCACCTAGTAAGACAAACACAAAAAAACAATAAGAATTGGATTAAAAAAAAACTTACAGATTGTGGTGCTACTCCATTGGGCTTATCATTATGTGTATTAAAATCCTCCACATCCACAGCATCACCATTTGAAGATACCTCTATTACTTGATTATCATTCTCATTACCATGATTCTGCCCATTGTTGTTGTTGTTATGATGATCAACCGACACGTCGTCTTCCGCTGCTTGATTACTATTACTATTACCATGATTGTTCTGTTTGTTTTTCTTTTTCTTGTTTCGCTTCTTCTTCTTCTCTTCCTCCATTTTTAATAAATTAAAGAAAACCTGCAATCAGATCAAAGTTAATTAACTGATTAATTAATTATATAAGATCTCGCTTTCATTTCTTGCAATCAGATCTGAATAAAAAAAATCAGTACATTCGATAGAGATCGGATGCAATGATCTCTAATACATACTGATGCACTGAAGAATTCGTCTTCTTCTCAAGGAGAGTGAAAAGGCTGTAAACTAGTCGTCTTTCAGCGGGTAACGGTTTCTTGTCGTTGATGGAATAAGAAGAGGAGAGATGTTCTGATGGCTGATGAAAGAGAGGTATGCAAATCAAGTGGCTGTGATTGTTGCTCAAACTTGGTATTTATTTCGTGCATAGCTGTAATAAAATTCTTTCTTTTTTTTTTTTTTTAGTATCAAAACAAGTAGTTTGGAAGAAGAAGAAAAATCAACGTTTTTTTTTTTTTTTTTTTTTGTTAAAACCAACTGTTTTAGGTTAAGTTTTTATAAGTTGATATCGGCAAGTCAATTTAGGGTTTGAGTGAACCAGAAGATTTTAATTTTTATTTTTTTAATAATTAACATATTAAAATAATTTAAAAATATTAAAAAATAAAACTAAAAGAGAGTAGAAATACACCATATAAACACTCACGGTTAACTATGAATTCATATTGTAAAATTATTTTGCCCTTCATAATTAAAACCTTGTAACTTGCTTCCAGTGAAAAAATTTACTCATTATAAGATTAAATGGGGATAGAACGATTTTTAAATCTTTTATTTGCATAATATAATATTTAAAATATCCTTAAAAGTTAAACTTATTTATTTATTTATGCATGGACAAATTTGGTTTTTCCATCTTTCGGTGTAATTACTAGATACTATTAGAAGCAAAACATATGTAGCTTAGATCAAGAGGTTGTTTAGTATTTTTGCTATGGTTTTCTTCATTAATATCATATAGGGTCAGTTCTTTTAATAAATTAAATAAAAAAGAGAGGGAGATAAAAGTTGTTAGGGCATGTAATGCAAGTATTTGCGTGTGGGGACACCGCACACCCCTTGAGTGGTGCGTGCAACACCTCCTAACCGCTAAAAAAAAAGAAACATTCGTCTTTGTCTTTATCAATGGTGCATGTTGAGGTGCATCCATCGAATCGAGGCGGTGTATGTGAGGTTTTTCGAGGTGGTTAGGCAACAATTGGATCTCCCCTCCCTCTTTTTTTTTCCTCCCTTCAAAAAACATGTCAGCCCAGCCAAAATTAAAAGTTGTCCTCAATTTTCTTCTTATTTCAATTATATCTCTTATTCTTGTGATTGCTCTTTATTTGTTTTGATTTTGATTTTATTTTCTTCAATTTCATCCCTTAGTATTTTGTCATGTTTCATATTAATATAAAATTTGATCTTTATTATTTTGATTGTTATTTTATAAAAAAATCAATTTCATCCATTATTACTTGATTAATTTTAATTTTCATGTCTCTTATTCTTTTAATAGTTTTTTTTTGTCTTGGTTTATTTTTTGAAATTTGTTTATTTTTTCAATTTCATCATTCAATATTTATTTTTTTTAGAACTGGGCTTCATTAATTTTTTTAGTGTAGTGATCTCGATCTCATGACTCGAGTCACGAGTATGAAATTTTAACCCAGATCGATATTGGTCTTTTTCTCAACAATTTTATTTTTCAATTTCATAATTTAATATTGAGTTTATTAAAGAAGCATTTTTTTTTTCTTTCTATGATGATAACTTGGTTTTGCGGTCCAGGTCATACATTTACCATATTAACTTGGATTGACTTTGGGTTTTTTCACTATTTTTATGTTAAATTTATTTTTTTATTGTTTTTTTATCATTTTTTAAAATTGATTTTTCAGGCTTTAGCATTAGATTTTTGAGAATTGAATTTTTTTTATATGGTCAACCTTGTCTCAAGCATGGGTCACGAGTATGAGATGTTAGCCCCCGTTAATATTGATATTCTTTTTTAATCTATTTTTACATCTATTTTCTTTATTAATTTCAACTTTTGACTTTGATTTTGTTAAACATTGAGTTTTTTTTTGTTTTTTTTATATATTTTTTACGAGAATATTCTGGTTTCACAATTCGGATTACAAGCTTTTCATATTAACATAGATTAAGTGAGAATTTTTTTATTTTTTATTTTTATTTTTATTTTTTCAATTTCTTTTCGTCTTCATTATGTTTGAGTCACAAAATTTTTAAAGCTTGCATCACTTTAACATTATTTTTTTAAGTCAAGAAAAAAATCAACTCAACCGCAGACCACCCATCTAGTCGTTCCTGAAGCAAATAAGGTATATAGGTTCAACGAGCAAGAATCCAGTTTCTACTCTTATAGTTATTATTTTTTTTTTTTCGATACCACCCTTTTAATTTCCCGCCAATATTACCAAATAAACACTAAAATCATAATAGTAATTAATAAATTTTAAACTACGAGAGTCGAAGTGTAACATTAATAAATTTACAAGGACAAAAATTTATTTAACCCTCAAGAATAAGACTATACGGAGAAAGGTGGCATAATTTTATTTCAGCACCGCCAAACAGACCCTAAACACAATAAAGGGAGATTCCGAAAAAAACCAAAATCAGACCCTCCTCCTTCTCCGCGGCTACCTCTTTGTCTGTCAGATAACAGGGGAGTGGGAAATCAGCGGTTGTGTTGGTCCACTGTCGACTTATTTCCAGATCGCAGATTTCCCCTTCCATCACTCATCTTCAGGTACTCTTTCTTTGTCTTTCTTTTTTGTTTGTTTTCTGCTGTTTGTAACTTTTTTTTCTCTTTTGTTTTTAACAAGGTGAAGAGGAGAGGTAAAAATAATGGCTGCAAAGCGTATCTTGAAGGAACTCAAGGATTTACAGAAGGATCCACCTACTTCTTGCAGTGCAGGTGTGCAATATTTTTTTAAAAAAATTTCTGAAAGCCCAGCTCTTTATTTATTCTGATTTGGCAAAATTTCAGTTTTCTGCTTCCCCCCCCCTCCCCCCTTTATGTGAACTTCAGTCTGCTTGGTTGTGGCTTGAAGCCCACTCTGCTTGAGCTTTTTTTTGCAATGGATGATTAGTTTTATCTGGGATTGTTCAAATCTGGAGGTTGGTAAATCCTGGGTTTTGATTGGATATATAGGTCCTGTAGCTGAAGATATGTTTCACTGGCAAGCAACAATAATGGGACCTGCTGATAGTCCATATGCAGGTGGGGTGTTTCTAGTAACCATCCATTTCCCTCCTGATTACCCTTTCAAGCCTCCAAAGGTAATTTGTTTTGCTGTCAATGGAGCAATTCCAGATTTTGACTTGTGTATGTGGTTAGATAAAAAGGCTTTGTTTTGTTTGGTTGTGTGTGTGCGCGCCCCTTTTTTTTTTTTCCCGGAGGGATAATGATGTTTTTTTTTTACACTCTTTTCAGGTTGCATTTAGGACCAAGGTCTTTCATCCCAACATTAATAGTAATGGAAGCATTTGTCTTGATATCCTCAAAGAGCAGTGGAGTCCTGCTCTTACCATTTCTAAGGTTTGATTTTGCTCTGTTAATATATGCTGATAACATGTTAATGTGCTGCAGTTCTCGTTTATTACTAGCAATACAGGCATTCACATCACTCTCTTCCAAATTTATTGTTACTAGTTATGCTTATTGCTAAGAGTGTCATCTTATAGATTTTTATCCATGTTTATTGTCTGCAAAATGTGTCCATCAAGAATCTAGAATGTTATTCTGAAATGACCAAGTGTAATGTTACGGCAGTAAAATTTGCTTGCCAGTCTATGATTGTTTGTGTAGATAGCAATGGTGCGTGTCTTGTTCTCCTGTTTAGCAACTTGAATGTTCTCCTGCAGTTAATGTTTCTTAGGATATAAAACATGAGTTGGCTGCATGTTCCATAGATTAAGAACATGAGGCTCTCTGTTGCTGAAATTCAAACAGGGCTCTTCTTCTTCTTCTTTAATTTATCAATGCTGTCAAAGCAGAATGGTTCAGTGGGTTGGTTGGGTGAGCATGAGGCTTTAGATTTCATCTTGAAACTAACACAGAAGTCTCTGTACTTTACTCCCATGGTACCACAGTCAAAGAAAGATTTGTTAATTATTACTGCTAATTGATGGATGCCTATCAGGTACTGCTCTCCATTTGCTCATTGCTGACTGATCCAAATCCTGATGACCCTCTTGTACCAGAGATTGCCCATATGTACAAGACTGACCGAGCCAAATATGAAGCCACTGCTCGCAGTTGGACACAGAAGTATGCCATGGGCTGAGGCTGAGGTTATGGAAACAATGTATAAATGGCTTGCGTTTATTGTTATGTGTTGAAATATGGTCTGTTTACTCTTTTGGGGTTGGTTTTGTGAGGGTTTGAATTTCATAAGAATGAATGATATTTCGTGCAGCTCCAAACTATGATTTGGGGGTTGAATGGAAATAATATATGGAAAGTATGTCGTTTTAATCCAGACGTTTCTTGTTGCTGCCTTTTTTAACTGTTTACGCTTTGGGCATTTCATTTCATTTATTTTTCTGTGTCCTACCTTGCATGCCCATTGTAAAAGCCAGGCCATTTGTTTTATGCGAGTTGTCTATAGAGTGTAGGCATAGAAAGAGGCATTCCACTTCTATTTTTAAGCTTTGACATCCAGCTGTGGAAAAGTGTGTTGTTTACGAGATGCATCGTGGAGTGCACCTCATGAACAAACACGCCCAACTTTGCTCACCAGACCAAATTGTGAAAATACTGAGACTGAACGTGAAAGATTATCTTATAGGAAATGGAGGCAGGAAAAGCTTAAATCACTTTAGGCTTGTCTCTTTGAATGTTTAAATATAACAAAATGAGATTTCATTGTCATGGTGATTCAGTTTCATTTACCCTGTTATGGGGCACAGATAAAAGGATCTTCCGGGTTAAAAAATTCCGTTCAAGGTTCTCGAGGGTGGAGTTTTGCGCCCCAACTGAAAACCTTCGAAGTGAATTCCTGTGAAATATGAATAAGAGGCACCATCGACTTCATGAAGAATCAAGCTTCTTGTTCTTCACCTTGTCGGCCATTCTTCTCTTGCTCGCAGCAAGCAAATTTAACCACCTCTCAGATATCAGTTATGCTGTCTCTTGTTGTTGACAACTATCTAGGATATTTGTGATGCTTGGCGAGAGACAAAACAAAAGAAATGACCTGCCAATAAGAGCATGTAAATCCAGCATAGGAATTTCAATTTAAAATAGAGTCGTTTGAGGCGAAATGATTGATACTTGTTTTAATCTACATTTTCAAGTTTAATTTTTTTTTATCAACAAGCATTGTAAATTGATTTCCATGTATATTTTATATTTTATAGAAGTATTCCATAAAACATAATTCTTAATCACTAATTAGTGGGCAATAGATTTTAAATTTAGGACCAGTTTGACTCACCGATTAATGCTTACTCCATCTACCATATTACAATGGTGTGAAAATTGTAACAATCATTTATTTCAAAACAAAAACCCTAACTTGCTAGAAAGTTCACTTGAAACAATGCAAATATTTTTTATCCTAACAAACTTTATCTACTTTTTTTTTTTTCTCATGGGAGGCGATATTTAGGTAAGTTTTTTTTTTATATATATACTAAGGTAGGTTTATGGTTGTTTTAAAAATTAAATTTAAAAAATTTACAAATTAATTATATTTTTCTAATCAAAATTTTTTAAGAAATAAAGTTTTCATGAGATTTATTAAAAGTATTTTCAGTATTTGAGTTTAAAAACTATGAAATAAAGTTTTCAGGATCCCGGTTTATTTTTGCGTTTCAAAAACGTTTTTGAAAAAAATTAAAATTTTTTTATTTTTTTCGTTGTCTCAAATTAATATTTTTTTAGTGTTTTTAGATCATTTTAATGTGCTGATGTCAACGATAATTTTTTAAAAATAAAAAAAATATTATTTTGATATATTTTTTCGAGTAAAAAAGCTTATTTTTACTTTCAAAAAATGTTTTTGAATTTTTTTATATTAAATTTTTTTATTTTAATAATTTGATATTAAAAATAATTTTTTAAAAATAAAAAAATATTATTTTTATATATTTTCAAATAAAAAATTATTATTTCTACAACCTTAAACACTTACTTAATGACATTACGGCAAGTAATAAATTTTAGTGCAACCTCCTCTCTAAAATTAGAAACAGAGCAAAATATTAGGACAGTAAACCGAAGCAACAACTCCAATTACCCAACAACAAAAGAAGGTCTCACCTTTGTTTGTTATTTCTTTCTCCTTTTCATTAGTTTAATCAGAAAAAGCACAAACGTTTGTCTACCTGTGGACAACAAAACATTCTTCTTCTGTCTCTCCCCTTCATTACTCAGCAAATCAAGACTAGGGTTCATAATCTCCTTGTTTTAATCTTAAAGAAGAAGGTAATCATAATTGATGACCCCCTTCTTGTCTTAATTTCTCTCTATGCTTCATTGTTTCTATTTTTAATGTTTTTTCTTTAAGAATAGTGCTGTTAATGTTATTGAAAGAAGAGAGTTTTAATATGCTGATTGTTGAAGTAAATGATCTTACTGTTGGTTCTTAATTGTAATTTAAAGAGAAATGTTTTGAAAGATTTTTCCTTTTTCTTGCTACCCAAATTTAATTTTACTGATATGATTTAGAGGCTTCTGCTTCACAGTTTTGAATTGAAGTGGTTAAATTCTTTTTAGTTTATTGTTTTTTTGTTGTTGTTGCTGTGAATTGTTAAGAACAATATGCATTTTAGTGGTTTTTCTTTAGGCGTGTTGAAGATTTTGGATTTCGTTCCATTTTCAGGGTAATTGGGACATTACATCAATCTGCTTGGGTTTAAAGTCTGGATTTCAGATATGGGACTTTGCTTGGCTAAGGTAAGAGTTTCTATGGAAATTAATTATTTCATCTTCTTACATATAATTGCAACCGATTACTCTTTTTTGTTTGTGTATGGGGAAGCTTGGAATTCAGGTTTCTTATTGTTTTTCTTGTTTTTAGATACTGCAAATGGAAAAAAATTACTAGACAGTCGTGAAAATGGAAGTTTATTGATGGGGGTTGGTTCTTCGAAGGTTTTACGAGGAGTTAAGAACTGAGCCATTTCCAAAATTATAGTTCTTTGTAATATTGTAGCATTAGATATAGTTGAGTTATTGATTTAATGGAGGTCAGGAACTTGGCTGGTATAATATTGCACAAAAGGATTCCACAGCTAACCTTGAGCTAGTTGGTACTAGGGATGATGTGGCGGAATATTCTCTCACTGAAACTCTCTTGGGAACATGAGACGATACCTAAGATGTATCCTTAAAAATGAAGAGCTTTTAGGTTAGAGACTTGGAGTCTTATCTTTGCTGATAGGGGAGCATGCATTGGCTGTAGGATTTAACAGCGTTGGTGTATATTGTTAGTTTTAGGAGCAACCTCGTTCTTTGGGTGCTGCACTTGTACTTGTCACTTGATTCATCCAATTCTTAGTATGAGTTTTTTGTGGTAACCGGGGGGGGGGGGGGGGTATCCTTTTGTAGTTCATGTATTAAGGTTTGATAGTCGTGGCTCACCAGCTGATATGATGTTGTGGCATGAAAAAATAATGAAAAAAGAGGATATGCAATAAATACAACATTGTTATTGTCATTTTATTACATTTAGAAAAGTTCCAAGAATAGTGGAATTCTGTATCAATTTCATGGTTATTCATCGAGTAAGAGAAACATAATGTTATCATATGTCCTAAAACCATCACAAGCTTCTCATCATTTGTAGTTTTGGTTAAGATAAATCAAATGTGTATGCAAAAAAAACATACTGTTATTTTGTGTCCTAAAAACATGACAATAACAGTTAAGGATTTTGTTAATGGTTGTGGGTGACCAGTGAAGCCACAGAAGGGATTTGCCGTGCAAGGATAAATGTTATTAACATGAAGAATAGCAAACTCTCTCAACCCTCTGAAATTCTTAAATTGTTATCAAAATCTTTTCAACTTTGAATAGGAAACTTGGGATCGAATTCTGCATTTTGTAAAGAAAAATGAATCAGTTTGTTTGGCTTAGTATTTTAATGGACTCCTTGAAATGTAGATTTAGCTGACTCCATGGCTTACTCCCCACCTATTCTTAAGGTTTCCACTTCATGTTATTGCACTGTTCCCAGGAATCAAATTGTACCCCGTCCATCATGAATCACCAATTTTGTTATACAATAACCAAATCTGTCAATTTTGTTATGTTCTGTTGGTGGCACCCTAATGAATCTATTCAATTTTGTAAAGAAAAATGAATCAGTTCGTTTGGCTTAGTATTTTAATGGACTCCTTGAAATGTAGATTTAGCTGACTCCATGGCTTACTCCCCACCTATTCTTAAGGCTTCCACTTCATGTTAATGCACTGTTCCCAGGAATCAAATTGTACCCTGTCCACCATGAATCACCAATGCCCGCTTGGTGTCGTGGTTTCTGTGCAAGATTCCATGTGGATTTAGGTATATTGTTGTCTTCATATTGCTTTCACAATAACAAGGAAAATTTACTTTGGAAAAGATCGTGCTTATCAATGGAATCTGGTTCTCTTGAAGGGACTGTGAATAGTTTAGAATGGAGAAATGATCAAAATAGTAGTTTGTAAGACTGCAGCAGAAGGTAGTAGTGAATTATGATTAAATGAAGGTTAGGGCCTTGGCTGGTATGATACTGCAGAAAAGGATTCCCCAGGCTGATCTTAAAGTAGTTGGTACCATGGGATATAACGTGGCTGAAAGTATCTAATTACTGAAAAACACATTTTCATGGGAAATTGAGACAACCTAAGCAATTATATTACTTTTAAGCTAGAGACTTACGAACTTGTTTTCGTTGATAGGAGAGCATGGGTTCTGGGATTAGTTTCAGGAGTAACATTGTCCAGGAGACTTCTCATCCGATTTTTAACATATTTTTTTTTCCATGGTAGTCAGTTAGGAAAAGAGAAACCTTTTAGCGGTTAGTTTACTCAGATTCTCAGTAAAGGCTCCCCAGCTGATGTGATTTTCATTTGCGGCCTGGAAAAGATGGTGAAGACTAAGATGGATACAATGTCGTCGAGTCATTGATTGATTGCTTCTAGAAAATTTCCAGGTTAAAATGGTGCAAGTCTGTGTCAGATGCATTATGCATTCAGGAAGAGACATCATGTATAGTTATAACAAGTTTCACATCACTGGCAGTTTTAATTGAGATGTCAACAGAATATGTAACACGAATCAGTATCATCCAAAAAATGTTACAGTCACAATTAAAAACTTTTAAAGTAGTCCGTGAAGAGTCAAGCCACAAAGGGGAACTATATTTTTACCTATTGTTTTAGAGAGGATAGTGCTGCTAAAACAAAGAATAATGAACTCTTAACCACTTAAAAACTAGTAAAACAATAACAGGGACTTTTCAACTTTAATTATTAAACTTGTGGATAGAAATTTGCATTCTACTCTGTTTGAAATAAAGAATAAAAAAAAGAATCAATTCTTTTGGCTAAATATTTTTTCTAAAATGGACTCCTTTTGTATATAGATATAGCTGACTCGTTATGTTGTTATTCCCTGGTTATCTTTTAGGCTTCCACTTTGCCATGGCACTGTCTTAAAGGATTAAATTGTGTTTGTCCTATGCAAATGTCAATGCGCACTTGCGATTATGCACTCATATTCATGTTTATTCATATTCATGTTTTATTCTTATCTTGTGGAAGTCATGTAAGGACAGAGTTCTGAGTGTTCATGCTATTTGCAGCGCAACCATGATGCGGATGATGATGAGCCGCATATCGAGCTTGCTGGTGGTAATGTGCACCTCATTACCACAAAAGAGAGATGGGATCAGAAGCTGTCAGAAGCAAGCAGGGATGGCAAAATTGTAAGTTTGACTTCTGTCCATCCACGGGATTTTTTTTTCTTCCATTATCCTTTTTTTACAGTACTCATTAATGTCTTTTGACTGAGAATTATAACTTGAGGTTAGCGAATTTCTTATTGAGAACCGAAAGAGACGAAATAGTACTGATGCGGGATATAAAAGATTTAAAGCTTAAAATAAAAGAAAGAAGAAGCTCAGATAAAAAAGAGCCTAAGAAGCTGAAAAAGAGAAGCATGTGGGTTAAAAAAAGTCTTATGCAATTTTATTTAATTTATCAAAAAATATCTAACATTTAAATAAATAGGATATAAATACTAAAATCCTAAAACAAACATTTGGGCTTATAGCCCACTAAATAAAATATCAAATAATAGTTAAATTAAGCTCACTAAATAAACCTAAATAAAATCCAATAACACAAGGGTTTGACTATTCTCCATCATCATAAAACTTATGAAAGTGTGAACCATGTCTCGGGTTTGATGTTCCTATCAACTCTCTCAAGGTTGGAAGAACTTGACCATGTCGAGTATAGTTCAAGGCGGCTCCAATAACGCTTTTAAAGATAAGGATCAAGCTGTTGTGATGTCTCTTTGGTAATCCGAGTATAATCCGAATCTGGTTCGCTAGCTCATATACTGAGAATTGTTGAAGTTCACCGTCTCTGGTAAAAACAACTAGTGCTTCCAAAGTAGTATTAATATGTTTTTTTTTTGTGCCAAAGATAAGGATAATGAGGCAAGGGTTTCAAAAGGATCATCAAAGATAAATTGTTGTGTTGTATATATAACGAGATCCATCATGACAAAAGTAGAGTTAATATCAAAGTTTAGTGGTAGTTTAATAACATAACTATTTGATTCAATTATTTGCAACGCTTTAATGGTCTAACACTGTTCGCTTAAAACTTAAGATTGGTTTCTAATGAACACTGTTTAGTTTTAATCTGTATCGTAAAATAATCTCTAACATTAAGTACATCATGATATTTATGTAAATTAGCTCGAAATTTGTATTGTTCATTACTTGCTTGAATTTGTTTTATGATCTCAACATGCAAATTATGAACTCTACATGATAAAGATTCAGCCGAATCAGATATTTGAAGTCTTAGTAGATATAATTTGGATATAACGTAGTAAATTATGATTATCTTCATCTTTCTCATCAATGCCAGGGGTAAGGGATCATAGAGCTCAACATATTGCTCTAAACCTATGATGTGTTGGATGTCAAGCATGAGGGGGGTGAGGAGCATGTTGCTCTAAACCTTTGACGTGCTAGACATCAAGCATGGTGGGTAGCGAATCAGATAGTTTAAGAAGACTAATATCATGAGACTCTTTTAAGACCATATTTACCTCTTCGGGCAATTTCACTAAAAACTCCTTCCTCTATCACTAAAGTACAATTATTATATTCTTTATTAACCTCATTTTCAGACTCATTTGGACTTGTAGTGTTAAGTCCCTTTTCTTTCACATCCTCTTCATCTAGATCTTTAAAGTCCTTAGGATTGAGTTCATACATTTAGATGCAATAATTTTTCTTTTCACCTATATGCTTATGTTTTTGGATGGCTGAAGGTTTAAATGTGCAGTTGAAGAAGATATGATCGAAACCTTGACATTTAGCACACTAAATCTCTGAACTCATCCTAAACATTTCATTAACAATTTGTTTTTTCCTTATCTTTATAAATTTGGGCACTACTAGGATTAAGTTTATATGATGGAGTACCTAACGAAGAACCATAATTTTTAAATTGAGATCTAAAAGGGGTATTACGAGGGTCTTGATATTTTATCCATTACTTTTTATAAGCAACTCATAATCTTGCAATACAATATAGATTTGGTCAAAAGTGAAAACACCTATGAGTCTAACTTTTTTTCTAAAATTATCATTCAAACTTTTACAAAATCTATGCAAAGTACTCTTTTATTATCAAACAAGTTGTGCCACTCAAAGAATTGATTCATGTCACGAATCTACTTATCAAAGATCCAGGGGTCATGATGACCGTCAAAAGTGGGGGCTTTTTTTTTTGTTAGGGCTCATAACTTGCTCATCAAGGTTATTATGTTTAGAGTAACCTAAATGATAGTCATATTGGTGACGCTTAGGGTGAACTTGCTTATGCAATGCTAGACCCTCAAGTGTAAATGATTAATCAAATAAAGATCATGACTTTTTACTAGTTTCGATAAGCTTTATAGGTAATGAAAAAACTTGTGACAAAATTTGAATAACAAAATATAAAGTAAGCAAAGTATAAGAATATAATCCAAGATGATATTTTTCATTTTTATTTTTTGAAGGCACAAAAGAATGTAAAAAGTGTATTTCCAAATAAATAAAATTCAATGAATCAAATAGTTAAGTAATTTACCGATCAAATTACTTAATATTGACGGTAAACTATTTGGATCATGTGAGCTGCCGTTGATGTCCTGAAAAATATCCTTTTGCTACTTTCAATTTTCCTCCTATTTTTCTCTCTTTTTTTACAGTCACTTTTCACATTTTTTTTTCTTCTGACCACATTTTTTTATATTTTTTTGTCACTGTTTTCTTTTTTCTTTTTCTTTTAAACTAATATAAATAAAAATTACAACTAAATTAAAAAAATGCTATAGAAATAGGCAGTAAAGTAAATTGTGGAATTTGGCAATAAACTGTCACGAAATCTCATCCTCTTCCACGTCTCTCTCTCCCAATCTTGACGTGTTAAAGAAAGATCTATCTTCTTTAATAGATAGTGTTGCTGCCAATTTTGATGTGTCAAAAAGGAAGATCTATCTTCTTTAATAGATAGTGTTGCTGCCTTTTGACTTAAACAAATCAACGAGAGAGAAACGTTTGTCAAAGTGCCGCTGCAGTTTTGTCCTCTCCTCGCCTCTCTAACACGCTGCTATCTTCTCTTCTCAAAGACTGTTGTGCGACGGCTGGTGTGGCGAAGTTGCTGAATTATTGGTTCGTGTCTGGACTCTTGTTGCTGTGGCTGCTGGTGGATGTTGGATAGTCTGCTGTTGGTTCGGTCTGTTGCCACCCTATGCTGGTGGCGTGGGTGATTTTTTTTTATCACTATTGATGAAAGCTTCCCATAAAATCTAGGATTTAAACAAGTCCATAGATAGTTTAATTTCGAGAACAATTAAAAGAATATGCTCTGATACCAAAACTGTTGTGGAACAAAAGAGATTTAGAGCTAAAAAAAACACTTAAAAATAGAAGCTGAAGAATAGAAGAATATGGGTTGAGAAAATCTACAACTTCGTAATTTTTATTTAATTCATCAAAAACTGTGTAACATTTAAATTTTTTGGAAACAGTAATTTGTATTAAAAAGGAGAGGTCTAACATTTAGAGATAAATAGAATATAAATATGAAAACCTAACTAGAATAAATAATTGGATTTATAGCCTACAAATAAATATCAAACAATAGTTAAATTAAACCAATAAATAAACCTAAATAAAATCTAATAACACAAAAGTTCAGCTATCCTTCATCATTAATAGATCATACAGATATGTAAACAATGTCTTGGGTATGATGTCTCCATCAAATAGATGCACCCTACACCCTAAAATTTCCCACAGCTCTCATTTTGCAGCGTATGCAATACAACCATGTTGGTTGGCTTTGGAGCTGACTTCATGTAAAATTTATTTGATCTACTGACTAGTGTGTTTTAGTAATCTGTTTTCATTTTGAACTGAATATGGATGTTTAACAGGTGCTCGCAAATTTCAGTGCAAGATGGTGTGGTCCTTGTAAACAGATTGCACCATACTACATTGAGCTATCGGAAAACTACCCTTCTCTAATGTTCTTAGTGATTGATGTTGATGAACTATCTGTAAGTTGTAAATTATATTCGAGCTTCCTGATATCCCAATTTCTCTTGTCATTCATCTACATAGGTTGGACTGTCATAACTATCCTTTTAGTTGCATGATATGCACCCTCCCTCTCTCTCTCGACTTATTGTACAGTCTTCACAATAGATATTGAATAAAAAGTCATAAATGAAAAAAAAAAACAAAGAAATTCAATCCTGATTTTGAAACTTGTCATATATTGATATGGCTACAAGTTTTGTTTACAGCGGAATATGTTGAACTGGATGGTGGTTAAAATTAGTGTGTTACTATGTGTGTTTGCAGGACTTTAGTGCTTCATGGGAGATCAAAGCTACACCTACTTTCTTCTTCCTTCGAGATGGGCAGCAGGTGGACAAGCTTGTGGGAGCCAACAAGCCAGAGTTACATAAGAAGATAACTGCTATTTTAGACTCATTGCCCCCTAGTGCCAAATGACTGCTTTGATGGTTCCTGGTGTCTGTGAGAGCCTATTGAACATTATCCTGTCGATGTTTTTGAGTATTGAAGCCCTTCAATTGTGTGGTTCTGCCTGTGTATTTTGTTCTGTCATGTAGATATGACCAATTTGATGCAAGCATTTTGTTGTTGATATTTCGGCAGAATGAGAAATTCCACAAATGAATACTGTTAGAGTTTGATGTTTTCAGCTTTGGTTTTTGTTTTAGAAGGCTTTGTTGGTGGAATAAGGCTGTGAAACATTTTGGAAGATCTCTGTGTATTATTATTTTTAATTAATAAAAGTTACCTTGCGTGAATAGCAATTTGAGGTATTTTTTTAAGCCTTTTACAATTCAAGAATTCAGGGAGATGAAAAGAGAGAAGAAAAGCCTAGGCTCCATAACCTACAAAAAAGCTTTAAAACTCTCCTTTCTATTTCATACCAACTCAAATTAATGAATTACAAGAAAAAAGCTGAGCTAAAACAATCAATTTTTAAAATTCATTTCCCAGAAATTTTACTTCGGAGTAGTAAAACAAAATAAAATACCATTGCTGAGATGATTAGTACTTGATTAATTGCTATACTAATTCCTAAGACCAAGTTGATTGCTCAGGTTTCATCATACCCTCAATCTCCACCAGGATATTTCAGGTTAGATCATCTTGTTGGTTGTCTTTCTGGGCTTGGTTTTCCAGTTGTCTTCTCTCTATGATCTAAAAAATAGTCATCTTATCTTCAATCTAAACAGCAAGGAGAAAACTAAAGTGTGTGTCTGTAGACAGAACATAGTCCTAACTCCTCTGCTTTTCATTCTTTGTATTATAGTGTTGTTAACTGATGTTAGCTCTGTTCATCAATAAACTTCTGCTTTAAAGTTTATTTTCTCTCTCTCCTCTCTTGGTGATGAATTGCTGACACTTTATCATATAATTTAACTGTAGGAAATCTTTGATTTGGCTGTCTAAATATCAGATGCGGGGCAATGCTTGGCTAAGGTAAGTATTTCTGATGGAAATTACCATAAATGAGTGCCTATTGCATGCTATTTTCAAAGGATTAAATCGTGTCTTTTCCTCTGCAAATCATCAATGCATACTTGGTATAGCACATTGCTATGCAAATTTTTATTCTTATCCCACTAAAAGAATGTTGTTCTGATGCTCATAATATTTGCAGCATCAGTGCAATGCATGTGATTTTAATTGGGATTTCCACTTGGTGGTAATTTTCTCCTCAGTACCACCAAAGAGAGTCAGGATCAAGAGCTGTCAGAAGCAAGTAGGGATGGGAAGACTGTAAGTTCGATTTTTGTCTGTTAAATATGACCCCACTTGGAAGAACACAGTTTCTGCTTCAGATATTTAGGGACAAAAACAGCAACTTCACTGCAATTCTTCCAGAAAGTCTTTGGAAATATGTATTGTCACCGTGCTGTTTTCGTAACATTTTCCAGGAACTGGTAATGATTAGCTGGTGATCTTTCTTGGAAAGGGGTGTTGTGGATGATATTTCCACCGTTTACCACCTAGTGCCCACTACAGCAAGCCCCACTTTCTGAATATCTTGATAATCTTTAGAATGCCTTGAAAGCAAAAGCATACACAAATTTGGACTCTCTCCCCTTCAACCACCACGTTCTCTTGTAGCTTTTTGGGGCCAATTTGAGCATGTGAACGAACAATGAAAGAGTCGTCAAGAGTTGGATGGCATTTTCTGTTCTATCTTTACCTCTCTGGCACTTCAAGCTGTACAACTGATGGATTATGCATGGAACCTACAATTCCGTGTGGACCCTTCCCTCGTATCATATGGTCATGCCGGTTTCTCTAGCATCATAAAATCATGCCGTTTGGTGTCTTGGAGCTTCTGATATTTTATCGTATTATACTGTTGCAATACAGGTCCAACAAGTCAAATACAGGAAGCATGAATGTTTTGTGCTCATTCCGAAAGTTATTAAACTCGGTTGATCCACGGATATGAATTACTAGTTGAGTGGGTTAATTCAGGTTTATTTAATCAAACTCAAAACAATATTGTTTCAAGATTTTTTTAAAAAAATTTACGTGGTTGCAATACATGTCCAACAAGCCAAATACCTCAAGCATGTATACTTTGTGCTCATACCAAAAGTTAATAAACTTGGTCCGACCCATGATTTGGATTATTAGTTGAGCGGGTTAATCTGATCAAATCCAAAACGACGTTGTTTCAAGATTTTTTTAAAATAAAATTAAAACGATATTGTTTTTTTTTTTAAAAGTCAAACTAGATTTTGACCGAGTGAATCAAGTCGTGGAACAACTCGTCGGGTTAATTATATCAACTCTTACCTGATTAATTTAAAAGTTGGCAAAGACAAGGAGCTAGGTTAAAGAATCTCGGTTAATTTATTGGGTCGGGTCAGACTACTGATTCATAGATGATGTCATCACAAATCCTTTTAGAATTAATTTTAGCGAGTTCTGGATTTGAATTCAAATAAATAAAAGGTTGCGAAGAAAAATTTATCACAAATACATTAATTTAAATATAAAATATTCATAAATGTATTGATTTGGATAAAACTTAACTCGAAAAAGATTTAATCTCTCTGCACAAAAGAAGATTGATTGTATATGCATTAATGTTGTATTATCAACTTATTGATATAATTTTATTGCAAACATTTTGGACCTTAGCCACTTTGGGACCAACTTGAAGAAAAAGCTATATTCTATATCTATCTTTGTATTTATTTACAACAATAAAACATAAAACGGTGCTTTTTTAAGTATATTTTATAGTTATTACACATTAGTTATTTATTTATGTGTCAACATTTTTAAATTTTGACCAATAATGTCATGCATTTAATAAAAACTTATTACATGATACATATCAAAAAGATTAAAACAAAGTTGAAAAAATAAAATAAATAAAAAAATTAACTAGAAACTTCAAGTTACAATTTCTTATCATATAGTTATTGTAAATTATTTTTATTCAAAACAATTAAAATTTTATATTAAAGATTTTAGTTTAAAATGCGTATTAAATATGTTTTATATATATATATATATATAAATAAAATATTTTTCTTTTTTTTTAAAAAAAATCTCTCATACGTGATCAATCCACATCATGATTTATAAGCTTTTTTAAAAGATTGAATTATATGTGACGTCTCTTTTGGCTAATAATAATAATAATAATAATAAAATCTTTTTGTTAAATTTTATTCTCTCACAAAAGTCAATTTATCGACAAACCCTACGACAGCCCTTCCACTTACACTTCCCCACGTTATTGCCAGCCAATTCAAAATGACTCGTTGAACCAGACAGTTTTAGGGCATAAAAAACCTGCTCTGGCCTTTTCCTTGTATTAACTACACTCTGCTGGGACCCCACCACTTGTAAGAGACCAGAATTTACGGCAATTCAGACCATCAAAGACTAAAAAATACCACATGCAAGCATACATCACAAGACATGGACTGTTGTTCTATCGAAATCCATCCACTTGAGTTTCAAACATGAAAAGGCATAAAAATAGTTTCAGCCGCGACACAAACATGACCTCAACAAGAAAAAAACAATATGATATCATGTCGATGCTACTATCACAAATGCCAAAGGAAGTTACACAACTTTATTTTACACTCTTCAGGTAAATTGTAGATACAAATTATAGTAACTGATCTGATCAAAACATATCAGAACGAGGGGAAAAGGTAACTAAATGAATTAGACAAGAAAAAACTAAAGAAAAAAAATGCCAAATTGAGTTTGTTTGACGATTGACAGTAGATTGCAAACTGCCTTCCTGGATTTTGATCAGCTCATCGTCCTTTCGGGTTCATGATCTGCGAGAAAACAGCGCTTGGTGTTAAGCCATCAGAGTCTTCGCTAGCAAGGCTCCGGCCGCCTATGCTCATGCTGATTCCACTGCTTCTTGAATCAGTCACAATACCATCATAACCGGGGGAAGCATCAGGAGCTTTCCCTTTATAGGTAACATTGAATGGCACCTCCTCATCATCTGCACCTACAATACCCTTGCCACCATCCTCTGCACTCTCTTGTAGCTGCAACGCAAACTCTAGGTTCCAGAGGACATCACCCATTGAAGGCCTGTCAATGCTTTGGTCAGAGACGCACTTCATTGCAGTCTCAGCAAACTTCTTGAAGCATTCAGGTGTGATCTTCCCCTTCAGATAGGGGTCAAGAATCTGATCAAGAATGCCTTTCTTATGGCAATGAGCAGCCCATTCTGCCAGGCTCACCTGTTCCTTAGGCAGTGTTGGGTTCAAGGCTGGTCGAGCACACAGGATCTCAAACAGCACAACTCCAAATGAGTACACGTCGGATTTTTCAGTTAGTTGTTGCCTCCTGAAGTACTCTGGATCCAGATAACCAAAACTACCTTTGACAACAGTGCTGACATGAGTGTGATCCAAAGTAGGGCCTGTCTTTGACAGCCCAAAATCAGAGACCTTGGCAACCCACTTCTCATCCAAAAGAATGTTAGTTGTCTTAACATCACGGTGGATAATAGTGTGCTTCGCCCCAGTGTGGAGATAGTGTAAACCACGAGCAGCCCCAATGCATATTTCAAGTCTTTGCTTCCATGGCAAAGGGGGCTTTTGGGTTTTGTATAAATGTTCACGCAATGTTCCATGAGCCATGTAATCATAAACAAGAATCATCTCAGTATTTTCTTCACAGTAACCAATCAGTGAAACAAGGTGACGATGTCGAAGTTTTGAAAGCATTTCAATTTCAGTCTGGAACTCATGCACTCCTTGCTCAGAGAGTGGATTACCACGCTTGATTGCAACTTTAGTTGTTCCACCATCAATTTCTCCCTTGTAAACTTTACCAAAACCTCCCACCCCAAGGAGCAAAGCCTCATCAAAGTTGTTGGTCGCAGACTTGATCTCAGCGAATGAGAAGTGCCGGCAAAGGTTTGAAGGTAAAGAGGAAGCATAACTTCCTGTAGTATTTGTCTTGGCTGAACCCGCAGAGTGTGAATTTCCATAAAGAGAAAGAGGAAGCCACCCAGATGGTCCATCACTTGAACTTGCCTCCTTCCCTTGTCTATGGCGTCTGGATGCAGCAAGAACACAAAAACCAATGACAACGGCTAGAACAACCCCACCACTCACACCTCCAGCTATAATCGCTGTTTGGCTCTTTGAATGACCAGATCCAGAAGCTGGTCTGGCCCTTGAGGGATCAATGATGTCCTGTTCAGGAGCAGGAATTGGATTTGGTCCAGCAAGATTACCATTTGGACTGCTTAGCTTGAAAATTTCCACACCATTTAATATTGAATCATAATACTGGGGCTTGGCTTTCAGATCAGGATGAAGTGCAAGCCACATATCCTGCTGTGGAGGCCCAGTAGGAACTAGCACGACATAATCTTTAATAACCGGAACTCCATTGTTCCCATTCCCCCCTGCCCAGGCAATGACATCCGCTGCTTCTTCAACAGTTTGATTATTGAGAAAGATGTCAAATACCCTCTGATTGATCTTGGTTATATTTGAAATCTCACAGAAATGGAGCCTAACCAAGTAATTGAAACCAGAGTCCACGCTAAATATCCAAGTCAAATTGTAATTCAAGTTGACATTAGGAGCTGGCCCCATCGATCTAGCAGTGAGATACACATTATCTGGGGCAACATATGAGGGCATCCCTGGAGGATATCTAATCTTCACATTTGGATCAGCACTCTCTGGAACACCAAATGCTGACCCATAAAGATATATTTGATCATCAGACCAGGATCGAAATAGACCTGTATCACCAGATGGGGTGATGCTATTACCTCCCACGTTTAACCTATATACATTCTCAAGGGCAGTAGTATTGTCAATGACATATGGGACACCTTGGCCGACAATCATCACTCCATTAGCATTACTATAAATGTCCGGCATTGACACAATTTCAATCCCGTTTACAAATGCATAAGCACTTGAAGGATTTGAAGACGGACTAAAAGTTATGTTCAATGTATCATCATTCACATTGATCAAATACTCCTTCATGATTGAAACATAATTCAAAGCATCCGTGGTTTGAGCAACACTAAAATTGCTAAGAAGTGTATAAGACCCAGCAGTAACAGAAAAGAGAGCATCGGACGCATTAAGCCCATTGTATGAAGAAGGATAGAAATACAAACGAACGAATTTATGACCAGAAACCACTGGGAAACTATAGGTAAAACTTGACTGAAAAATGCGAGCTGTTAGATAGGGAACTTGGGGAACGGCAGGATCTTGAGTGGAAGCAGTGGCTGTGGATGATTTTCCAGAGGAAGACAAGAATGAAGAACCCTTATCTGAGGTCCAACCTCGACCATCCGAATCAGGTAGATCGGAGTTGGCCCCACAGTCTAGGAGGGTTTTCTCAGTGGGAACATAATTTGCAGCAAAAATAACTTGAATTGACGATAACAAGCAAAGAAGAACAAGAACAGAAGCACAGAAACACTTATCCATGCTTCTCATGGACTCAACCTCAACAAAACAGCCTATAAAGTCTCTTTTTATCAGAACCCACGAAATCAACACCCAAAACAGAAACAAAGCAAGCTCAAAACTGAAGCTTGACAAGGATAAATAAAGCAGAGATCTAGGTGATTAAGCACTCAAATCAAGCTCAAACCTTTATGTGACCAGATCAAGGACTAGCTAAACAAACACCAAAAATCCAGTCCCTAAACAAGAAAAACTAGCTAAAAACCAGATTACAAGAAGCTAAGATCCCAGCACTGGAATCCCAAAGACATTGAAGGATAGGAAGCACTACTAATAAAGGACTCCAAGAGAGAGAAACAAAGAGAACTCAAGCCATCTTTCTTGAGCTCTAGGGGAACAAAACAATGGAGATTAGAGTCGGTGAAGGTGAAAGTTTACCTTCTTAGAAACAATCAGCTGAAAAGAACCTGAAAGAGAAACGGACTCACTGGGTCAATTCGGACAGATCGCCTGAATATGAAGGTGAAGAAACTAGAAGAAAGAAACCAACTTGTGTTGGCTTGAGTAGTTGCCAGTCAATTAATTTTGTTAAAGACACTAGATAGTTCTGTGGGGGTTTCTTCATATGATGTAGTAACTTCTTAATGGATTTTTTATGTAACTTCAAATTAGTCCTCGTACTATTAACTACTTCACAATTTAGTTTCTAATTAAATTATTCTTAGTGGGGTGGGCAAGACCTAATTGAATCCCTCATTTGAGTTTCTTGCATATTCACCCATGTCCTTTCTTGTCTAAGTTACGTATTTTAAGAATATTTTACTGAAGATTTAACAAGTTTAGATAATTAAGAAATGTTATTTAACTCTATTTAGATCAATAAATTCATTTAAAAATCTAAGTTCTAAATATCAAACTAGTTTAGATTAATTTCAAATACTAAATTCGAAGGATATAATAAAACCGATTAAACTAATTAAACCTAGTTTGTTAAGTCTATCGTGTAAAAAAAATAATTTAAAATAATTTAAATTTAAATTTGAGATAAAATATTTTAAAATTTGATAATTCCTTCAAAAATTAAACACTTACCACTTTGTTATTTTTTATTTTAGGCTTAATACCACATGATATGTCTATATTACAATATTAATAACCCACTATTTAATCTAGTGAGTTATTAGTTTGACGGACGGTTTAATAATATGATAGGAGAGGGAATTTGATTTGGGATATCATAGAAGTGGGGTGGGAGATCGTGAAAATGTTTTGTTTGAGAACTACATTGAAAGGACGTAAATAGTTAGGGGTAGAGGTGAGAAAAAAATCAAAAAATCAAGAAAACTAGAAAAAAATAATCAAAAAAATCAAATCATGAAAAAAATTAATTAAAATTTTTAAAAAATCAATCAATTTAGTTTGATTTTAATTTTATAAGCTAATTATATTAACTTAAAATTTTAAAAAAACCGAACGAATAGTTGGTGCTAGCCTGTTTAGATAAAACGACGTAAATAGCCTTGGAGGCGGTAGTAATTACAGTATTTGCCATTTACGGTGGAAAATGGAATTGTGAGTGGATGACAGATCACTGAAGAAGGGGTCGTAGGGGGAGATTCTCTAAAACGCGTTCAAATCATACCGTTTTAACGCGTTTGGTATTTGAGGCCCTTCCCCCCACCAAGCTGTGATGAATTTTTCGCTCTTTTATCATTTTTCTATAGATGATTAGTTGTTTGGCATTTTATTTGAGAATCTTGAATAAAATTCAATGCATTAAACCCTGTTTATATATATATATATATATATATATATATATATATATATATATTTTAATAGATTGATAATAATAATAATAATAAAAGTGAAAATGTTTTCCATATGTAATTTGTTAAGTGGAATTATATTTCTTGTTAGACATGCATGCCACTAGTCAGCATCCATAAGGGCTCCACCCTCTTGCAATTGATAGGAACCACGAAAAGTTTTTATTTATTTATTTATTTATTTTATTTATTTATTGTGCATATGACGATAGATAGTAGGTGAAAGTGGTTTTCAACCTTTGATGATTATTATTTTTTTTTTTAACTTGTAGTGTAAATAATATTGACTAATTGCCTATTTTTTTATTTTTGTACGCTACATGTAAAATAATGAACAAATTAGCCAAGTTTCTATTAATCATGGCCTGCCAAAGGAAAAAAAATAAAAAAATTTTGATGTACAACATAAGTCAAATTAACTTTAATCCTTGACTAGCTATTTAAACCGCGATTTGTGGGTTATAAATTTTATTTTTAAAAAAATATCGGGTATGTTGGCTTTTTTATGTGTTTTTATATAAAAAATTCAAAATATATATCAAAAGCACATGCAAGAATATTAAATAAATAACTAAAAGAGAAATTAGAAAATCTGAGAAATGAACGTAAATCAAGATATTAAACCACACAAAATAAAATATTTATTTGGTTGTGTTTGTTGAACTTGTTTATTTAATTCAATAAATGATAATATGATAATAGAAATAGAAACACAAATGAAACTAATTGAATAAACTCATACTCTAAAATATATATTACACAAGGAACATATCATAAATATTATTTAAAAATAAATATTTTTTATTTTGAAAAATAAAGTTCATTTTTATAAACAAAAAACATTATAGCTGAATTAGAATAATATCTTCAAAAATCAAATACAAACAAAACAATTATAAAAAAAAACTTGTATTAAAAAAAAACCTGAAAAACCTGTGACCTAAATCATGAAACCGGGATAAATTTATAGAAACAAATTTAAAGATAATCACAAAATCAATCTTTTTTTAAAAAAAAAACTAATGTAAAATGATAAGATGGTAAAAGAAAATGATTAAAAAAAAATATCGAACGACATTAATTTTTCAAACTTGTGACTCGGGTTTTTAGACCGGAAGCATTAGAAATGAAAAAAACATGAAGCTCAGTCCCCAACAAATCAAATGTCGAATGATGAAATAAGAAAAATAAATCAAATACACAAAAGGATCTAAAAAATTTATAATTAAAAGAATGATGATAAAAATTAAAATAAAAAATAAATTTGAGGGCAAATAAAAAATTTCAATTGGAGGGTTAAATGAAATTGAAAAATAACTTTAACAAAATAAAAAAAATGAGGGTCAAATTGAAAAAAATAAAACAATATAAACTTTGAATGAAGGATGAAATTGAAAGTTAACAAAACTTTAACAAAAGGGACAAGAAAAAAAATTAAAAATCAAAGAATGAGGACCGAAATGAGAGAAAAAAACATATGAGCGAAAACCCTTGGTCAATAGTTCTGAATTTTGTTGATCTTGAGGATAAAAGTGTATTTTTACTGTCCAAATAATTTGAAAAAGACTAATATACCCCCAAATAATTTTTTAATGACCAATAAACATCTTGAAAAGACCAAACTACCCTTATCATAAAGCCTTCTATTATAAAATTATAATCTTATTATAGCAATCCACAGTCAATTATAACTAGTGTTACAATGAAAAACCCTCTCCCTAGTCCCTATATTTCATGTTAATTGATATTGTTAATAATTGGCAGAACACAGGTGCGCACGAGTCTTAATAATAAATCTCATTCAAGGTTTGGGTAATTGTTTTATTAGGTCAACTTTAAAATTATATTGTTTTTTATTTAAAAATTACTCAACCATGTGTCACTTGGATTTGACTCCATCAACTAGTCAATGGGATTTGATTAAAACAACCTTCAAGAATGGCAGTAGCCTCTCTAACAACAGGGGTGCAATAATTCGATAAAAACAAGAAAAACAAGAAAAATCCTGAACTTTTGGGTGACAATTCTAGCAAGGCCCAGATAGAAATAGAAAAATACCAGAGCCATGCAAGATGAGTGCTTCATAATGGGCCAACAAAAATAGTTCTAAAAAAAAAAAACTGGGCTAAGATACAACATTTTGCATGGTAGACTTTTTTTTTTTTCATTATAAAAAAACAAGGGATCGAAATCTAAGCTTCTGATGGCTGAATTCAGCTCATATCTTCCCTGAAAATTTTGAATTTCAAGTTTGATTAATCCAATGTTAGGTTTTTGATTCAATAAAAACAAAGCAAAATGATGCAAAAATATAAACTCTCGAAGCCATACCAGGATACATAATGATATCAAATACGTTGTTATGATTAAAGCAGGACCTCAGATTCCTTGGGAGCTACCTTTTGCTACTTCAAAGTTAAAGATAGTTTTTTCCAGTTGAATTTCAAGTTTGATTAATCCAATGTTAATGGGAACTTTGAGACTGCAACAGAGCACAGATATGTTAATTTGACCCAAAAACAGGACAGAAACAAAAAGCATATGATAGTTGATAAATCAGACAGGTTATGTGTTTGGACAATCAAAGGTTGCCAGGCTACTTAACAGGATTTTTTCTAGGTCTGCCATATATATATGAAACATTCAAGTTAAGCTTGCAACAGATCAGCTTAGTTCTGCTCACCTGCTTACCAGCTCCAATATACTTCTTCAATCTCCTACTCTCCAGATTGCTTTTTGCAGAGAAATGGCATGCATCGATTTCGTCTTTCTTTCCATGGATTTATTTCTTCCGTGTTTGTCTATGTATATGTGTGTGTAGAGACCAATCTAGTTTGTTGGTTTTAGGACATGTCAACATGTTCTTCAAGAAAGATGCAGTGACCTTGAAGTAATGTCAGTGTCATCTGAACTACAAGTTATCTAGGTTTAAAAGGGTCTCATTTTCTTGTAGGACCCTTAAAACTTACCTTAGGAGTCATACCTGAAGCCTTGTTTAAGTATGCAACTAGACCTAGGTCTGTAGCTTTTGCTTGTGTATATCCATCTATGTATCTGTGTTTGGAAGAAAAGAAAATGGCAGAGAAAGTATAAGAATTGAAATTTTCTTGGATTTAAAGCCATGGTGTAGATCCCCTCTTCAACACTCTTCTTGCATATCACAGTTTCTGCTACAGCCTTAGATGGCCATGCATATAAATATGGGGGGTCCAGTGAAGAGGGGTGTGCAACCCTTGGTTTGCTGACTCAATACTATGGATACCCACAAGAGGGTATTTGGGTTCAAGATCATTTTCTTAGTGTCCGTTTTTATTCTTCTTAATGAAAGTTCAAAATGCAGCAGCTCTGGTGTTATGGATGATGAACAATTTAAAACAATGGTGGAGGAAGTAGACAATCATCTACCATCTTCTAGCTCAAGTCAAGGGTAAACATAAAGGAAGACAAAAAAAAGAAATTCATTTAATTTTCTGTAAAACATGATTCTTACGTTTATGCTTTGATTATTCAAATGTGCAGGGTTTATGAGTTGAATGATGTGGAAGAAGATGAATGGCTAATGGTGGCAAAGAAAGGAAACCAGTTTGTGATCAATGACCAACCTTTCTATGTCAATGGATTTAACACATACTGGCTGATGGTGTTTGCTGCTGATCAATCTACCAGAGGAAAGGTCACTGAGGTTTTCCAAAAAGCATCCTCAGTTGGTCTATCAGTTTGCAGGACTTGGGCTTTTAATGATGGTCAATGGAGAGCTCTTCAAAAATCTCCAGGTGTTTATGATGAAGATGTTTTCAAGGTATTTCTAACTGTTACCTGGTTTCTGAGCTTACAAAGGCTACTGATAGCTAGGATGCCAAAGTTATTTTGGTATGCATTCTTTATTATGTGTCATAATTTTGTTTGAGCTGCAGGCCCTGGATTTTGTGGTCAGTGAAGCAAATAAGTACAAGATCAGGCTCATATTATCATTGGCTAACAATTGGGATGCATATGGTGGAAAAGCACAATATGTTAAATGGGGAAAAGCTTCTGGCCTTAATTTGACATCTGATGATGATTTCTTCTCTCATCCAACTCTCAGAAGCTACTACAAGGCTCATGTCAAGGCAACTTTCAGACCACTGCTCCAACCAATATTTTTTTTTTGTGCAATCTAATATCGAATTCAGAAGATTAATCCATCTCACAGTTGGTCTTACAGTTTCTTAATTCACTGAATGCAGGCGGTATTGAATAGAGTCAATACGATCACAAACATAACCTACAAGGATGACCCTACAATATTTGCTTGGGAGCTGATGAATGAACCTCGATGCACCTCAGATCCCTCTGGCGATAAACTGCAGGTTTGTTGATCTTCGACACTTGATTTTGCATTGCAGCTATACAATATATTCCTGTAGCTGGTAGTGCTTTGAGGAAGAATTCTGTTTATGCCATCGATTCTGAAGCAAATGGATGTCTTTGTTTTTGTAGTCATGGATAACAGACATGGCAGTATATGTGAAGAGCATGGACGCAAAGCACTTAGTAGAGATTGGATTGGAGGGATTTTATGGACCATCGGCTCCTGATAGGGCTCAGTTCAATCCAAACTCGTATGCTACGCAAGTTGGAACCGACTTTATCAGGAACCATCAGGTTCTTGGTGTTGATTTTGCTTCTGTTCACATATATGCAGACTCCTGGTAAGTACTCGCTGCACAGCAATGACAAAGAAAACTTGTTCTCATTTAGGATCTAAACAAATGATTAAATCTATGGATGAAGGATTTCGCAAACAATTACGGATTCTCATATCCAATTCACCAAGTCATGGATGGAAGCTCACATAGAGGATGCTGAGAAATATCTGGGAATGCCGGTTGTGTTCGCTGAGTTTGGTGTATCTTCAAAAGATCCTGGATACAACTCATCATTCCGCGACACACTAATTAACACAGTGTACAAGACCCTCTTGAACTCAACCAAGAGAGGTGGGAGTGGAGCTGGGAGCCTTCTGTGGCAGCTTTTCCCTGACGGGACAGACTACATGGATGATGGATATGCAATTGTTCTATCAAAATCTCCTTCCACAACAAACATCATTTCCCTCCATTCAACACGAGTCGCAATCGTCAATTCCATGTGTTCATGGAAATGCAAATGGGGCTGCAAGAAGAGGAATCCTTTAGAGGCATTCCTCTACCATGATGATTTGTAAAAGTAGTTGATCGGTCACAACAGGAAAAGGAAGAAGTACAGTGGTTATGATAATACACCCTCATGAATACGGTGGTATTAAATAAAGAAAATGGCTTTACAAGCTGTTATTGTATTATCAGACAAGCAATTTTATCTCCTCCACTTGGGTTTTTCCTTTGAAGTTGTCTGTTACAAAGTTCTTTCTTGTCAGTCTCTGTATTATGTCCCACTTCCTCGGATTCTAGTCACTAGTAACAAAAACATATTCCGGCTTTCATGCTGCAAGATTAAAAGCTTAAAAAAGACGAAGAACTCAACAAAACAGACCCACAATCCATTCCCACAGCCTAAATTTGAAAGTATCTTCCATCATAATAATCTATCATAAAGATGATCTTCATCTTCCTTGGTTGGCTCACAGAACATCTGGAAGGAGGATTCTGAATGAAATTATTGACATTACCACGTGCATATTAGTAATAAACTTGCCATATGGGCATACTAGGACTGCCCGATGGTTTGGCTGATGTTCATCAGGTTCTGTCTAGGATTTGACTACCCTCTTCCGCCGCGCTTTTAACCCATCAGCTGTATGATTCCAGTGCTAAGGATTGGCACCTTATGCTCAGCTGTCTTAGTCACCATTGTTTCTAAGATGTTCTTTAGTTTCTATGTCCTTGGTTTTTGTCGGTTGTATTAGTTCAGGCAGTTGTGCATGAATAGAGATAATTAAGTAGCTAAATTGATAGCTGTTTCCAGCAAGTCATACAGAAACCATTGTAGATTAGTCAGATTTAGCAAGAAACGATTCAATTGATTTTCCTCTGAATTTCTCAGAAAAATAGTCCAGCACTTGTTTTCTTTGTATGTTTGCAAGTTATCTCCAATATATTCCTAATTGTTTTATCGCATGTCCACTAAAAAATTACAATGTGCTAGCACTGGCTGGTAAAGTTCAGCATAAATCAGTTTTTACTCAGACATGGCATGATAGACTATTAAAAAGGCATGGTAGGCCTCATACATAAATTGATGTTACTTAGTTAATGATGGTCACAATGATATACATAGAGAAGACAAACAGATTGCAGAAGGCCAGAAGATTAGCAGAAGCTGGAATGAGCAATTTTATTGCAAAGAGACAAGAAATTTTTTTTTATCTTAAGAAAACTCCATCCTAACTAGATATCTATAAATGGAAATGCGGCCTTTTAGGCTGTTCTTATAGCACCCAAGGGCCACAAAAAAAAATTGAGAGAGCTATGTGCATACAATAAGTAATCAATTACCATGGCCACAGACTGCAGAAACAGCAATGTTCACAAAATAGAAATCAAGCAGTTCACAGTGTTGAGCCTCTTCCACGTTCTCATTATCGAATAAAAAGGGAACAGGATGTGAAAGTTTGGTCTCATAACCTGGATTTTTAGGAGCATTTTCTCTTGAGTCTTCTATCATGCAATGCTAGCAATATAATGATTTGAGACAGATCCACGGGGTCTGAATAGCAGCAGAACCATGAGGTAAATTGTTTCTGGGTTTTAGGAGACCCCAAGGATAACCTTCAATCAAAATGAAGACAAACGGATGATTAACAACATATCACCAATTTCAATTCATTAATTAGTTGAGATTTTCTTGGTGGGATGATTCACCAAGTAACATCCATCAGAGAGACCCCAATATTGTATATGGCAGGCCTGATTGACATGTTATGCTATGAGAATTACTGATGCAAGGAAAAAAGATATAAAATATGTACAAAGAAATGAAAATGAAAGATTTAATGGAGCAGAATATAGACTCAAATCATCAAGACGGTATCTATTTTGTTAAGCTAAGCTTCGAAAGAACTGTGGCTGCCTGATCACCCCCCAACAAGAAATAAGGATGCCTTAGAGCTGCAGCTGCTGATAAACGTCCCCTTCCAAGATAACCTCTTTCTGAAATCAGTTTTGTAGCTAGATCCCACCCTCTACCTGAGTCAAGTTCAAGAATTGTCAAGTCTGGCCTCAATCGAGTGCTCTCCCTCCATATATTCAAGTCATATCTAGCTTTCTTTATTTCTGTATTGAAATTCTTCAAGCCTGATACAGGCCTTAAGCTTGGTATTGCCATTTGCAGGAGAACAATCCCGGCAGAGTATGAATCAAATAGATCAGGGCTGTTTAACTGCAGCAATGGTTGCAAATCTCATTCAGCATTCTAGAAAATTTCAGTTAAAAGACAAAGTCTGTCAACAGATCAGCTTAGAATCTGAAACCTCATTAAGACATAGATGACTTTGATACATTAAAAACCAACGAACTTTTTAACCTCATCAATTAACAGCATTTGTTGTGATTTCAATAATACACTTGCAAAAGTTAGTGAAAAATCGGTACACCTGGTTTCATGTGGAGAAGAGATTGGATAGTTGAGTACCTGCCATAAAATTGGAGAAAGAAGGGCAGCAACTGGCTCAGGTGGAGGACTTGGTGTCTCCTCTGGCAGCACAAATAGTTCAGGTGGACAATAGTCCGGATCAAGCAGACTTTGATCAGGTATGTAGTTCTTGCCAATCCGGAGGTCAGTGGCTGCCCCAAAATCTATGAGCTTAATCTTTCCCTTCTTTGTCACCACTATGTTGGCTGGCTTTACGTCCCTGTGAACAATCCCAGTATCATGGATTTTCTTAAGCGAAGTAATAATTTGGCGCATTATTTGTTTGATGATCAATGCACTTCGTTTAACAGAATCAACTCCTTGCAGGACCCTTCCAAACATGATGGACTCCAAGTTAAAAGGGAAGTTGCGATCTTTCATGTAATCGCCAAGGGTTTGATCTCCCTGTCAGACGAACAACCCTGTAATTAGTGAATGGGGCAACTGTTGCGTCATTTAATGGATCCAGAACTGTAAAACATTCTGTGCATCAAGATTGAATTGATGAAGCTAAGTGAATTAGAAAATATTCAAAGATCCAAAATAAATGAAGCTGCAGAAGTTCACTGGTATTTGAATATTAACACCATTCAAACTCCTATGTAAAAAACTAGCAACACATTAGGAAGTTGAACAGGAAAGACTTTTTATCTAGTGTTTCGAAAGTTCTTGGAAGATTTCCAGCTGGCTGAAATACCTCAAATTTCCAAACAAGCCATTTTCCACCCTTTGTAAATTGTGAACTTGTTCTGTCAGATTCAGCAACAAAACTTCCAAGGAACTTAGCACAAGTTTCAGGAGCTGCTCTTGACAGCCTGTAATTAAACCACTCCTCATATTCGCCGAATTGTTCTGCTCCTGTGACTCCAACCTTCACCTGCACATTCCCATTAATATCACCATCACATCCACACATTTCAGAAAGTTGAGAAACTATATACATGGAGAAGACCAGGTATAAGAATAAGAACTCATCTTTTGATTGCAGTTTACTCTTTAAGAACTGAAATTCTTTGAATCTTTCAAGGATGTATATCAATGATAGAGAAGGGAAAGCAGTTGTGTACTCGTGTTCAATTATGCAAGGAAAAAAAGAAGTTACCTTCTTTAGTATAACCTTTTCTTTGAACCTCGTACTCAATTGCAATGCTCTTCCTGTCCCCGTCTTCGGCACCTTCTCGTCTACAGTTGCATTCCTTGGAACAACCACCCCAGAATAAACAACACCAAAAGAACCTTCTCCCAATTTATCCCCAACCAGGAAATCACTCCTCTTCAGGTTCCTCCTTCCACTCAAACTGTCCAAACCAAGTTGCAAAGGAGCCAGAAGGTATGCATCGATGGCACCTATGAGAATACCAGGCCTTGCAGTCAAGTAAATCCATGCCACCCCAGCAAAAACCAGAAGACCCCATTTCTGAGTATCTGAGAGTTCCTCAGTCACACTCTGAAATTGCACCAACCCAGATTGAAAAACTGAGAATTGGTCCAGTTGAAGAGTGTTCTCCAATAAATCATCCGGGATATTGCCAAAGAAAGCTTTACACCTGCCTGAGTTACCTTTCAAACGGTTAGTGAATGAAGAAATATCATTATGGAAATTGGGCTTGAAAGTAGAAAAGCAAATAATTTTAGGATTCTGCTGAGGTGCAGGTGTCACTGGAGATATCAGAGAAGCCATGGTGCTACTTTAGAAGGGAGACAGCTCTAATGTTGTGAGCTCAACTCAGTTTCTCAAGAACACATTTTATGTCAGCAAAGGCTGATCTTTTGCTACATGCCATACACAAATTTATCCACTGAGAAGGAAATTCGTGGACAAAGACACACCCCCACGTTCCCTGCCTATTGTATTTCACAAACTGATAATGGGCCAAAGGTTTTGTTTGGTTGCCTTCTTTCCTTTGAACAAGACAACTTTGGGCTTACCCATGAAGGATAAACTCGTAAACTTGCAAATCATACCTTTTCACTGTATAAAATGCCTTCAATTCTGTTTTATAGTCCACCACATAGCTAAAACATATGAATAAGCAAACAAGACCGTTAATTTACCATTGGGAAAGAAAAAACAAGATAGAGCATACTGGGAAGCAGGAACCCTAGCATTAGCGCTTTAATTCATTAATTTAAAGGCGAGACAACATCCACAAACCATGATGTAGTTACATGTTTCAAAAAGACTAGCAGATACAAGACAACATAATCCAACAGAAGAAATACATTCTGTCCATAGGCAAAGCATTCTTTGCAAAAACTCACGAAATGATATCTTGACACTTCATAAATAAACTTCTTCAAGCTCAAACCACATATCTTGGGAGATGAAGCAGTGATCTGATGTATGGCTCTCTAACATAGGGGGCTATTCTGTTTAAGGAAAGAGGCCGCAGGCCTAACATAAGTGAAGTTCACAAAGGGATTGGTATTCGTCTTGGGACTGGCAGCTGGAGAATCTGATAATTTCATGTCAGTCCAACACTTATCGAAGTTAGCTATGCAATGCTTCCCAGCCACTTCTGGACGGAAACTGGGCTGGATCTCCCTGGCATCCAATTTCTTCCAGTTGATTGGCTTGAACCACTTGTGTCGCTTAATCTCTTCACTTCCCAATGATCCACTTCCTAAGCGCTTGGCGGCATCCTTGTTTAAGAGCTAAAACAAAACCAAACAAGTTCTCTTAGCTTTAGTGTTAGTAAAGAATATCATAATCAGTACCTCAGACGCCCTTCCAATCCTAACTCTCCCCCTCCTCCAACCCAAAACCAAACACCATCGGTAAGATTCTCTAATAAAGAATTGGGTGTCAGTACATCTTAAACAGGAAAATTAAAGAAAAACAGTTATGTCAAAACGACGTTTGCTTCTCTCCTTTTGATCTTTTATTTTATTTCATTCCCTTTTATTTTTGTGCAAACTACAACCAAAATTCAAGCCCCAAAAATGATATATAAGAACATAAAATTTACCCCTTTCAACAGAGAGTGTGCTTCACTTGACAAAAACGATGGCAGCTTGATCTTATCCTTGACTATTTTCTGTTGAATTTTGTTTCTATTCCCACCAATAAAAGGAGGCTGCAAGAGCAAAAGGCAGCAAACATAATAATTAGGCAACATAACCTGCTGTAACTGATATTGAAAGACATGGCAGACCCCACAGGCACATAGATGTTCATACTTCATATCGACAATGAACAGGCAGCAAGATGAGGAGAAAATGTGGATACTACCTTGTATCCAACATATGCATAAACATACACATGATAGTATATACTTTTCACCATTGCCATTGCAAGCGATTTTCTCAACATCTTACACTTTCAAACAACATCCAAAACTTGGCATCTGAACTAACCCTTGGGTCACAATCATTAAAGAAAATGCTTTGCAAGCAAAGGTGCACACAAAGACACACCAGGATGAAGTTTCAACAATTTCAGCAAGCAACTGAGAGACAAGCATATGTCATAGAAGGAGGGTAACATGATGAGAAATTAGATAAGATTTAGTGAAGAAAACCAACCTTGCCAGTTAGCATCTCATACAACAGAATTCCCACACTCCACCAATCTGCTGCCTTATCATGACCCTTTCCCTGAACAATTTCAGGTGCCATATATTCAACTGTTCCACACATTGAGTTTGATCTTGTATTTTCATCAAATTCCTTTGCCAGGCCAAAATCAGTCAACATTGCCTAGACAAGAGATCGTATAAAACATTACAATCTGTTTGTTTTTTTAATTTAGAAATGAATGTGTCAATGAGTGAGCGTGCAGGTCCATAGAAGGAGAGAGAGGGGGAGATTACATGGCCATCTGAATCCAGCAGGATATTTTCTGGCTTAAGATCCCTATGCATTATGCCATTTGCATGAAGGTGAGAAACTGCAGAAGCAATCTCAGCAGCATATATACATGCCAGATCCTCCCTGAAATAGAATAACCACATCTTAATATTTATCAATCTACTTCTAATCTTCAGCAAAAAGTATCCAAATCAACAAGATTTCAGATACCTGAAAAGGCCATGGTTATAGAGCTGGAAAAAAAGGTGGCCCCCATTTATGAAATCCAACACAAGGTATAGCCTATATTTGGTCTGCATGGCAGTGACAGACAAAATATATTGTTCAGTAGTGTCAATGGGAAAGAGAAGAAATGTGAAAATACATATTTACTAATTAAGATTATATTGTCTGGAAAGATTTTCATGAAAATGTAATTCCTCAAAAAGAATCTCTTTCATCACTAAAGGCTGGAAGCATGTTAGATCTAAAGAAAATCAATGCAGTAATCAGACGATCGGATGGATAGTTACTTGGAAGGAGTATTTGAGCTGGACAATGAAGGGATGATCTATTTTTGTTAGAATATCCCTTTCACCTCTCATGTATTCAACATGATTTTTCTCCACTATTCTGTCCTTCCGCATGACCTTCATTGCATATATTTCTGGTGTACCCTTTTTCCTCACCTGATAAACTTTCCCAAATGCACCCTGCCCAACAACCTTCAAAACCTCAAAATCTTCAATACCAACAGTTTGAACCTTCGAAGTATCTCCACTGACATCCTCCATGTCTTTCTCAACAGCATCATCATCTATGAAAGACTCCTCTAGTTCTTTAATAGTCTCGTCCAGGACACACTCAACCAGTTCCAATGAATCTTCCGTCTCTTGCAAGTTAAGTTTGCTGAGCTTCAATGATTGGCTAACATAAGAAGAGGGGCCAACCAACGAATGTGACCGGTTATGAACAACAACAGGGTCATCATAAATAAGCTCACTACCATCTCCTACAGACAAAGGATCACCACAATTCACATCTATTGACGGCAAAGGGCCAAACACATCAGTGAAATCAAGTTCAACATGATCTGATACTACAGTATCAGAGGGATTAACGGGAAACAACAACCGGTTCTTTGTCAAACCAGGCAATTGAGAGGAAACCATTTTGCAAAAATGCCAAATATCACCAGGATGCCAACTGCAGCTGACCTAAATCTACCACTACCACAGAAGCCAACTGCAGAAGGCCAAATCTATAACGGCTAAAGCACGATTTCTCCACAGGTATCCAAGACACAAACTACTGAGGGACACCTATCAATGGCCTTAATCAAAAGGAAGTTGACGTATGCAATAAAAGCCCCGAGAAACTTTGGCAAAAGGCAAAATAGAATCCAGAAGAAAAGGTTGTTCTTGTTTCCTGATTTGCAGGAAACGGTTGATGCTCCAGTGGTACTTGAATTCATGAAGATCAGTCAGTCAATTCTGCAAAATTCAACACAACACCCACAAGAAAGAAAAAACATCAATTATTTAATAACCACAACCACAAATTTATTCTATTAGTTAATCAATTCCCAGTATTGTTTCTATATAAAAAAAATTAGCATATCTACTTTTTTAGGTATAAAAATCAACATATTTCACACGTAATTCCCAATATTATCTATTAAACAAACCAAAGAAACCCCAAAAATTCATATTCAAACCCTAAAAAAAATCCTATAAAATTATTCAAATTAAACCTTAATTACATCCACTCATCATTCATATATTAATTTCTCTTAATCATAGAAAACTCCAAAATATCATATTTTGAAACCCAAAAAACCTACACTGAACAGGAATCACTAATATAATACTAAAGAATGGAAACGAAAGATAAATTCCTCTACAATTAATACTCCAAGTCTTCTCCAAACCGGATTAGGTTACAAAATCCAAAACAAACAAAGACTAAAACTTACATGCCAAATCAGGAAAAAAAAACCCAGATTCAATTTCTGTTTTTTATTAATAAAACTCAATTAAATCAAATACCAGCCCAATTAAGATCCACAATAACAAAATTTGCAAACTTGACCATTTTTTATGTATAAAATCAACGTATTTCATACATAATTCCCAATATTATTTTCTATTAAGCAAACCAAAGAAACCCAAAAAATTCATATTCAAACCCCAAAAAGAAATCCTACAAAATTAATCAAATTAAACCTAAACCTACAACATTAAGCAAAAGAAAATCAAGTTTCTCTGTAATTACAATACATAAATAAATGGAGCAAAAAAACCCAAATTTGATTAAAATAAAATAAAATAGAGAGCATTTTGATTACCTAGAGAGGATGCAGAGCGAGATTGAATTAGGGAAGGATTTAAAAGGAGAGAGAGCTCTCGAGGAGAAAGCGTGAGGCTACCACTGCTTTCCTTTTTTATTATTTATGCAGGTGGATGAATGCTTACGTGAAGGGTTTGTAGTCGACAAGTGGTGACGGGTGATGCTTTTTTTTTTACAGCTATTACGTGGCGTTATTTTAGTAGATGAACGGGTACGTAACGAACCTTTGGGCCCAACTTTGGATTTTGGGAATATGCTTTTTTTGGAGACCCGACGCTGCGCTTGGGCTGGTGGATGACAGCCACTGTTACTCTATCTTTGCACTCCTTCTATTATTATTTTTTATTTTCCAAAGTTTCATGAAGGAACAAAATTTCCTTCTTTATATTTAAATCTTATAATATTTAAAAGTTAAAAAAATTACTAATATGCTAAATAAGTATGTTACTAATGCAAATAGTTTTTTTTGATAATATCGATGTAATATGACAATATAATATTATGATAAATTAACAATTTATTTTGTAGTGAAATGTCAATAACATAAATAACTACTTTATTAGGATAAAAGTCTCTTTTTTTTCTTTTTTTTTCATTTAGCTTGTAGCACCATAAAAGTGTGTATATCACTCTCCCTCAAAATTCTTGAATTCCAAAAGAAATGGATATGTTTTGTAAATCAAATTAAATAAGATTTGTATATAAAATTTATATTTTACAAGGTTTAAATCACGAATCGAAAACGTGTCGAGAGGATTAAATTCTTTTAAAAAAAATTAAAAACATTTTAACTAAAAACATTTTAATTATTCATGCTTCTAGTTTTGGTTCAATGAATTTGTTAATTTAAAACAATAAATATGGTCGTTACATTGATTTTTTTTATGTATATATATATATATATATATATATATATATTTTGTTGGTGCAATAAATTTATTAAACGCAAAACAAGTATTTGCATTTTTACCATAAGTATATTGTTGGCAAGAATGTTTTTTCTCTAATTAATTAATGATAATCTAACTTCGTAATAATAAAGAATGTACAAATAAGGATTCATTAATATTCATTGAAATGGGTATTTAAAACATATTTTTACACGTAATTTTTTTAAAAATTATAAATTCATAACTATTATTTAAATAAATAAGTAAATAATATGGGGCATGTGTTCTATTTTTTTTTTCAATTCATTTATGACCATGGTATGCCTCTAAGAATAATATGAGAAAAGCAAATGCATGTATACATAAATTGCATGCATCCCCTACTAATCAAAGATCTAACTCTCCAAAAATTTAGAAAAAAAGAAAAGAAAAGAAAAGCATACATAATATCATGATAGAGCATATGACAACATTAAAAGCTCTCAAGTTTAAATATATGTAAATTATCACATGTAAATAATATATCCTATTGTTTCTATATTATTATTATTATTATTATTATTATTATTATTATTATTATATGGTATAAGTATCTTAAATATCATACTTTGAATAATTGTGTTCAATTTCAATTCATTTGATAATTAAAAAAAATTAATTAATTGCTCATGATGTATTAAATGAACCTTAACCAACTCTTGATTACTCAATAACCAAACTAATCTATAATTTACAGGTTAATTTGTAAAGCTTTCCCTATGCTTAAACTTAAGTGAAAAATAAATTGTAAAACATCTATGATTTTTCATCCTAAACAATATTTTTTTCAATAAACCCCTTGTTTGATGTAGGTTCTTTTATTTTTGTCTCAATTAAGAAGACTTTGTAACTTAAAATTGGAGTTTTAAGTTAACTGATTTGAACTCTAGATGCAGTCTTAGATCTACTCACATAATTTTAAATTTATATTACAGAGTTGCAGGAGTATCAATATGATTAAATCCACTCCCGTACAAACAATAGTTCAACTAAAAAAGTAACCAAATAATTAAAACAACTTGAATGTAAAGTGAACTCAATAAGTTATAAAAAGAATACTTACATTCATATAGTGATTCATACTCTGATTACATCCATAAATTGAAACTCCTGGATGATGGAACATCTTTTTAGTATTTTTGATTTATGAAATTGAAATTGCAAGCCTGCTGATTACAAAGTAAATTGCAAATATACTCGATTGTTGTCTACATAGTTATATCTTATTGTTTAATCACCAATAGAATTACCGCCTACAAGTTATCGTCTACTAGTTATCAGTCTACAATTACATGCCTACTTGATAAACAAGTTTTGAAGATCCTGTGAACTTGATTGAACTCTAATATAATTGTTGTTGTTTTGTTGAGTTATTGAGTTATGTAGTTTTTGGTTTCTGTCATAACTCAATTTTGACCCTCTATTTTTCGAAACATTTTCAAAATACATAAAATATTCAGACAAGAGGACCAAATTGCAAAGAAAGGGAATGAGGAACCAAAGTGATTTTTGGTTGTTTGGTCAACAAGTTGGCTTGAAGGCCAAGCAATTGGGAGGGAAAGAAAAGAACATGTTATTTAGCTTATAAATAGTGAAGGAATCTCACACAATGAGAGAGATGAGACCATAACAAAAACAAAATAAATAAAAAATACTAGAAAAAAAATATCTCCAACCCACACACACTTATACAAAAAAAAAAAACCTTAACCCTATCTTTACAACTTAGTCATCAACTACAAAGAAAAAACAGGGATCACTCAGCCGTAGAAGATGAACTATCACTCCTACCCCCCCTTCTTTAGTTGAACCACCGTGAACCTGCTTCTCTTTGCCTCCATTCTCGTTGTCTCTCTTTCTTCAATCTCATATCCTACTAGTTGCAACCACCATTTTTTTTCGACAAAACCCAAAACACCTGCAAACAAAGACTTTGTCCATCCAAATTTCCCATTCACCATTTTTTTCTTCACTGCCAACCAACAAAGTTGATGGTCGTTCCAGCTAACCATCATGAGATCCAGCCACCAGTAACAAACAAACTACAACATCCCCTTTCTCTTGACTTCTACACACGTCAAAGATATCTCCACCAGCAACATCGTTATCTTTCTTCCACCCAGCAACCACTATCAATAGTCTCTTCTGCATCTCCTCCCACCATGCCAGCGCCTTTACGAACCATCCTTCTCTATAGCTATCAGCTAACAACAAGCTGTCATAACCAGCAGTAATTCTTCTTATAATCAAGAACCTCATCAACCACTCCCAGCCCATAGACAGTAACACCCATCAGTCCACAGTAGCCCCCACTCATTGGCATCAAAATCCAAAAACATTGTTTAAAATCATAGTGTTCTTCAGTCGAAGACCCAATAGATTTCCTCTTTAAAATTCCATTTCTCTCAACCCATCAACCTCCTCAATCAATCCAAAACCAACCTTCACACACATGGCCAAAAAACAAGACCAACAGTCTCTACACAATTGAAATCCTCTCTTTCAGCCTCCACAATAATCAATAAATGCAAGTAAAAGTGACAGATTTAAAGAAATTAACCCAGATAAAGAAAAGAGAGAAATGATTGAACCTTCAATGAATTAGATCTATCTTCTTCCTCATATGTTTGTTTGTCTCATCGCCAGTGTAAGAGCAAAGAGAAGACAAAGGAGTACTAGATCTACTAACCCATGCTCCTCTAGTAGCGGCGGCGTGAGAATCAACACACCGACAATGATGGTGCCACTGTTCCAGCGGTCTTCCAGTGTTGACTTTAGTGTATCCTGGATATCTTAAACGCTTCGTAAGGTCGATCTATAAACTCAAACTTTTTTTTGGAAAAATTGCTATAACATTGTTAAATTTGTGACAAATTATTTATTATTGTGTATATTTTTAGACTGTTTTGAGATTATTTGATTTGAGTTCATATGTGTTTTCGGTTTGATAATTACTTTGAATTGCGAGTTTATTTTTGGGTTGTGATTGCTTTTCGGACGTTAAATATTGGTTCATGATTTATGTTTGGGTATGTGTTGATTTATTTGAATTAGCATGAAATTTGAATGAAGTTCGTGAAATTAATAAGATTTGTGTGGATGTTTGGCGTTGTTCGGTTTTGAGTTCATGAAAGATAATTTATTTGGAATTGATATCATGGTTACAATAGCCTTGATACAAATCTTGTTATTTGTGTCTTGTCAAACACGATCGTCGTTTAATTTTTAATAAATTCTTAAGTTTTGATCATTTTGCAATTAATTTTGAATTTTTTTCACTTTTTCTACCCTCACATATTTAATATTTGAAATTGTGACCTACGCGCAAGATATTTTTTTCGGTATTAAATGTATCAATTCCCTTTCATAAAAAAAAATTACAAAAAAATCTTTCTTTCAAAAATATAATTTTTATTTTAATTTGCATATGGTCAACTTTCTCAAAATAAATTATATTTTTATATTTTAGCATATTAAAAAAATCACAAAAATAGTATTTTTATATTTAATTGTATTTTTGAATTTAGTAACCAGTTTATTAATGCCATGAGAACTTGGTCTGCATTTCAAAAATACCAAAAAACAATATTTTGTTTGTTCCAATATTAAGGATTATAAAGTTATATGTAAGGCATATTCTCGATATAAAAAAAGAAAAAAAATACAAAATTATATTTTAACTCTAGAATGGCTAGACTTTAACTTGATAGGATAATGACCTTCTTATTGAGGATTACTTTTCTTAAACCTTTAACAAATCAACGGCTAGAAAACACAACAATATCTTAGTTTATATCATACAAACAAATAATGTATTTTACCTTAGGTAAGATGTGTTAGGGATGATACGTCCTCCCTATATACAATCAGTCCCCTTATCTAGGATATAAGACCAGTTAGAGTTTCTAGTGATCAAAATATTAAGTGGCGATTTCATCCCTTTTCTTACTGATAAGAAACAAGTTCCTTATATTTTTCCCATCACCAAAGAGATCCCAACCTAAGAGGACGATCTTCACGACGCTGCACACGTGTGACAATTGCTTTGCCTCCTTTAAATAAGGAAATTCAAGATAACTTATAGTAACTATCCACTCACTTTATTTAAGATAACTTCTAATAGCTATCCACTCACCATATTCAATGTAACTGCCCACTTATTTCTTGTTTTAAGGATCTTGTACTAAGTAGACTCTTCACCATCCACGTTCAAGTCTGGACTTTATCAAGTCTGGTCTGCAATCAAGTTTGGCATATTCTTCCTAGTCCAGACTTCATAACTGTTTTGTCAATTTTAGTGTATAATATTTATTCCCCCCTTAAACAACCTATTAATGACCGATTTATTTCTCAAATTATAATTATTCATTTATCTGTTTTCTTTTCCTTTTTTCTTAAGTTTTATCCAAAAACTATATTAGCGCAGTCTTCTTAACAGCAACATTAGGTCTCTCATCCTAAGCCCAGTTAACACCATGTATGATTTCTCTTCCCTCTACTCCTCCTCCCTTCTCTGTCATCAAGCCTCGAAAATTAAGACAACCACCTTATTCAATTGTTAACTCCTTAAGCGTCAACAGAAATGGAGAAGAAGAGGAGAGAACTTTGAATTAATTACAGCCATCAGGAACTTAGAAAGATAAAAGAAACAGAAGTGAGGATGGCTGGGGAACTTCCAATGGATTAATTACTTGTGATATCTCAGTTTTTTATGCTGCTCTCATCATATATATACTCCATTGTTGGTCAGTATTGACGTGAAACATGTTGCCGATGTGTTTATGGATGAGATAAATAAGACAAAACTCGTGAAGAAGTATAGACGCATCCGACGCACAATCTAATAAAAACAGTTATAACTTTATATTTGATTATTGCATCGAACTTAAATTTAATTAAGATTTTTACCAGTACATGTAGTTTTATATATATATATATATAGGAATGAAAATGACTGGGAAATTCCAATGGATTTCTTGTGATATTTCAGTATTTTGATGCTGCTCCTAGCATGTATATATGCACTCAATTGCCATCCGGCACACTGCATTTCCTCAAGTTTCACAACGTGATATGCCAGTGGTTGTGCCCCAATAAGAGCATCAGTTTTTTTTCTTGTTTTTTTTTCTGGAAACAAAATATATAAAAAAAGGTTTGAATTGGAAGATTTTGTAGTGTGTGTGTGTGTGTTTTAAAAAGCAATACAGAGCGCTCTTCAATAATGTAGACCTCTTCACTTAAGATGAACAAAGGATTTATAAATTGAACAAGTCAACAAAATAATTATTTTATGGCGTAACTTAAAATTATTAAACATTGTCTTTCAGATTAAAAATCTCAAATTTTATAAGCTTTTTTTTTTTATCATACATCTGAAACATGGAAATGTTAATTTTATTTATCTAATTAACATTTTATAGTAAACCCTTATTTATTATGTGTTCGTTTAGTATTGTGGTGAGATGCGGTTGAAAATATATTTTGCTATGTCCATAGTTTTGAAAGCATTTGGTTAATTAATATATCATAGTTTGGCATAAGTTTCTCTAAATCTCTCTCTTGAAATGTTGGTTACGGAAAAGCTATAGTTTATAGTTTTTTTAAATTTATTTTTTAAAATTATAACTACAAAAGCTATTGAAATACCAATCACACATTAAATCTAAACATCAAATATTATAATTACAAAAGCTAAACATTGATTGAAAAATGCTTTAGATGCAAGCTAAACATGGAATAGTCTAATGTTGTATTTGCCCCTTTCACAAAAAAACTTCAAACTAGTTTTTAGGGCATTAAGATCTTTTTATATGGTGTATTAGTTATTATCAAATGAATCAAAGGCAAGCATGTTTTTTTTTAAAAAAAAAAGCACTGTGAAAAAATAAAAATACCCTCAAAAGCAAAAAAGTTCAGTATTAGCATCAAAGAAAAATTTGATATTTTCAAAATGATTTTTTTGTTATTGTCATGTAAGGTGAAGGACAATTTTGTATTTGGCCAAATATAAAAATTAATAGAATAATTAGAAACATAGTGAAATTACCAAAATACTCTTGGAAGTAAAAAACTTAAACCTAGCTTCAAGGGGCTTTCTCATATTTTCATAAAGGTTCATGTAAGGCACCCGGAGATGCGTGGGAGGTGCTCGTGCACTTCAGATAACGCATACGACGCCTCTTGGCGTCCAAAAATGCTCTTTCTCCATGTAGTTGGAAGAGTCGTTATGTTCTCTTCTTGGTGGTGTGGTGCATGTCGGTAGTGGTAGTTCGGTTTGTCACCGATCAATATTTTTTTTTTCTCTCTCATCCCCCAAAAATTATAATTTGGTCCTCTTTCTTGTTGGTATTTCAACTTCAATACTTATTCTTTTTGTTTTTAATTTTTTATTCTTGGCTCTTTTGTATAAGTTTTATTTGTTTTCAAATTTATTCTTCAATCCCAATTTATTAAATTTTATTTTTTTGCATTTTTTTCTTAATCTTTTGATTTCTAAATTTTGCCTTTATTCTTTTATAAAAGTTTTATTAGTTTTCAATCTAATCTTTTAATCCAAATTGATCGTATTATATTTTTCAAATTGGTCTTCATTGCTTTGATTTCTTCTTGATTTTTTTGTAAAAGTTATTATTCTTTTCATTTTCACCCTTCAATCAAAAACTTGTTTTTATTATTTATGTCAATTTTGATCTCATTCTTTTGATTTTTTTTATTCATTTTACTAAATTGATTTTTCTTTTCAAGTTCACCATTTAATCAAATATAAATTTATTTTGTATTTTAATTTTAATTTCATCCTTCCATATTTGATTGATTTGGAATTGGACTTCATAGTTTTTCTAGATAGGGTGTTTCGAGTCTAATACTCGGGTCATATGTTTGAAAAGTTAACACGGGTTATTTTTCTTAAATGGCTTTGTAAAGCTCTTTGTTTTTTTTTATCGAGTTGTTTCAATTTTATTATCTGAAATGTGGGTTTGGTAGGATATCCCGAGTTGCCTAAGCCCTAATTATCAGAGTTATAGGTTTATCATGCTAATTTAAATTGAAAAAGATTGATTTTTTATGTTTTTTTTTATCTCATCATGTTCTTCTATATTTTTAAATGGGCTGTGAATTGAGGTATATTATTTTTTCTTTTTAAAAATATATTTTTTCTCATGTTATCTTAATTATTTTTCTTTTTAAATTTAATCAATTTTACTGTTGCTTTTTTTTTTTATCTAATTGAAATAAAATCAATTTATCAGATGTAATATGATTTATAACCCAAATCACACATTTTTAAAAATAAATATATTTATAGTATCTAAATATTATATTTTACAAAAAAAAAAAAAAAAAGATCCGCGTTAAAACAAGGGCATCGAGGCTAGTCACCAAGGAGCCTCTCTGACCCTCCCCAACCACATATATATAAATGTTAAGAGCCGTTAGCGCCTGTCTTCGTTCAAATTCAAACCAAGCTTTACTCTCTGCTTCTTACCAAAACCCTCTCTTCTCTCACACACATCTTTCTCATCTGACACAAAAACAGCAAAACCATGCTTAAGTTCCAATCTCCACTCACCGGAGACAAGGACCTCCGGCCAAAATCTGGCCGGAAACCACTCCAACCAAAGAACTCACCGGCAACTCCAATGACCCAGATTCAAATCTTGAAATCAAAGCAAGAGTGGACTGAGTTCTCAGTTGTTAAAGACTCCAACAAAGAGAACCATCCTATCTACACCACTACCCCAACAAAACCCATCGTTGAGCCATTGGATTCTTCTCTGGCAGAAGAACTTAGTGCCATCAAGAAGAAGCTAGAGAGGTTGAGGTCGGACAAAGAGAGAACAGAGAAGATGCTTGAAGAGAGGGCAATGGTGCTGGATTTGCAAAAGAAGGAGCTGGAGCAGAGAGGGGAAGTTCAGAAGAGGCTAGAGATTGAAGTTGACAGACTTTATAGATTGAAGGAACTACATTCCTACTCCATGGTAAGTTCTTCTGCTTGATGAGTGTGAAACACGAAAATACCGTGGAGTAACTAGTACATATATCTCATTGTTTTGTTTATATTTTGAAGCAGAGAATTTCACCAATTCGAACGCTGAGGGAGAAGGAACATGAAAAGAAGATGAGTGAAGCGCAACCACTTGAAAAGGAAACCGAGGAATTGGAGGAATCATTGGGAGACAATGCAATGCAGAGTCCAAGTTCAAGTTGGGGTTCAGCAAATTCTGTTTCGTCTCAACTTGTTGCTGTGAAGTGAGGATTTTTCTCGACTGTAATTGTGTTTTGATTTGTGGTTTTTGGTTTTGTGGATTCTATCATCAAGTTTTTCTTGTTCTCTGTTCTTTCACTTCTACACTGCTTCACTGTAGAATTGGAAGATGGTTTTGAAAAAGCAAAAATAGTAGTTAATAGTTTGAATCTTGAATTCTGAAGTCATGATTAGCCGCTATATTTGACTTTTAGAGCTTCATTATTTTTCCTTTTCTGTTCAAAATTGGGACCCGACACTGCTGGATTGAGACATGCCATCATTTCCTTCTTTCTTTCTCTTTTAGAAAAACAAGAATTATATAGGCTGCCTAGTGAGGGGGTGTTGCTGCCTAATGCGGAAGCAACCAATGCTGAAAACAGACACGAAATTAGGCATCTAGGATACTGAAATTTGCAATTCTGTAGAAAATCTTCGGATTTCAGCAGCAAAAACACACTAAATTCTACAAAAGAAAGTGGAGAAGGCAGTGTTGAAGCCAGCTACATATGGCACTCAGGACTTGTATACTGGCATTCACTCGCAACTGTGCATGATTTTGTCACAAGACATGGGCACAATGGAAGTAATAACCAGGCAATGTGAAACTTTTACTAACCTAAAGATGCTTTGCATTAATGCCACTTCTCAGTATTCCATCAAACTCTTCTATGGAGGTATCAAGTCAATCTGTGACATGAATGCGACTCATTGTTACGATAACAAAAAATGGCAAAGCTTCAAAAGAGATGAAACACCAAGGCAGATTGATCTGCAACCAGTGTCAACCATCGAAATTTTGATGTGATAAATTACAGAACTCATATCCTACTAAAATCCATCAATAAGGTTTTGTTGATGGGATTTTTTCTCTCAACGGTCTTTCTTGACAAGATATATAGGTCCAACTGGTTTGTGCCCAACATTAACTTAAATCATTTTCACTGTAATTCTTCTTTTTCTATTTTCCATTCATCACAAGACTCTTGCCAACGTCTACGTCAACAATTGAGGGCAGATAGACTCTTCATTACTAGAGCTGCAACATTTGAGGTGCCTAGACCTGGGTAAATTTTGGGAACCTTCAGCCTCGAGCTCATTGGCTCATTACAAAATTTGAGGTATCTAAGGTTGTCCCACTGTGCATTTAGAGGAGCTATTCCTCGTCAGTTGGGAAATCTCTCCAGGTTGGTTTTGCTAGATCTCAGCTACACCGACTTTCTCGAAGCTGAAAGTCTTATGTGGCTTTCTTATCTTCTTTCTTTGAAGCATCTTGATATGAGCGGTTCAAATCTCAGTCAGGCTGTAGATTGGTTCCAAGCAATTAATAGCCTTCCTTCTCCGCTCAGCTTGCATTTAAGTTATTGCCAACTCTCTCTGGTTGTTCCTCCTTCAACCCCTTTCCATGCCAATCACTCCTCTGCTTCACATGCAGACATTGATCTTTCTATCAACAGTCTTCCATCTTCCAATGTTTGTTTAACCTTAACAATAGTCTTGAATATCTTGACCTTTGTGAGAACTACTTACAAGGTCCAATTCCAGATGGATTTATAGCAATGGATTCTCTTAAACATCTTGATCTTTCTCTGAATGACCTTGAAGGTGACATTCCGAGAGGTTTGGGGAATCTTTATAGTTTGGATCATCTATATTTGTATTCTAACAGACTAACAGGAGGTCTGTCGAATCTACTGAATTGTTCTTTGATGAGAGAGTTAGAACTTGGATATAATAAACTAAACTGGAGTTTTAACACAACGAATTGGGCTACTTTCCAATCTTGAAGTTTTGGATCTATCATGCAATTTCATGACTGGTGTAATCTCAGTGATCCACTTTTCAAACCTAGTCAAGTTAAAGGAGTCGGATGTTTCTTTCAATTCATTCAACTTGACCTTGAGCTCGAGTTAGGTTTCACCTTTCCTGATTGAATCCTTAACAATGATGTCATGTACCTTCAGTATCCATCTTATGTCCAAGAGGAGTTGAAAAGTTATATTATTTAGAGACCTTTCTGATAATTTTCTATCAGGACGACTTCCTGTTGCTGGATGTAGTTGGAGCAATTAGGCATCCTAAATTTGAGAAACAGTAACTTTTCTGGGAGTATCCCTGCCTCACTTGGGTCACTAGGTTACCTTCAAACTTTGAGTTTTGGAAAACAACTTATCTGGAGAATTACCTCCTTCCTTAACCAATTGTACAAGAAAGGAAGTTCTAGACCTTGAGGAGAACAGATTGTCTGGTACAATGTCAGCATGGATAGGAGAAAATCTTACACCGTTGATTGTTCTTCGTCTAAGATCAAATCGCTTTCATGGAACCATGCCTTTGAACCTTTTCCATCTAGATTACCTATTAATATTGGACCTGACCTTTCCTATAACAACATATGCTTGAGTAATTTCTCTGCAGTGGCAAACTATGGGAGCGCCTTCAACACCATTTCTCATAGCAGGTTTCTTAACGTTGGTGCTTATTTCGAACTATAATATGTTGACAGCATTATTGCTGTTTTGAATGGAAAGGAGCTTGAATATGGAAACAATCTTGGCTAGTAAAGAGCATTCTGATCTTTCATGCAATAACTTGAGTGGAGAAATCCCCGACAGAGTTACAAGCCTCCCAGGCTTGATCGGACTAAATTTGTCACATAACCAGTAGACAGGGATGATTCCTCCCAACATTGGCCTGCTGAAATCACTAGAATCTCTTGATTTGTCTACAAATCAGCTCTGTTCTTTCCAACAGCCTTGGGACTAGAATCTCCTCCGGCGTCTAAATGTCTGACGTAACAACTTGTCAGGAAAAATTCCCTTGAACACTCAACTCCAAAGCTTTGATAACACTTCATTCATGGCGAATCCACAAATTTGTGGGCAACAACTTCTGAATAAGTTTCCTGAAGAATAAGCTCATCATTCATCGATCGGTGAAGGCACAAAAAATGTCACTAATGATGGGCAAATAAGCCAGGCCATGGAATTCTATCTGGGCATGGGGCTTGGGTTTGCAACAGGATCCTAGGCAGTTTTTGCTCTACAGTTTTTCGCTCTACAGACCATGGAGACATGATGTAGGACATGAGGAAGTTAATACTGTTAGTTAGTTTATTTGTTAGATCGCAGTCCTTTTAGGATTCTACTTTTATTTTTATCTGTCGTTAGTGTTGGAAACAAATCAAACTTGTTTGATATTAGTTTCCCCTTCCTTTTAGGATTCTATTTTCTGTTTTCGTTTCTTTAAAAGCACCAAGTCAGGAAGGTTGTAGACATTATTATTTTTCATCAATAAACTTGTTCTTTGAACACAACTATTCTCTCGTGGATTCGAGATTATTTAGCTTCCGCTACGTCAAGTGGTATCAGAGCCTACGCTCTCAGCAAAATTTCTGATGGCACGCGATGATATTGGGAGTAGTCGTTCGACTGACGACGATCAGCGAATAAGGGCAATAGCAACCGGGGTTGTTACTGCCGCCATCAATGACATACGTCCACTATTCGATGGGGTTCCGTTACTGCAAGCTCAGCTTGAAGAGGTTCTTCAGAGATTGGAGGCGTTGTCTCCTAATGGCAACAGGATAGACGACCAACGACGAGGAAGGGCAGATGAGATCACTCATGGCTCGACGTCCTTGACCCGTAATCCTGAAAACATACCACAATACCAAAACACACGATCATTACCTGTGATGTCGTCAACAAACTGTCAAGTTATTGAAACTGAAGATCGGGCTCCAAGGAGAACCCAAGGTGACCGAGATTATAAACTCAATGTGGAGATGCCAACCTTCAAAGGAACACAGAACGTGGATGAGTTTTTCTCTTGGATCGACGAGGTTGAGACGAGATTTGGGGTGATGGACTGCTCGGAGGATCGGAAACTCAAAGTAGTGGCCAATAAACTAAGAGGATCAGCTGCAGCTTATTGGAAGTACTTAAAAAACAAGCGAGTGCTAGACGGAAAACCTCCGATTGCAACATGGGAGAAAATGAAGAGCAAGTTCATGAGCAAGTTCTTACCTCCTGATTATGAGCAACGTTTATATGTTCAATTACAGAATTGCAAACAGGGGAATCGGACCGTGGAAGAATACATCGACGAGTTCATTCGATTAAATTCACGAAACTTACTACCAGACAATGAAAACATGCAAATCGCAAGGTTTAGAGGAGGTTTGAAACAGGACATACAAGACCAAATGAAGATGCTTAATACATTCACACTCGGACAGGCTTTCGATTTGGCACGAAAGGCTGAAGAGCCAATCCGAGCACCATCTGTACGACCCAGGTTTACAAACCAGCAGTATCAAGCAGGACCAAGCAGAGTGACTCCCACGACTGAACCAAGCAATGGGACCGTGGCTACTGAAAATCGACCAAGGAGAGCTGCACCACAACAAGCACCGAACCCCTATGCTAGACCAATGCCCTCGCTATGTTACCGATGTCATCAATCAGGACACCGTTCGAATCAGTGTCCGCAAAGACCTGCTGTCAACTTTGTGGAAGGTGACTATGAAGTAGAGGGGGACGATGATCATAACACAGAGGTGGTCGACGGTATTGAGGAGTGTGAAGAGGACGAATTTATTGGAATGGTGATGCGTCAACCGTGTGATATTCAAAAAAAAAAATTAGCAGCATCAAATCAGCACAGTTTGGTGGAAAATCTGAAAGCAGAAAAAGGTGGGGACGAAAAAATCAATTACATAGTTCAAAGGGTCTTCTTAACGCCCAAAAAGGGACCAGAGATTTCAACTCGCCATCAGGTTTTCCGAACCAATGCCATTGTCAATGGAGTGATAGCGAAGGTAGTAATCGACACAGGAAGTTCTGAGAACTTAGTGTCCAAAGAACTGGTTCGAAGGTTGAAACTGACCACTGAGAAACACCCGCAGCCCTATGGTCTACGTTGGATTCGAAAGGTGGAAGGCGCTGCTGATGTAGTCAATGAAGTATGTAGAGTACCGTTGTCAATTGGTAAGAATTACCAAGATGAAATTGTGTGTGATGTAGTGGTGATGGATGCTTGCCAAATTCTGTTAGGAAGACCATGGCAGTACGATGTGGACATCGGCTTCAAAGGAAAAACCAATACCTATGAATTCTGGTGGAAAGGGAAACATATCTTTTTGAAACCACCTATTTTGAAAACAGGGGCACGGCAAGAGGAGGGAGAAAGTTTCCTAACCATAGCAACAAAGCATGTGGCTGAGGAATGCCAAGCTTGTGCGTTACTAGCTCAAGAGGAGGATACAACAGAGGAAACCATACCTGAAAAGGTCCTCCCTTTAGTGACCGAATTTTCTGATCTGGCACCTACAGAGCTACCAATGGGTTTGCCACCAATGAGGGACATACAACATCATATTGATCTGATTCCAGGAGCCAGCTTACCAAACCTAGCACACTATAGAATGAGCCCCCAACAACACAAGATATTACAGGATCAAGTTGATGACTTGTTATGCAAAGGATATATCCAGGAGAGCAAGAGCCCGTGTGCAGTACCGGCATTACTAGTACCCAAGAAAGATGGCACCTGGCGAATGTGTATCGACAGCCGAGCAATCAATAGAATCACCATCCGTTACCGACATCCAATACCCACTATCCAAGACATGATCGATCAATTGGGAGGGGCAAAAGTGTTCTCCAAAATCGATCTACGAAGCGGGTACCATCAAATTCGAATTAGACCTGGGGATGAGTGGAAAACTGCGTTCAAAACACGCGAAGGGCTGTACGAATGGACCGTGATGCCGTTCGGTCTCTCCAACGCTCCAAGCACTTTTATGAGACTCATGAATCAAGTGCTGAGACCGTTCTCATGCAAATTTGTCGTCGTTTACTTCGACGATATTCTTATTTACAGCCCTGATGAGGAGACACACTTGAGACACCTGAGGGAAGTGCTGATAGTCCTGCGGAAAAATCACTTGTACGTGAACAAAAAGAAATGTAACTTCTTGCAAGACCGGCTGGTCTTCTTGGGGTTTGTCGTGGGAAAGGATGGGGTTCAAGTGGATGAGACCAAGGTTAAGGCCATTCGTGAATGGCCGACCCCTGCAACTGTAGCAGACGTGCGAAACTTCCATGGGTTAGCAACATTCTACCGAAGGTTCATTCGAAACTTCAGCAGCTTGGCAGCACCATTGACCGAGTGCAAAAAAAAAGGTGGTTTCCGTTGGGAAGAAGAGCAAGAAACTAGTTTCGCTATACTGAAAGAGAAACTAAGCACGGCACCCGTCCTCGCGTTACCAGATTTTGACAAATTATTCGAGGTTGATTGTGATGCTTCAGGGAAGGGAATTGGGGCCGTGTTATCCCAAGAGGGCAGACCGGTGGAATTCTTTAGTGAAAAATTAAGCGCTGCAAGGCTGCGATGGACAACTTACGAGAAAGAATTTTACGCTGTCTTTCGAGCTCTCATGCATTGGCAACATTACTTGATCCAAAAAGAATTCGTGTTGTACAGTGATCATCAAGCTCTGAAATTCATCAACAACCAACACCACATGAACAATATGCATGCCCGCTAGATCACATTCATGCAGAAATTCACCTTCTCCTTAAAACACAAGGCTGGACTGATGAACAAGGTCGCGGACGCATTGAGTAGGCGGACCACACTGTTGGTGACAGTAGAAATTGAGATCACAGGTTTTGAGACTCTGAAAGAGCAGTACATCAATGATGAAGACTTCAAGGAAGTGTGGAACAAGTGCAGCACCCACCAAAATGTGAGTGACTTCCTGATACACGGTGGCTTCTTGTTTAAAGCCAATAAACTGTGCATTCCAAAGGGGTCTTTGAGAGAGAAAATCATACGGGAACTTCATGGGGGTGGATTGGGCGGCCACCTGGGACGTGACAAGACAATCACGTTGATCACCGACCGTTATTACTGGCCACAGCTGAAGAGAGACGTAGGGAAAATTGTCCAACACTGTCGAGTTTGTCAGGAAGCAAAAGGACAGACCCAAAATACCGGTTTATACACTCCCCTGCCCATTCCAAAGACGATTTGGGAGGATTTATCGATGGATTTCGTGCTTGGATTACCACGAACTCAGAGGGGCAAGGATTCCATCATGGTGGTGGTTGACCGGTTTTCAAAAATGGCGCATTTCGTCGCCTGCAAAAAGACAGCAGATGCCAGCCATGTTGCCGACTTGTTCTTTCGCGAAGTAGTGCGCTTACATGGAGTTCCAAAGACCATCACGTCAGATCGTGACGTCAAGTTCGTAAGCCATTTTTGGAGGACTTTGTGGAAGAAATTTGACACCAAACTGCAGTTCAGCAGTGCATTCCATCCGCAAACGGACGGACAAACAAAGGTGGTGAATCGTACTCTGGGAAACATGTTGCGATGCATCAGTGGAGAAAAACCAAAACGATGGGACCTTGATTTGGCTCAAGCAGAGTTCGCATACAACAGTATGACCAATCGCTCGACAGGAAAACCCCCTTTCAAGGTTGTATATACTCAGCAACCAAAACATGCGCTGGATCTGGTCACATTACCAATCCAACCAAAAGTCAGTAGAGCTGGGGAAAATCTAGCTGAAAGGGTTCAACAACTACATTCGGAGGTACGAGCTAGCTTGGAGACTGCTAATGCTGCTTACAAATCTGCTGCAGACCAGCATCGGCGCAAGAAAGAGTTCACAGAGGGAGATTTGGTGATGGCCTACCTGCGGAAAAATCGGCTCCCTGGAACACGAACTAAGCTACAACAACGAAAATATGGACCCTTCAGAGTCGCCAAGAAAATTAATGACAATGCCTATACCTTACAGCTACCAGATGATTGGAACATTTCCAAAACCTTCAATGTGGCCGATCTGTCGGAGTACCATGAGGACGTGCCTTTGTATGCGGATAACTCGGGGCGAGTTTGTTTCCAAGAGGAGGAGAACTGATGTAGGACATGAGGAAGTTAATACTGTTAGTTAGTTTATTTGTTAGATCGCAGTCCTTTTAGGATTCTACTTTTATTTTTATCTGTCGTTAGTGTTGGAAACAAATCAAACTTGTTTGATATTAGTTTCCCCTTCCTTTTAGGATTCTATTTTCTGTTTTCGTTTCTTTAAAAGCACCAAGTCAGGAAGGTTGTAGACATTATTATTTTTCATCAATAAACTTGTTCTTTGAACACAACTATTCTCTCGTGGATTCGAGATTATTTAGCTTCCGCTACGTCAAGACATGTCTTCTTCCTTTTCACAACCCATATTCAAGATTGGCTATATGTGAAAACTGTGTTGAATATAGTCAGGTTGCAGAGAAAGCTTTGGAACTAAAAGGTAATTCACCTACTTTGCTTGTGTGGATGCATGCTAGTACTTGTTTGAGCAATGAGTGCTTAGCTCATCAGTACTCTCTTACAATAGGGGGATTGAAGTTTTTTTCAAGTCCTACTCCTGTCATTCAGAGAATCAAAAAACCTAACTAACACGAAATTTAATTCCTTGCACTTAGTATCCGTTTTAGAATTGCTTTATTATGTTCAAGATACCATCATAGAACTTACACTTTGATATTTCTCAAATTAAGACCTTCTTTCAAAGAAATTGCTACAATATATGGGAGTTGTTTCATATAACTAGATTTATGTTTCCAGCTGGGCCACTGCATCCACGACGGCATGATCTTACTAAATTGAAGAAATTGCTTCTCATGGAGCTTGCTAAGCTAGATACAAGAATAAGAAGAAAATAGCCATATGCCTGCAATGCTAGATAATTTTGTTGTATGAAGCTTGATGTATTGTGCTAACCAAACAGAACAGTTTGTGGTTAAGAAGCAGCCCTGTGCCTACAAGCCACCTATGAAATATTTGCTCATATTGTTGTGGCAAGCAAAAATGTTCTGTCACTCATCCTTATGCGCCATTATTAATGTATTATAACAAATGCTGCATGGACTTGGATTCCCCTGACCTGTTCAGAACTGTTCAGGATTTTCTACCTCATCTTTAAGCATTGTAACAAGGAAATCAAATTTCTAATCAAGGGCGGAGCCAGGAATTTTTTTTGTCCTGGGCTATTAAATAAATATATAAATATTTTTTAAGATTGATTATTAACTCATGTACATGAATTTTTGAAGTTAACAGTAAAGTTTTAATTCAAATACACTACCCAAAATATTAAAAAATAAATTTAAAAGTACATAAAATTAAAGCGAAAGTAAAAATAAACTCACTATTAAAGTTACATCCTTTGATATTTTATGGAATATAATTCATCTATAATCGAATCTGAATCGATATTGTAACAACCCCTCAACCGGGATAAAATAACAATTTCATGTCAACTAGAAAACAAAGTAATTAAATTTTTTTCCTCTTTCATTTCCTCCTTTCTTCACTTGATTCTTCCCTAGATTAGTGTTTTATAAGTTGGACTTTGTAAGTTTACAAGGTTATTCTTTCACTTTTCTTATTATTTTCCTTCGATTTTTTTTTATGTTTTTCCCTTACTTTTTTCTATTTCTCTCTCGCCTTTTCTTTTCTTTCTTTTTCTATTCTGCTTCTGCCCAGTCGGCAACATATAAAAGGAAGGAGGAGCTGATTTGTTTTATTTTTTAATGGCAAATAACCATTTTACTCTTAATGAGTCATTTTGCTTTTATTTGACGGTCCTTTTTTTTTGTTAGCACTACCAAGTTCCGTTCATCCTAAAATTTTAACCAGATTTTATTCAATATATTTTAAGATCCCTCGTAAAATTTCAGCTCAATCTGATGGTCGGATTGAAAATTACGTCCAATAACTTAAAACTGGTCAAATTGTGATTTTTCATCAAATTTTTAAATTTCTCCAAAAATTCTGAAATTTTAACCCAAGTTAAAACATCATATTAGAAGGCTCCACGCAAATTTTCAGAATTTTTGATAATTTAATTGAAAATTACAAATTTATTTTATATAAAACTAGTCAAAAAATATTAATAAAATCTTGACCTAGGCTAACGCCCACCCCAACCTTTGCCATACCTCCGCCTATGTTTCTAATGATCTATTTTCCTCGAGATACTATAATAAGTTGAACTCTGTGTGCGTTGTTTGCACTTGTCGATTCCTTTCTTATACTTGATATCCTAGTGCTATGTAACCTGCGGCACGCAAGCATGTTCAGGGAATTCATCTCAAGAACATCGAGAATGACATGGCAAAATGATTTTGGTTGTGTTAAGGGTTCATGATTTGTCAGCTCACCTTACTAACAACGACAGCAAGTTTTATTGTGCGGCTTTTGCTTCTGCTTCTGGTTATGCAGTCTGCTTAACAAAATTGTTTGGAAAGCTTGAGGGTTTTTCAGGTATTGCACTCGAAGTTATCCAGCAAAATATTTTGGTTGCGACTCTTGTTGTGTTTCATGGTCTGCCTGTAAAAGCTTTAGCAGCAGCAGTTGCACCTATCATGCCTGCAATTATTGTATCGCAAACCCCCAATATGGTGATGATAGCCTACTGCATGCATGGCGCAACTCCTTTTAAATCCCAGAAAAAGCAATCAAGAAAATGTTCAAAAGATAGGTAAATGGATGAAGAATTTTCCAGCTACTGTTAGTGGCACAGGATTAGCTTTAAGAAAAAAGAGGAAAAACATTAGGAATGTGACTGGGAAAGTACATGCAGAGGAGACACTGTTGCCTGGTTTTTATGTTATCTACTATAAATCTTGATAATTAATGATCTTTTAACATGTTGAGCACTATGAAAATCTCTCTTTTTTATACGCTCCTGGAAGTTTTTAAAATCTCACACTATCGCAGTTCTGTCATAAAATCTGAGACTGCTTGGGGAGGGACTCTGCATGGCACTGCCAGCAGGCTTGTCGTAAAAAACCCATGAGCACATTCAGCAAAACTTCTGCAAGCGAATAGAAATAGGAGGCGACGGTGAGGGAAAACAGATGCACAAGTGGGGACTAGCGCGTTAACGAAGAACGGATATAGTAGCAGCCTTTCATCATATCCTTGTATAATGTCATCTAGGTCTAGGCCTTTCGTTTTTATCCAAAGGAAAAGTAAATAAAAGGAAGAAAAGCTTCAATTGTAAAACAACAAATAAAATTACACTAAAATAATAAGTTGAGTTAACCAGAATGTTCCAATCTCAGGTCTGGCTAAAGTCATCAAATGACAAGACCAGAAGCCCGGACGGACCTCAAAACAAAATGTTCCTGCAGGCTACAGAAATGGAAATGAATGAAATACACTGCCAAATACCTAAGACAACAAACTGAAATGATGACTCAGTTATAAACAGGAGCTTCCCAGATAACCAGCTCCATACCTGTTCTACAGAAGAGCAGTCCTACCTAAGATCAGATTAGCAGAACTTCCAGTGGTTGTTACAGTTTACACATGTCACATAAGTTGTCATAGGTTCATCCGCACTCCTGGTCTGCATCTGATAGTAAGTGCACTTGCGCTGTCCACAACGACCACACTTAAACTGATCAGTTGTGGCTTCCGCTTTACCACCACGTTCACAATCAAACAATGCTTTCTCTTTAATTTGGTTATTCTCACGTTTCCGTTGTTCACTTGCCATTTCTTCAGGGGGCATTGTAACAAGCCTCTGTGGTTGAACCTGTCCAAGAAGAACTTTTCTCCTCAAATCCGGGTTGTTTTGGTCCTTGATGTTGAACATTATGGATCTGTACTTCATTTTTTGAGCTCCATTTGACCGACCCAGCTTTTCAAACATCGCAGATTCTACTGAGACAGCAACTCGGATTGGGTCACATGCCTCTACTTCATCTCTAATGTCCTCATCAGCTTCACTGGCAACTTTGGACAAAGCCTCTGCAAGAAGTTCACGAATTTTGTCGCGTAAAGCATCATTGCATTTAACCAGTGTCTTCAGCTTTGGTGGACCAGTAGGTGCTTGTGATGGTTTCTTCACACTTGAAGTCTGGATTTCCTCCTTGCATGTCTGCGCAACCTTGACAGTCTTATCCTGATCCATCTTCTCAACTTTGACAGTTTCTGAGGTTGAAACCTTTACCATACTAGTCTTTTGAAGCTTCTCAACTTTGACAGTCGCTGATTTTGATACCTCAGCTGTTACTGAACTATTATTGTCAATGCTACCATTTTTCTTTCTCATAGTCTCATCAATGACTATCTTTTTCCACGTCTCAAGCAAGTCAGAGGCCACAGCTCGGATTTTATCCTTAGGATGCTTTGCAAGGGGTCGAAGTTTTTTCCCAACCTGAGATACATAGAGAGGCACAATGTCATAGGCAGTCCATCAAGCATACCAACATAGCCACTTCAATCACAAGTTTAAGGTTAACAAAAACAAAACTTGAAAGTAAAGCAATTGCAGTACAAGAAAGCAGAGTACAAGTCAGTTGGAAATGAACCAAAAACATAACGAGCTTCAGAAACATAATTGTAAAGCAACAAAAAAAAGAAAAAAAACCTATATTAAGAGGTCAAATAAAATGGCATCTAGCACTCATTGACATTGTTTTCTAGTCTAGATCTACATGGACTGTATACATGCAAGATCCATTTCTAATAGATATCACACCCGATGTCCACTTTGCCAAAGTAAAGATAGTGAACAACCAAAGTAGGTCCAAAAGACACGACAATTCAACATGATTTGATGTGCAAGTAATGCATCAAAGGAACTATGTAACCATTTCAATATCCAATCCCAGAACAACCAATATTACACTTGAGTACTATAAATATCTCTCCATCCAACAAAACAACCATATAATAACTAGATTAACTACTTCAATTCAATTTTTGGCTGCCTGTTGTACAACATGGAAAAGGGGGCAAAAAGTTGCGAAAGAATGCAGAAATCAGGTTGGAAGATACTTCAGAAACTCATGGAATTGATTGCTATAGATAGACCATTAACATGCAACTGCACTCTTTTCATGCATTGCAACAACAAATACATGTTACACAATATTGCTTGAGTTGAGTATGTATGGTTAAAGGGCAAACAGCCCAAACATCTCACTGAGTCTCCACAGAATCTATCTCACTCCATTCCATACTTAATTACTTGATTAACAACACTTGGCACTTAGCATGACATACTAATATCAATTGGACCCAAAAGTATAGAAAATGAACTCCTTTCTACAATATATTAAAAAAAACCTAAAATTTAAACCCACAAATAAACAAAAACAGGAGATAGACACAAAAAATTACCTGAGTAGAGTCTAACAAAACTTGACAGAGCAATTACAGTGAATGAAGATAGCAAATCATATTGAGCTGGGAAAGTACCAAAAACTGAATTCAAATACAATGGCATATATTTTCCACTAGCATTGTTTCTAAGGTGGATTTTCATGGATTATCTACAACTAGATCCACCACCATTTGACACCAAAGCAAACACCTACTTTTCCAAAGTAAAATCACTGGAACAACACAATTAGGCAAGCAAAAGATAACATTGCAGCATGATTCAATATTCACACAAGGCACCACACATGCTTTACAAAAAATCCTTAGCATCACTTGGTAATGCTACACAAAATTCAGTCCATCAAACAGCCACACAATCTCTATCCTGCAAAAGCAACTCAACTCTTGGCTACCAACCAATAAACTGAAATCAAGGGAATGAAAGCCAACATCATGCAAATTAAGATAATCCATTGATTCATGAAACTTATGATTCCAGAGAGACATCAAGCACAGCACCACTAAGCTTTTTTCTACATATTGCATCAACAACTAAAGGTGTGTGACACAATAATATTGCTCGGGTTGAGCATGTACAGTAAGAGGCAACATCGGTTCCAGATGAAACTAACAAGATTGCAATCCATAATCCTTGTAAGACTTTTCATATTTCAACCCATTCAAGGTTAATTCAAATTACACCAAAAAGCAACAAAGAAAAAACAATCGAGATCTAATTCCTTGCTCGAAATAAAAGTTTACTACTTTTTTTCTCTTTCACTAATCTATCACAAAAAAAAAGAAATAAAAAATAAAACACCCCCAGATTCCAAAATCCAATAAATCATCCATAACCACGTCCAAACCCTAATTTCACAACTCTAATCAAATTCTTAAATTAAATCAAACTCCGTCCAGTCCAATCAATTCCATGCTTAATCACTTAATTAACAACTAAAGTCACAATCTAACATCGATTACACCCCACAAAAACAAGATTTTAACTCGTTTTACACAAAATAAACAAAAAAAAACTAAAGTTAAATCAAGTAAATAAAAAATAAAAGAGACCCTTCATTAATTACCTGTGTGGAAACCAGAATTTCACTGGTAACTTTAAACTTCCTGAGCTGTTTCAACGAATCAACACACCGAGACACCTCCGGTCCACTAGACGACTTGTCGTCATTGAGAGAAGCATCTGCAGCTTTCTTTGCTTTATCAAATAACTCCACCAACTCCTTCTCCATTCTCAATTGATTCTGCCTAAAAACACAAAAAAAAAACGAATCAAACTTTATGAATTATTTCTTTAAAAAACAGTATTAAATTGACAGGTAGGTGAGATTACACCCCGATAAAAAAGAAGATATCTGAAAAAAATACAAAATCTTTGAACAGTACCAGAATAAAAGGATCTATAGAGTGGTGGGTTTTTGATATTTTTGACGGCGGGTATAGTTTAGAGAAGCCCCCGTCTGTCTCCAGAGGCCTTAGCTTTTGGGGTTTGAAGATTTCTATGATGTGTTTTGCTGTGGTTATTTGCTAACGACGACACATATGTAGGGAGATAATGAGAGAAGGGTGGGAAATAGGTATGAGCAAATTATAACTTGGTCCCTATAGTTGTATATAAGTAATTATTTAGTATTTTCAGTTTTATATATTATAAATATTACCCCTATATTTTTAGATTTGTTTATGATTTAGTCTTTTCTTTTCCAATCCTATGTTATTAGGGAAATAACAATGAGATATTATTTTCATTATGTAATCCCATAGATTAATACATATAATTTTTCAATTTCATTGACCAAAATAGCTAAAAATATTTGAAATTTCAAACTCGTGCTTAGTGATTTTTGCATAGAATATAATTACATTTATTAAGTTCTTTGTATCACTCATTGATATGTAATTGATATATAAAAAATAACACAAAAATAGAAAAAAAAACAAAAAATATGATGAAAATCTATCAACTAAAAACATCGAATCACGATTTATTAAAATTAAAAAATTAAGTTCCCCTATGAGTTATTTTATTCTTTATTGTTATTTCTTAATAAAATTAAGAAATCAAATGATATAGGAGTACTTTTAAAAAAATCAAGAATAATTAAAATTTTAAATTCGATAGGCATCAGGAAATAAAATATATCATATACTTTCTTCTAAAAAGATTATTACCTTCTGATTTTAGTTTTGGGATAGAAATTTTCTAAATTTGTTTTCGATTAATAAAAAAAATACAAGTTGATACCAAGTTGGAAAAAAACAAAATCTATAAAAATTATATAAAATCTATGTTAAATATTTCATGGATACGAAATATGAAAAAAAAAATTTCCTCATGCCTATTTTAGAGAGAAAAAATTAAATCGGACCAGTTTATGTCGCGGACATTTGCTACAAACGAAACAAAAATCTTTTTTTTAAGTATTAAATTTTTTGAAAACTAATGCATATTACATTACAAATCACAAAATAAACTAATTACAAATCACAAAATAAACTAAAACTCGTGGACATTTTCTGCAAGAATCCACAGTGCTATTTTTCCTTTTTTTTTTTATTTTGATCATTGATTTTTTTTTTCTCCTCGATTGGATTATTTTATAGTTAGGAGTAAAAAAATCACTAAATTTTAGAGGGTAGAGAGAGAAAATTGTCTGTTAACACTGATTTCAGCTATCAAAATTATAACATCTCATATCGAAAGAAGAGTGTTCAGAGTCAGGGCATATATAAGGTAGTTGGTACCTAACCTTGCAGGACATGTTTTGGAGCTTGTGGGCTGCCAGGAACAAAACCGTGAGGCATGGAAGCCGGGTTGGGCTGAGCCATAGCGGACAATATTCTGCAAGGGGGAGTGGGCCGGGCCTTACAAAAATGATTGATTTTAATGTCAACGGGTTTCATTTGATGAAAAGATTTTTACTGGGATCTTTTTTAACCTTTAAATTGCCCAAGAGAGTATATATAATTTCTAAAAGTTTTTGAAATTCCTTGTTTTTGGATTGTTTAAAGGTATAAACGAGTTTGTTTAAGTTCTATGGTGTTTTTTTAGGTATTTTTAGGTTAAAAAAGTTGAAAATTGATATCTATGTGTAAAATACCCCTACCCTAACTTTTCAGTGACCTTTTGGTAATGAAAATCTAAGTTGCTTGTTGTGTTTTCCCTTTGTGTTTTCCCTTCAAAACAAGCTAGTGAAAACAATGTCACCCACCTCTTAAAAAAATAAAGTAATGAAGGCCTAGGCATGCGAAATGGGTTGATAGTCTTGCGCATCTTAACTCCTTTTTTTATTAAGGCCTAAACATTGTAGGCCTTAATAAACATCTTGTTGGTATTTAATTTTGCAATCTTAAATAAAAATCTTGCTATTTTTGTTGGTGTTTAATTTTACAAATATTTTTTTTGTTGTTGTTTTTTCTAGTTGTCCAAATTATTTTTGGACTCACGAAGTTGATCGATTCATGTAAGGTTAATTTCTACACGATTTAAAATTTTTTCCTGATAGAAAACATATTAGCAACGCCTTTCTTTTTTATGTTAAAGAATTGATCAAACCTACAATATAGCGCAAGCCAATATACCTAAAGCTCAATGGTTGAAAAAAAATCATTGGCAAGTTGCATGGCTAATCTGCGACTTGTTAGTCGAAACAAGAACACGTATTTAGGGAGACATGTTTGTCCACGAGTGATCCAGGCTTGTCTCTGAGCATTCCTGGCCTGTCTATGAGCTATGATGATTTTGATGTTGATCCCTGCACGGGCGCTACAAGCCCATTCTGTAGATAGATGAGATAGGGTAGTGCAGTTTGAGGTCTGTCCACGAGCCAAGATAATTTTTAGATGTAGTTAGACTATATACTTTAATATTATAAGAATTATATATTTAGTTTAACTTTAATAAATGTTATATGAATTTTTTTTTTGTATGAGTCATAAATGAGGTATTCGACTTGCCAAATCATGTAATTTTTTAAAATATTCTGAGGAATATTAATATTTTAATTAATTTTTTTTACCCTGCTAATCTAAAAAAAAAAAAGGGGGGAGGACAAGATGATTTACCAAATTAAGTTACAAGATGATTTACCAACCAAATTAAGTTACAAAGGTACAGCAAAGGAAAACATAGAGGAACAAGTAGCCTTCTCTTTCTGTATAACTTTAACACAGAAAACTTGTTGACGCCGCCCATGTCCCCTGTCGGAGGAGGCTTTATTCCGAGTAAAATAATACAGCAAAAAGAGATTTGGAATCCTCTGCATCACCACAAGATCTAAAGATGTACTATTGTACTCTCTAAAGCATCAACGGCCAAAATGCATGGAAGAAGGGAGGAATTCTCCAGCAGGTATCAGACAAACCTTGCTGACTTTTCAACACATCGTCTGCTCAGGGCACTGTTTTTAACGTATTATGTTATAATGTTCTAAAATTATATAAAAAATAATTTAAATAATTTAAAAATTATTATTTTTCAACACAGAAACAATTATACTAAAAGAGAGAAAGGACAACCCCAGAATCTGAAGGGCCTCTCTCCCTGTACTGTCAAACGTCACAAGACAGCAACCCTTGACACTGCACAGGTCACACTTCTTGTCATGTGCCCTAGCCCTCTGAATTCCTAAGACCATGTCCTGATTAATCTTGACCACTCATTATAATACACGTGTACGGATACATTATACGTAAATCCCATATAAAAAAGTAACAACATTTTATATTTTCCCTTCATGTAGGTCCAATATACTCTTACGAATATAATTAATTAGACATAGATGTACTCTTCTTATAACTCAACCGTTTTAAAAACGGGGTTAAACTAATACTAATATATTTTTTAAAATAATAATAAAACAACTTAATAAAAATATTTAACCAAGATGTTCCATACTCTTTTCGAAGTCTATCGTGGAACAACCATGTCTCCTTGTATATAGGAAAGAAACAGGAAGAAAAGAGAAAGGGGGGGAGAGGAGCGGAGGGAAGGTAAGAGATTGTGGTTTTATATCTTGTGTTAGGAATAAATAATCAATCGCATACCATCACACCATTTTATTCAATCGTTCTTTTCTCCTTCCGATTTCCTCGTTTTTCGTGCTCTTCTCTTCTATCTCCATCATCGGCCATCCCATCCGCCTCCCATTTCCTCTTTTCTTTCTTTCTTCTGACAGACAACATATAAATCATCGACCAAATAGACAACAAAAGAGACAACAACGACGAGAAATCGTCATTTATGGCGTAATAAATGAGAGATCTGACCCGTTTCTAACCACATTGTTTCTGTCTCTCTTCTGGCTCTGCCATTTTTTTTACCATCATTTACTATTCAGTGCATTCATCACCTTCCTTTCTCTAATCCCAAGACGATAAAACCCTTTCCCTTCCGCGCCCCACCACCCCCTCTCTGCCTCGCTCCGGTTTTTTTTTTTCCTGTTTTATTAATCACATTTTGTTGTTTGTTAGCTGTAATGATGATTTTCTTTTTTCGATAATAACTGGGGTAGCGTTGTTTCATTTGTGTTTTCAGTTTTGTCTTATGTAAGAGGGAAACAAATCAGTGGAGACTTGTTGGTATTGTCTGGATCGATCAGGGATCTGTCAACATTGGATTGAATCACAGGTTTTATTATTTCTTGAAACCCCATTTGCTTATTTATCAACCCTGCGTCTTAGTTTCTCGGTGATAGAGGCACGGAAGAGGAAGGAGGGCTTGTTTGTGATAAAAAAAGGGTTGGAAATTTTTAGTAGGTTTTGGATGTTTGAGGTAGAAGAACGATGGGTTTGTTGTGGATGTTAATGGGGGTTGCCAATCTTGGAAATGAACGGTTGTTTTGATTGGATTTCGATAAGGGATTTGTTTGTTAATGGTGACTGAAAGTGGGCAATGTTTTTTGTTTGATTCTCCAATGTGGTCATTGGAGGATTATTTATGACTTCTGGCCGGGAATTGCTTTCATCTCTGGATAATTCTCCTGAATCCAGGCAGCCATTGCCTCATCCTTCTGGCAGTTTTGGTGCTTTGGGCATATCTCGCCCAGATGGTTCTTTCAATACTTCTATCCTCCATCTTGCACGAGGAGAGCCATTTGAGGTAGATTGTTTGGAGAAGGATAAAAGCGAGGTTCGATTTGTTGGTGATACTAACCTCCATAGTGTGAACCCAGTTGGAGAAAGTTTCAATTCGGTTGTGACTACGAAGAGGCTCCATTCTCTCGACTCTGAGTTTTTTGAGGAAGTTTCATTGCAATGCGCCACGCAACCAAGCAAACACCTCGTATCGTGGGGTTCAAGTGCTAAGGAAATGCTGCACAACGACAATAACACAACCTTTTCTGCTAGCCTTGAGATTTCAAGGGATTCTGGTAACCTGGGCAAGCCTAAAGGGAGGAGCCGCCGGAAAAGTGTGCAGTTTGATGAAGGTGTGTTGCGGGAAGAAGATGCTCGGTTCATCTACATTAATGATCCGAGGAGAACCAATGACCAGTATGAATTCACTGGCAATGAGATCCGAACCAGCAAATATACTTTGATTACCTTCCTGCCAAAGAATCTTTTCATTCAGTTCCATCGGGTTGCTTATCTGTATTTTCTGGCCATTGCTGCTCTCAATCAGCTTCCTCCTCTTGCAGTTTTTGGGAGAACAGTGTCCCTTTTTCCTCTCTTGTTTGTACTTTGTGTCACGGCGATAAAAGATGGATATGAGGATTGGAGAAGGCATAGATCAGACCGCAACGAGAATAACCGAGAGGCTCTAGTTCTGCAATGTGGCCAATTTAGATCGAAGGAATGGAAAAGGATACGAGCTGGTGAAGTTTTGAAGATCAGTGCTGATGAGACAATTCCTTGTGACATGGTTTTGCTAGGGACAAGTGATCCTAGTGGTGTTGCTTACATACAAACAATGAATTTGGATGGCGAGTCAAACTTGAAGACAAGGTTTGCCAAGCAGGAAGCATCTTTAGCTGTATTGGAAGGGGGTGCAATTTCAGGGCTTATAAGATGTGAGCAGCCTAACAGGAATATTTATGAGTTCACAGCCAACATGGAGTTCAATGGGCAAAAGTTTTCCCTTAGCCAATCTAACATTGTTTTGCGTGGCTGTCAGCTGAAGAACACTGGTTGGATAATTGGTGTTGTGGTGTATGCTGGCCAGGAAACAAAAGCTATGTTGAATAGCGCAGCTTCTCCTTCCAAAAGAAGCAAACTTGAAGCTTACATGAATCGGGAGACTCTATGGTTGTCTATTTTTCTGTTCATGATGTGTCTGGTTGTCGCTGTAGGAATGGGTCTTTGGCTTTCACGATATGAGAACCAGCTTGATTATTTGCCGTATTACAGAAAGAGATACTTAACTCCTGGGAAGGATTATGGGAAAAGATACAAATTTTATGGAATTCCTATGGAGATTTTTTTCTCATTTTTGAGTTCTATCATAGTATTTCAGATAATGATTCCCATATCTCTTTATATTACAATGGAGCTGGTTCGAATAGGGCAGTCCTATTTCATGATTGGAGACAGGCACATGTATGACAGTAGCTCTAACTCAAGGTTTCAGTGCAGATCTTTGAATATAAATGAGGATTTGGGTCAAATACGCTATGTTTTTTCAGACAAGACAGGGACACTTACCGAGAACAAAATGGAATTTCAAAGAGCAAGTGTAAATGGGAAAAATTATGGAGGCTCTTTGCTAACCGCTGATCAATTGCTGGAAGAGAATGTTTCAGGTAGTAAATTCTGCATCACTTGATTATCAACTTCAGTACAGGATAGAGTTTGTTGTAGTCTTGCTTTTAGATCATGTATTACACCTTGAGAATATGTTGCACCCTTTGCCATTTAATCAGAAGTTGCGACATTGATGTATTGCACTGGCAGTCTATTATATTTCGGTTTTCCTTTATGGATTCAGGTCATTAAAATTCACCTTGTTTTTCCCACTATGTACTTGGTAAAATGTAATTCTTAATCTGAAGCTTGTCTATCATTGTTATGGCGTATATTGATCTAGCCAATGCATTATCATTGTATTTTGCATTTATCATACTTACAAAGATGATCGTGCAAATACTGTGTACTTTTCAGTTAGTGAGCTATTAGAATAGGATTTCATCATCGTAATGCATGTTAGGATTTCATTTTTTATTGATATTCCATTTTCCTTTATCATTTGCAGGTGCAACCACCAATAGGAGATGGAAACTTAAATCTACAATTGCTGTTGATTCTGAACTCTTGGAGTTGTTGCACAAAGATTTAGTTGGGGATGAAAGGATTGTTGCACATGAGTTTTTCCTTGCACTAGCTGCTTGTAACACCGTGGTCCCAATTCGTACTCATGATGGATTTTCTAGCTGCACAGACTGTCAATTTTTTGAGGATGTAGAAACCATTGATTATCAGGGTGAATCTCCTGATGAGCAAGCATTAGTTGCTGCAGCCTCTGCTTATGGTTATACTCTCTTCGAGCGAACATCTGGACATATAGTAATTGATGTTAATGGTGAGAAATTAAGGTACAAAATTTCTCCAGAGTCCACACTACCATTCTCTCATTATCATGCATTGATTGCTTTTCTGATGAACAAAACTCAAACCATCTCTCCTGTCATTTGAAGATACTTTTTATTTCTTAGCAATGGAGGAAATGGTAATAAAGAGTGTTATTCTGTGAAATTTAGGTTTGGCGTGTTGGGCATGCATGAATTCGATAGTGTCCGGAAACGAATGTCTGTTGTAATCAGATTTCCTAACAATGCTGTAAAGGTGCTGGTCAAAGGTGCTGATACTTCAGTGTTAAGTATTTTAGCAAAAGACTCAGGAATCGATGATCGTGCCAGGCGTGCAGCAACACAGAGTCATTTGACTGAATATTCATCACAAGGTTTACGCACACTTGTGATTGCTGCAAGGGATCTTACAGAGGAAGAACTTGAGCTGTGGCAATGCAGGTTTGATGATGCAAGCACGTCTTTGACTGATAGAGCAGCAAAGCTACGTCAAACAGCAGCTCTCATAGAGTGCGACTTGAATTTACTTGGTGCAACTGCAATCGAAGACAAGCTACAGGAAGGTGTGCCAGAAGCCATTGAGTCCCTCCGGCAAGCAGGGATAAAGGTCTGGGTTCTGACTGGTGATAAGCAAGAGACAGCAATATCTATTGGCCTCTCTTGCAAACTCCTGGTGCCGGATATGGAACAAATTATTATAAATGGCAACTCAGAGAATGAATGCAGAAAACTTTTGGCAGATGCTAAGGCCAAGTGTGGTTTAAAACCATCAAATAAAGGAAGCCAATATTTGACATGCAACAAGAATGCTGAAATTGACCACCTTGAGAGGCCAGAAAGGAAGGAGGAAGCGCCAATATCGCTCATAATTGATGGGAACAGTTTGGTGTACATTTTGGAGAAAGAACTAGAGTCAGATGTAAAAATTATTTTCCTACATCTTATACAACATTTGGATTTGATTTCGTACTTCACTTTATACTTTCTGGCATTTGATACTTTGAGTTCCATGTCTATATTTGTAGAACCTACCCTACTTGGTATAAATTTGATATTGTTAATAACCAGTTCTTTTATGATCTCTTTACAGCTTTTTGACATCGCAACTTATTGTAAGGTTGTGCTTTGCTGTCGTGTTGCGCCATTACAGAAGGCAGGGATTGTTGATCTAATCAAGAGCCGAACAGATGATATGACATTGGCTATTGGTGATGGTGAGTTATTTTGCAGAATTTTTATTTTGTAAGAAAATGTTTTAGGCTTGCTTGGAAAGGCAAGTGCAGTGTCCTTTGTCATGGAAAGATGACTTTAGTACTTCCCGTCCTTCTCCTAGTATAGGGCAAGCTCTGTTCAGCTTGATTATTAGTTAGTTTTTTTTAGAATCTATATTTTCGTGTTATGGTCTGGTTGAAAAAATTATACATTGTTTACACCAAGAAACTGGTTTTAGTTCGAGGATTTTTTTTTTTCATTTTAATTAACTACAAATGTCTTAACATTTGAAATAAAATTAAAAAAAATGCAACATCTAGTGTTTTGTGGTCCTACATCTTAGAATAACAACTAGGGGTGATGCTCCAACATCTAAGATCTGGATCAGTTTTATTTTAAGCTTTTTTTTTCTCAATTAATTAACTACTAATACATGTCATTTGAAATAAAAAAAAATAGTGGGTCTCCATGTTTTGCGCGGCCCAAAATTTTAAGATAACAGCAAGGGGTAATGCTCCATCATTTAACATCTGGCTTTGGCTTGGTTTGTATCCTCTGTCCAGAATGTGGTGCTCAAATTAAATGTTATATGTATTTTATTACCTTACCCTGCTGCCGAACTCACTCCCTAGTCAGTTTTCTGGCCATATTGTCAAATGTCTTGCGTATCTGATTTGTCTCATTTTTTCACTCTATACAATAGAAGATTAGGAGGATATACACTTGTGTTATGGAAAGTATATTTGTGTAGATTTGTGTCTCCCTTTCATAGGAAATAGTAGATTTTTTCATTGACAGACAGGAAGAATAGTGCTTTATTCAACCTTTTTTTTTTAATCTTTTAGTGAGCTTAATGCCATACTAGGAAGGAAACATAAAGGGTTAATTGAATGTCACAAATCCTCTATTCTTGGTTGCTAGTTTCATATGTTAGAACTCATTTACTCACACTTCAGATATTTGATGTTTAATAATAGAAAATTCATCAGCTCTGTAAGGGACATAATGTAATTAGACTAAGAATAGCAAGTACACCCTTTACAAGTGTTTTCTTTTCTTTTCCTTTTCTTTTAGAACTGCCTTCCCTTATTCATCATAACTAACTATTTTAATGCTCTGACCGCCTAATGGCCGTGAGAGGTGGTCAAGAGTAATCCTTAGGCCAAAAAACCTCTAGACAATGAGTTTAAGGAATCAGAGACTTGCAAATAGTTGATGTCAAATCCTCTTTCCAAAACTCAATTTCTCGTATAGTAACAATAGATTACCTGAATTTGTTGGTCAACTTTTAATCTCTTAGTCTCTACATTAGATGTATCTAGAATATTAATTTTTTTTTTTTTAGGAAAATGTTGCAACTTTAGGTTATAATGTGTGGAACATCTTAGTTAGGTTTTCATGTTAGGGCAAGCTACCTCTTTTTGGTGCAACTCCTGTTTTGGTGGCAGCTGATATATGCATGAGACCATTTTTCATTTCATATGGAAAATGTTCAATTGAGGGAGATGGTAGGAGTCTATAAAATTGCACCTCTTCCTGATTCTTATCTCAGGTATGGTTGAAGGCACTATTGAAGGCTTCCTAAATAAGGCCTTTTAGGTTAAAATGTTTTTTCCTCGAAATGTTTTGTGTTTTTGATAGGATAACAAGGTATGTAAAACAAATAGGTTGTTTTGAGACAGACAGAAGTATCTAGATCCAGGAGACAAAGCAAGATGTAACTCACTATGAACTGAGATGGTTTGATATTTTAATTGTCGTTTGCAGTTATTGATTATCCCTTGAAATTATTCAGAACCAAATCAAAGAACTCACCCTTAATTAAGCTGCTATTAATGGTTGAATGCTTATGTCTCTGAGCTATTTGTTTTCTTTAATCTGGATGCACAAGCAAATGAATATTCTTTTACTCCCTCTGAATATTGGCATTTTGTAGGAGCTAATGATGTTTCAATGATCCAAATGGCGGATGTTGGTGTTGGAATATGTGGCCAGGAAGGGCGTCAAGCTGTTATGGCATCAGATTTTGCTATGGGACAGTTTCGGTTTCTGAACAGACTACTTTTGGTACATGGACACTGGAATTATCAACGCATGGGTTATTTGGTTCTCTACAACTTCTACCGCAATGCTGTTTTTGTATTGATGCTATTCTGGTACACCTAAGTCCGTTGCCCTTTATTTCTTGATTTCTTTCTGTTTCATGCTTGTTCATGGGATAGCTTTCTGGTGTTCATGGGGTTAAATCATGTAATAGCTTAGAATCAAGCTATTAATCCCCAATTATTTGCAACTACAAGGAATAAGACGTCATTCTTGGATGATATTGGCGCTTGTTATTTCCTTGCCATTTTTCGAGATCACTTTGCATGGTCTAGAAGATATCTGAAACAGGGTTCTATTCTTTATTTATCCAAAAATTCCCCCCTCCACTCATTCTAATTTTAGGTTCATTGGCTGGGCCATGGTCAATTTAGAACTCCTTTCTCGGTAGGTTGATTGGAGGTTTCTTTGCTTTTTAGTACCACTTCTACAGTTCATGGTTGAAGTCCTATATTGCTTGGGGTTTGTGTGTCTGTTGTTCAAGTGCTTATCTTTGTGTAGAATTTACTTTGAATAAGATGTCTGTTTTGGAATAAATTCTAAACTATGAATTTGTCTTATCTTTAAAATTCTAAACTACGTGCTCTTGTTTTCTTTGAATTGTATATTATGCATAACTATCTGAGTTTGTGTCCTAAGTCACTGTGTCTTTCTGTTTTTGGCACCTGTAGGTATATATTGTTCACAGCTTTTTCAACAACTTCAGCATTGACAGATTGGAGCAGTGTTCTTTATTCTGTTGTCTATACTTCTGTGCCTACTATTGTTGTTGGTGTTCTGGACAAGGACTTAAGCCATCGGACACTGTTACGGTATCCAAAAATTTATGGTGTGGGGTATAGACATGAGGCCTACAATAAACGCCTATTCTGGGTCACAATGGCTGATACACTGTGGCAGAGTCTTGTTCTCTTTGGCATACCTGTCATCGTTTATAAGGAGAGCACAATTGATATATGGAGCATAGGCAATTTGTGGACAGTAGCTGTTGTTATCATTGTCAATGTACACCTGGCAATGGATGTTCGACGTTGGGTTTCTATTACTCATATTGCTGTTTGGGGATCTGTGATCGTTGCATTTGCTTGTGTGGTAGTATTGGATTCTATACCTATCTTCCCTAATTATGGGTTAGTATTATTGGTGTCAGTAGAAGTATAAATTTTGCTTTTATTTGGGCTTTATTCACATAAGCTAATGCATGCAATTTTCCTTTGGCAGGACCATTTACCATCTGGCAAAGTCACCTACCTATTGGCTAACCATTTTTCTCACAATAGTTATTGGATTGCTCCCTCATTTTCTTTTTAAACTTGTACACCATCATTTTTGGCCTTCAGACATTCAGATAGCAAGAGAAGCTGAGATACTGAGAAGAGGACCTGATTATTGGGTATCAAAACCTGTTGGAGGTTCCAGTTGAGATGTAAATTACGTTGTGGAAATACACACTTGAAGATGGCTCCCATCAAGTTATCCATTCTCTGGACTTCCTGTTGCATGAAGCTGTTAAGTTCAATGGTAAGTGCATGCTTACTCTTAATTAGTTCACAGTAAAAGTGGTAAAAATTATCTGATGGTGCATTAATTTAATTTTGTTTTTCTTTTAAAAAATGCTTTGGTGAACATCAGAAACCTTCCTTGTAGATGTAAAGGGAGTGCTGAGTTGAATTCATGTTGCCATGTAAATCAAGTAGATGTGGAAACAAGAATCATAAATTTAACTTTTTTGCATTGCCTCTTGAGGCGGGGTATCATTCAAAAACTCTTACTTGAATCATACTCTGGAACGATAAGGTCCAGATCAAAACTGAAGGGACATTAATCTGATAGGTTCTTGTGACATTTGCCAGCCTTGAAGTTTTCTTAGCTTGCTTTCTTGTTTGAATTTGAATGACTTGACCTTCAAGGCATAAGAAGCTGAGAACTGTTATGGGTGTCTTTTAATGATTAAAAAAAAAAAACACAAGGTGAACTTTCTGAGTAGGGTTTCAATGACTCTGTATAACTCTTTAAATGGTGACGGCACAAACATCATTGTCATGTGTAGGCAGACTTAATCTTGGGGATAAATGCACGAGTTTTGAGCCATTGTTTTGAGCATAAAAAAACTGATTAAGTTTGAAAGTTATTGGAAGGATTTACAAATGTTATTGGAAGGACAGGTTTTAAGTTTTAGATCAACAAGTTGCAAATAAGGGAACAACAATGTTTTTATGTCATGTTACCACTGCCAGGATGTCTGATTATAAATGATGTAAACTTTTGTTTGCAATTTATAAGATTTTTGTTGAGTTTGTATATTATTGGACCCATCTACCCATAATAGATGCTATAACAGACATGTAATGGATATGACTTTTTTGTAGTTGACCTATGCTTGTTATCTTCTGTGTAAGTTTTGTTTGTCTTCTTGATGTTCTTCTATTCTTGTTTCCTCGAATGATTTGCACAAGTTGATTTTTTGCTAACATTGGAAACCAATGACCAGGCATTTGACAGCAAAGCAGCAGAACTGTGTAACAAATAAAAGGGAAGGCAGGATGGTCTGTGATGACTGGCTGGCACAAACAGAAACATTTCCATGATTTAGTAGGAGTTCATTGATTGAAAATAGGTGGAAAATGGCCTTAATGGATGGAGCTCAGGCAACTTAGTTGATATATATAGGTGTCAGCAGAAGTGAAATTGCTTGGTGGTAGTCAGAATTTAGAAATGATATCACAATGAAGAGGGTCTATGGACATATGAAGAGAAGGGAGAGAGAAAATGAGGTATATAACAGTTCCATGTAAAGGTCAGGTTTACATTTTTTTGCTCACACTTGCCAAATGGAATGAGAAAAAGAAAGTGTTACCATGTTTTCCTTCCGCTCTACTTGACTTCCTTTTGCTCTCCTTTTAAGGGCCTCAACCTCAGTCAAACACTATGCTTTAAGCTGGGACCGGAAGAGAAGCCATTGAGGGAGAGTGAATGGAAAAATGCCTAGTTATATTATTTTAAATCATTATATTTTCTTCGTTTACCCTTGGTATGGAGACATAGTAGTGCTGTAACTATCCTGCCTATCTACCCTGCAGTCCCTCTCCCCCAAAAATCCTAATCAACCTTTTGTTAATCAATTACATTGAAGAAGTGTTCATGGGTTGTGTTGAAAAAGAAGTGATCAATTTATCCCTAATAAATTTTTACATTCTTTATGCTCACTGCTTCATCTTGGCCTAAGCAAAAAAAAAAAAAGGGTCCTTGCATTGACATATCAGGCTTCTAAGTGTAATCCTTGCTTTATGATCGGCACTCGTTGCATTCCACGAGCATAGCTGTTAGACTAATGGTGTTTTGTCGTTTTAACTTGATTTGGTGATTGTTCAAATTGCGCCCGACCTCTTTTAAGGGGCATATTTGCTTTCCGAGACAAATATTTCAGTTGCCAACATGGTAGTTTGCCGCTTGAACGAGCTGCAGAGTTGTCCTGTGGTGCTCTGGGACCTAATATCCCAATAAGAAGGGAACATATAGCAGGAAGAAAACCGAATTATTAATGAAGTCAACTTTCCATTCGAACCTCTTAGCAGCTACCCAATTTGTTGAACTGGTGTCTTCTTATAGCCTGTCTTTGACTGCTGCATTGATCTGAAATTCTTGTTTGGTTGATTGGTTTTCTTCTTCTTTTTGTCATTTTTGTTAATGGAGTCATCATCTGGAGTCCATGTCAAGGCAGTGGCGGAGCCACGTAGGGGCAAGAGGGGGCAATTGCCCCCTCCCCCTCCCAATTAGCATCCATTGCCACTCTCGATTCCACTTTAATTATTCCATGGTATAAAGCTGTGTTACTTTTTTAAGTGATTCATATAAATTAATAATAGATAAATCAATATTCAAATTAAATAAAATATAGAGATTTAACAGCTAAATCAAACATAATATAATAGAAAAGGAGTTGATCAAAACTAATATAAAGTTGTGTTACTTTTTTATTTGTTTCGTTATATAATTTTAGTTTTATTTCTTTATAATTAGTTATTAAAAATGTTAGAGTTTATAATAATTTATGGGTTTGTTGAATTAATGTGTATGGGTAATATTATATGCTAATAGATATGAATTGAAATGAGTTTTGATGAATTGATAAGTATTTTGTTATGAATTTCATATGAAAAATGATGATAATGAATTTACTAATGATTAAAAATGAAGTACAGGACAACTAAAAAAATTAAAGATATAATAAATAAATTAAAAAAACATTTAATATTTATGTTTAATCCACTTGTACAAAACAACAAGCTATAAAGAACAACATCAATTTTAAACAATCCTTTTAAACTATGATTTTAGATGTTATGTACCATATGTCAGCATAGAATTGTTGTCAAGAACTTTCCTAATCCTTGAAAAATTTAGAAATAGATAAATGAAAATTTGTTGTATATATTGAGAAAGATATTTTTAATGAGATTAAAAATAAAATCATTATGAAACAATTTTAAAATATAAAATCTCGAATATAACAATTATAATGTAAGTTTTTTCATTTTAAAAGTATTCTTAAATTAATTTTGTTTAACTTTAGCTGGTATATATATTTCAAATTAATTTCTATATATAACACATATATGTATAACATATAATATCAAATATTTATTAATAATTTGCCCCTTCATTTAAAAAACTCTGGCTCCGCCACTGTGTCAAGGCATGTACTTGAAGACTCTATACCATGTAAAATTGATTGTATCTGTATGCTAGCAGTTCTCATGTCCATGCTGCTTGAGGACAATGGATACTAACTAGTCAATTGGTGCCTTCGGTTTTTGTCCTTTTTCCTCTGGTTTTCCAAGCTACAGGTTTATAAAGATAAAACAATAGATAACAAGAAATTCTTTTAAGAAAATTATGAGCTACTGGATTGTGATCTTATTGAGGGATCCACAAGTAGGCTCCATTAGTCATGTGTATTTTTTAACCTTTAATTATTCTTTATTTTTTAAATATTTAGCATCCCTTGTTCTCCTTTATGGTACTCTTGAATTCTTGCCCACTTCTGTACCTAATTTTTTTTTGCCGTATTCCAATTTGTTTGTACACTTTCCTGGCAGTGCACTGACCTAAATTGAAACTTCGAGTCCCTTGTTTGTACACTTTCTTGCCCACTTCTGTACCCAATTTGTTTTTACATAGAGTTTTAGTGTGCTGTTGATATTGTGATTATTTTTATGGTTATGATTTTAAAAAAATTATTTTATAAAAAAATATTTTTGGTTGAGGTTGACTTGATATTTATATATGTTTAGTTAAAACTGTAGTTGAAATTAAGGTTGAACAAAAAATTGTTTAATGTGTTTGATCAAAAAAAATAATTTTCAAATTGAGGTTATAAAATAATTAAAAAATATATATATATTAATATTGATAGTTTTTAATTTAAATATTATAGATTTAACTATTGCTACTACATCATGAAATAAATAATACTTATATCAAATATTTTTTATTGTTCCATTAAACTATCTATAATTTTATCACGTACGAAATTCATCCGACAAGGACTACAGTTTTCTTGGTTTCTTAAACGTGCAACAACATCATGTAAAATATCATCAAGAACAAAATTGAGATTGCGATCAAATTCTGTAAATGTTATGTCATCAAGCGATCTCCTTCTAATTTTTTGAATAAAACACAATTAAAAATAAAAATTAATTTTTTTTAACTGGGTCGGATGGACCCGATTCAATGCATTTAGCTTTGGACCGGAACCGGTCCGGCCGAAACAATAGAGAGTAAAACTCTCCAATATCCGCAGGATGTGAGGAAGCAGCTCTCAGCTGCTTTCCACAAACTTGCAGTTTAAATAAATTTTATATGGATTCCATGCGAACAGTTAAATATGTTTTAGCTTTACCAAACATTCAACATGTGAAATTTATTCCAAAAACAAAAGCTACCGCGTAAAGCGGGCATTTAGTCTTGTTCAATTCAACCAAGTTGAATTGATACGTTCTTAGAAAAGAAGATAAAAGAAGGAGGACACGTTTGTGGCTTTACCTATAGTTTAAAAATCAACAGAGAGAATAAACTAGTCTTTGCATGTCAAAGCTGGTTCGAGGATGGTCCAATCCTTGCTCATGGGAGAAGAGAAAAAAGTTAGGGCTAATATACTACTAAAATGTGATGAGCTACTGGCTCGATGACTATTGCTGCAGAGTCTGAATCATAAAGCTACAAGTTTTTAGGTGGTTAGCCATTGATGAATTTTATAATTTATGATTTCGAAGTAGTGGTCTAGTAGTTAAGAAGAAAGAAGACATGTTCTTTTCCTTCATTTTTTTATCTCCCTCAACATTATAAGGGAAATAATGCTTTATCTTGTAACTTATGGGGAAACAATTGGAATTTTTATTTTATTAAATCCATCAAATACAAGTATTATATCGATGTAAAGAATATATTTTTAAAATTATTAAAAAAACTGATTTTAATTGACGGACAGAGCTAATTTAAGGATGTATATTTAATTTGTCGAGGCAAGAACATGTGCTGTCAAATTTATGGAAGGTTTGTTTAATCAAACTCTTGGTTAATACCAGTCGATAAAACGACAAGAAGCAGAGAGAGAGAGAGAGAGAGCTTAAAAGCAGAAACACCATGAGCTTAAATTAACCAACGAGTTGACTGTTATATCTGAGAGGTTTCAAGGAAGCCAACAATTGGATCGGCTGAGCAAATACGTACCATGAAAGTTGACTGGTATTTCTTGGGGGTTTTCAAGGAAACCAGCAAGAGGATTGGATCAACAAATACGTACCATGAAAGTTGACCGGTATCTCTTGGAGGTTTTCAAGGAAACCAGCGAGAGGATTGGCGCAGCAAATACCATGGAAGTTGACTGGTATCTCTTGGAGGTTTTCAAGGAAACCAGCAAGAGGATTGGCCCTCACACAGATCATTATAATTGTATATTTATGCAAATTGTCAGGAGGTCCCCTCTTCACAGATTAAAAAAAAGAAAAAATGAAGGGAATACAGAAATCATCGCTGGTGTGAAACAGCTACCTGTTGTTCATATTTTAGGCACGAAGAGGAAAGAATACTATAAGAATTCAAGAGGCAGGCGAGTGTGAAAGCTTGAATTCCACACGTGGGTTTAAGCATTTTGAAATGGGATGCATGAACATGGCCCAGCTATACAGACTCGATCATTGCCCTTTCACCTTCTACAATGGCATAAATCTAGCCACCCTCTGCGGGGATCAGAGCTGTTGCTTGCCTCTGTGCATGTAAATGCAAACCTTACCATATTAAGGAATTTTTAATCTTTCATAAGAAAGGGAACTGGAGATTCCTTTTTAAGATTATGGTAATGTCAAATCATTTTTCTCATGTCAAGTCTTGTTCTCCGCTCTCGGCTCATGACTCTTGTTATGAAATTCACGAATTTACTTGGGTTAATCCAAACTACATTGTTTAATTCTTTTTCATAAAAAAAAAAGAATTTTAACAATATCATTTCGTAATTTTTTAAATTTTTTTAAAGAATTAAATTGAATTTTGATCAAATTAATAGAGTTATAAATTGATCTGCCATATTATTCAGATTTGACATTGATTTTTTCAAAAGAAAAGGCACCAAAGATTTTTTTTATTTATTAAGGTAACATAAAATCATTGAGTGTTAATAGAATATATTCTTAAATTTATTTAAAAGAAATTATTGAGATGAACATATAAATTGATTCCGTTGAATACAAAACTCATTGGTTGATATCACTAAAAAAAAACAGCAAGAAAACAGCTTTATGTTTTTAACAAAATGGAAATTGGGTGGTTTCTGGTAAATGGTGACCTCTAATAATCAACCATGGTTTTTTTTTTTTTTTATGCATTCACGTCTCCTCCCCGTAGCTACCAGGAGGAGGAGGAGGAGGAGGAGGAGGAGGAAGGGGGATGGAGAGAGGGTTACAAAGGGCTAGGAGCAAGAACAGAATTTAATGTCAACAATTAAATAAATAGTTCTTCGTATGATTATAAATTAGTGTATAGCATAAGATCTTTTATTTTTTAGGACAATGAAACAATCAATAGAGGACAAACAACATTTAGTCAAATAAACAACGGATTTGTCCCACCACAAAACATCACATGGAAAATTTGAAATAGCTATGAAATTCATTTGACAACTACTTCATCTATTTTTTTTCAGTGTTTTCCATTTGTGCAAGATTTACACAGAAAATGTGGCCATGAGAGTGATGTTTTCTATATATATATTTTTTAATCTTGAAGCTTACAAAGTATGTGGTTGTAAGTATTTATGTGTCATTTTGATATATCCCAATTTCAATTAGCTTGTAGATAGACTAGTAACACCTAATTAGTGTATATATAATCTTTCTTGCAATTATTTTAAATTCAAAATCAATATGGGAATTTAGTTAGTAAAACTAGCTTGTAGTTTGAAACGAAAACCCAAAAATTACAAGAAGAAAATTGTGTTTTTTTAATGTGGAATGATAAATCTTTTTTAGTTTAAATACCTTAATTTAAAAGGAGAGATAATATCTTTTAAATGTGGGATAAAAAACATTTTAAATTAACATTTTAAACATTATTATTTAAAACATATATAGCCTACATCTACATAGATTGTTTCTTAACTTTTTCATGCGGGATATTAAAACCACAATTTTTTTTTAATTTTTCCGGGTTGAATCGGGTCAACCCGTGTGACCCATGACCTGGCCCTTGGCCAGGTCAACCCCTGAGCCAAGTTTAATAACTATGATTTCAACAAATTAAATGTTGATGGTTGAAATCAAGGAAAAAAACTAAATCCATGAGATCGGTGTATAACTCAATATAAATAATTTTTTTAAAAAAACTACAAAGTATAATTTTCAAAACAACCTAATATTGAATAATAATATTAAAAATAAAAAGATTGGGTTGTTGAAGGGTTAAATTGAAAACAAATAATAATAAAAAACACAAAACTCTTTTCTAGTGAATTGTATTTTTGGGTGTGGCTACAATAATTTAGCAATACCCTTTAGTATTTTGATAATATTTTTTTTTCAAATGAGTTTCTCAAATGATTTTTTTCCATGAATGAATGAATTATTAAAAAAATGATTCATTAAACTTATTTGAAAACAATTTTGTTGCTATTTTATTATTATTATTAGTTGTGGACTCATGCTTCATCGCTATAGGTTGATATTTTGTTTTTTGAGTAAAAAATAATGTCCAGGTGCCATAAACATGTTTTAGAACATGAAGCAAAATCCACACTCGGGTCATAGCTCAACTGGATCAAATAAGTTAGTCTTATTTTAATCAGATAATAGAAAAAATAGGCAACGACAATAGATAAACTAAAATTTAAAAATTACCATGATAACCTAGGAAAAAAATATTTTTTTCAGAGGAGACAAAAGACATAGCTCAATTCTCTGCCTATTAAATACAAAATAAAAAAATTTGATAAAACAAGACAAAAAAAACCAACTCGATTCAACATAAGTTAGCATGACAAACCTGCAACTCGGGTAATAAGGATTGATCCAACCTGAGTTAACCCGTCAAACTCACGACTCAGGTTATGAGATCTGAATAAGTCAATAGAAAAGAAAACGAAGAAAACCACAAAACTCATTTTTTGTAAAAAAATAAATAAATCAACTCATGTTGTTTTTTCAAACTTGTGGCCAGTCATTAAACCAAAATCATCATATCTAGAAAAATAAAAAAAAATCAATTCTCAACCAATCAAATATTGAATGATAAAATTGAAAAAACAATTTCAATTATACAAAAGAAAAAAATAGCAATTAAAAGAATGAGAATTAAAATTGAAGTACAAAAAAATTATTTTTGATTAAAGGGTGAAATTAAAAATAAAAATTAATTTAACAAAAGGACCTAAGCAAAAAAAAATCAAAAGAAAGAGGACTAAATTGAAAAATATAACATATCACAAATTGAGATTGAATGATGAAATTGAAAAAAATATCAAAATCTTACAAAAAGATCAAGAACAAAAAATAGAAATTGAAAGACTAAGAACCAAATCTTACATTTTAATATTAAATCAAAAGACAACTTTACAATTTTGCATGCCCGACATGATTTTCGAGTTAATGAAAGAGAAAAGTGGGAGGAAAAAAAAAGGTCATTGGGCTCACATCGCCACCCTAACACCCCCACGCACCGTCTCAAAAGGAAGAGACGCAACATAGGTTTCAATAACACCACAAAAACTGGTGTTTCGTTGCCAAGAGACGCCTCAAGCGCCACTTAGAGGGTGCATGCATCTCCTACACGCTAACACGAGCGTGGCACGCGACAACTATTTTTTAATTTTTAATATTATTTTATATTTAGTAAAATATCAAATCTACCTTCATTTAATATTATAATAATAATGGAAAAACTAGTGTGAAAAATACTAAAACACCCTTGGGTGCTAGTTTATAATATTTTATTTCAATAATATTTTGGTCATTTCATTGTGCTTTTAAAATGCATAAGGAATTATTTGTGTCTTATCAATCTGGTAATGACTAATGAGACTTATGAAAAGATTTTAATGCTCCAAATAGCCAATTAAATAAATTTTTTTTATGAGAATGGCAAAATCATCATGACATTGTTCTAGTTAGTAGTGTCTATAAGTTTGCATGAACGATGTTTTTCCCCACAATATTAGTTTTTGTTGATTACTAGATAGGTGGTCTGTGTTATGCTGTAGGTCATCCTGAATTTTTTTCATTGTAAAAAAAACGTTCCTAAAGAAGAAAGAAAAATCAAGAGTCAAGCCATTTACTCGACTTGGTTTAATCATCTCGTATAACTTGAATAATATGAATAAAAAAATATAACGACAATAAAGAAATTGACAAAAAACTAGCAAAGAAAAAAAGGTGAAAAAAATTGACCCTGACCCGTCTTGGTTAGCATCATGCCATATTTGTGATACGGTCGTGATATCGGGGTGATCATGTCGAAAGTAAATTGAATAAACTAATAAAGCTCAATTATTAAATAATCTAATATTGAAAGATAAAAAAGTAATAGAGAAAAAAATATCCAACTCAACCTAGGCTAAGCTGTTGACCTCACCGCCATAGCTATAGGATTGGAAAAACCTCGTAGAAAGGAAAGAAATTTTTTTTGTAAAAACCAATTCTCAATAAATCAAACATTGAAGAATAAGATTAGAAAAAAATTAAATTTAATAAAAAAAACTTAAAAAAAGACCGAGGTCAACTCATGTTAATATTCAAAATCTATGACCCTGATCATGAGTACAAGACTAACTCTATAGAAGACAAATCTTAAAAAATAACAAAGTAAAATTCTCAATTACAAAATAATGATGGATGAAATTAGAAAAAAAAAAGGCAATAAAAAAATGATAAAAAAACAAAACAAATAGCAATAAAAAAGGGACCAAATTTGACATAAAAATAAATCAAAATCAAATATTGAGGGATAAAATTGAAAACAACATTCAATTAGGGAAAGGATAAATAAATAAATAAATAACAATTAAAAAAATAAGGATCAAATTCGATATAAAAATTAAATGAAATCAAATGATGAGAGATAAAATTGAAGAAGAAAAAATAATTTACAAAAGACAAAATAAAAAATAAAAAAGTAGCAATCAAAAGAATAAGGATCAAATTGTTTACGAAAACAAATGAAAAAAAGCTTTTGTATTTTATCTAGGGGTGATTATTTTCGTTTCAGTTCGGTTTTTATAAAAAAATAGTAATCAAATCAAATTTTTTAAAAAAAAAACCGAAACCAAACCAAAACAATAGTCAAGGCACATATGTGCTGCGTGCCTTGACCATTGTTTTCTTTAAAATAAATTTATATATATTAAAATATTCAAGTGTGCTTAAATCTATTTAATAATTACAAAAAAAGTCATAATATGACTAAAACACTCTCTGTATCTCTAGATACAGGATGAGAAATTAAAATTTCAAGATTGATTAAATAATTTTACTGTGCAAAAAAAGTCAAAAAATCCCCTTCCCTCTAGTTATGTTTTTTTTTTTAAAAAATTTAAATGTAATTAACAATTCCATCGTACAATAAAAATATAAAAAAAGACAAATTTATTCTCATTTAATTTGATAATATTAATTAGACTTCGTAAAAATAACAGTTTGCCCTTCAATTTATACTTCCTTGACTTACATTGTAGAAGATATAAACATCATTACAATACAATAACTTATTCTGCAATAAATCTTCCTCCACAATATAATATTTTATGGATAGTATTTATTTATTTTTTATTATTATTATCATAATTGTTCTTACTATTATCAAGTCTAGTTTTTATGGACATTATTATTTCCTTGATAAAAGTGGTAAGAGGCGAGTTGGCCCACATGTGATTTCATAGCTGGAACATTCAATTAAGGTTCATGAACCTAACTAATGTATGGTGTACGAATTGTACCCTTCATTGAAATTAAAGTTGGTCCACTTCATCTTATCACTGCTCATGCATTCTTATCCAAACTTAAAAAATAATATAATATAATATAATATAATATAATATAATGATTCAGCACTATCACTTTACTATTATAATTTTAAGATGCTTGTATAATAAATTAAGTTTAGAGTCGATATTTAATAACTTATTAAATTCTTTTAAATTCATCAAAGCTTAATTTGAATTAATACTTACATTTGTTTGAGGGTGTAGTAGTTTTTGTTTTATAATTTTTTTTTAAAATATGTTTATTTTGAAGAAATATTAAATTAATATTAAATTAATATTTTAATATTAAAAATAATATTTTTAATATATTTTAAAATTAAAAACATTTTTGAAAAAGCTATTCATGTTATTACAAGAAAAAAAAATTATTATATTGCACAAAAAAAGTTAGGAGAAATAACCAATCAGTTATTGTCTTCTCGTTAGATCTCCTAATTGCCCCTAATACCCTCCTCGGGCAACAATAAATTCTAATTAATTAAAACATTAATCTAACATTTCATTTCATTTTATAAAAACACTAATAAACAGTGAGGGCTGCTATTGGTACAACGATAGGCCTAGCTTAGAATTCTTTTTTATTATTTTCTTCTTATTACTTTTTTTTTTATTTCTCTCTCCTCTTTATCTCTTTATTTTGGCTATTTATTACCATATTTTTTCAAAAACAATTAGTGAAATAATATTGATGAAAAAAAATTGATGAAATAATATAATTTGTATAAATTATATTTAAAAAACATAATATTTATAACTTGTCGCTATTCAAAACAATAAATTCCAATAAAAATATTAAATGTGTGGGACAGAGAAGAGAGAAGAAATTTTTACAAAAACATATATTAAAATTCTGATTATGACAGCATTATATCACAAAGAAATTTTAATAAAAAAAATCTAAAAATTTAAATGAAAATGATATTATAATTAAAGTTTTAGGGTGTTTCTAATTTTTATTTTTTTTTATTTTACTATTTCCTCTGTCTTACTCATTTAATAATTTTTATTAGACAGCGACAGGTTATAAATATTACAAAGGATGACTTTTATAAATTGTACTATTTTGTCTAAAGATTTTTCAATCGTGCTATTCAGACAATATTTTTAATTTACTCTGATATTTTTTTTTTGTAGAAATCATTTATTTGAGGATAGCGTTTTTAAGTGAGCACCGTAAGGTGAGGGTTATTATAGGTATTTCGTTACATTAAAAAAAGAAAACTAGTCCGCATGACGCTGACGCGGTCCTTAGTGACATCGAAAATTGACATCACGTACCAATCGTAAGCATCTAAAATGTCATACCCACGCGCTCCTTGGTGACGTGTTGAAAGACAAGTAAATAATCCAACAAAATTCAAATAGATTCCGCGTGGTTTGCTCCATCGAAGCGCGTGTTTTACAAACAGCGCCTGGGATTGTAAATCAAAATTTTGTGGAATTTTCTTTCAAGGTTCCTTCAGCCTTCCTCGCATATGCTGAGAAAAATGCAATGCAATCCCTCCATTGTTAAAAGGATCCCTTCGACTCCACTTCTGGTCACTACTTAGCCCTAGGAGACACTAAAGAGAGCACCCGAGGGTCTACATGCTCCAATCTTGGCCTCTACTCAGCTCTAGTTGAGAGACCAGAGAGAGCACACCCAAACCCCAGAAAATGGATTCTTCTTGGCATGGGAATTTACCAGCAAACAGAAAGAAGGCGATAGATGAGCTCGTTAGAGGTCAAGAAATTGCGGCACAACTTAAACTTGTAATGAACAAGTCTATAGGGGTTGATGAGTCTGTGTTTGCTGAGGATCTTGTCAAGAAAATCATGAATTCTTTCAACAGTTCTCTTTATATATTAAATGGGGGTGAGTTTGATGAGGTTGCCTCTCAAATTCCACAAGTGGGTTCGCCTTGTTGGGATGGCCGGAAGTCGTCGAAGGATTCCGGAGAGAGTGGCAGGGGTACTGCCGAGTTGAAGGTGAAGGACAGGAGAGGATGTTACAAGAGAAGGTAATTAATTAATTACAAATAATTAATATATGCTGCTGATCATTATTGATAAAAACCGCATTAATAATATTATTTTTCATTTACAATTCCATTAGCCAAGTAGAGCTTGTTGAAATACGGTCAAGGAGTAGGGATCCATAGTTAAACTATAATCTAGCCCTCTCATCTGAGTCTAGAGAGTCTCCGATTTGGATTTTTCTTTTCCGACTCTATTTTTATTTTATTTTATTTTTTTGAAAAAAATTTAGGAATCAAACTAATTAAGGATGATCTTTATTATTCTTTTTGTTAAAAAGAATTTAGATGCCTATATATTATTTTTCATTAATCTCCTTTCCTAAAGGTCATGATGGATGTAGATGGGATAAATTTACCCCATATGTGTTGCTTGTAATTATATTTTCTTTTAGGCTCAGGCCCCATTCCTCATGCTTGAAAAAAGAAAAAAGAAAAAAAGAAAAAAAAAAGAAACCAACGAACTTACAAGTTGCTAGTTAGGACACCAAGAAACAAGAAGGTATCTTTGCTTTGAGTGGACAATGTTTTTGGTCCCCTCCTTGGCAAGCTCGAAATTAATTTACTAAATATCATGGTTGGATATTGCCGATTTTTCTATGTTTATTCTTCATATAAAGGTACTTGTAATATTATTTTTACTTGATGATGTCATAACTTGATTATAAGAATAAATAATATCAAAACTAAAATTAATCTCTAAATTATAATTAATTAATGCATTTTTCTAGCAATTAGTTTTTTTTTTTATTTCATCCCAATTACACTAAAATTGAATTTTATTACTTGCAGAAAAAGTTCCCACTCAAGAACAGATGACTCCACTACTCTAACCGATGATGGCCATGCATGGAGAAAATATGGACAGAAAGTGATCCTCAATGCTAAATATCCAAGGTATATATATATAATTAATTTCAAGACTGAATTTCGAACATAATTAACCAATCCATATTTTAATTCTTATCTCTTAATCATCAAATTTCTAGGAAAACCTAGTTAATGATCGAACAATTAATGAAACGCAATATTGCTGCTGTGCCCTACAGGAACTACTTCAGGTGCACTCACAAGTATGATCAACAATGTCAAGCAATCAAGCAAGTGCAAAGAATTCAAGAAGAACCTCCTCTATACCGTACAACATATTATGGGCATCACACGTGCAAGAATTTGCTAAAAGCTTCTCAATTTGTCTTGGATCCAAGTGATCACCACGATATAGATTCCTCCATACTGATAAGCTTTAAGAGCAATGGTGATCACGCTTCGAACAAGCCAAGCAACTCCCTCCTCACATCCTTCCAAACAGTAAAACAAGAATGTTGCCACAAGGAGGATGACATGAACATACCAATTAGTTATGATCCAACCACCCAGTATAATAATCAAGCATCATCCTCTGATTATCTCTTGTCACCTGATGATTATATGTCTGCATTTGATCACGGCGATGTGATTTCTGGGGTCAACTCATCTTGCACTACGAGCTCACACAGTCTGGACATGGATGGTATCATGATGGAATCTGCTGATTTCGATGATGATGGTGTTTTCGGATTTTAACCTTGATAGATAATTATTTTCACGACATTAGATATTGCAGCTTCTTTGTAATTTCCGCCTAGTAATCAAGAATGTCCTGGTTATTTTCTTTGACAAGTGTTAGAAGCTGCCTAGCTAGGTAGCTAGGTTAGCACAATGTAGAAACTAGAAAGGTCGATGTTTTCTCTTTCTTTTTTTGCTTTTGGACTGTGTACTTAATTTGCTTGAAAATTAAGGAAATAATCGAGGTGAAGTACTTTCCAGTCTCTATCAGTTGCATTTCCAAGTAGAGAGAAAATCCAATGCTCTTGATCTTGCATGGAAATTCAATGTATGACCAGAAACAGCACTAGTTGGTACTTTTTAACATTATTAGCTAGCAAGTATGCATGCATCGACATTTAAGGCGAATGTGTTTTAAACGAAGCAAAAAGAAGCAAGATGAACTTGATATTTAAGTCATTAACATGGCTATATCCAATAAGATGAATTAATTTAATAATCTAATTTAAATCAAAAGCAACAATATAAAACAAATGGTAAAAAACCACATGTATCAATATTTTACTTTTAAAAAGAAAAAAGAAAAGATTCTTAGAGACTCGCCGCCACTCGATTATAGACATCGACCACAACCAAAAGAGCTTGTTGAGTTGGTTTAAACTCAACTACAAAAGAATGCAAGATGATATTGAAAGAAGTTGCATCGTTTGCTAGAGTAATGTCCTGTAAAAGTAAACTGAACAAAACACAATAAAATGAGTATTCGTCTATATTCAATCAATCAACTCTATTTAATTAAAGAGAAAAAGTATTTTGAGAAAATATATCTAAAAAAACAAAACATAAAAAGACCCAGGATAACCCAACCAAATAAAAAAAAAACAAAGGATGTAAAAAGCATATAAAAAAACAATGAGCTTAATCTCCAATAAAATAAAAATCAAATGATAAAATCTTAAAAAAATATTAGCTTAAAAGAACGATAAAAAGAAAAGGCAACCCCTAGTAAATGTCCTTAAGCTGAGTTAATTTTTCAAATTGGAATTCATGAAATTCCAAAATAAAGTTAACCAAGAAGCTTAAATCCAAATCAACTTAATGTTAAAGGATGAAATTAAGTGTAAAAAAAAAAACCAAACTAAAAAAATTAGCAAAGCAAAAACCAATAATTAAAAGAATAAGGATAAAATTTGATAGGGAAAAAATCGAGGGTGAAATCACCAAAAACTTTATACTATAAAAATTATCTTAGATGACATAAATAGTAATTAAAAGAATGTGAACTAAATAAGACCAGTTTTAAAAATCAAATGAGGATGAAATTGAAACAAATTTTAATTTTCATAAGTTATTCCAAATAAAACAAATATTAACCAAAAAATCAAGGACTAAATAAAAAACAAAGAGAAGTAAAAAAAATCAAATAAGGATAAAATTGAAGCAAATTTTGATTTTCATAAATTATTTGAAATAAAACAAATATCAACCAAAAGATTAGGGACAAAAAACCCAAAGAGAAGCTAAGGGGCTAATTTGAAAGATTGCAGGGTGCAAGAATCGAGGGAGAGAGAGGGAAAAAAGAAGAAAAAAAAGATGATCGTCGAAGCCAAACTGGAGCTCTGTTTTCTACACGTGTCACCTCAACATAGAAAAGACATCGAGACAAATCTGATTAATGACACCTCAGAATGACATTTTTAGTTGTTGAAATCAACCGCAAGTGCCACCTAAAGACAATGAACCGGTTGACGTGCTGACACATGCCCGACACGCGCCAACATTTTTTTTAATCTATTTAATTTATTAAAAGACAAAACTAACCCTCACTTTATCCAATAACAACAAAAAAACCAATAGTATAATAACAAAAATATCCTCATATCTAAGGCATAAAAAACTAAACCCTAAGGGCAAGAAGATGTTTTTATTGTGCAAAAACAAAGGATAAGACACAAACACCCCTCTTAACCTGCCAACGTTTTTTTTTGTTTATAAAGCTAGATTGGTAACTTTATTATGCACTATATAAGTAAAAATACACCAAACAATGCATTAACCTTAAGGATATTTATGATAATTTGCAATGCAATTTAAAAAGGCAAATACTCGTCTTACCCTATATTAATTTAAAAACATCAAAATGCCTCCACTGAAAACACAATTATGCCCTCATCCTTTATACAAATGGTTTTTTTTTCATTGGTAAAAAAGTGTATTGTGTCCCGTGGAACAATAAATTCTCCCTCTCTTTTAATGTTTATATATACACATGAGCATATTTTATTAATAAGACGATGAAAATGATAAAATAAAGAGAAAAGCTAGCTAGAAGCCAAAAAAAACCATTTAGACATGAAACAACATACAAGCACTCAACATTAATGTATACTAAAAGTTTTATTTAATTTTTTTTTTAATTTCATCCTTTAACATTAGGTTTAATAGGTATTGCATTTTATAATTGTTTTTGATTTTTTTTCAACAGAGTTATTCTGGTTTTATGACCTCGGTCGCTAGTTTTACGGGTTAATTATGTTAACTCATGTTTTTTTTATTATAAATTTTATTTTTCTACATTGGATTGATTAAGAATTTAGTTTTATAATCATAATTATTTTATGATTTACTTTCTATGGGGTTATGATTCTCTTATAACTCGGGTCGCGAGTTTTACAAGTTAAACAAGTTGACTCGAGTTTTTTTTTTGTTTTTTTAATTAAATATGTTTTTGAAATTTCATCATTTAATGCTGGGTTGATTGAAAATTAGATTTTATAAATTTTTTTTATTTACTTTCTGTAGAGTTATCCCAGACTCCTCACCCAGATTTGGCAGGTTAACTTGAGTTGATTTGGATAATTATTTTTTTCCTTTTTTATTTGATTTTTTTCTCAATTTAATCCTTCAACATTGGGTTCATTGGGAATTGGGTTTCATAATTTTTTTATTGGCTTTCCATAAGGTTATCAGGATCTTATGATCCGAGTCACGGGTTAAGCTGGTTGACTCAGATTTTTTTTCTTTTTATTTTTAGTTGAACTTTCTTCAAATTCATCATTCAGTATTTAATTGATTGAGAATTGTGCTTTTTAATTTGTTTTGGTTTGTATTTTATGAAGTTATCCTAGTCTCATGACCTAGGTCACAAGTTTATTTGGTTGATTCGAGTAGTTTTTTGTGTTTTATTTTTAATTGATTTTTTTAATCCCATCCTTCAACAACAGGTTGATTGTGAATTGAGTTTCATATCTTTTTTCGGTTATCTTTTTATGGGGTTATCTCAATCTTATTCTCTGAGTTTGACAGATTAACCCAGGTTGACATGGCTTATTTTTCTAGATGAATTTTTTTTTCTCAATTTCTTACTTCAACATTGGGTTAATTGAGTTTAATAATTGCTTTCTATAGAGTTATAAAGGTCTCATGATATGAGTAGCAAATTTGACAGGTTAATCCAAATTGATCCGATTCAATCTAATATGTTGTCGTTTCAGTACTTAAAAAAAGATGTCATCTTGATTTTTTTTAGTCAAACTATATTTTTATCGATTGTCCGGGTTATCTCTGAACATGTTAAATCAACCAGTTCACATCAGATCAATCCGCATAAAGCAAAAAAAAAATTATACTAAAAAATACATTAACAACACCTATATTTTTTTATGACCATAATAAATTTAATCTGACCTGCAGCATAGCACACGGGAAATAATCTAGTGTAAACACCAGACATGCATAAAACAAAGAGGATATCTCCATGAATAATATTAATACTATCATTGTTCTTGATTGTTCATATTTTATTATGGTCAATTAAGTAGTTTAAATTTTAAAATTATTTATGTGGAGTTTTTTTTGTTTAAATATATAGATTAATTTAATAAATAAATTATAGAATTCGTGTGATATAAAAATTTCTGTTTTCTTTCAATAGTTGGGATCTTCAAAAGCACAATGCTTTAATTCTCGAAAGAATAATAATAATAATATTTAGTAAGTAAAAACAACAAGAATAAATTGAAAAAAATGGTGATTGGAAAGACAACAAAAACATAAGACATTAGATTATAATTTTAATACAGATCATAATATGGATCTCATGCAATGTAATTATTCATATGTATCCTGAAAATTCTTTGTAAGAAATATTATTACTCTTTCCAAAATATTAAATGATTTATAATCATTTAATGTATATATATGACACGTACCCATCAAGCTTCACACGGATGACAACCTCTCCCTTTTTCTTTTTCAAAGGTGTAGCTTATCTTACTCTCTCTTTTTTGTCTTTTTTTTAAAAAAATACGGATCTCACCATTAAAGCCACATGGTTGTGTACTGTTTTTTTTTATTTTTTTTATGAAATATAAATTATTTGTTTTCCTCGCTGATTATGGTTTCAGCTCTCTTTTTGAATGAAGGCATGATGGGATGTCTTTGACTAGGGGGAGAGGAGATTAACAATAATTGACAAGTTTCTTTATCTTTCATTGTTGAGGTTTGGTGCCCCCCTTTTGGCACTGTGTTATTTTTTGTTTTTTTTTAAATTATTCTTTAGCTAAAAGAATATTAAATTAATAGATTTTTATTAGGTGTATATTTATGATTTTAATATGTTGTTGCTGAAATTTAAAAAATATTATTTTAATATATTTTTAATTAAAAAAATACCCGTAAGACATTATTAAACATGACTCATTTATTTATTAGTGCATGTGTGTATGGTATGGGAATGATTATTTAATTGTAATTTATATAATATTAATAGAATTGCTATTTTAAAAAGAAAAAAATATATATCGAAATGAAATTCTTGAAGACCAATTTGGGAAAGCTTTCTCTATAAATTAGCATTACTCTTCATAATTTATATAATTTTTTTTTAATTAGGAACAGAACAGATAGATTCAAGCGGGACTCCGTATAGCAGGGGCAATGTCCCCAAGGGTTAAATAGTCCTTTTCTTAAAAAGGAACTCAATTTAATCCTTGCAATTACAGCATTTCTAATTTTCTACCTTCTTGAATTCGAAGGCTTTTTTCTTTTTACATATTTCGTTCTCTTGGACGGAAAATTTCCTTCATTTATTTTAAGAATGTGCTACATGTGGCTCCTTTTCTTCAAATACTTTTAATATAATCCCTAAAAAGAAAAATTTATTCATTTGCATCCTTGAAGAAAAAAAATTCATGTCACTGCAAATAAAAAAATTTCATGACCCTTCTAAGACCGCCAACCCTAGATCCTTCACTGAATTAGAAATATGTTACGAGCTACTAATAGCATTCTAAATTTATGATAATGTAGATGTAGAACCACTTATAATTTTCCAGGCTATCGTTGGTTCAAACATTTTGATTTTGATTTTACATTGTTAGAACCAAATAAATTTAATTTTAATTAATAGATTTTTAGTTGGGCTATTTATAACCGGCTTCAATTTAATACCCAAATCAACCCGGTTTAACCCGTCAAACCCTTGACTTGAAGTTAAGACTTGGTTAATTTTATATAAAACAAACCGAAATAAATCATGAAACTTAATTTACAATCAATTTAATGATGAAGGATGATATAAAAAAATTCAATTACAAAAAAAACTCGAGTGAACTGGGTTAACTCGCAAAACTCGTAACTTGGGTTATGAGACTAATTAAAATAGCATCATAGAAAACAAACCGAAATAAATTATGAAGCTTAATCCCAGTTAATCTAATATTAAATAATAAAATTAAAAAAACAAAAAATTAAATTAAAATTAAGAAACAAAACAAAATATTATTTCAATTAACAGCAAGTACGTGAATGATACTGTATTCTTGTTGATAGCAAGTTGCAACAATAGTATTCAGATTGTCGGCAAAAAACTTTCTATACAACATCGGAAAATAAGTGTGCAGTTTATTTTGATGTCTTGTGATGTAAGGTTTAATGACTCTTTTCTTCTTCTTACATGTTAAATGTTTTGTCATACACACCGGTTCATGCATGCTTTGTGGAACTTACATTTATTTATTATTAGATCTAATTAATGTAGTTTGTTGCCTAACCCATGCTTATATATATCTAACCCTATTTAGAAATTAAATCTGATCCATAAGCTGACTTGAGACAATATCATAGGTATTGGTCAAGCGGGTTAATCTAGTTTTTTATATTTTTTTTAAAAAAATCAAAAAAAATATTATTTTAAAGAAAAAAAAGAAGATAATCAACAGTTTTTTGACATGGTTAATGGTTAATACAGGGTTTTTAACATGGTCAACTCTCTTTATTTATTATGAAACCCAGCCTGTATTAGGTTCAAGATTGACCAGTCGAACTTTAATAACAAAAAAATATTACCACTTTCCAGTAATGTAATTAAAATATATTATGAAAAATCAAACTTTGATTTGAAATTAAGATATATATTGAAAACTAGCATAAGTAGACATTCCCTCTTGGGTTTGTAATTTAATTATCATTTGTCTTTTTGTTTTTTTCAAGAGGTCTCAGTCAAAAGTTGAAACTACTCCTTTGGAAATTAAAAGAGAGAGAGAGAGAGAGAGAAAGAAAGTAGATGTTATCTTCCGATAACTCAGACATATCCATTAAGTTAAAATAACACCAAACCATTCAATTATTCTTTCTTATTCAAATCAAGAATTATTTGATTGCATGGCAAGGCAACGATGATTGATTACTTGGAATTTAATTAACCCCAATATATAAAAAATGGAGATATTTTAATAATCCAAAGACTAACAGTAGTGGGACAATTTGAATATATATATATATATATATATATATATATATATATATATATATATATATATATATTAAACTTAAAGATCATCATCACGTACTATACTCAACAGAATTCAAACACAATGACAAGTTGTGTTGATTTACGTTCACATGATAATTAGAGATTGTCAAGAGAATTTATAACAAAAGGACAAGTTGATGATAAAATAGAATTAATTAAGGTAGTTGACATTAGTTAGTTAATTAGACTAAGTGTACACATTTAAGAAAAAAAGAGACAAGTAGTGACAATTATTAGAGAAAGTGACAATTATTTTCAAAAGAATTATTGTAGCCAATATTGACCTCATTTTTTCTTGATGAAATCTACAAGTGAGCATGACGTCTATGAAATCTACAAAGTGCGTTTTCTAGAAGATGGGGTTTTTTCGAATCACAAAAAAAAAAATATACGTTGATATTGAAGTTTTGGACGGTTGGATATATATATATTCTTACTTGAAGGGACATTTTGTATTGAGTTAAAATGAATATCTTTGTCCATTTATATTGAAATCTACAGCACATAATTTTAATAGAAATAATTGATAAAATAATGAGAAAAAAAAAACCTAAATAGTACTATAACCCATTAATCTTCTCGATAGAGATATAATATAACTGAGATCGATAGTATTATAAGGACATGTAGATAGGGTTTTCAAATATGTATGATTAATAACCTTTTGCTACAATTTTAAAAATCTCAAATATTATCTCTCTCTCTCTCTCTCTCTCTCTCACACACACACACACACACACACACACACACACACATATATATATATATATATATATATATATATATATTAAAGTGTGTTATGTATAAATCATAAATTAACACCGCATGAAGAAAGGAGAAAAGTGCAGTACCGAACACAGGAACAAATTGACGTGTGTTACAGTAAACACCACATGGAAGCAATAAAGTAGTTTCATGGATAGTGCCTCAAGAGAGGAAGAAACGACAATGAAGAAATGTAAAAGCTTCCCCTATCGCCATCAGCTTAATTTCCCGTTAACTTTAAGGACTGCTTGAGATTTTTTTCCAGCAGGTGAGTGTGAACGAAGATAAGGATTCACATTTTCCAAATAGAATCGTCCAATCTTTCTTCTTCCAACTGCGTTCAACCCTCGTGGAAATGAGACGAACTGCCTCCCACTTCTCATGTCCACACATGCATCTCTGGTCTCATTAAAGAGGTTGTCGCCCAGTAATGGAAGAGACTTGTTTTTTTTTTTTTGCATCAGGGTTTAAGCTTTATTGTGCACGCCTATCACTCCCGCGATGCCTTACATGCTCACTGGGCTTGCAGAATATTCAGTAGACCTGAGGATTAATTATAGTGCGCGTAAGCTGGCCCGGACATCCCAGGTTAAAAAAAAAACAAGAACTGAAAGACCTAGCCACTGCAAGTTGGTGCTAGCTGGCTGCTCAGCCATCAAATTTGTTTGCTTTACAGAGCAGAGCTTTCTTGAAAAGGTTGCAAGACAAGCGTAATTAAGGATACGCTAACCTGTCCCTTTTATGGCTTTTCAATCCTACATGCTCTCACATATTAATTTATAGAGAAAATTGGTTAATGAACGAGGAGAGAATATTCTTATAAGATGAAAAAAGGTTGTGTTCTTTTTTTGTTTTTTTGGGTAAATTGTGCTATTAGCATATAAAATACAAATAAATTGTGAAATAGCGTAAGATAAAAAAGTTTTGGTAAAATAACACAGTTTAAAGATATCACGATTCAGAAACACAATATTTCAATAATGTCATGGTTTAGAACTGTGACATTTGACTAAACGTCGCGGTTGTAAATCGTGATATTCAATACCTTATCGCGCTTGTGAAGTGCGACATTTATAAATACTTTGATAGCACTTATTCAACTGCTCCTGACACGGAAAACTCTCATCGAAGCACTTTTTCTTCAACTACCCTACCAAAAAGGGCAAATAGTGTAGCAAGAACAATAAATTCAATTGAATTAACCTTATGTGAAGGGTCTCCTAAGCTATTTCAGCTATAGACTAATGGGTAATACTAGACAGGAGATAGAGTACAGGGATGTACATAAACATGCAACACTCGACAAACTTCATGATGTATCTCTTGACTTCTTATTTCTTATATAAGTAGGTTTCCAGACAATAAAATATAAAGTCATTTTAAAATCTCATTGATTTTGTGGTTGTGAACTGCAACATGAATTAAAATTTTACATGTCACGTTTTAAAACCGCGGCATCAATTAAATGTCGTGGTTCAGTACCTCCAACATCCAAATGTCGCGCTTTGGAAGCGCGACAAGTAGTTGTAAGCGCGGCATTTAGTTTATATCCCGTTTCTGAACGCGATAAGGTCAAACTATAATATTTCACCAAATCTTTTTTAAACGATGTCATTCTCTTAGATTTTTAATTTACTATGCTAATTTGATTTTAAAAATAACCTTTCTTTTTAGGGGTCTTCCTTCATGCATTTGAAAAGATAACATATAGATAACATATACAAGTCCCTTAATTATCATGGTGAACAAGAAAAGTTGTTATTATTATTATTATTACACACACACACATGAGTGATTGTCTAAATTATTTTTGTTAATTTATTGTGTTTCTTGGCATCAAAGATTTAGATCAATTATTCATAAAAAAAAACATGTATTTATTTGGATAGTTATGTACGTTGTCAAATTAGGGTTATTTTCACCGTCCAACTTGATAGGGTTTGAATTCTGTGTCATTTTGTATGCCTAGCTTAATTAAATTTGGATTTAAGAAGTCAAACACCATACATAAATGTCTCTGGATCAGGCTGTTCTTGATATAGCTAGAATCTTGAATTTCAATGATTAGATGAGAAAGAAAAGTATAATATTAATCGAGTTATTTTTTTTTTCATGTACACTTAATTTGAATTTAACACTTTAATTCTAACAATAAAACATAACACAAATCAAAATAAAAAAATTAACATATAAAAATCAAAGTTTTTATTCATTAGTGCGACAAATCGTAATACCAAACAGACACTAATATTGTTAGCACATTACAATTGAGACTTTAGGGCATCTTCTTTTTACAAGAAAGCTAGAAAACAGTATGAAAGCAAAATCATAATAGAAATATTGCTGTGTCTGATCAATCAAAAGATGGTGACATATTCCTGGGAGCCATGTCTATGATTAAAGGGGTTCAACTGCCTTTTCTTTTGGGTATTGCTCTCCCTCTTTTTATCTTATGTCTTTTGATATTTGAATCATTACCCTGTCCTTGAGGTTCTTTCGCATAATATCACCATGATTGCAAACAAGTAAGCAAATAAAAAGAAAAAACAGGTACATTATTGATATAAAAGATAATGCCTAGAAAATAATATAAATTATGTCTCGAGATTTTATCTAATAAATTAAATTATTAAATTGAAATGATTATTTGACGTGGTATTAGAGTCTTAGTGGCCAAATGATCATGAATTCGGATCTCACCACCTCTATTTTATTTAATAAAAAAATTAAGTACAAGGTAATGTAGATCTGTACAAGTTTTAAACTTAAAAAACTTTCACTTAAAAAAATATATTAAAAAATTATATAAATAATATCTTTACATCTCATTTAATAACTTAATCATGACTTAATCAAAACTCGAATTGATTTTTTAACACAAGCAAGCATCCATCGTCCATGGTGAGAAATTTGGAAGGAAGCAAGGGACTGAAGTGTGCTTCCAAGGACAAGCAAGGATTAGAGTCTGTTTGGCTCTGCGGTTCAACCTGTTTTTCACTAAATTTCAATTTTTTTTTTGTTAAAATTGAGTACGGTTTGTACTTTTTGGATCGTTTTGATGTGCTGATGTCAAAAATAATTTTTAAAAAATGAAAAAATATCATTGGCATATATTTCGGCACGAAAAGCTATTTGAAAAGCAACCACTACCACACTGCCAAACACCCTCTTCTAAACCCCAAGTACTGTTAGTCTTCGTTAGTGGATCCATTGTTTGTCCTTTTTTGGGCTTGGCTCATTTCTAGAGAAAACCCTAGTTTGTTCAAAAGAAAAAAAAAAGATAGAGTTACATTTGACACCCCCGTTTAATTAAATTTATTTTAAAAAGGAAAGCATATTTTTCAAATATTCATATTCCATACAAGGCTGCAAATCAACTGAGCCTACTTGAATTAGTTTTGATGTGTTGAAACCAAGATTTCTTTAATTTGATCCATTCTCAAGCTAGATTCGTATCTCTAATGACCATATCTATAATTAACGAGCCTATACAATAACTTGGCTTAATTAACGATCCAGTCTCTTTTATGCTTAAGTTAATGTGATTGTTGCATAACAGGTCATGTGGTTTCTGCACTGTTGATGGATATGATTTCGTGGATACCTTTCTTGCAAATAGATTATAGATGTGATTTCTAGCAGTCAAAGTGGCACTTATGTGGTGAAATGGTCCTGCAGATGAGTCAGTGTTGCAGAAATGGGTGTTTTGCCTGCAAGATTAACCTCAGTACAAAAATGATCACTCTAGCTAGTTATGGCCATCGAAAGGAAGCCCTTGCACATTTCTCTAATCATCAGGCTTTTGATTTGTGCTCTCGTATTCGTATTATTTCAGGTTTTCTCTGAAGTTTTGGTTCGTGTCAAGTTCCAAGAACATTTTGTTTCTTGAGATTGATGCTGTACTATTCCAAAGAATTTCAAAAGATGCCCACTGGCTCATGTATACATTTCACTACAGATACTCTTGCCAGGAAAATCAAGCCCGTGCAGGACCCAAACAAGTGCCACAGAGGACAAAGCTACTGGCACTGGGCCAAACATCCACGCCAATAAAGGAAAGGTGATGCATAGGACCCGATTGCCCATAAGAGCCAACATGAAACCTCGTTCAAATACTGTTTGTGTATATGTAGGTGATGGTGAGAACTCACGAGAGGCAGCATTTATCAAGAAATTAGCATCAATCAAGAATGCAAGTCCCATTGAGCTGCATAAGAAGCTTACCAAGAGAAATAGCGAGGCTGACCCAAATTTCAGAACATAGAGTTTCCCAGATTGTGAGCCAAAAAACGCACTGCCACTGAGGAGATGACTTGCTTTATAGTTGTTGTTGGTCAAAGCAGCCAGTGCCAGGTTTATGATAATGGCTGTTGCAGCAGTTAATATAGTTGTCATCTGAGCATTTCTCAGGCTTTGCACTGCTAGCATACCAGTCCTGTTATCACCCTGTTTTTCAACAAAACACAAACAACATCTCAGCAAATATTATGAAAGGCTGTTGGAATTTGGTAATTTGGATCGGTAATTACCTCTTTCAATTGTACAAACCATGTTTTTCTCTTCAATGCTGCAATTCCTTCAGTAATTTGAGATGGTTTGTTCTTGAAGCAATGCCATAGATAGGCATGGTAACCAACCATGAGGAAGAGACTCAGAGGGGCTAATATCGTGTCTAGATAATCAATGACACCCATCTTTCTGCCAAGGCATTCAGGAGGCCTGGTTTTAAAGCCAAAACTAGATGCCTGCATATCTGTGTTATGGCTAACATGGTAGTGGAATTTAGGTCATGATGTGTAATGCATGGTATACTTTTTATTCTTATGTTACTAGGGTGTCTATTGTGGAATATGTTTAGTGCGCACATTCCATTAGTCTACAAGTGAGGAGGAGACATGTTCTAACTTCTAAGTGGCACATGTACTAATCTTGTATGAATCATAAATGATATGTTTGTTTTTGCGGTGGAGTAACCACATATTTAAAAGTATTTGATTAATCAACGCATACCATGATTTTGCCTGAGTTTCACCGAAAAATTATAAAAAATAACTTTTTTTAAATATACTTCTTCAAACCATAACCACAAAACTATCATAACTTCAAACACAATCCCCTGGAACCTCAGAAAAATACACATACCCTTTGCTGTGAGAAGGTAGTGGAAGAGTTTTGTGGGTTGTAAAGCTTAGAATATGATGCTTATATAGCTGCTACACTGAAAAAGCAGGATGGTTGGGCTGACCAGAAAGTTGATCGACAATTATATCCCTATTATGGTAGGTGTTGAGGCAGGATAGTGCTTGATGACAGTATGTAACTTTATATTAGCAACAAGGGGATAGACAAGCATTATAGGGCTAGACGCATAGGGTGATTAAGTAGTGGAATTAGGTAGAGATTTCCATTCAGTAGTCTCCATGAAGAAGAAGAAGAAGAAGAAGAAGAAGAAGAGCATGACGTAGTAGAATATTATATTAGCAACATGAAACTTCAAAGAACAAGCAAAATTCAAAGACACAAACCGGTGTTAGGCAGGCTGACAGCAACTAAAAGAGAGTCACTTCTGCTATTGCTGGTGTACTTCCGCTGTGCATAGCATGCCTTGATTAAATTATATATGAGATGTTTTTTTATATATAGATATAAGACGTTAGGTTATCAAGATAAAATACTACCTTAACTTTACAAATTTTGGCAATGTTAGGCTGAAGTGACGAATTCGGGTACCAGGAGCGATAAAATAGTGGTTCGGGAATGCGGTTCAAACAGTAAGTTTTTGTTTAAATTTATTTTTTATATATATTTTTAAATTATTTTGATATGTTAATGTTAAAAATAAATTTAAAAAATATTTTTTTAATATATTTTTCTTTAATGTAAAAACATATTTTAAAATACAGCACCTACGTCAACATCAAACACTATCAAAATATTTTATAAAACCAGGTGCATTTTTGCTGTACTGTCACTTATCTTTATTGTTTCTGGTCAATATCTTTTTCAACGAAAGAGGTATTCTTGGATCAATTTTAAAAATATCACCCAAGCATGTAGAATAAATTATTTTTCATTAATTAATGATACTAGTGCGAGAAAAGTGATGATGTTTGTATTTTCGTTAAATATGATCTTGTAACAACGAACAGCCACCCAACTTTACATGAGTTTTTTTGGTGCTGGCATGAGTTATGGTTTAAAAAAAATATATAGCCATGTCCCATAATTTATTTTATATTTTATCTTCCTCCGCCGAACACGCCACCTATAATTTATAATTGTTTAGTAATACTTATAGGGGTGTTCAAAAAAACCGATCAACCAATTAAACCAAAAAAACAAAGAAAAAATTAACTGAAAAAACCAAACTGATAAAAAAACCAAATAAACCGATTAAAAAAAAACACCTAGTCCGGTTCGGTTCCGGTTTAAAAAAGCTTAAACCGATTGAACTGGACCAAACCGAACCGGATTAATTGAATCTAAAAAAGGTATAAAAAGAAAAATCCTAAACCTAATGACCCTTCCCCTTCCCTTTTCTTCTTTCCTGCCGCGCTAACCCACCCTCTCTTTTCTCTGTGCTTTTCTCTCTCATTTTCTCTCATATATTAACATTAAATCTTACTTTATTTCATCACTCTGGTTTATTTCATGGTCAACTTCTCCTACAATCACTCCCGCTCTCTGGTTTATTTCATGGTCGACTTGCAATGGCAACAGCAAAAACAAGCTTTTTTAATTGGTTTTGGTTTTTTTGGTTTTTAATGCTAAAAAACCGACCCGAACCAAACAAAACCGGTTCGGTCCGAACCGTTTCTCGGTTTTGTCCAGGTTATATTAACAAGAAATACTATTTTACGGCTGGGTTGAATTTTTAAATTAAAACCGAACCGAACCAGACCGTAAACACCCCTAAGTAATACAATGTAGGGTGATTGTTAAGTATTTTTCAATCAAAAATATATTAAAATAATTATTTTTTTAGATTTTTTTACTTTTAATATTAATACATTAAAATTATTTAAAAATACTTTTAAAAAATTCAATTTAATAATTTTTAAAAAAATAAAAGATATTTAAAAAAATAGAAGGTATTACATTACTAAATTATCACGACGAGGACAAGAATTATCAACGTGAAAAACATGACTCAATCAATTATCCTTTTATTTTAATGTATAAGAATAAAACTAGCAAAACCATAATATAATTTATTAGGTGAATATCTGGTTCACAAGCAAAGATCGCATGCCAACCAATTAAACCTTCCCGTATTATTAAATTAGTTCAAATCGTTAATTTAATGCGTGATATTTAGACTATGAATATTTTGCGTATTATAATAATGAAATAAGATAATCAATAATACATGATATAAATAAATATAATAATGTTCTTATTGTTTTGATACATGATCTTAAGTGATGAATTGGTTCATTTAATAATTTTTCAACCAATAATAATTTTATTAAATGTAGAAACTTATTTAAAATAAAATCAATATAAGAGAACCGCTAGAAAACAAACACGATAAAGAAAAGATTAAAATAAAATATTTGAAAAAAAAAATGAATTACTCGAATATCATAACCAGATAATTAACAACTAAACTAATGCAGAAAAGAACACATAGCAAAGCAACATTTAGTTTGGGGCGAGCAGAAAAACTTGAAAAGTCAATTAAACTCGGAAAATTAGTAAAAAAAATTGATTGAAAATATGTGACTTGGCTTTATTTTAGAGCAACATGGGAATAAAGAAGCATGGAGGAGTGATAAAGAAGGAGGAGAATTAGGTAGAAAATCTGGGTAGTGGTCTCAATTTACATTAGAAAAAGGAGCATATATGACATTATAAGATATTAGCAAAACGTGAAATCTCAAAGGAAAAGCTATATGATAGAGACTGGGTGTGTGTGTGTGTGTGTGTGTGTGAGAGAGAGAGAGAGAGAGAGAGAGAGAGACAAATATTTGTTTATGACTATCTCTAGTTTTTGGTATGCTTGTTGTGCTTCAGCTGTGGACGTATCCATTAATCTATGGGATTCGTCATACTACAAGCACAATCAAGAGGTGATGGCGTGTGTTAGTTATATCATCAGCCAAAAAAATAAAACACTTTTTTTCTTGTAAAATTTAAAAAAAACAAATAATAAAATAGTGATTGGAATGTTGAATAAAGATGAAATAGATATAATAGTTTATTTTATGAAGGTATTTGGTGTGTTACAGTATAAAAATTAGTTTTTGTCATATTCAAGGTTGTTCTAGGGAAGAAATTTTTGTCTCATTAAAAAAGGTAGGACAAGTTGGTCTAATTTTCTATATACTGGTTAACCTGGATTGATCCAAGTCAATGTGAAGATAAAAACAGTTATTACTATAGTTTTAAAACCCAACTAAAAAATCGACCCGGGGCAAGATCTAGGTCTTAAATTGAATTGACTATTGACCCAAGTCAAGTCAAGTCAAGTTAATTCTTTTTCTATTTTTTCTTAAACTCAGATCAGTCCATACCCTAAATTGGTCATGTTACGTCTCGTATTTACTAAACACAAAATAAGATAAATTGTAAAGTCTAGCTCAAAACACACCAAACACAAGACAAAACAATTATTAATCTACTCTTATCCAATCCAATCAATATTATCTAGCATATCAAATACTATCTAAATGTCTAACCGCGTGGATAAAAAATCAATCAAGTTATTTTGTTTTACAAAGAAAAAAAGAATAGAGTAGAATTTTATAATGGACCCAGGAACATAATTATAAAACCTATTTTAAAGTTTTACTCGGCTCAACATATGAATTATGAGTTAGTTGGGTTAACTCGTTGAGAAGCGGCGGTCGAATCTGATTTTTTAAACCAAAAGAATATCGCTTTCATGAAAACATAATTTAATTTGAAATGAAAGCTAACCCAAGTCAATTTTTGGATCAACATTGGTTTATAGTTATGTCATATAGTAACTTGTGAGTGAGAATTGAAGGCAAAGCCTAAGTAAGCCCAGCTCACATAGAAAACAAACTTCTGGACCTTTTCAGGTCCAGTGTCATTATCAACAACGTTGTAACTGGTCTCGTTGCTCGTCGTCTGTTGGTAGCATCTTTACCAATCAGAACAGCACCATCAGAGTGGTACCTTCCAAGGAAAAAAAAAATCAGAGATGGAACGTGGAGAATTTCGGGGTGCAAAAGCTTGTGGTAAAGGGTTTCGGATAAGCTTACTGCTCTTCTTGTGCATGATCACAACACAAGTGAAGGGATCGATTCATGAGTACAGAAACGAAGCTTTTACTACGAAGTCCAATGCCTTCTTTTTTCATGGTGGTAGCGAAGGTATTTATGCTTCTAAAGCTTCTCGTCATCCTGATTCCTCTGCTCTCTCCCAATCAGGAAAATCCTTCATCAGGTTTTTTTTCTTTTTTTCTTTTTAATTTTCTTGTTGAGTGGATTTCCTTTTATTCACTTGTTAATTGCACTTTTTTTTAACTCATTTTTGTGCTTTTCTTTCTGGGGTTTTCTTAAATTTCTAGATTTAATTATTACTGTGGCTAATTTTTAGGATCATAGGGTAGAATGGGTTTAATTTTTGTGATTTCTTGATGTCATTGAGAATTGTTCAGATTTCAGTAACTGTGGGTCCCACATGATGGAACGACGAATATTGAGCTAAAGATTTAGCTTAATACTTTTAGGTTTGAAGGGGTGACGTTTAGGAGGACGAAAGAGTCAGCTAGTCGGCAAGAGGTTATGCAGACGAGTACTGGAGTTGTTGAAGCAATCATACTTGATGTGAAAGATAGGGAGAGGATCGGAGGGGAGTTTTTGAAGACTAGTGCTATATGTTGTAATCATACTCTTGCGGAGACGGGTTCTTGCAAGTTAGGGGAGGTGATTTTCAAGAAAAATTTGGATAATCCTAACTGGCCGCGTGTTATTAAGACGGACTTTGCAGGAACAATTGATGAAGCCAAATTGGAAGCTGATGAAATCGAGATAAACAGTAATGGAATGTATTACCTTTATTTTATGTTTTGTAATCCGGAATTGAAGGGGACAGTGATCAACGGGAGGACTGTGTGGAAGAACCCAAATGGTTATTTGCCCGGAAAGATGACTCCTTTGATGACATTCTTTGGAATTATGTCTTTAGCCTATCTTGTGCTAGGACTAGCATGGTTCGTAAGGTTTGTTCAATTTTGGAAGGATATTATACACTTGCATTACCACATTACGGCTGTTATTGCTCTTGGAATGTGCGAGATGGCTGTTTGGTATTTTGAATATGCCAATTTTAATTCGACTGGATTGAGACCAATGGGTATCACGTTGTGGGCTGTCACCTTTACCACTGTGAAGAAGACTCTATCCCGCCTTCTTCTTTTGGTTGTCTCAATGGGTTTTGGTGTGGTTAGGCCAACCCTTGGTGGCATAACATCAAAAGTGCTTCTTCTTGGTTTGGTATATTTTATTGCTTCTGAGGCGCTTGAGCTCATTGAACATCTGGGAAACATCAATGACTTTTCCAAGAAAACAAAGGTGTTTGTGGTGCTTCCAGTTGTTTTCCTGGATTCCTGCTTTATTCTCTGGATTTTCTCATCGCTGTCAAAAACTTTAGAGAAGCTTCAGGTGATTATCTTCTTCTACCTCTCCTTCCAAATTTATAAACTGTGCATGTATCCACTGATGATGTCCCGTTAAAAAATATAAACCTATGAATTCGTGTATTTGGATGGGTGCATGCACATCTTGGCTGTCTTTATTGAGTGTGGATCTGTGGAAAATGGTCTGGGGGTGCTGTCTTTCTGCCCTTGAATTGCTATCGGTAGTACCTTCTTATTGCACTTTTGAAATGATTCTTTCTTTCTCTACTTTTTTCCTTCGTTTTGTGGATGAAGATGAGGAGAAACATGGCTAAGTTAGAACTGTACCGGAAGTTTACCAATGCCCTTGCAGTGTCTGTACTTCTCTCCATTGCCTGGATTGGTTTTGAGGTAATGTTTATTTTCTTGTTCTACCCACTAAATTATCCCTTTGTTGGTCTTCACCAGAAGATGAAATATGATAATTTTATTATTCACTAATGTATTTATTAAAGAATACTCATTCTCCTCTGGCCTATGTTTGCTCAGCTATACTTCAATGCTACTGATCCACTAAGTGAGCTGTGGCAAGTTGCTTGGATCATCCCTGCTTTCTGGACTTTGCTAGCATACTCACTCTTGGTGGTGATATGTGTGCTCTGGGCTCCTTCACGTAACCCAACAAGGTACTTGCTTTGACATCACCTTCACTTTTGTTGTTTTCTACTTTTGGGACTTGATGTTGTGAATACATGGGCTCATTTGGCCTTTTGCAATTCAAGCAGGGCCTTGGTCTTTTTCATGTTGTTAGGGATATTGGTATTGCTACTATCATTCTGAATTTGAATCCATGCTGCTTCATGAACTTGAAACTGGTATTTTTGTAGATTGGAGTTGTAATAATTCATAAGCATATCATTCTGGCAAGTTGATGCTAAGTCTGATATTTGTTTTTGTTGTTATCTGGTAACTGTTAAACTCTGCATACTCAATGCAATATTGTTTTTCATTTTTTACTTCTTGCTTACTTTATCACTCCATTTATACAGTTTTTTCATAACAAAGAAGTCTAAAGTAAGATTTATGTATTTTATGGGTGGTGGAACTGTGGAAGGCTCATAATTCTCATAAATCTAGACAGAAGATGAATTCAATAATTAGAGTGAGTCTGTGGACGCCTTTAATTTTAATAAATCTAGACCGAAAGTTTACAGTGAGTCTGCTGTTGCATCAGATGCCATGTTCTGCTATCTAAGTTCTGGAGGTAAGTTCTGGCTTCAAGAGGCAATCATGGGCAGTATGTTCTCCTTTTGGAAAACGATAGTACTGTCTCCTACACTAAACTTTTTTTTTGTTGTTCTCCAGTGAATGTTAAATCTCTGCATGCTTCTTGCCCTTTTTTTCTTTAATTTTTTTTTCTTCTTTCTCACTTTATCTCTCCATTTATACAGTTTTCATAATAAAGAAGACTAAAGTTAGATTCATGTATTTTATGGGTGGTAGAAGGCCCTTAATTTTCATAAATATAGACAGAAGATGAATTCAATGATTAAATTGAGTCTTTGGAAGCCTTGTGATTTTCATAGACCTGGACAGAAGATGAATTCAACAACTAGGTAAGTCTGCTGTTGCTTGAGATACCATGCCAGGATAGTACTCCTATCTAATTTTTGGGAAGTTCTGGCTTCAAGAGGTAATCATGGGCAGTATATTCTCCTTTTGGAAAATAAAACTAAGGCTCCTGCACTAAAATATGTTGATAATTCTGTGTTATAGAAATCAAAATAGCAGAAATCCTATGCGCCCTCCAAAAAATAAATAAATAAATAAATTACCAGCAAGCATTTTTCTTTTTCCCTTTCTTGGATTTTTTACAAGGATGTTTACTGTTATGCATTGCCTGTATTTTTGTCATTTGAACTGAAATAGTAAAATCTAATCATATTAATATGTTGCTTCTTCTCATAAAGAAATAGATATCTAACATGCTGCTGCTAATCGGGCTTGCTCCTGCAGATATGCATATTCAGAGGGGGAGGACTTTGACGAGGAGGGTATATCATTGACAACCGGTGATATTGCTAATAAGCTGGAAAGGAATGCACTTGTTGAAGATCTTGAGGAGGATAAGCGAGAATAGATGAGCATTACCCCACAAAGGAGAATCAGATCGGCACTCAAGTTGCATATCCAGGAATTTGTCTGAGTCTTTATATGCAATTTGTGTTGATGTACAAAGCACCGGTGCATGAAATACAGAGATAGAAGAGTTCGACATGAGTTAGATTTTAGGCAATGAAACGAAGACAAATCGAGATGCTCGGGTTCTTGTATTATTTGTTATCTGCATTGAATTATAACTGCTTTGAGAAATCCCCATATTGTGCCCAAATCATCCTCGAAGCACGAAATCTCTTATCCCTAACCCTGGCTCTCAGAGAAGATACATTCAGTACCAATTATTATATTTTTTTTAATGCATGAAATAGATGAAAATTTTATACACTTTTAACATTATCGGAAAAAGAAATTTAGTTTCAACTGTCATGTAAATTAGTCCGAAAATATTCTTCAATATTGAATAAAAATTTAAAAATCCCCTCCGGATAAGTACACTAGTTGCAATTTTAGAGGCAATTTGGGAACGTATTTGAAATGGTTTATTTTTTAATATGATTTTTTTGTTTAAAATTCTCGTTTTATGTTTATTTTTATTTTTATATATTGATATTAAAAATAATTTTAAAAAATAAAAAATATTATTTTAATATATTTTTAAATAAAAATACTTTAAAAAACAATTATTACTCCCTTTCCAATCACCTTACCTTTTTTTTTAACTGTCTCCCATTACCTTTTTTAACTGTCTCCCATACAGCATGAGCCCTTTTTTTTTCTAATCAAAACAATATTGGTCTCAGCTTTTGTTTTGGGTCGGTTTGAGAAAGAAAATCATGGTTCTTAATCATTTCTCTAGTCATCACCGCAGAGAAAACCGCTAGAGTCGGAGTATGCTCCGGATGCAAGAGCAAATGGCCATACTTTTTTTCAAGAGTGCTTGGAGAGAAAGATGGGGGGAGTTAGCCTGGTTGGTGAAAGTTGTAAATTACAGGCAGCTTCGGTAGGGAGGGAGGTAAGTTCGAGCTTTTGAATTTTAAAAATCTTGTACATGAGAAGTAGAAAGCACAAGGGAAGAAGAAGGAAAAGAAAAGAAGGGAGCGCTTTGCTTTGTGTAAATCTTGCCGTGTTTTGTTGCAAATCTGGCAGTATAGCCATTGCTGCAACTAGTTTTGTAATTTTTTCACACGGCCAGCAATAGCAAGAAACCAAGAAGAGGTTTACTTATTCATTGTTTTAACTTTCGAGTTACATAAAGGGTTTTTATCTTTTCTTTTTATTTCTAATTTAGGAAGATGAGAACCAGAGCTTCTTTAAGCCATGACAGGAAAAGCATGATCTTCGGATTGCTCAGGGCGAGTATAATGAAGGTACAAGAAGAAGAGGGGTCTTCTTGTAAGCAGTCATTCCACAGATCTCACTCATGTCCAATTCCTCTTGAGTTGCGCCATCAGGCAACCTCCAGTCGAACCAATATAGGAGATTGGCAATCATAAATTCAACTGCAGTGACCCCAAATAGGGCCCCAGGGCAACCCCTTCTCCCGCTACCAAATGGAATGAATTGAAAGTCCTGGCCTTTGAAATCAACTGGGTTGTTCTCAAACCTTTCTGGGAGAAACTCATCAGGTCTGTCCCAGAAGCTAGGGTCCCTTTGAATGGCAAATGCGTTCACAATAACTCTTGTCTTGGGAGGAATGAAGTAGCCTCCCAATTCAACACTTGCTGATGTTTCTCTAGGAACCAGCAGAGGGGCAGGGGGATGAAGCCTGAGAGTCTCTTTGATGATACATTTCAAATATCCCATCTCTTCTATATCATTTGCTTCTACCTTCGATTTCTTCCCTACTATTCTCCTGACCTCTTCTTGGGCTTTCCTCATGATAGTTTGATTCCTTACAAGCTCTGCAATCGCCCATTCCATCATTGTTGAGCTTGTATCAGTTCCTCCCACAAACATGTCCTGAGATTTTTCAAAATGGCAAGGTTGATGCTCAAGGAAATTTAGAAAACGAAAACAACAAAGACATGAAATCTTAATTTTGCTATGAGAGGTGGTGAGAGATACCAAAACAACTGCTATGATATTGTCTCGTGTGAGCTGCACATCAAGCTTGCCATTCTTCTGAAGTTGGAGGAGAGCCAGCAGAAAATCAGTCTGAGCACACCTGTCACCATCACTTTCCAAACTCCTATGCTCTTCAATCACCTGATCAAGAAGGGAATCTAATGTCCTCGAAGTTGCTTTCAACCGTGGGATCAAGCCTGTGAGAGTGTCCATCCATCCCAAGTAAGGGAATAAATCCCCAAAACTAAAAGCTGTCAATTGAACCATAACTGTCCTCGTCAACTCTCCGAACTTGCTGTTGCCGCCTTCCTTGTCAGCCTTCCGACCAACAACACATCTGGAAACGATATCGTTTGAGACAGAGATCAGCATCTCACTTAGATTAACAGAAGTCCCACTATGACAAGCAAAACGAATTTTATCAATCAAGCCTGCAGCTTCTTCTTCTCTTACGTAGTGAAATGATTGCACCGTTTTCGGGCCCAGAAGTTCTTGAACACTAATCTTCCTGACTTTTCTCCAGTACTCACCAAAAGGAGCAAAACCAACATCTACACAACCATGAAAAAAGATGCTTGCAGCTGTGGTTTGGGGTCGGTTTGCGAAAACAATATCATGGGTCTTCATAATTTCACTAGCTGCCTCGGCAGATGAAACGATGAGAGTTGGAACATGCCCCATGTGCAAAAGCATTAAAGGGCCATATTTTTCCGAGAGAGCTTGTAAAGAACGATGTGGCAGTGTGCCCAAATGGTGAATGTTGCCGATTACAGGCAGCTTTGGGGGGGATGGAGGTAAATTGAGTTTGCGACTTGTAGTGAGCTTAAACAAGAAGAGAATGAAGGACAGAAAAATAAGAAAGAAAACAAAGTAGTTCAACCCTATTTTTGGACGGATTTCTTGCCATGTTTGCTGGAAATATAGCAACTCAGTCATCTCTGCCGCTACACAGGAACTAGAATACCGAGCAACTTTCTTGGAAGCTCGATCTGGCTCATCTATTTGCCAACAATTCCAAATTTAAAAGCACGGAAAACATGTAAACAATCCGTGATGTCTGATGACCAAAGCAAAATTGCCAAAACAACCACCATTCCAATTGACGGAATAGTTAAAAATATAAAAATGCTTAGATTCCTCTTTCGTCAGCATCTTATTAAACTCTCGAGGGTGGCCATTTCCACGTCTTGCCGCCCATACGCATGCACATGTTAATTGAACCGATGGTAATGTCCATTCTTTCACATTTCTCTTGTCGTCTTCTCTTAATACAGTTTAGAATTATTATTTTTAGTATTTTTAATATTTTCTCTTAAGAAAAAGCTAGTTTATAAAACATCATCCACGATAATCTTAATTAAGCACACGTGCTGGAGACGCTAAAATTATTGATAATCGGTAATAAAATTTGATTAATATAAATATTTACCGATTAATTTGATTAATTTAGATTTTAATCGATTACTATTATAATTTTGTTGATAAATTATATAATTTGATGAACCCTAAAATATTTGAAAATTAAGTTTGTTTTTTGTTGTATTATTTGATGAAATATTGGTAATTTAAAAATATTATATTTTTACAATAATACAATTATTAATATCAATAATTGCATCACCTACTAAAAGGAATTGTAAGGCCATATTTTTTTATTTTTTTTAGTTTAACGTGGTTGTCCGGACCAGTTTGTGCGTACCTCGACTAATTCTACGGGCCCTGAAGTTAACGACCATGTAAGCCTCCAGTGGCCATCATATGATCAACCACAGGGCTTGAATCTGAAACCACAAAAGAAGCAAACCTTTTGGTTCTAAGCTCTTACCACTGGGCCACCATTTAGATGGTTAATTGTAAGGCATACTTGTTCTGTGGTGAGAGAGTTATATATACAGGCAATGTGCAGGTATAGATACAGTAGAAAACAAAAACTAAATAATTAATTATAGAATTATAGAGGGTGACGTGGTGCACTGCATTCCTTGTCACCTCCAATATATTAATAATAATAATAATAACACTTACAATAAACATGTTTGAAAATTACATGTTTGTGGGGTCAGGTCAGGTGGTGCGTTCTTCTTTATTACATTAATTATTAACTATGTTTGAAAATTGCATGTAATTGGATGTTTAAAAAGGCTTAATTGTACAGGGAAAAAATTTAAATATAAAAATTTATTAAAAAAATACTATTACAATCATAATTAACTGGAAGACGTTGAATAAGAGCCACACAGTTTATATTATTATTATTATTATTATTATAGATACGATGCTAGGGTATACCATTATTAGTTGTAAAATCAGAAAATTATAGTTAATAGTGAGTACATTGGATTGATTCAGAATATATATATTCTTAATGTCAATAACACATGGCGAGTGGGCGTTATGTTGGGTTTCCCGAGGCCCGAACTGTAGCCCAAGGAGCGGTCCAAAGTGAGGCCCAACTACAGCCTCTAAGAAAAATTACCGAGTTTTATGTAAGACTATACCTTTAAAATTATATCTCGTTAATGCAAAAAAAAAAAAACAAATTCTCTTTATAATATATGATATTTTATTATATTTTCATGTTCAATTATCGAGTGACATGATTTTAATATCAATTGCTTCTCATATATTTTCTGTATGGATTTTCTTTGAACTCGTCGTTTTGCTTTGTGTTGTGACATCTTTTATTGTATATTGCCTGGCCTCTGTCCCTCAACGTGGAGAATACTTTATTTTATTTAATTAAAATTGAGAAATGTATTTTTTAATTATTTTATTTAATTGTATATTGCCTAGCCTTGGTGCGTGCACTTCGCCGCGGGGCCACAATATTTTTCTGCATAAAAAATAATATTTAGTTACTACCACAATCTTTAGATTTATCGACGGAATTTTCTGTCAGTATTTGTACTATCTTTCCGTTAGTAATTAATTTACCAGCAAAATCACCGACGGAAATGCTCCGTCAGTGAATCTTTCATTAGTGATTTTTTATCCGTCGGTAAGTCCATTTGTAATAAAAAAAATATTATTACTGATGGATTTACTGACGGAAAAGGCGCGCAAAAAAACATTATCCGCTTCATTCCGTCGGATTTTCCTCGTAAAATACCGTATGTCATTCCGTCAGTAATTATTTAAAAATATTTTAAAAAAATCAATTTTACAAAACTATAAAATAATTAAATTAATATAAATCAACACTCTATAATACTCAAAACGCCTGGAAAAAAGAAGAAGAAAATCATATGAAAAAAAAATCCTACAACAATATTCATACAATTATCAAGAACAAAAACAATTAAAAATAAAATAAAAAAACAAATATAGTGAAAAAAACACGGAAAAAAAAAAGAAAAAAAAATCTTACCTTAATGTGGTTGCAAGTGAAGTTAAGAAGAGGAAAAAATAAAAATTCGTAAAGTATATTAATTTTAAAAAACTTTAAAAAAAAAAGAAAGGAGAAAAATACATACCTGAGCATGGAGAGAAGAGAGGGAGTTGAGGAGAGAAGAGAAGAGAAAAAAATGGATATTTATGTTTTTTACATAAGGGGAAGAAGAAGAAGAAAGGAGCCCCATCTATTGTGAAATTAGGGATTCTAAGCTTTTTATTGGACGTTTTACCGACGGATAATTAAATATTAATATTTTTAATCATTCCGTCGGTGATTCTGTCTATAATATTTAATTTAAATTTTTAATTTAATCAAAAATTTTCAGAAACCGCCAAATATCATCGATGACTTTTCAATCCGTCGGTGATTCTGTCTGTAAAGAACAATAATTAACAGTGCAATTGGGAAGTGAACAGTTCCAGAGCTCTCTGAAAAATACCGACAGAATTTTCCGTTGGTGATTCCCATTGTAATTGACATGATGAACAGTGTTAACAGTTTACAAATGAATTTACCGACCGAATAAATTTCGTCGGTAATTCCATCGGTAAAAATAACACGTCATTGTTTTTTTGCTTTGTTTTAAAAAAAAATTTCCACTGTAATTCCGTCAGTAAATACCGAGGGAATATTGTCATCGGTAAAATCCATCGGCAATTTACCAACGAAAATATTCTTTCGATATTTCCGTTTGTATTTATCGATTTTCTGGTAGTGAGTTGTGGCATGTGTTTTTTAAAAAAGAAAGAAAAATACATGACATGAGTCATAAACCCAACTGGGATGAATTAGTTGGCTTTTAATTCAATTAGATGTAAAAAAAACAGGAACTGATAGTAGATGGATCCATAGCCCATTAAATATATAAGAACAAAACGGGGTTAAAATAACATAAAAAACTAGTATTGGTCAATTTGAGTTGGCACAATAAACCTGTAACCCCGATAATCAGTGGCGAGTCAGCCAGAGATATCCTGTCAATCCTATGTTAACTTTCCAAAACCGCACCGAAGTAATTAGACCCAACTTAAAAAACCATGAAGTGCACTTCCCAATTAATCAAATATAAAATGATGAAATTGAAAAAAGAAGTTTAATTATACAAAATTATTAAAAAATAACAATTAAAAGAATAATGGTTAAAATTGAAAACAAAACAAAATTTTTATTTAATTGAAGGGTGAAATTAAAAAGAAAATTCAATTTAGTAAACTGGCAAAAAAATCAAGAGAATGAGGATCAAAATTGATATAAAAAATAAAAACAATGTTGAAATTAAATGGTGAAATTGAAAAGAATAATAACTTTTACAAAAGAACCAAGAAAAAAAAATTAGAAATCAAAATAATGAGGGTTATGTTGGAAAACATAATACTATCAATTTGAATTTAAGGGTGAAATTAAAAACGACTGAAAGTTTTGCAAAAAAACCAAGGAAAAAAAATCAGAAATGTAAAGGAGGATGAAATTAAAGAATGTAATATCTGATAAAATCAGATTAAATGATAAAATTAAAAACAAATAAACTTTTACAAAATAGTCATCACAAAAAAATTAAAAATTAAAAATTAAAAGTATAAGAATTGAATAAGAAATATCGATATCTAAAAGGTCCAAGCCATAGTTTCTGGGAAAGGAGAGATAAAGGGAAATAAATGAAAGAAAGATCCCCTTGAAACACATCAGATCACCAATACTAACACACGTCGCACCAATAAAAACATGACACAACAACGTTTCCAGAAGGATATTTGTGAATGTTAGGAGGCGTCGTATGCATTGCCTAAAAGACATGGGCACCTTTGCCTCCCCTTTCAGGTGCCATATATGCGCGCCCACCTATTTTTTATTTAGCAAAATAAAAAATTGCAATTGGGCTTATTTTATAATTACAAAAAATATATTGTGAAAACGCTCATTAATCTCAGGCTTAAACATTTTAGTTTTAAGAGTATTTTTGTTGTTATATTATGCATTTTAATTGTTTATTATTTTTTATATTTGGGCAAATACAAAAAATAAAAACAAGGTTTAAATTATTTCACCATGTAAAATAAAAAAATATATTTATTTATACCCATTTTATTTGAAAATAATAAATGATTTTTGTAGAAATATTTAAATACTCTCGGTGTTAATTTTTTTTAACAGAGAAGCAAGAATATCATTATATTTTCCCAGCAAACATTTTTTTTAGTGTGGAGCTGCTATCATTTCTCATGAGATTTTACCTCTTTTTAATGTTAGATGAAATGATATATGTATAAAAAAAAATTGAGAAATTTTAATCAAGAACATGTTAGCATCAGGGAACTGGGACCGTTCCCTTTTTATTTTTTCAATTTTTTTTATCTATTTATTAATGGGACCGATCGACTTTAAAGAGAAAAGGGTTAAAATTGAATTAAAAAAAAAAAGGTAAAATTTTGAAATCAGAACGTGTCCAATGCTAGTTTGTTTTTTTTAAAGTAGTTTCTGAAAAATTATTTTTTAATTTATTTATTAATAAAAAATTAGTTAATAAAAAACATTTTTGATTACTTTCCAGTCTAAGAAAAATTTGGTTTGGTTTTCAGGAAAGTGTTTTCCTTTTATTTTGGGCAGAAAACACTTTCCAGAAGTTGTAAAAAATTTAAAAATGTCATATTATTTACTGATTATATCAAATTTGATCCTCAAACTTTTGATTGTTATATATATTTTGTTTTGAATATTTTTTTTTCAATCTCATCCCTTAGAATTTAATTTTTATATTAATTTTGGTCCTCATTTTTATAATTGTTATTTGCTTTTCCCTTATCATTTTTTAATTGAAATTTTTTATCTATCAAATTTGGTTCTTATTTTTTTGATTGCTACTTATTTTATTTGAAATAATTTATGAAATGTTAATTATTATTATTTTAATTTTTTTATATTTTAATTTTTATATTTTTTAGATTTGATCTATATTATTTTGATTATTATTTATTTTATTTGAGATAATTTATAAAATTATATTTTTTTTTTCAATTTTATTCTCATTCAACTTTTTAATTTGTAAGATTTGTTCCTTATTATTTTAATAAACTTGAAAAAAAATAAAACATTAATAAATTATTTTCCAGCTCATTTTTCATGACATAACCAAATACTGTAAAGTGTTTTCCAATTTATTTTTCATTACACTATCAAACATAAAAAAATAACTTATTTTTTTATAATTCACTTTTCAAAAAAAAAAATACTTTCCAGTAAATAAACGGAAACAAGATAACATCTTGAATGGGACACATGTTTGTTGTTCATAATCCGTGCGAGTAAAATATTATCATGACCATAACCATTGATAACACAAACAAGAAAACAAGAAAACAAAAATAAATCATTAAACTGTTTTAAATTTTTCCAACAAAATAAATCAATAAATCAAATAATATTTTATCAACAAAATAAAATTTTATTACACGTATTTTTTATTTTTATAATTGTTATTTGCTTTTTCCTTATTATTTTTTTATTGAAATTTTTTATCTATCAAATTTGGTTCTCATTCTTTTGATTGCTACTTATTTTATTTGAAATAATTTATGAAATGTTAATTATTATTATTTTAATTTTTTTATATTTCAATTTTTATATTTTTTAGATTTGATCTCTATTATTTTGATTATTATTTATTTTATTTGAGATAATTTATAAAATTATATATTTTTTTTCAATTTTATTCTCATTCAACTTTTTAATTTGTAAGATTTGTTCCTTATTATTTTAATAAACTTGAAAAAAATAAAACATTAATAAGTTATTTTCCAGCTCATTTTTCATGACATAACCAAATACTGTAAAGTGTTTTCTAATTTATTTTCCATTATACTATCAAACATCAAAAAATAATTCATTTTTTTATAATTCACTTTTCAAAAAAAAAAATACTTTCCAGTAAATAAACAGAAACAAGATAACATCTTGAATGAGACACATGTTTGTTGTTCATAATCCGGGCGAGTAAAATATTATCATGACCATAACCATTGATAACACAAACAAGAAAACAAGAAGATAAAAATAAATCATTAAACTGTTTTAACTTTTTCCAACAAAATAAATCAATAAATCAAATAATATTTTATCAACAAAATAAAATTTTATTACACGTATTTTTCATTTATTATTTTATTGCAAGTGCCGGCTCATTAGAATCCCATAGCTCTAGTTCTCAGAAATTATATTTCTGGCTGTCTTGTTATTTCAGGAAGGGAGAATAAAACTAAAAACTGGGTCTTTTCTTTTGGCTTGATCCATTGAAGTTTTGAGTGAAAGATTGGATTTTTAGTGAAAAAATGAGGGAAAAGTTAGGATTTTTGGTTGGTGCATGTTTTTTGCTATGTGGGTTTTGTTGTGGTAGGTTTGTAGTTTCGGAGTTCCTCAATATGGAGGAACTTCAGTTTGTGGTCTATCCAAAAGCTAATCAAAAGGCATGCAAAGGGTTTGATGAGGTTGGCAATATCTCTTTCAAATCTAGGCCTGGAGGGTTACCTACTTTACTGATATTCCACACTTCTCTTCTATTACGTTATTGATAGAACAATTCAGAAGAAAGCAGCATAATTAAGTTTAGAAAATGGACTTTATGTATTTATGAAATTTTGAACCACGCAGGCAACGTGGAGAAAGCAGGCCGGGAAATCAAGCTGCAATTTTAAAGAAAATTTAAGGCCTAATTTTACCCTATTATGTCCAAAAATAGAGAGAAAATGCAAATTCAAAGTCAAATTAAGTTATTATTGAACGAATTTGCATAAAAATTAAGTCCAATGACATAATTAAATTTTTAATAGGTCAATTTGATTTAATCATGAGCCAAATTAAATTTTAATTATGTTTAAGAATTAATTTGGGTCTAATTAAAGGATTTAATTAGATGCAAGGACTTAATTTTACATTAAATTGGTCAAATTAATTTTATTTTGGGCTTAATTGGTGAAAATTAAGTTTGGAAACCTAATTTGGGCTTAATTGAGAAGATTGGAATTTTAAGAGACCAACTTTAATTTTTACCAAGTTAATTAATTGAAATCAGGGGTAAAATCACAAGAAAATTGAAGTTTTTGGGTCAATTAAGGGTCAAATTGACAAAATTCGCAGCCAATAATCAATCTGCAAAATACGCGTAAATTCGGGGCTCTAATGCAAATTCTTCAAGAGTTAAATTGCACTAAATCAAAGGTTTAGGTTCAATTAGGGGTTCTATTGAAAACAATTGAAAGATGGAGGACTGAAATGAACTTTGGCCAAAAAAACTCAGCACTGTTCATTATCTTCTTCATTTTTTCTAAAAAAGCTGGTCCGGTTCCCTATTTTACAGCTGCATTTAATGTACCTAACATCCACCCAATTTGACAAAAGTTGCACGCAAATGATCCTCTACAACCCTATATGGCCCGGTTAGGCTGAATGACAACCAAACGGCGGCAGCGCCGGCCTAAATTGGCCAACTCAGTCAGCCTTTTCCTGCAGATTTGACAACTCAGGATGCCTACTTTGAGCCAACAGTTTGGATCCTTCCCAACTGAATCAAGGGCTGAAATGTTTTTCAAGTGTAGACAAGATTTCCCTCTTCCACCGCCTCTAAATAAAGTTGGATTTCATGGCCTGAGGGAGGAGAAAACCGGGTCCAAAGTCAGCAAAAAAACTAGCTTTTTCGGTTTCTGCACAGTCCTCTCTCTTCTTTCTCTCTCCACCGTGGCCTTCAGCCACCACCACCCTCATTACCGGTCTTCCAACCATTAGCTCCACCACAGGAAGCCAACAGAACCACCAACTGACCACCAAGAGCCACCGTCGGTTTCTCTCTCCTCTCTACAGCCCCTCCCGTTTTCTTCTTCTTTTGCTTCCTCTGCCACCGGCCACCATCTCTGCCACAGCCTCAGCCACCGTCCTCACATCAACCCCTCACCGTCTCCACTACCAGCGGTCGCCTTAACTCCTCATCAGCGGCAAAGCATACACCGCTGATCCCTCTCTCCTGCAGATTTTCTTCTCCTTCTTTCTTCCTGCTCTACCACCTGCAACCAGTTCCAACCGCCAGTCTCACCATCGCACAACATCCTCCGTGGTCAGACCACCACCGCGCCCGGTAGCCTTCTCCTCCGCCCATCTCCAACTTCTGCAACCATTTGGTTGCATGCAGAACATGAACAGTAACTGTTCACGTTCTGCAGCATAACTCTTTGTAATGTATTAATATAATAATATATTATATGTTATTATTATATTTTAAAAAAAAACTCAAAACTTCTTTGAAAAAATTTTTGATTTTTCTCGAATATTTTTCTACCAATTTTGTATAATATCGGGTTGTATATTTACACGTAAAATACAAATCCGGTATTAAAATACCTAATTTTCTCCGAGATATTTCAAAAAAAAATAAAAAAAAAATTCAAAACATTTTCAAAAAGAAAAAAAAATTTTGTTGCATCCGGCCAAATCCTAAAATTTTTCCAAGCATATTTTTCATAAAAAAAAAATAAAAATTGCATCTTTTTCATGTTTAAAAAAAATCCAAAAATAAATATCGTAACTAGTTTATGATTATCCATTAGGATTTGGCCAACATGTCAAAAATCTTTTTTCAATCTTTTTTTAGGATCCAGATGTAGACTTTAATATTTATGGGGTGTAAAATTACATGATAAAGTACACCCTCAGGTATTAAAGATACAAGGTGTAAAAATGCGATGCTAAAATTCAGATTTTAGAATGGTTAGGATTTAACCCGATAAGATGGAGACTTTCTCACGAAGTGAAATCTGCTTTGAACCTTAGAAAAGACCAACGACTAGAAACCCGATTTAGAAAAAACAATCAAACAACAATGCAGCTTACCTTAGGTACGGTGCACTGGAGTGATGCGTCTTCCCCTTGCACAACCAATCCCTTACCCGAACTCTCGCAGACCATAGGTTCCTAGTGACCATAATACTAGGTGGCGACTCCTAAATATTAATCATAATTTTATAATTAAATCCAAAAAAAATTTTCAACACACAACATCTCACACAGGAGGCACGACAAAAAACTTCCGCTGTCGCCAAACGATGTCGCGCCGCCGTGACTTTTAACATTATCAATAAAAAAAGTTTAGTTTCAACTGACATGTAAATTAGTCCAAAAATACTCTTTAATATTGAATAAAAATTTAAAAATTCCCTCTGGATAAGTGCACTAGTTGCAACTTTAGGGGCAATTTGGTAACGTATTTGAAATGGTTTATTTTTTAATATGATTTTTTTGTTTAAAATTCTTGTTTTATATATATATATATTTTATATATATATATATTAAAAATTATTTTAAAAATAAAAAAAATATTATTTTAATATATTTTTAAATAAAAATACTTTAAAAAACAATTATTACATCCTTTCCAATCATCTTACCTTTTTTTAACCGCGTCCCATACAGTACGAGCCCTTTTTTTTTTTCTAATCAAAACAGTATTGGTCTCAGCTTTTGTTTTGGGTCGGTTTGAGAAAGAAAGATCATGGTTCTCAATCATTTCTCTAGTCATCACCGCAGAGAAAACCGCTAGAGTCGTAGTATGCTCCGGATGCAAGAGCAAATGGCCATACTTTTTTTCAAGAGTGCTTGGAGAGAAAGATGGGGGGAGTTAGCCTGGTTGGTGAAAGTTGCAAATTACAGGCAGCTTCGGTTGTACATGAGAAGTAGAAAGCACAAGGGAAGAAGAAGGAAAAGAAAAGAAGGGAGCGCTTTGCTTTGTGTAAATCTTGCCGTGTTTTGTTGCAAATCTGGCAGTATAGCCATTGCTGCAACTTAGTTTAGTAATTTTTTCACGCGGCCAGCAATAGCAAGAAACCAAGAAGAGGTTTACTTATTCATTGTTTTAACTTTCGAGTTACATAAAGGGTTCTTTTATTTTCTTTTTATTTCTAGTTTAGGAAGATGAGAACCAGAGCTTCTTTAAGCCATGACAGGAAAAGCATGATCTTCGGATTGCTCAGGGCGAGTATAATGAAGGTACAAGAAGAAGAGGGGTCTTCTTGTAAGCAGTCATTCCACAGATCTCACTCATGTCCAATTCCTCTTGAGTTGCGCCATCAGGCAACCTCCAGTCGAACCAATATAGGAGATTGGCAATCATAAATTCAACTGCAGTGACCCCAAATAGGGCCCCAGGGCAACCCCTTCTCCCGCTACCAAATGGAATGAATTGAAAGTCCTGGCCTTTGAAATCAACTGGGTTGTTCTCAAACCTTTCTGGGAGAAACTCATCAGGTCTGTCCCAGAAGCTAGGGTCCCTTTGAATGGCAAATGCGTTCACAAGAACTCTTGTCTTGGGAGGAATGTAGTAGCCTCCCAATTCAAAACTTGCTGATGTTTCTCTAGGAACCAGCAGAGGGGCAGCGGGATGAAGCCTGAGAGTCTCTTTGATGATACATTTCAAATATCCCATCTCTTCTATATCATTTGCTTCTACCTTCGATTTCTTCCCTACTATTCTCCTGACCTCTTCTTGGGCTTTCCTCATGATAGTTTGATTCCTTACAAGCTCTGCAATCGCCCATTCCATCATTGTCGAGCTTGTATCAGTTCCTCCCACAAACATGTCCTGAGATTTTTCAAAATGGAAAGGTTGATGCTCAAGGAAATTTAGAAAACGAGAACAACAAAGACAATGAAATCTTAATTTTGCTACGAGAGGTATAGTGAGAGATACCAAAACAACTGCTATGATATTGTCTCGTGTGAGCTGCACATCAAGCTTGCCATTCTTCTGAAGTTGGAGGAGAGCTTGCAGAAAATCAGTCTGAGCACACCTGTCACCATCACTTTCCAAACTCCTATGCTCTTCAATCACCTGATCAAGAAAGGAATCTAATGCCCTCGAAGTTGCTTTCAACCGTGGGATCAAGCCTGTGAGAGTGTCCATCCATCCCAAGTAAGGGAATAAATCCCCAAAACTAAATGCTGTCAATTGAACCATAAATGTCCTCGTCAACTCTCCAAACTTGCTGTTGCCACCTTCCTTGTCGGCCTTCCGACCCAGAACACATCTGGAAACGATATCGCTTGAGACAGAGATCAGCATCTCACTTATATTAACAGAAGTCCCACTATGACAAGCAAAACGAATTTTATCAATCAAGCCTGCAGCTTCTTCTTCTCTTACGTGGTGAAATGATTGCACCGTTTTCGGGCCCAAAAGTTCTTGAACACTAATCTTCTTGACTTTTCTCCAGTACTCACCAAAAGGAGCAAAACCAACATCTACACAACCATGAAAAAAGATACTTGCAGCTGTGGTTTGGGGTCGGTTTGCGAAAACAATATCATGGGTCTTCATAATTTCACTAGCTGCCTCGGCAGATGAAACGATGAGAGTTGGAACATGCCCCATGCGCAAAAGCATTAAAGGGCCATATTTTTCCGAGAGAGCTTGTAAAGAACGATGTGGCAGTGTGCCGAAATGGTGAATGTTGCCGATTACAGGCAGCTTTGGGGGGGATGGAGGTAAATTGAGTTTGCGACTTCTAGTGAGCTTAAACAAGAAGAGAATGAAGGACAGAAAAATAAGAAAGAAAACAAGGTAGTTTAACCCTATTTTTGGACGGATTTCTTGCCATGTTTGCTGGAAATATAGCAACTAAGTCATCTCTGCCTCTACACTGGAACTAGAATACCCAGCAACTTTCTTGGAAGCTCTGGCTCATCTATTTGCCACCAATCCCAAATTTAAAAGCACGGAAAACATGTAAACAATCCGTGATGTCAAATGACCAAAGCAAAATTGCCAAACAACCACCATTCAAATTGACCATTCTTTTACCTTGTTTAGAATATTTTTATAGTATTTTTAATATTTTCTCTTGAGAAAAAGCTAGTTTAGAAAACAGCATCCACGATAATCTTAATAATCTTAATTTAGCACACGCGCTGGAGATGCTGAAATTACATTAATTTCATCAATAATTTTATTATGATAATGAAATTTGATTAATATAAGTATTGATCACTGATTAATTTTATAAATTTAAATTTTAATTGATTATGTTATTATTATTATTTTGTTGATAAATTATGTATTTTGATTAACCCTAAAATATTAAAAAATTAAATTTATTTTTTTGTTGTATTGTTCGATGAAATATTGGTAATTTAAAAATATTATATTTTTACAGTAATACCATTATTAATATCAATAATTGTATCGCCTACAATATCAATAGTTGTATCACTTACAATAAACATGTTTGAAAATTGCATGTTTGTGGGGTCATGTCAGGTGGGGCGTTCTTCTTTATTACATTGTCATGAACATTAACAATTACTCTAAAACGTGTGGGAAAGTACTGTATTTTTCACTATGTTTTTTTTTATTTTTGTTTTTGTTGTTTTGTCACTTTTTTCTGTGTTTTGTCTTTCCTTTTTTTTTTTTTTTGTTTATTTTCCTTTTTTTTTTTTTTTTTGTTTAACCCCACATTTTTTTCGTTTTTTCCCCCTATTTGTTTGGGTTTACATGTTTTTTTTTTTCAAAATTATCTTCTTTTGTTTTTTGTTTTTTTTGTGTTTTTTTTTAAATTATCTTTGTCGATTTTTTTTTAATATTGAACTGGTTAAGAATTTAATATTGTAATTTTTTTCTTTAAAACATTATGGATTACTACAATGTTTTCCTACATGGTTTTTTTTTATGAATTTTTTTCAAAATGGTCTTTGTCGATTTTATTTTTTTATATATTGAGTTGGTTGAGAATTTTGCTTCGTAGATTTTTTTAAAAAACACTGTGAATTGTTACAATGTTTCCCTCACATGGTTTTTGTTTTGCTACAGTATTTCCCCACATGTTTATTTTTTAAATTATCTTTGTCGATTTTTTTTAATATTGAACTGATTAAAAATTTAGTTTTAATTTTCCCCACATGTCTTTTTTTCATTTGTTTTCATTTTGTTTTTGCTTTTTTTTTCCCAAAATTGTCTTTTTTTTTATTTTTTTGTGTTTTTTTTTCAAAATTGTTTTTGTTGATTTTATTTTTTTAATATGAAGCTAGTTGAGAATTTAGATTTGTAGTTTTTCTTTCTTTAAAACACCGTGGATTGCTACAGTGTTTCCTCGCATTGTTTTTTTTTTCCTTTTTTTATGATTTTTTTCCAGAATTGTCTTTGTCGATTTTTTTTTTCATATTGAGCTGGTTGAGAATTTAGCTTCGTAGTTTTTTTTCTTTAAAACACTATGGATTGCTACAGTGTTTCCCCACATGATTTTTTTTATGATTTTTTTCAAAATTGTCTTTATCGATTTTATTATTTTTAATATTGAGCTGATTGAGAATTACAACTGTATATTTTCTCATGAAACACTATAGATTGCTACAGTGTTTTCCTGCAAGGTTTTTTTCCTTTTGTTTTTTTTTTATTGTTTACAAAATTTTCTTTGTTGATTTTATTTTTTTAATATTAAGCTAGTTAAGAATTTAGCTTTGTAGCTTTTTCCTTAAAAACATTGTGGATTGCAACAGTTTTTCTCCGTATAATTTTTTTTTATTTTTTTTCACAAAGCCACAACAACGCACAAGCATATCACAAGCCCGCGGTATCGCGTGGGCATGGCATCTAGTTACTAGCTATTTTACTAGCACGCCTTCACAAGTCGTAAATTTATCTTTTAAAAAAACCATGGCTATGCATACTATTTTCTAAAAAAATTAAAAGTATAAATAAAAAATTTCATGCAAGTATGTAATTAAATAAATTGATAAATATTTATGTAAATAAATAAAAGTTGTTAACAATAAAAAAAATACTGGAAAAGTAGGGTTGCTTGTTTTTTCTTCTAAAAATCTATTTTCAACCCATTTTTTTTTTTTTATCTAAAACACCTAGACAACATCTTAGAAACCTTATTAAACAAATCCATAACCTCCAAAAACAAAAAAAACCGCGTCAAAACCCAAAATCCATAATAAAAAAACTTCTCAAACTTATATCTCTTTCCTCGTGCACTTTCAAGGTTCAAAAACCTCCAAAAACAAAATAAACCGCGTCAAAACCCAAAATCAACAAAAAAAAAAGAAGAAATATTTTCAAGCTCATATCTTTTTTCTCATGCGCTTTCAGGGTTCAAAGACACCTAATTTAACTCTCCTCGTCATATGAAATCGTTTAGTACAAAAATCAATTATTTTGGTAGCTAAAATCATCGCAACAACAACTTTTTTTCTCTAAACTGGAATTCGATGAGCCTCTCCTTTTCTCCTCACACCAAAAAAAACTGAAAATAAAGTTTGATATCAAAATTATTTTTTTTTGAAATTAAAAGGACCTGTCAACTAATAGATTAAAAAGATAGGATGCTAAAATTACTTTTCAAATAACTTCTAAAGAACCGTCTATATTACCCTATATTACCCGAGTTTCTTACTTCAGTGTTTTATCTTTCTATTTAATTTTTTTTAAGAAAAACACGTAATTAGGTGCTTAAAAAACTTAATTGTACATAGGAAAAGTTTGAAAATTAAAATAAAACTTTATTAAAAAAACTTTATTACAATCCATAATTATATGTGAGAGGATGAACAAGAGCCACACAGTTTATATTAATGGAAATTGTATTGATTGTTTGCTTTGTCTGGAGGCATCCTATTCAATGAGAAAAGGACTCTTATGATAACTGACAGGTTAGTAGGGCATACCGTTGTTTTTCTTGGCTATTTTACGACCATATTATTAATGTGAACAGGAAGAACTTTAGCCGTGTCAGGAAAAATAAAAAAAAAATAAAAAAAAAAAAGAAGAAGAAGAAAGAAGAAAGAAACAGCATGAAAAGATGTCTAATCATTTATATTTATTATTATTATTATTATAGATACGATGCGACGGTATACCATTATTAGTTGTAAAATCAGAAAATTATAGTTAATAGTGAGTACATTGGATGGATTCAGAATATATATATATATTTTTTTTTAATATTCATTGCTGTAGTAATTTCTTAATGTCAATAACACATGGCAAGTGGGCGTTATGTTGGGTTTCCGGAGGCCCGAACTTTAGCCCAAGGAGCGGTCCAAAGTCAGGCCCAACTACAGCCTCTAAGAAAAATCTCCTGTCGGTTTCAAAATGAAAATGACTATTTTATATTTTTTAAAAACAAAGTTTGCTACCTTATCCCTTGCCGCACAAACAGATGATTTTTTATTTTTTATTTTTAATTTCTTACCAACGCGTCGTTTTCCTTCCCATCAACCATAATGAACGGGCAGGCATCCACGTGATTTAAACTTTCTTGGGAATATCATGATATAATATTTTCTTATTATCAAGCAAAAAATAAAATTACTCAAAATCAATTCCGGGACAATGTTGAGTTTTCATGTATAGAAATTGGTGTTTACAATTTTTTTTTTATAATCCGGGGTATTCGGGTCAGTTTACAAGTACCACGATTAATTTCCGGATTCACTAAACAACCTACAAATCTGAGTTTTCTCAGGAATATTTTAGGATTTTTGGTTTGTTTATGTTTTTTGCTATGTGGGTTTTGTTGTGGTAGGTTTGTAGTAGAGAAAAACAGCTTGAAACTAACATCACCTGAGTCATTGAAAGGTGTTTATGAATGTGCGATTGCTAATTTCGGAGTTCCTCAATATGGAGGAACTTTAGTTGGTACTGTGGTTTATCCAAAAGCTAATCAAAAGGCATGCAAAGGGTTTGATGAGGTTGGTAATATCTCTTTCAAATCTAGGCCTGGAGGGGTTACCTACTTTTGTCCTTGCTGATCGTGGAGGTTAGCTTCTTAAATTTCACCTCTTTGATTGCTTTTTATACCTTTTTATGTATAATTTTAATGGCAAGTAATAATTTGTGTGGAGTGAAGTTCAAAGTTTGTTTGTAGTTTTTAGTAGTATATTAATTTGTTTTGATGATAAATTAATTGTGTGATAATTGTTAAATAGGTTTGATCTTAGTGGTAATTATGCTATATATGCCATGTTAGAGTAATCGGAATTTTTTTTCTAAAAGTACCTGGAATTTTTGTGTTGATTTCTAGCACGTTTTGTTTATTATGTTTAGAAAATGGACTTTATGTATTTATGAAATTTTGAACCATGCTGGCTCTCTGCTTCGTTGTGAAAGTTTTACCTTGATTCCGGAACCAAGTGTAATTTTATGTCTGGTGGTGATACTTTGGATCATATGCTGTCGTGTGTGGCTGATATTCCTGGGAAAAGTAACTATGGTGTTCTTCTCTATGGAAGTGATCATGTTCTTATCATCTGCCTGTAGATGTATCTGAAATGTATATTTTTGCAGATTGTTACTTTACCTTGAAGGCATGGAATGCACAGAACGGTGGAGCAGCAGCTATTCTTGTAGCAGATGACAAGGTTGAACCACTGATTACCATGGACAACCCTGAAGAAGATGATGCCGGTGCTGCATATCTGCAGAACATCACTATCCCCTCAGCACTTATTAGCAAGTCCTTGGGGGACAGTATCAAGAAAGCTCTATCTAATGGAGAGATGGTTAACATGAATCTTGATTGGACAGAGTCTCTTCCACATCCTGATGAACGGGTTGAGTACGAGTTCTGGACAAATAGCAATGATGAGTGCGGGCCAAAATGTGACAGTCAGATTGAGTTTGTCAAGAACTTCAAAGGTGCAGCTCAGATATTCAAGATCTGATCAGCTACACCTCTCAGGATTACTCTCGTGAAGAATTGGTGTTTACAATTTCAATTACTCTCGTGATTGATGTTTACATTAATGATGTCGTAACTATTTCATGTTTTAATAAACTTCGAATCCCAAGAGATAATCTTATTGGTAAAATAAAAGTTTATTTTCCCTTTTAATTTTATAAAAAATTATCTAAAATATAATAATTTTATATAAATAATGCATAACATTTCAGTTGACATGTAACGATCCAAGCATACATTTAATCGCCTAAAAAAACTTTGGCTAATAAGTTTATAAAGATCATGAAATCTTTTATTTTTTTCTCTCTTGATTTAACACTTCAGCACTCTCTACTAAATTTCTCTTAAATTACCAAGTTTTATGTAAGACAATACCTTTAAAATTATATCTCGTTAATGCAAAAAAAAATATTTTTCTTTATAATATATCCTATTTTCTTATATTTTCATATTCAATTATCGAGTGACATGATTTTAATATCAAGTGATTCTTATATATTTTCTGCATGGATTTTCTTTGAATGCTTTGTGTTGTGACATATTTTATTGTATATTGCCTAGCCCACGTCCCACTTCGTGGAGAATACTTCATTTTATTTAATTAAAATTGATAAATATATTCTTTATTTTTTTTTCATTGTATATTGCCTAGTCTTGGTATTTGTGATTCACGCGGGCCAAACTATTTAAAACGCCCCTCTTTCTCCGGCTTAAGTGATTTGGTTTTAAGGGTATTTTTGTTGTTATACTATGCATTATAATTGTTTATTATTTTTTCATATTTAATTAAATACAAAAAAATAAAAACACCCTTTAATGCCAAGTTTAAATTATTTGCTTCCAATAATATTCTGGTTATTTTATTGTGTAAAATAAAAAAATATTTATTTAAATCAATTTTATTTGGAAATAATAAATGATCTTTGTAGAAATACTTAAATACTCTCAGTGTTAATTTTTTTTAACAGAAAAGCAAGAATATCATTATATTTTCCCAGCAAACATTTTTTTTTTAGTGTAGAGCTACAATCATTTCTCAAGAGATTTTACCTCTTTTTAATGTTACATGAAATGATATATATATATATATATATATATATATAGTTTAACATGGGTGTCCGGGCCAGTTTACGCGCACCTTGACTAATTTCATGGGCCCTGAATTTAACATCATGTAAGCGTTCAGTGGCTATCATATGAATAATCATAGGACTTTAATCTAAGATCACAGAAAAAACAAATCTTTTAATTCTAAATTTTTATCATTGATTGGGTTAAAAATTTAAAAATATTGACTAAGAAGATGTCAGCATCAGGGAACGGGACCGTCCACTTTTTCTTTTTTTAAAAAAACATTATCTATTTATTAATGGGACCGATCGACTTTAAAGAGGAAAGGGTTAAAACTGGAAAAACAAAAAAAAGGTGACTAAGCACGTGGATCGCATGTAAGGTAAAAATTTGAATCAGAACGTGTCCAAGGTAACTGTCTTGAATGGGACACATGTTTGCTGTTCGTAATCCGGGCCATCCAAATATTATCATGACCATAACCATCGACAGCACAAACAAGAAGACAAGAAAATAAAAATAAATCATTAAACTGTTTTAACTTTATCCAACAAAATAAATCAATAAATCAAATAATATTTTATCAACAAAACAAAATTTTATTACACGTGTTTGCTCCAATGGTTAAAAAGAAAGCATTTTTCATTTATTATTTTATTGCAAGTGCAACCATAAGTCTTGATTCATGTAATATTTTACCCTGTAGAATTACAATTCATCCTAATTAAGTCCCGATTCAAAGGTAAAAAAATAAACTTAGGTTAACCTAATTTATTTTAAATTAAAATTAAAATAATATTGTCTTAATAATTATTTTTAAAAATTAATATATATTTGACCGCATTAGATAAGTAGATCGAGTTTAAAGGCAGAAAAGAGGGTCTCTAGTCATAAAAAATAAAGAAAAGAAAAGTAAAGCTAAAATTAGGCCTTGATCAAAGGCGGTTTAAATCTTTCTAGTTCCTCTAGGAGACGGGTCGTTGATTGCTTATACTTTAATTTTTCTACGTGAACTCCAACAAGGCAGCATCCCAATCCTTTTAAAAATCGATTTTCTATTTCAAATAATTATAATAGCAACAACTACCCACTTCTTTAAATATATAACCTTTTTTATATTCTTTTCCCTTCCAAAAAAGAAAGCCCCTGCCTTTGTGTAAAATTCAGCTCTCAAGACCCAGCAGGAAACTATAGATAAGCCAATAAAAGCAGTTTCCTCGTGGACATTTGCTTGTATTTCCCATCCGGGATCTTCAAGAAACAAGCTTTGATAGAAAGTTTGTCACTTTTTGATTCGTTTGATTTATTTCTTTTACTTAGCCTATAAGATTCCACTTTATATTTAATTTGCATTTAGAATTATATTTCTGGCTGTCTTGTTATTTCAGGAAGGGAGAATAAAACTAAAAACTGGGTCTTTTCTTTTGTCTTGATCCATTGAAGTTTTGAGTGAAAGATTGGATTTTTAGTGAAAAAATGAGGGAAAAGTTAGGATTTTTGGTTTGTGTATGGTTTTTGCTATGTGGGTTTTGTTTTGGTAGGTTTGTAGTAGAGAAAAACAGCTTGAAACTAACATCACCTGAGTCATTGAAAGGTGTTTATGAATGTGCGATTGGTAATTTCGGAGTTCCTCAATATGGAGGAACTTTAGTTGGTACTGTGGTTTATCCAAAAGCTAATCAAAAGGCATGCAAAGGGTTTGATGAGGTTGGCATCTCTTTCAAATCTAGGCCTGGAGGGTTACCTACTTTTGTCCTTGCTGATCGTGGAGGTTAGCTTCTTAAATTTCACTTCTTTGATTGCTTTTTATCACTTTTTATGTATAATTTTGATGGCAAGTAATAATTTGTGTGGAGTGAAGTTCAAAGTTTGTTTGTAGTTTTTAGTAGTATATTTGTTTTGATGATAAATTAATTGTGTGATAATTGTTAAATAGGTTTGATCTTAGTGGTAATTATGCTATATATGCCATGTTAGAGTAATCGGAATTTTTTTTCTAAAAGTAACTGGAATTTTTGTGTTGATTTCTAGCACGTTTTGTTTATTATGCTGGAAACTCGTTGGCTGATGGATTCTAATCGTCTTTGTCTAACTTCACTTGGTTATTGAATAGGGTTCTGATATTCCACACTTCTCTTCTATTACGTTGTTAATAGAACAATTCAGAAGAAAGCAGCATAATTAAGTTTAGAAAGTGGACTTTATGTATTTATGAAATTTTGAACCATGCTGGTTCTCTACTTCGTTGTGAAAGTTATACCTTGATTCCGGAACCAAGTGTAATTTTATGTCTGGTGGTGATACTTTGGATCATATGCTGTCGTGTGTGGCTGATATTCCTGGGAAAAGTAACTATGGTGTTCTTTTCTCTATGGAAGTGATCATGTTCTTATCATCTGCCTGTAGATGTATCTGAAATGTATATTTTTGCAGATTGTTACTTTACCTTGAAGGCATGGAATGCACAGAACGGTGGAGCAGCAGCTATTCTTGTAGCAGATGACAAGGTTGAACCACTGATTACCATGGACAACCCTGAAGAAGATGATGCCGGTGCTGCATATCTGCAGAACATCACTATCCCCTCAGCACTTATTAGCAAGTCCTTGGGGGACAGTATCAAGAAAGCTCTATCTAATGGAGAGATGGTTAACATGAATCTTGATTGGACAGAGTCTCTTCCACATCCTGATGAACGGGTTGAGTACGAGTTCTGGACAAATAGCAATGATGAGTGCGGGCCAAAATGTGACAGTCAGATTGAGTTTGTCAAGAACTTCAAAGGTGCAGCTCAGATACTCGAGCGGAAGGGTTACACACAGTTCACCCCTCACTACATAACATGGTATTGCCCAGAGGCATTCATTCTGAGCAAACAATGCAAATCCCAGTGCATCAACCATGGGAGGTACTGTGCTCCAGATCCTGAGCAGGATTTTAGCAAAGGGTATGATGGAAAAGATGTTGTAGTACAGAATCTACGCCAAGCTTGCTTTTATAAAGTGGCCAGTGAAAGTAAAAAGCCATGGCTTTGGTGGGACTATGTGACTGATTTTTCAATCCGTTGCCCAATGAAGGACAAGAAATACACCAAAGAGTGTGCAGATCAAGTTATCCAATCCCTTGGTAAGTGATTGGCTATATAATATATGTTTTCATGTCCACACTCTGTAGAAAACAACTGCTCTCTATATGTTGTTTGTCTAGTCAATTTTCTTAAATTTTTTGCATAACTTTTTTTTTATAGCTGTTACTACAATGTTCTTGATCTTAAGTTACCTATCGTTTTCTTTTGGATGAAATGTTTGTCTGATTCTTCTGTTCAGAATAAGGCTTAGTTAATCCATTTGCTGCTGAATTGACTTCTGATGTTTATCGAGACCAGAGACAAAAAAAAGCAGCTTCTGAAAATGGTTGTTTTGCGAACTTAGGTGTTGATCTTGAGAAGATAGATAAATGCATAGGAGAACCTGAGGCAGATGTGGAAAACGAAGTTCTTAAAGCTGAACAAGATACACAGGTTAGGTCCACCAAAATTTAATTGCTCCAAACTGATGTGCTGTCCGTACCTTTAAGGTTTTATTGTTTGGGAAATCAGCTAACTTTCTTTTTTTGGTTTTCGAATTATCTATTCAGATCGGAAAAGGGTCTCGAGGAGATGTGACTATACTTCCAACTCTTGTAATAAACAACAGGCAATATAGAGGTTTGAACTCAACATTCTTACTCTGATGTTCAGCTTTCTAATTGCTTGATGATCATTTCCAATCTGTACTTGTTATTGTTTTCAGGTAAGTTGGACAAAGGAGCAGTTCTTAAGGCGATATGTGCAGGTTTTGAAGAGACCACGGAGCCAGCCATATGCTTAAGTGAAGGTTATCTATCAGGCTTAATTTTACTACATTATGTTTCATAACTGCTGGCAGTTAACCATGTGTTCCTGTGCTGGTGTGCTAGTTACTGCGCAGAAGATGTTCAAATTGTTTACCAACACAATAAAAGAGCACATTGCTGCAGTATTGTATTTTTGGTGAAATGATGGAAGCAATTCCTTTTGAGTAGCAGAATTTAGCATGATTAACTATACTCATATATTTTCACTGCTGTTTTTTTGATAGACTCTTGTGAGATGGAAGTCATTATTTGCTAGTTTTCTTTACAGATGTAGAAACCAACGAGTGTCTAGAAAACAATGGTGGGTGCTGGCAGGACAAGGCTGCTAACCTTACTGCATGCAAGGTGTCTTCAGAATTTCAACATTTTGTTGGTATTTTTTTTTGGTGCATTCTTTGATTCTAAGTTTATTTTGGTCCTGGAATTTCATTGTTATAGGATACTTTTCGGGGTAGAGTATGTGAATGTCCTGTGGTTCAGGGGGTGAAGTTTGTTGGTGATGGTTATACTCGCTGTGAAGGTAAATTTCTTTCGTGTAATCCTAAGTTTAGTTTTGACTCAAGTTTAGAAACATCTCTCTTTTAATTCTGTGAACATAATCTTTTTGCTTGTTTGTTCAACAGCTTCGGGTTCTTTACGTTGTGAAATTAACAATGGAGGATGCTGGAAGAAAACTCAAGATGGCAGGACCTTTTCTGCTTGTGTTGTGAGTCTTGAATTTGATGGAAATTATCCAGCTTACTGTTTTCTTGCTCACATACTTAATTTGATTGTTTCTAATGTGACTTATTCATTGGTTCTCGGATGGGTTTCAGGAAGATCATTCTCAAGGTTGCAAGTGTCCTCCGGGATTCAAGGGTGATGGAGTAAATTCCTGTGAAGGTACTCTTCCTGCTTTTCTTTGTTATTGTTCCAACATTATACTATTTAGTGGAATGCAGTTTTGCGGGCTCAACTGGATTATTTGTAATAGCTCCTTGAACTACTACTATTATTTTAAGTTCCAGATGAAGAATTTTCCTCAGTGAAGATAATGCAAGTTTTCATTGGTAAAATATTAGATGAACAAGTACAAAATTCTTTGTTCCAGTTTTATGAAAACACATTTGATGTAACATGCATGCAATTTCTTCCAATCCAAAATGTTTGTGGAACCCATTCATTGAACCTTGTCATCAATAAATAACTCAACAGCTTTGGTTTCTTCTTAGATGATTTGAGGAAATATTTTTCTTCTCATTTTAAATTTCCATGCATTATATCAATTGCACACTGGTTCTTTTCCATCTAGGATATGTTGCTTCTTTATAAATTGCAAGCAACATGTCATTTTCTTTTGTTTGTGAGACGAAGTAGATTATGAGGCACTCTTCAAACGTTCTCTTTTGGCTGTTTCCCAGATGTGGATGAATGCAAAGACAAGCTGGCCTGCCAGTGTTCAGAATGCAAATGCAAAAATACCTGGGGCAGTTATGACTGCAGCTGCGGTGGTGGTTTATTGTATATGCAAGAACATGACACGTGCATAAGTGAGTATCCTCTGAGGGTTTTGAATAACCTGCTCTGTTAACCAAACAATCAATTTGCAGCTGTGTGTATGCACAGCATACTTCAAAGTCCTCATTATGATTTTTTCAACTGTGGTGCAATTTTTCATTTTAAATTGGATGCTTTGAAGGATGTCAATTTCTAGCATGATGAACTGTGCGGTGAAATATATTTTCAGTTTCATCAATTAACATAGAAGCTCAAATCTTAGTGGAACCTATTTCTAAAACTGGTAGATACACCTTGTACCTTATGAAGGTATTGCATTTCAGTTCTTCTGTTTTAGCCACTGCATATCTTAAAAGTAATCTCCAAGTTCAACTCAACTCTAGAGTTGGGACTAGTTTTGGTTATTGGCTCTTGGAATCTTCTATGCTAAATGGGATCACTAGCATTCCACACACAATACGTTTGCTTCTGTCATGTTAGCCTCCACTGATTTATGTTTTACAATGATTTAGGTAAAGCTGCCAACACAAATTACAGCTGGAGCTTTGTTTGGATTATTATTCTTGGCTTGGCTGCTGCTGGTGTTGCTGGATATGCAATTTACAAGTACAGAATCCGGGTATGTATCTTAAATTTTTTGTGCCATTCCTTATTTTAGCTTTAATGTAGAAAAACACGCATGTGGCATTTGTCAAATCTTAGCAATCTCGATGGAACATGACAAAAAATGTCTGTTCTTCTTTTGTGTGTGCACGTGTGGTTTGGGTGCAAAATCCTTGCCGAAGTACATGCTCAAGCATCATTGAGGACCCAAGTTCCTAGTTGATTTAAATGACGGCACATCATTCAAGGAAAAAAACAGATGCTTGCCAAATGAGTATTTTGAGCATGAAAATCCGGACTCAAACAAATATTATGAATTTGGATTTGGTGGTGTTGAGATACATCTGAAATTATTGATTAACAGGTCTAGTTTTAATGCTAATAACAGTGAACTGAATTTTATCTTTATTAATGTGCACACAGAGATACATGGATTCAGAGATACGGGCTATCATGGCACAGTATATGCCATTGGATAGTCAAGCAGACATCCCTGTTCATCATGCTCCCCGTGGGGACATCTGAAGGTGAGCTAGTGAGATGATGTGCTGAGGCATCGAGTAAAGAAGCAGCATCTCCAAATTTCGAAGTGACCTATCAGCTTCGATTTGGCTTGTAGCTATTTCAGCCAGCACGCTCCCATTTAGTCACACGTATATGTAAATTAATATTACAAGTTCTGCCTGTAATTCCATGGAACACAGCAAGTTTTCAATTCAATGTAAGAAGCGTTATGGGATTCAAAATTTTTGGCCATCTTGGTTGCATTCCAGTTTCTTGCTGCCTAGGTTATCAAGGATTTTTCCTTGGTTTCTAAAACTAATTCAAGTTGTCCTTCTAGCTGAGAGTGATCATAAGTCCTGTGAAGGTGGACATTTTACATTGTATGGCTTGGATCTTAATAATAACTGTTTTTAGATCAATTGCTCTCCAGGATGTTCAAGGTAGCTAAGAAACTGTTTCGTCTTAGCGTATAAATTTACGCCCACGCCCGAATGAAGTAGATTGCACTTGCACTCGCTATTAGCTTTATTAGCTACCAATGATTTTAACTGTACACCGGTAACTACAGAACAGTCTTCCCACTGTCTAGAAATTATTATATCACTAACTTCTGCAAGGTCCTCCCAGGCAAATGATAACAACACTAAAATAGCGTATTGGAGGGAGAAAACAACACGATGTATCCGCCAATATAACTAAACAACACGAAATGAACAAATATCAATATAACCCTGTGGCATTGGAGGGAGAAAACACCAGTAATTTCAGCACATCAAGGGGGAAACATCCGCCAGATTATTGCAACTTTCTCCCATACCCTAGCAACCCAAACTAAAAGTAGACAAAAAGCTGTAATCAGTAACCCGACGCTCCAGAATCAAGCAATGTTTTCTGGGATCCCATCCTTTTCTTCCAGAGCTAGCAATGTCGTAAACCTTCCACCTGGAGGTCACAGGAGAAGTTAATTTGATCAGCTACAATACAGAACAATGGAAGACCAACTTGGCAGCAAACTTATCATTCTAGGCATAGGTTAACAACAGCAACTTGAGTATTTTTTTTTATTAAAGAAAATGCTGAAAAAGAAAGTGGAGATTCATATATGATGAAGTTTTGCATCACGACAACTAATAATATTTGTTCAAGAAAAGGTGAGGGTTGAGAGGGAGGGGAGAAGAACAAAGCATGCAATCCAACTAACCAGTGGAACAAATACATCAATTTTCTGCTCCATGTCCCATGTCTGACCCCTTACTCTGCTTACCACCCACGGCGATCTTATATAGATAGAATGCAACCACTGCACCACTGAAAAGCAATGCCAGTTATCAGAAAATCAAATGCACACACAACGAGATAAATACCACTATAAATAAAATGCTTGACATAGAGCCTACAAGCATCTGAAAATGGAGATACTCATGTCCTCTTACTGTACTAAGATAAGTCCATGTGGTTTTATGACCCGGAGCAAGGCAAGTATGTGCATGACCATGCACGCATGCAGCAAGACAGATTACGGATATGCTGCTTTCAGAGGGTGGCTTTGACTAATTAAGATGAAGAAACCAAAAGGTATAACCTTAACAGTATCAGAAAAGTATAAACTGAGAGGTGCTACAAGTAAAAAACTTGGCTAGACTGAACCATAACCACTACCAGATCTACCATGGGTTCATAGGCATGAGATGAGCAATGGTTCCTGGTCTTGGATTGAGACTACTTATGTTATTGGACCAGTGTAAATTGCCCAATGTTATTTTGTAAGACGGTACATTGTGTATCTTGAGCAAAATTGCACTGGATGGCCTAGGATATTATACATGCAGATACCAATTCTTGTTTCATTTGAGATCAAACAATTTTGATCAAAGGCTGCATGATGCAACTCCTGTGCTGCACTCTTAAGAGAATTGAGTGGCAAATCGCATAACATTTCCTCAATTTTAACCTAGAATTTCCTGAACCTTTCAAACCACATCAAAGTTCAAGTGCTCTAGCACCTTGTCTAATTGTTAGTTTAGACTCGAAAAAAATTACTTTTACCAGCGAACTTTCCATCCTAACTACCAAGGTAGAAAAGGAAATATGATAGCACAAAAAAATTAGGGAACAAGGAACCTGATGAGGGTTGCAACAGGAGTAAAAAATGAACCTCCCTGCAAAACAAAAAAGTTTAGACTGTTAGAACTTTGAAACACAACAACAAATATGTAATACAGCAGATAAAACGGGAAAGACGACATGGCTGTTTAAAGAACCCGTACCCGAGTCATTATGATTCTAATGTCCCTAAGAAAGATTATAGCCACTATTGCTGCAGGACCAAACACAATAGTTAAAAGCTTGAAGTCAAATATACAACAGAAGATATGTACAAGTATAGCATAAGTTGTAGAGAATAAAAAAATAAAAACCACGTAAGAAAAAAAGTGATCAAGCAATGGCCCGAAATAATAGCTATCCTTTCATCCCGAAGTAGCTCACACACTAATATTATCAGAAAATACAATCAAAATAGTCAGCCTGATGAGTTAGAGCATGGAGGAAAGAATGCCCCAAAGCACCGAAAACATGCACTCACAAAACCTAAATGGTTAAAATATGCAATAGAAGCAAAAACTTATAGATGAGGAAGAGCTAAGCTAGACACTAAAGCTCTTGTCTACGGTGCCTTTTAAATTTTTAACTTAACCCTGATCTCTCTTTGTTATGAACCTGCAAGTGAATCCAAGCATTTCATCCTTATGCTTTGAGACATTCTACACAAGGTGCAAGCTGTTAAATTCATAACTTAACGGCGTCCTTTGTTACATATGATACCGTATTCCAAAACTTGTCCAAAATGATCCAACTATATAACTAATAAGAAACAGAAAGCAGCCTGCCTAAGCTCATATAGTTTAGAAGCTACCAACAGAAAGCAATTTGAGATTTTTCTTTTTATATGTCTATGTTTCATTATAGAATAGAACCACATACTAACCTGCCTGTCCTTTCAAGGCCAAGGAATCTGGCTCTCCTCTTTTGTAAGATTTTAAACTTGATACGCTTAAAGCCAGAAGTGCACCGCCAAGAATGACACCAAACCTAATGGAATTGATGCTGCCCGACAGCATGAAGGAGAGAAATCCAGCAGTGGCAAGTAATAAACCTGTGAAGTGTCGCAATAGCATGAAAAACATTGAAGCCATTTAAAATAGAAAATACACTAAAAGGCAATTGCCCAGTTAAGATTAACCAATGTGGGGGTCGGGAGAGACAATTCAACAAAACCTTTCCCAGCTCATCCATATTCAGTTAGCATTATTAAGGGTCGTATAATAGAATAGACCAGAAGAGCTTGCAACCGTAAATTGACAGTATATTGCAACATTGTTATATCTATCATGTTGTTACTCCTAACAAATTCTAATTTATGACAGAAACCTCATTCAACAAAATTTTAACAAAATGAGTTCCAGTGGCGCACTAGTCATACCATATGGTATTCCAACTTGGAAATCACGAACTTTAGAAATATCATTAAAATCATCGGTCGAAGAAGATAACGTTTCCACAACCTCCTTCACTGGTTCTGGAGAATTCTCTGTAGCTGCTACAAGATACTCTATACTATCTTCACCAAGTTCCTTTGCTAGCTCACCCAAATCCTTCTTTGCCTTCACTGCTTGAATCTTTAACTTCTCTGAAGTTTCTTCCAAAATAACCATGGCTTTCTCTGAGTATATCTCATATGCTTCTTGAGAAACACTTTGCAACCTTAAAGCTTGTTCTTTGAAAGATTCTAGTGTCTGCTTCCATACTTCCTCTGATTCTTCACCCTCTAATTTTTTATCTTGACTTTCCTTTTCCACTTCAATCTCTGAATGCTCCTAAACATTGCCAACAAAAAATAAGAATAAAACAATAAAAGATGATCCAATTACACCTCATTTCAATTCAAACATTGAAAAGAACCCATTTTAAAAATCTCTCTTGAAATGAAAATTGCAAGGAGAAACAAATAGCTTTAAAATTTGGCACAAACAAGATGGGATTGCTCTAAATACAAAACCAAATCAAACCATGAAAATTCGATGTTAATCAAACAGCACGGCTTTCTCATGTTCAACAAAAAGCACTAACACCCAACACAAATTCAACAGTCAAAAAAGGGAAACCCAATTGGAAAAACACAAAAATCACTCAAAAAGAATTCAAGAATTCAAATTTCAAATTTCAAATTTTCAAACGGTAGATGAAATTAAAAGAATAGGAATTGCAATTCTTACAGAATCCTCGTGAGAGCCAGCAAATACCACAATTTGTCGGTTCAACGAATTCCCAGAACGAAAACCAACACCAACACCAAGCCCTTTTGGGACAAAAGCCCTTGGAGACTCAAAAGACAACCTGTGACCGCTAGGTTTAAGCAATAGAGATCGAAACTTTAAGGATGGAGCAAACAAAGCCATTGAAGAAGATGAACAAAAAGATGGCCTTTTTGTTAGCAAAGAACTACAGCCAGCAGATAACAACTCCATTGACACACTCATTTTCTTCTTTTACCCTTCTTGTTCAGAGAGCGACAGAGAGAAGTCTAGGTTTTTGAAGCGAGAGTCACGAGGGGAAGAAGAGAAACGAGGGTTTTAGCAGTGGGATACAGTTTTCCTACTTCCTTTGCCTTCGGACTAGGAATCGTGTAATGTCTTGGTTACACGTATTGAGAAATGTTTGCATGAAATTTACTCTCGTCCTTATATTCTTATCAATATTTCACTTCTCCCTTCATATTCATAGATAAGAGTTTTTCAAGGAGAATAATAGAATTATATATATTATTTTCATTTATTAATTTAATTATCTTTCTCCTTCAATTCTAATCATTTTCAAAATATTATTTTCAATAATATAATAATATTTTGAGAATAATAGAATGATATTAAACATGATAAAAGATTTTGATAACCAACCACCCATATCAGAATTCTCAAAATATTATTTTCATAATAATTTTTAAAATAATGCAATTTGTTTTCTAGCCTTTAATAATTTGAGTTTCTATTATATGGAGATTGATTTAATTTTTTTTTAATGATAGAGTAGCATAAAAAAAAAGAAATTGACGTGGATGCTAAAACCTCGTGAAAATAAGTTTTAGAAATTAACTTATTAATAAATAAATAAATAAAGTACATAAAATTTGTTTTTCTCTAGCTATTTTTCAATCAATTGATTTCATAAAAAATCACAAAAAAAACAAGAAAATAATTAATATGTAGATACTATATAACGAATAATAAAAGGGTTTTTTTCTCTATTCTTAAAAAAAATAGTTTTTTTTTTGCCTATTTATCTATAAATAAGAAAATGCATGCATTAAGGTTTGGACAGTAATCTTAGACATCCTACAACTACAAGAAGTTGAATTTCCTATGTGCTCCATAGCATGTGCACGGAGGAGTTTATTTGAAGAAGGGAATAATAGAGAGCGCAGACGGCAAGAAAAGGATTGGATGCAATCGGCATACCGTTGTTTTTCTTGGCTATTTTACGACCATATTATTCATCTGAACAGGAAGAACTTTAGCCGTGTCAAGGAAAAAACAAAAGAAGAAGAAGACAGAAACAGCATGAAAAGACGTCTAATCATTTATTTATTTTTATTTTTTTATTATTATTATTATAGATACGATGATACGGTATACCATTAGTAGTTGTAAAATCAGAAATAATTATTTTTAAAAGTATTTTTATTTAAAAATATATTAAAATTATCTTTTTATTTTTAACATTAGTATGTCAAAACGATCTGAAAAGTATAATAACGACTGTTTTTAAAAATATTTTTATTTAGAAATGTATCAAAATAATATTTTTTTATTTAAAAAAAATTATTTTTAACATCAGCATGTTAAAACGATATGAAAACACTAAAAATATTTTGTTATTAATGTGGGTGTCCGGGTTAGCTTGCGTGCACCTCGAATAATCGCACGGGTCCTGAAGTTAACGATCATGTAAGCCTGTAGTGGCTATTATATTAACAACCACATAACTCAAACCTGAAATCATAAGAAAAACAAACTCTTTAATCACAAACTCTTATCACCAAACCACTCCGGCAGTTCTTTTATTCTAGATTTGAAGGCAACGTCTGTTATTAAACGTTATTGTGTAAACAGCTAGCAATGCCATGGTATGTCAAGATTTGTTGGGCATTACTCTGGCCCAGGATATATAATTGATAAATCATGAGCTTCAAATGTCCAGAAATATTGGGCCCTGATGGGCCATGTTTTTGCCGTTTTATGGGCTTCTGTTGAGTTCATGGATATGCCCTCTCTGCCTCTCCAAGACACGTCAATAGAAGTATAGAACTATGAAAATGTTTGGGCCTCTTCAAGATTTTTCCAAAAAAATGGTTACCAAGTGACTGTAATTGTTGTAGGAAAAGCTTTTCAATCATGGAGGGCAAGCCGTATCCTATTTGATAAACAATTATAATTATTGGAATTAAATAACTAATTAATCACCATTGGCAAACCACAACTTCATTTAATTAAAAGGGCCTAGAAAAATTAAAGTGCCTCCAAAATTATAGAAAGTGAGTAAGTTGATGTATTCCTGTTTCCTTTATTATCAATACAATTAAAAAGTTTGGGATAGAAACATTGTTTATATGAAAAGTTGATATTTTTTTCATTTGTTTTTGTTTCTTGACTTTTCTTTTTTAAATTTGATTGTTGAATTAGGATTGAGCTCGGTGAATTATTTTTATTGGCTTTGTATGGGTCATCGTCTAACAAACCTTACGCTTAATTTGACAAATTTGAATTCAATTTTGTTGGGTTTTTTTATTCGATTAAATCTTTCCAAGTTATTTTTTGTCATTTGTTTTATTTTAATTTGATCATTTTACATTAGGTTTATTTAGGGTCGAGCTTGATGATTTGTTCTGGTTGATTTGGTATAGGGTTCTCGCGATGTAGAAAAACATATTTGACACTTGATTTGGCAAATTAAATTTATTTTGTTGATTTTTTTTTCTGATTGGATCTTTTTATAGCCAATTTAACGAGTAATTGATGAATTTTTAAATAAAAAAAAAAGATTGAGATGGAAATGACGAGGAAATCACATAGCCAATCTAGAATTCATGCAAAAGATCATTTTAGTTTAAAATTCTAATTTGTTGATTTTTCAGTTTCTATATTGAGAGATGAGAGAGAGTCTCGTTGAAGAACAATATAGAAGAGAGAATGCTATTAATTTGTCACATTTTGACAACCAAAATGGACGATTTTGGTGTCGATGAATCTATATTTATTTTAATTATATTTGTTTTTTTATATCAAATTAAGAATCTATGACAAAAAATATATGTTTTTTTTCAATGGAGTTTCAATCATTTATTTTCTAACAAAACAAAAACAATTTTATTGTTATGTAATTAAATAAAAAAAATTAAAGAGCTCCCATAACATGAGATCAAAAGCATGCATTTTATCCCAGCTTCCCAACTCAATTTTTTGTTGTTGGAATCATTGAATTTATTATAATTTATTAATATATATAATTCTTAATTTATTTTAATGAATGCACATATAAACTTTTTAGTTTGTAGTTAATTTTTTCTTGATGGTAGAAATAGTGTTATAACACTCACATCTTTTTTTATTGAAAGAACAAAATAGTTATTATGATTTAAATTGATACTTTTTAAAAAGATAAAAGCATTGTTGTACTTTAAATCGGTGTTATTATACCCAATCTAATTTAATAGGTTAACTTGGTGACTTGTTAACCTGAATTTTATATCGAAGTGGATGAGAATGATTTTATCAAACTCGGTTGACTCGGTCAAAATTCAAGTAAGACTTGGTTTAAGTTTTAATTTTTTTTCAAAGCTACGTTGTTTTAACTTTTTTAGAAAAAATATTGAAATAATATCGTTTGGATTGACACCTAAAATCCATGAACTAGGTCTCAACCAAGTCATGGGTCAGGTCGGAGTTTGTAACTCCAGGTTAAATTCCACCCACAGTAGATATTAGATCTTTCAAACAACTGCTGGGGGTGTTAATCATGACAAGCTAGTAGACGAGGCAAAGGATGATGTTGTTTAATTACTTGTGATTTAAGGGTTGAAGATGGAAATCATGTTAGAACTCGATCGAAACATGAACTGCATGCCACAACATTGCCAGGATACACTTTTCAAAAAGGCCATGGATTCTTTTACAAGGGCAATCGATGGGGACACCAAGAACTACACAAGTCATAATTTGGATTTACCAAAGATTTTTTTTTTTTTACAAAGATTTTAGATCTATTTGTAGATACTATTAGCATGATAGCCCGCCATCTACGCCACCCATCCACCATCCATGGCAGCTCCACGAGAAGCACGATTAAAGCACAAATTTTCTAAGCATAAAAAAGTACATCGGGAGGAGGGTTTGAAGTGTGGAAACCGGGGGGGATTAATTAATGGAGTTTACAAAAGGGATCTCAAATCTCTCTTTCTCCTTGTGAAAAGGCCAATCAATTATTTAATAAATTGAATTTGAATGTCATTTATATGAAGAATTTACTAGAACAAATGGTAATATATATATTCAAAAATTTGTTACCAGGTGACTGTAATTGTTGTAATTGTTGTTGTTGTTGCAGCAGGAAGAGTTTTTAAATCATGTAGTGCAAATCGTATCCCATTTGATAAATAATTATAATTATTAGAATCAAATAACTAATTAATCAGCAATGACAAACCACAACATCATTTAATTAAAAACGCCAAGAAAAATGAAGTACCTTCAAAATTACTCTAAAATTATAGAAAGTGGGCAAGTAGATATATATTGATATAATTAAAAAAACTTCGAATGGAAAAACTAAAAAGTGAACCACCTCAAGGTCTTTTTTTATTTGTTTTTTCGTTGCTTGACTTTTTTCTTCTTCAATTTGATCATTTTATATTAAATTGATTTAAGAGTGGACTTTGTTATTTATTTATGTTGGCTTGTTATAGCTTTCTCATGGTGTCAAAAAACAAATCCCATGCTCCATTGATGCTTAACTTGACAAATTCAAATTCAAATTTGTTATTTTTTTTCATTGAATCCTTTCAAGTTATTTTTCTTGGTCACTTGATTTTTTTTAAATTTTATCAATATCAGATTAATTTAGGGTCAAGTTTAATGATTTATTTTGGTTGACTTGGGGATTCTCGTGGTGTCAGAAAACAAATTAAACACTCGATTGATGCTTTAAGAGAATCAAATTTAGTTTTGTTGATTTTATTTCCAATTAAATCCTTTTATGGCCAGGTTAACGAGTAATTGATGAAGTTTTCAATAAAGAAAATAAAAAAGAGGGCCAAAATGAAAAAAAGCAGGAAATCATACAGCAAGTCTAAAATTCATGCCAAAAGTCATTTTAGTTTAAAAACTCATTTCGTTGATTTTTTGATTCTTGAGTTGAGAGAAGAGAGAGAATCTCAATGAAAAACAGTGAATAAAAAATAAAGTTATCGATTAGCTACAATTCAACAACCAAAAATGATAATTTTGATGTAATTCTTTTTGTTTTCTATCAAATCAAGATTCCACGACAATATATATATATATATATATATATATATATATACATATATATATATATATATTTATAGAGTTTCAATTATCTTTTTTCTAACATTTTTTTTATTGCTATATAATTAAATAAAAAAGATTTGAAGAGCTCCTCATAACACGAGATTAGACATCTTAGTATGCACTTTATCTTAGTTTTCTTACTTAATTTTTAGTTGGAATCAACAAATTTGTTATTATTTATTGGCCTATATAATTCTTGATTTATTTTATTGAATGTACATATAAACCTTTTAACTTACACTTAAAGTTTTTCTTGATGGTAAAAATAGTGTTTCCAACGTTCACACCCTTTTTTTTATGTTGAGAGAAAAATTGTTATATCTCGCAACGTAGTGTAGAGAATCAAACTAGTTATTATGATGTAAGATGATACTTTTTAAAAATAGAAAAGTGTCGTGGTAGTTTAAATCAGTATTATTAAACTCGGCCTAACTTAACGAGTCAATTCAATGACTTGTCAACCTGAATTTCAATCGAAATAGATGGAAATGATCTAGTCGACCTGGTCAAAATTCGAGTAAGACTTTGTTTGACTTTAAGTTTTTTTTTTCAAAACTACACCGTTTTAGTTTTTTTAAAAAAATTCTTAAACAAAGTTTTTTTAGATTGAAGAACCCAAAGATATTGACTCGAATCATGAAACAATTAAGTCGGTATTTATAACTATGGGTAAAATTCCACCAACAAGAGATATTATATCTTTCAAACAATTGAGGTTTTTAATTATGACAAGCTAGTAGACGAAGCAAAAGATGATGTTCTTTAATTACTTGTGATTTAAGGGTTGAAGATGGGCATCATGTTAGAACTTGATCGAAACATTAACTGCATGACACGGCATTGCCAGGATAGACTTTTTTCAAAAAGGCCATGGATTCGTTTGCAAGGGCAATCGATGGGGACAAGAAGAATTACACAAGTCATAATTTGGATTTAACAAAGATTTTAGATTTATTTGTTGGTATTATTAGCATGATAGCCCGCCATCTACGCCACTCATCCACCACCCATGGCAGCTCCCCGAGAAGCACAATTAAAACAAAAGTTTTCTAAGCGTAAAAAGTACATCGATAAGAGGGTTTGAAGTGTGGAAAATGGAAAAATAAATGGAGTTTGTAAAAGGCATCTCAATTTTTTTATTCTACTTGTAAGAGTAATTAAGAAGTCAATTGATTATTTAATAACCGGTTCAAATTCCAAATAAAATTATTATAGTTCTAAAACTTGGATTAGTATGATGGATTAAACCCAATAGATTCAAGATCTTTATTAGTCTGAATTAAAAAAAATAAAAAGAAATCGACATGCTAATCTAATTGACTCAAGCTTAATCGGGTATACTAAAGATAATTTTCTATAACGTCATTGAAATATTTACTTACAATTATATTTTATTCAAAATACCGGTATAAATATCGATTGAATAATCGCTACTAAAATTTCATGTCTGTGGCAATATTTTATTCAAAATACCAGTATAAATATTCTAGGTTAACTCTTGCTCGCCATGGCTACGTGTTTTTCTCATTAAACCCATCATTTCTTGGCGAGTAAAATCTATCTCAAGGCCTCCCTTTATACTCGAACATAACGTGAAAAACAAATGTTAATTTGAGTAAACACTCAAGGGGCGAGCTAGACGAGGCTGGTGAAGGTGGGTGGAGAGTATCTAAGTGGAGAAAAACGCCAAAAGAAGTAGGTTTTTTGATTGATGGCTTGCAAGGAAATCTTATACGACAACTGGGTTGTTAGAATACGAACAACAGTAGAGAAAACATTAAAGAAACAGAGAGGAATTTGGCCACATTCCAGTGACCAGACCACACATGGATCTTTGAAAACTGCAACTACGATTTGCCTTTTTTCTTGTACTTTGTAGTCTAATCTTGGACAAGACAGTACTGCTGCGCTAACTACGGTATCTTATATTATCATGCCTCCATTGAACAGTGTAGAAAAGGAGGTGCAGGTCTCTGTCCCTCTCCTGTCTTGATTACTACCATTTCTGTTCATGTTCTACCTCCATGTTTTCTCATCCTGGGTGTGTAGCCATGGATTCTACACATGAATGATCGGAAACGATAAAAGATAGCTTACCCCATCATTCTCTGAATTTCATTTGATTTTACTATGGTGCTTGATTTTTTTGTCCCACGCCATAGCTACAAACTCTAAGCAATCAATTACAAGTAATCGGCAAAATGAAAAGCCATCTTGACTAATAAGATACTTGACGTAATTTGGGGGAAAAAAAAATGTTAGATAAATTTTATATGCTTTGTAAAAAATAAAAATTTCTGCATATATACGATCACAATCTTAGTAGTCATTTGACATGTATATAGTTCGTACTCTAGTATAAATACACATGTAATGTATGTACGTGCAAATGTTAAAATATATACGATAAATTTTGAAAATGAAAATAGGAGGGATATCAATGCCGTTGAGTGCTGTTAAGTACGAATAGAGGGAAGAGTGAATCTTAAGTTAATTAGTTAGTATTATAAGATAGAAATGATAGATATAAAAATATATATAAATGTATATGGTTAAAAATATAAAAGAAGAACATATAAAATAAATCTGTTTTCAAACAATTTTGTAATGAATTTTTGTTTTTTTAAAATATAAAAAGCACAGAAAAACATGTTTATTTTATCCTTATTATGTCTCTTTTTTTTTCCCAAGATGATATGTTATTTAATAATATGATATATGATACATTTCACTTTAAAATTTATTAAAATATTTTTTTTTAATTTTTTTTAATATTAATGTATTAAAATCATTAAAAATACAAATAAAAAAAAACAAAGGTTTAATGTTTCTTCATTCTGGATACACTTTTAAAGCGCAATTTTGATGACAAGAATAAACAGAATTTTAATCAATTTCAAAATTCCTCTGATTCCTGAAACTAAAGAAAAAGAAAAGGATAAAATGGCTGACAATTTTGGCAAGAAATGGACAAAAAATTACAAAGAAAACGGGAGAAGAATCGAAGAAATGGCACTTGGTTTCAGACAAGGGATTCTCCTTTGACCATGAAAACCCCCAAACAAAACATTAAACAAATCAAAGAGAAAAGTAAAAACCCTTCCGCAGTTCCTTGTCTTCTGTTCCTGTTCTCATCGGTTACTCCTTTTCTTTGTTTTCAAAAAGAAAGAAGCTTTGAATGCCCTCTGCTGCTGCTGCTGCTTCCACTAGAGCACAGCACACTTTACTCTTTCTTTATTTCTCCTTTCCTTGTTATTAGTTATTACACCCACTAGCATCGACACCAACACCAAAACAGAATCATTACTGTTTCTCTTCTCTTCTTCTGACCCCATCATTAAATGTTCTTGCTGCTCCCTCACCTTTCTCATCTCAACCTCCAGTGATCAATCCCTTCAAAAATTCTTAAGAAAAACCTCTCTTTCTCCCGCTTCTTTAGCTGCTTTACCGGCTACCCTCCCGCCACGATTCCCTTTCTTTAAAATTTCCCACTCCTATTAACTCCTCCATCCCTTCAGCACCTAACACCCTTTATGACCTACACTTTGTCGAGTTATAGAGGTGGAACTAACTAACTGGCTATAGAAGCCTCATTAATGTGAGGTTTGGTAGTTGGTGTTTCTTTTTTAGGAGATCGAAGGTTGTATTTGTGAGAATTCCCGTATAATCTATACCACTTCTACTACTACTCTACTGATACTATAGTGACTGTCTTTTTTCTTTTTTGAAATTTGAAAAAGTTAGGGAATTGAAAAAAGAAAGTGGGTTTGCATCTGTGGTTTCATTTTATTGCCTTTGCTTCATTTTTAGTCCAAAAATATTGCCACCCACATTCTCATTCTTCAGACTCTCTCTCTCTCTCTCTTGCTTTTCTTTTGTTTGGCCTGGAAATTGTTTTAGCTTCTTCCATTGCAGGGCTTATAGCTTCACCATCCCTAGCTTCCACTGCTAGAAGTGTATGTTTTCAGAGACAGAAACTTTCTGCTCTCTCTCTCTCTCTCTCTCTCTCTCTCATTTATCTCCAAAGATTAAAAAAAAAAGTAAGAACAAAACCTTTTTGTTTCTACTCCATCCCTGCTATTGTCAGTTGTAACCTCCACCTTGTTTTCTGTCTTTTGAGTCACAAGCGTTGTTGCCATCTTTGATAGCCCAAAAAATCTCTTCTTTTCAAGTTTGATAGCCCCTTTTCTCCACCTTTTGCATTCTTTCATGTGGTCCTTTTCTTAGCATCAAATGTATCAAAAGTTGGGATTGAATTGAACTGGGAAAAAAAATGCTGCTCAAGTTCTTATTTTTAGCTGTTTTAGCTCCACTACTTCTGGTACAGTGTTTGGACTCAATCAATGATGATGTACTTGGCTTGATAGTATTCAAGGCGGGTCTTCAAGACCCAGAGTCTAAACTCTCATCATGGAATGAAGATGATGACAGTCCTTGTAACTGGGTTGGTGTCAAATGTGACCCGAATACCCATCGGGTCACTGAACTGGTTCTTGATGGCTTCTCTTTATCTGGGCACATTGGTCGTGGCCTTTTGAGGCTACAATTTCTTCAGGTTTTGTCTTTGGCTAATAATAACTTTAATGGGACTATAAACCCTGATCTTCCTAGACTTGGCGGCTTACAAGTTATTGACTTGAGTGAAAATGGTCTATCAGGGTCAATCCCCGATGGGTTTTTCCAGCAATGTGGGTCATTGAGGTCTGTTTCATTTGCTAGGAATGATCTTACAGGGATGATTCCTGGTTCTTTGAGCTTTTGTATGTCGCTTTCAGTTGTTAATTTCTCATCGAATGGCCTTTCTGGTGAATTGCCATCTGGATTATGGTATTTGAGAGGGCTACAGTCTCTTGATTTGTCTGATAATTTGTTGGAAGGAGAGATTCCTGAAGGAATTGCAAATTTGTATGCTTTGAGAGCCATTAATTTGAGAAGGAATAGGTTCACTGGGCAGCTACCAGTGGATATTGGAGGTTGCCAGGTTTTGAAACTGCTTGATTTTAGCGAGAATGCTTTGTCTGGTGGTCTTCCAGAGTCATTGCAGAGGCTTAGTTCATGTGCTACTGTTAGACTAGGAGGAAATTCATTTACAGGGGAAGTTCCTGGGTGGATTGGGGAGTTGACAAGTCTTGAAAGCTTGGATCTTTCTGTCAATAGACTTTCAGGTCGGATTCCAGTTTCAATAGGAAACCTTAACGTGTTGAAGGAATTGAATCTGTCCATGAACCAGCTTACTGGAGGATTGCCTGAGTCAATGGCGAATTGTGTTAACCTTTTGGCTATAGATGTTAGCCATAATCGGTTGACAGGTAATCTTCCTTCATGGATTTTCAAGACAGGGTTAAAAAGTGTGTCGCTTTCTGGGAACAAACTTGATGAAAGCATAGAACATCCTTCAGGTGTATCTTTGGCAGCTTCTCTTGAAAGTCTTCAGGTCTTGGATCTATCTTCAAATGTCTTCTCTGGAGAAATCCCATCTGACATTGGGGTTTTAAGCAGCCTGCAACTCTTTAATGTGTCAAGGAACCAACTGTTTGGTTCTATTCCACCGAGTGTAGGAGAATTGACAATGATACAAGCTCTGGATTTGAGTGATAATAGGCTAACCGGAAGCATTCCTTCCGAAATTGGAGGAGCAGTCTCCCTCAAGGAACTGAGATTGGAGATGAACTTCCTAACTGGGAAAATTCCTACTCAGATCAAGAAGTGCTCATCTCTAACATCTTTGTGAGTTTTTCCTCGCTTGCTTGACTTTTGCTTTAAAAGTTCTCCGATTGGTTCTTCCCATTTGTAATTTCCTTGTGCTTGCAATACTCTGAGAAAATAACTTTCTGCTTTTACAATTCTGTTAGCAGTCCTTAATAATTTCAACTGAGAGCCATTACATTCAATCATTACAGTGAAAACAATTGCACTGTCGTATTGTTTTCGAGGGCAGGCCACCCTTGTGGTTGGTTGCTTTAGTTCTTTTTGAAATTGTTTGCATGAAACAACTAGATTGTCATACCTTCTCTTAGTTTAATTATGTGTTTGTTGGTGTTTAGTCTGACCTTTGCAGGCAAACTTTATTGTCATTTTGGTGTAAGATGAAAAATTATCTACGTTTTTAGTGCTGATAGGCTCACCAAATGGCAATCAACATATGACTATCATCTATGCAGCAGAACCTGATCAGTATGATTTTTTGTGTGTTTATTTGTTTGTTTAAGCTGATAATCAGTGGTGTTTGCTATAGCTCAGTGCATTACTATATGGTGCCCATCTTAAATCTGTTATCGGGATTTGATCAAATTGATATAATTCGAAGTTTTCGTTAAATGCTGAAAAAGAATGAGGAAGAGAAAGACTACAACAAAGAAAAATATGGACTCTTGAATTGCTGTTGTCTATTGTACCTTCATTTAATAATTTGTAGTTTCAATTTATAAGTTATGGAACCTGCATTGTTCTAACAATTTCTCTCTCTGTTTTTTGACTGGACTGTACAGAATTATATCTGGGAACAACCTTAGTGGTCCAATTCCAGTAGCCATTGCAAACCTAACCAACCTACAATATGTAGATTTATCATTCAACCGCTTCTCTGGAAGCTTACCCAAGGAGCTGGCCAATCTTTCCCACCTCCTGTCCTTTAATATTTCTCATAACAACTTAAAAGGTGATCTCCCACTTGGGGGTTTCTTCAACACTATTTCCCCATCATCTGTCTCTCGTAATCCCTCCTTGTGTGGATCTGTTGTCAACCGATCCTGCCCTTCTGTCCATCAGAAGCCTATTGTTCTGAATCCCAACTCTTCTGGCTCCTCCAATGGCACCTCTTTTAATCTCCATCACAGGAAGATTGCACTCAGCATCTCTGCTCTCATTGCTATTGGTGCAGCCGCTTGCATTACACTCGGTGTGGTAGCTGTTACTCTCCTCAATATCCGTGCAAGATCTTCTATGGCGCGCTCTCCTGCTGCTTTCACATTTTCTGGTGGGGAAGATTTCAGCTGTTCCCCAACTAATGATCCAAACTATGGCAAGCTTGTCATGTTTTCTGGTGATGCTGATTTTGTTGCTGGGGCCCAAGCATTACTCAACAAAGACTCAGAACTCGGTCGTGGTGGGTTTGGGGTTGTTTACCGAACAATACTTCGAGATGGGCGTTCAGTTGCTATAAAGAAGCTAACAGTTTCAAGTTTGATCAAGTCCCAAGATGAATTTGAAAGGGAAGTGAAGAAACTTGGAGAGGTTAGGCATCATAATCTTGTCACACTGGAAGGTTATTACTGGACTCCATCCTTACAACTCCTTATTTATGAATACGTATCCAGTGGAAGTTTGTATAAGCATCTCCATGATGGACCTGATAAGAACTACCTCTCCTGGCGGCATAGATTCAACATAATACTTGGAATGGCTAGAGGTTTGGCCCATTTGCATCACATGAACATAACCCATTACAATTTAAAATCTACCAATATTCTGATAGATGATTCTGGGGAGCCAAAAGTGGGAGACTTTGGCCTGGCGAAGCTGTTGCCCACTTTAGACCGTTGCATCTTAAGCAGCAAAATCCAGAGTGCATTAGGATACATGGCTCCCGAGTTTGCCTGTCGAACGGTGAAGATAACTGAGAAATGTGATGTGTATGGGTTTGGGGTCCTAGTTTTGGAAGTGGTGACAGGGAAGAGGCCAGTGGAATACATGGAGGATGATGTGGTTGTGCTATGTGACATGGTGAGGGGAGCACTGGAGGATGGAAGAGTGGAAGAATGCATTGATGGCAGACTTCGAGGAAATTTTCCAGCAGATGAGGCGATTCCAGTAGTAAAACTTGGTTTGATATGTTCATCTCAAGTGCCATCGAATCGGCCAGACATGGAAGAAGTGGTCAATATTTTAGAGCTGATCCAATGTCCTGCAGGGGGGCAGGAAGAGCTGGAGTGAACTGGACTTGTACTAGAGTTCAAGAAAGAAACTGAAAACATGTTTTCTCCGGTGAAGAAGAATCCGGTTGGTTTGTTCAAAGAAAAAAAAAAAGAATATATTGTTCAATTTACCTTCAAAATTTTCCTTCTTGCTATTGAATTTTATTTGTATCCCTTTTTTAATGACAATCTTATCTACAGTTTCCATGACCGGATTCCTTTTCACCGGAATATAGGGCACGTATAATATTGCATCAATGGTATTCCTCCCTAAGGAGTATACTTGACTGGTTACTCATCTTTGTCTTGATAGTATCTTGTATTTGTTTCATGTTACATGGACTAAGTTTTCAACAAGAAAATGAAAGCACAGCTGAGGTCACTACCAGACAGACTACAAGGGCTTCTGTGGAGTATACAATTTGAATGGTATGATGCTCTTGGATAAAGCAATCTTTTGCTTTATTCATACTTGTTAAGCCAGAATTTGCCTTTGCTTTAACCTTTTGCTTTTCTGAGAATTTATTGCACCCTCAAGCGCAGCATGGTCAACAACTTTTTTACTCATTGCAGAGAGCAGCCGTGCTCTCAATTCTGTGAACCAACCGATGCCAATTATTCTACGATGCACTCCTTCGCACTGTTTGTAATTTATTATCATAAACAACCTCCTCTGTGTCTGCAACTCGGGTGAATAATTAACCCTTGGATTTGAAGTATGGTGTTGGACCCCAAAGGGAAACAAATAAAAATGGAAATGGACATCATCATAGCAAATCACATGGGGGTCCTGAAAAGCACCACCATGGCACCTTTTTGAGTGGCAATATTAGTGCATGGCAATCAAGTGGGAACTTTGCATGATATTCATTGGTAATATGCCTTGTGAAGGGGAAAAAGTTTAACATGCTCTTATGAAATAGTGTGCTCATCATACCTTTTTATTTACATCATAATATTTACCTGTGGAATGAATGGAAAGTTCTAAACCCGCCCAACCAGTAGAGACAGAGTTCATCAGAGTTTCACGGACAGTAAATTTGCATCAACTATGATTTTAATCAAGCCCAGGTGCTCTACGCTCAATTCTTTTGACTTTCTAAATTTGAATCTTACAGTTAGTGTTTAAGAGGATTTATTAAATTCTTTTTAATGCATTAAATTGAATATCTAATCTCGCTTGAGAAGAAAATGCTAAGGGTTAGTTTTGTGGTGAGGTTCGAACAGTTGCAACTCTTTGCCAAGTAAATTATCTGTTTTTTTGTCTTTGAAAGCAAACATAGGATGCCTGAGCTGTTGACTAAGTGGTAAGTGGGTTGTTCTTAAGTTTTTAAGATTTCATTGGTGAAAAACTTGTGTGATGTGTGTATTAACTGTTCGGGAACTTGTTCGTAGCTGTAATGGGCACCAAGAGAGAGGTTTGGGATAAAACGTGCAAAAAATACACGGGGCTTGAAGGCCTCTAGTTTTAGCACAAGGGTTGCTAGCTGCATGATTTGGTGTCCTGCTTGCCATTCTTAAACTGAAAAATGACTTGGAATCAAAATAGTTGAACGACAGGGAGAAACTTTTGTCCACGGTGCAATCAAAAGACGATGTAGAATACAGAGGACTGAGCTTGATGCGACTCCAACTCATGGGACCTGGTGATTAGAATAAAGGTAAAAGTACATCCATATCCATAACGCATGACAGGAACATACCAAATATGAGTGGGGAGTTGCATTCTTGGATTGAATGACAGGCACCATTTCTTGTTCCTGCTTTTGGGTCCCAAGCCCCAGCCCCTACCATACTGCTTCTGCTTCCCCTGGTTGACTTCATGCCTGAAATATGATAATTAAAAGGAGATCATCCTTCATCCTCAACCTGTGTATGTTCATCGACTGCCCGCCCTTCTAGCCCCTTTAGGCCACTTCTATATGTCCCATGTCGTTTCCCTTTCTATGCTGGACAAAAACAAGAATTGGGTTTCCCCTTCAATGAAGAGGAACAGAATGTGCAATGGAATATGTTTTCAAGTGCAAGTCAAAGAATGCAGATTGCACAAAAACAAATGTGAGCAATTTACACTTCACAAAAAGCAGAAAGATTACATCATCTACGCATTTCAACACTTCTCTGGACTCTCACCGTTGCACAAAACTACAAATGCCAAAATCGCTCTTGTCAGAAGGATTTACAATCAAAATTTTGTATATCTATTCGTTTTCTTGTTCTCCTCCTTGTCCACATCCTGGGAAGGTAGAACTTTCTTCTTTCTCTTCTCCCTGCAAAAATCCTAGTTGTCCCAGTCATTTTCCCATCCATCTTTGTTTGGAGTCCTAGAAGTAAGGCCATTGGCTGACACACTTGCTGAATGACGTGCAGCTGGTGACTTTATTGCATTCTCCTCATCCCAATTATCATCCCAGACCTTATCCCAGCCTCCAGCTGTTTCAAAATCATTTGCAACACCAGATTCTGGCATAGCCATTTCAAGCTCCTGATAAGCGATTCCAGCCTCCAGTCTCCCCTTCCTACACATGCAGCAAGCTAATGTCCCTCCAAAAACTACCACTGTAATAATCAGGAAGTATGCACCATTGATGGGGGTAATTAGCTGGTCATAAGAAGGGAGGTTCATGAAAAAGTTTGCTTGAGATTCAAGAGGATCCAAGTGCAGAACACAGGCCCCATTTTTAGCATTTAATATCACCTCTGTGCTTTGACCAACAGTCAAATTGATCTGAAAAGAAAACGTTGAAACTCTGCTTTAAAATGAGGCAACAAACACACCCATAAATTGCAATGGGTGAAGCCTGTACAATTATTAGATCACCAATATGAAACATCACTGTTACCCACCCCTCTCCTTCCCCCAAGAAATAATTAATCTGTCAGAGGTGGTACCACGATGTCAAAACAAGATTAAATTTTCCAGAAGAAGGCAAGAAAAATATCACAACTTGGTAGTAAGTTTCTGTTTCTAGTACATTTAAAGTTTTCCACTGGATCTAAGCCCGTTCTCAATATAACTTCCTTGCCTTCCAGCAATTATATGCATTCAAGTTAGCAGAAGCCAAGAACCAGTAACAACTCACCTTGTGAGTTCTTGCTGACTTTTGAAACTGCTCTTAAACCATGCCAACGGAATGTTACTGGAAGAAGCTTAATCTAATTTTGTTTTCTTACTCTGTTTTGCTTCTATTGCCTGGCTACAGCTTTTCAATTTTGTTTAAGTATTCCATATCTCATGCCAGTTTTAAGTCGACCATAGAAACAACACGATGAAACAGGAAAACGATACGTACCGTTTTAGTTTGGTGTTTCGCTATTTCCACCAAAGAATTGTCAATAAGATTTGGGGCAAGCACATCCACTGACAAAGTGCGTTCCCCAGAATTTTGTATAAGAACCGTCCACCAATGGGATCCTACAAGGAGAGGGAGAATAGATGATGAACTATATAAAACTGGTGATATTAAGTACCCCCTCTACAGATAACAGCATAACTTTTCTAGGTGAGTTGGAAAATGAACAACACATAAGTAAATGAAGTTCTTCCACTGCATGTCTTTATCTACTTGCTAGTCACAGGAGAGGTCCAAAAAACAAAAGGTTGGACAGACAATTGTAACCAAAAGGTTGCAAAATAGAATGCTATCTGAGCACGGTTCAAACAACTAAAAGCACTTGTTATGGCTTATTGAAAAAAGTTGACCGATGAACTACTGCATATAATCGCATAAGCAGCAATAACCTACATGACATTGCAGACAAAAACTCACCGCCTGATAGTTGACAAGAGGAGACTAGTCAGTGACACATATTAACAAGTATATAATGACCATGGTTAGTGGTCATTGATCCAGTTCTGATATTGCAGTCACATATACCATCACTGTCCAGAAATTGTGATATGACCATGCTGAAATGTGTGTTTTAGCTTGTACTGTATGCAAGGTATTTTAAGTTCAAGTTTAAGTCCATTTTGTATTTGGAGGACCATAAAAAAAATTATGATTTGCCAGTTTCCAAGAGAAGAAGACATGATAAATTTAATATCCCTTATGAAGCAGAAACTGCGTGACTGTCCATAACAAGCAAAAATGCTGAGGCACGCCAGCTGTCACACCTGCATCTTGTGGTCTATCAATAGAAGGCTACATTGCCCAACATCAATAAGACAGATGCCTGAGGTTCATAAGAAGGCGAGTTTAAGGAAAAAAACAAAACCATCAATCCTCCAGTCTCCACAGAGCAGCCTTCTAGAGTGTAACGATAAGAGAAATGGCAAGAATCTGAATTGTTGAAAATATCTTAACTTCTTAATAATATTTTTAACAGAAAAATTGATCCATGGACATAGAGAAGCGATTTCTGGCACAGGACATTCCACACTGACATCCTAAACCAAAGAAATGCTGCTCCCATGCAATGACAGAGGACTAAACCTGCCTATATGAGGATTGGGGTCTGGACAAGATCACTTGCTAAATATGATGCACCAATGTCCAATTTAAATTGGAAGTTGCTAAGGCCAAGAGCAAGATGACAGTAAGCAATAGATTGGGAATTTCTTAGGCACCTCCAAAGAATGCTTGTGATGACACTTGTCCTTCATAAGTTCCAATAAGACAGTTATCAATAAGGCATGTGCTCCAATCTCATCTCGATACCAAGACTTGGTGCTTCCACCGACCCCTATAATCCATATGTACTTCTCCTGCTACTCAAATGAAGAGGTCCAAGATTGGAGTTCAAATGAAATATCTAAGACTTCATATTTTCTTTCATTCCTGATAAAAATTGTTAATAGCTACATATTATAAGCCAAACAAGCTGCAGTTGAATAGCCTCAAGGGTTGCAAGTTATAGCATGAAACTCTTCATGCCATGACAAAATAGCCATTAAAATCCAAGAATCATCATTTCCAGCTGAGGTTCTGGTGCCTGAACTTTTTAAATGGTTAACAGAAAAGGAAAGAAAGGCCACCATAAGGGCTTCTGAAAATTAAAGGAAATACACACAACAGGAGTCACTTAAACATAGACATGATAGTGAGGGGGAAATGAATTTTAACTTGACGTGAATTAATGAAAGTCTTAAACAGGCATGAACAGGACTATCATGAGACTACGCATAGGAGTTACAGGAGATCTAATACAATCTCAACAGGCTTGATGCAACTTTAAAATATCAGGAGTTTGCTTAAAAAATAGACGAAGGAGTCTCCTTTTCAGAATATGCCAGTGTTCTGATAACCTACTTCATCAGACAACATAGGGCACAAACTAATCAAGGTAATTGTCTTGATAATGTATGCTCAGAGTAAAATGAAGCACTTCAAGAGAAAGCTTTATACGTATACTACTCTTTTATTTTTTTCAGAGGAGGTATACTGAATAGTTTATGCTATGCACATATTAATGTTCCACTAACTAATTGATGGATTAAACTTAAAACAGCTTGGATTTGTGATTCCAAGGTTTACATACTATCACTCCTTAAAAAGAAAAGAAAGGAAGAAAGAAAGCCATCACAACAAAAATAACTACACTAAGATTCTCAATAATAAAATAAAACACTAGTACAGCAATTAGTAGAACCCACCAAAGATACCACACAGTTGCCAGCCCTTAATATATTGTTTCTTTACTACCAAGAAAATAATTTGATTGTTTTGAACTTCAACACAGTTGCAAGTGATGTGAGTTTGGTATTGTGGTGTATGATGCTTTTTAAAAGTGTTTTTCGCTTGAAAATGCATAAATGATTTTTTTCAGATTTTTCGACTTTTAACACATCAAAACCAACAAAAGCACTAAAAAAATCATCAATTTGATGCTTTTTCAAGTGAAACACACTTTTGGAACGGACCCAAAAGTGGAAGCTACCACACTCCTAAACACTCACTGAGTAATCCACAATTAATTCCCTTGTGCTAATCACACATGAATTTCTACACAGCGAACTCTAGCAGAAACTCAATATCTTAAAGAACAAGTAATCGGATTGGAACATGACCTTAAGAAAAAGAAATTGAATATTAAAAGGTTATACTGTATCACAACGAAAATAAAGACATTGTTTCAAATAAAGCAGGAATTACATGAGATTTTACAACTCTGATGAGTTTAATGCAACCTTCAAAATATAGATGACTTTGCTTTTAAAGATGGACAAGGTGAGTATGCCATCATTTTAATACCATAATCCCACTTAATGACTTTACAGGGGCCAAGAAGCACTTGACTATCCATGTCAATGATAGACATCTGAAAGTATATACTCATGCAAGACTGCTACTACCATAAATTCCTATATGCAAGAAGCTCCAACTGTTTCTCTGGATATATCGATCTTGCCTCCTTTTGAATTTGACTTCCCATTTTCATTACATCAAGGAACTAGATTTATACAGCTTTTAAATCACGCATGCCTGCAAACTACACTAACTGATGAAATGTAAAACAGTATGGACTGTCAATTCCAAGGCTTGCATAGTCCTTATTTCTTTTATTTAAAAAAAGAAAAAAAAGTGACAGTGGCTGGCCTTAGCAACTGCACTACTGCAGCAATCAGCTGCACTCAACACATGTATAACATGATTGTCTACCACCTATCGTAATGTGATGCTGCTACCAAGAACCTAATCCTCAGATAATTGCTGATACAGTAATCTAAGATTGATTCTCTTCTGCCATTCAACATAACAAATTAAGTTCTAAACCACCAAAAGATCCCATTTACATTTACCATTCGAGTTCAGCATTTCAAGACACAAAAATTCATTCATTTCCATTTTCGCCTCCTGCAATCCTAATACGTCACATTACCAAAACCATAACCACTCACAACCAGCAGCACAGATAATGTTCATCAACCATTAATTCCTCAACTCCATAAAAGAAACCAAGCATCGCAACTCGAAAAAAGGGAACTAAACAGCCAGGGAAAATAGAAACACATTGCATAATATAATAAAAACCATTACCATTATCAAATCCAAGAATGCAAGCAGTCAACGACTTGAGGTCCGTGCACCTCCTACCGCCCACTGTTGTACAATTCTCCCCACCAGCCTCTGATTCCAAATCTGGTTTCCGATGATCCTTCTCTTCACTCACATTCTTCGTTTCATCATCCCTTTTCTCATCTCGACTCTCCTTTTCATTCCCCCGAGTCGAATTTAGTCCCACAACCCCCCTTTCACCATTAATTTTATCACTAATATTACCAATATTATTATTATTATTATTATTATTATTATTATTTAAGCTCGTGGAATTATCAACTTTTGAAACCGAATTATCCTCAGTGTTTGTCGTATTTAGTGTCTTAGCAGGATCTGGACTTGGCGACGGGGATACCTTAATAAAATACAAAAACAATAAAACATTTATGTCTCTCTCTAAAAAAACATCATTAAATTAATTCCTCTCTAATAGACAAAAACAAAAACAAAAACGTAAAATAAACAGAGAGTGAGTTTACTTGGATTTTGACGGAGATGTTGCCGTCGTGGTCTTTAGGAGCAGCCAAATGCCGAATCGTGGAGACAAAGGAAGCGTTAGAAACACCGGAGGATAAAATCAAGACGACAAAGAACAAAAATAGTCTTGAAATTCCATTTCTACCCATTACTGAATAGGAGTACAGATCTTTGCTTCTTTTATTTTTTATTTTTTTTCCAGATTAGCAGAAGCTTACATGGATTTGTGATATTTAAGAATTTGGAAATTTAGGGTTAAGGATTTTTCATGTTAATTTTTTTTAGTTGTCTTGCATGTCAGGTGTGAGATGGCAAGAGAGAAGGGTGCTTCATGCTTGAGCTGTTGAGCATTCAAACGACAGATCAAACGCGTTAAAGTTTTACATGGGCTAACCATTGGATTATATGAAGCCCAAATTGGGCTTGGGTTATAGTTGGGCCTCGATGGAAAATGTGCCCTTGAATTTTGCTTTTTTGGTGTATGTGTAAGCCCAGAAAGGAATGGCTTACTTTTGTGTGGGAGAAGGGTGGTAAAGGAGGAGACGAAGACCCTTTTTTTCTTTTTTCTTTTTTATTTAAGGAATAAAACATAATCTCTTTCAAACAAGGAAGAATCAATAAAGTGAAAGTTTTTAGCTTTAATGGCATCCATGGCTTAAGGGCTAATGACTTCTCTCATGGCTTGTGGCTCCAATAATATTTTTCACCTTTTGTGGTCATTAATTTCTCCATCTCTTTTGATTAATTGGAAGCTTGGTTATGACAAGAAGAAGAAGAAGGAGAACAAGAAGCTTGGGGGTGGGAAATTTGCTTTTTAATTGTTAGGGTTACATGAGGTATGGAACCATTTTTCAAGTGGGACTTGGTAAATAAAAATCTTATATGAAAGAAAATTGAGATTTAGGCGTACAATTTATTAAAAATAATATAAATTATATATCATAACCTCGCTATTTAAATTTCTGAATTGAAATAACTTTTTTTTTTTACATGTTATTAGAACTTAACTCTTTTAATATTATATAAGATAGACGTGTTATAGAATATTATAAATTTTATATTAGAACTTTATTTACCAGCTTCAGGTTTTAGATTGATATAAGGATTTCTTAACACAAATTGAGATTTGGAAGTGAAATAAGGTTATTTTTTTTATTTTTATTTAAAAAATTAAAATAAACATTATCTAATTTGATTGTATTAACATGTATGAGGATTGGTTAGCGAAAGTATTTGTTTTTTAAATTATCATTTATGTGTTCAACTTTACAAGGATGTTTCAAAGAAATATTCTTACAACTACATTAGTCCAACTTGAATTTCTTCTGGTTTCTATAAAAAAAAAACCCCAATAATTCCTCCAACATTTAAGAAAATGCTTAGTTTGAGATCGTATTCAATGTATATAAAGATCAAGGTTTAAATTGAATTAATAGACTATTAAGTGAGCAAATAATTAAACAGTTTGTCAAAGGCATTTAGAACAAAAAAATATGATTTTGGCCTCGAGAAATCCTTTAAACAATCATGATCACAACTTTTCATAGCATTTCTGTGCTGTTTGGTATCAACTATTAATATATATGAGGTCATGAGCTAAAATTAAATGGGTTTTTCTTGTTTGAATCAAATAATTCTACAGAAAATTAGCGTGCTTGATTGCTTGGTAACAATTAAATTATCACTCATGTGCAACATAATTAAGTCTATATGGTATTTTGAATTATATCCAGACGAGCTTGATTCGTGCATAACATATAATTTCTTGAGCCAATTAACAAGGTGGATCATGCCAATTTTTTGAACCAAATTGGTGGACCATGTTCATAAATCTACCTGTTCTCCAATCTTTATGAGACTGGTCCACAATTAATATACTGCTAGATACATCATCCAGTATAATTTGTGTTCAAACTTCAAACGCAAACCCTCGAAGCAGAATCTATCAGCAGTAATTTCTGGCCTGCTGCTCACATTTAATGCAGCCTTTCCAGTTTCCATGCAGATATAAACCGTCATTGATACTTTGCCTCTTGATTGGATTAAGCACTGTTTGGTATTCTTTTTTCCATCAAGCTTGGCTTCCAAGTCTTAGCTTCTTCGAGCCACATTCAAAAGCAAAAAAGAACCCTTTAAGCTTCCATGTTATGAGCCATGACCCCATCTATAAACCTAAGTAAGTTCTCCCATGTCTCATTAGCGAGTGAAAGCAAAAAAGAAATGGACGAGATAGCGGTGGTTCTCAAAAGATTTGGGGATGAGCAAAGCACATTGTTAGACCAGTTTGAGAGACTCTCCTTTGAGGTGCAGCTGAACCAAGCCATACTGGGGAGGAGTCTCTCGGAGCCAGGTGCGTCTCGGTCTCAGCTCAAGGGAAAACTAAATGGGCAGGATACAGCTCCTCTGGCAACACATGTGAAGCAAGGGTGCCGTCGTCGTGGGTTAGGTTTTGACAAGCTCCTGAAGAAGTTGCTCAGGCCCATTCTTGGTAGAAAGGGTAAAGGTGATGGCGGTGGTGGTGGTGCTGCTGCTGCTGCAAAAAAGGAAGGCATGGCTAATCCTAAAGATCCCAAATCTTGGAAGGCTTTTAGTAGGTCATTAAGGATTTAAACATGGTTTGATCCGTCTTTTGATTAATTGTAAGAGCTACATTTGCTTCTCTAGCTCATCTTAATGTCCAGATTTACTACCACGATATGATCCTTTTTCTTGATTTAAATATTTGATTAGGAAAATTACTTAATTATGTACACCTTTCATATATATATATATATATATATATATATATATATATATAGACAATATGTTGGTAATAAAATTTCAATATTAGTGGAAATTATAAGGACTAAATCGTGTTGCTTTGGTAAATTTGAAATCAATGGATATCACTTCATTCTAATTTCTTTGATTTGCAGTACTAGTATGTAAAACATCAATTTAGTCCCTGACCTATATGCCCATTCTTTGGGCCCATTTGTTTGCTGGAAAGTAGTTTTTTTTTTTAAAGTAAATTCCGGGAAAGTATTTTTCGATGTTTGATAGTGTAATGAAAAATAAGTTGGAAAACACTTTTCAGTGTTTGGTTATGTCATGGAATTGAAATGAGCTGGAAAATAACTTATTAATGTTTTATTTTTTTTTAAGTTTATTAAAATAATGAGGAACAAATCTTACAAATTAAAAAGTTGAATGAGAATGAAATTGAAAAAAAATATAATTTCATAAATTATCTCAAATAAAATAAATAATAATCAAAATAATAGAGATCAAATCTAAAAAATTAAAAAAATAAAAGATGAAGAAATTAAAATAAAATATAATTAACATTTCATAAATTATTTCAAATAAAATAAGTAACAATCAAAAGAATGATGACCAAATTTGATAGATAAAAAATTTTAATAAAAAAATGATAAGGAAAAAGTAAATAGCAATTATAAAAATAAGGACCAAAATTAATATAAAAATTAAATTTTAAGAGATAAAATTAAAAAATAAATATTCAAAACAAATTATATATAGCAATCAAAAGTTTGAGGATCAAATTTGATATAATCAGTAAATAATAATATTTCTAAATTTTTCACAACTTCCGGAAAGTGTTTTCCGCCCAAATTTTCCAGGAAAACACTTTCCTGAAAACCAAGCCAAATTTTCCTTTGACTGGAAAGTGTTTTCCGTTGACCAACTTTTCTAATGGCAAACAAACACAGAAAAGTTTGGAAAGTAGTTTCCCGGAAACCACTTTCCAGAAAACAAACACAGCAAAAAAAAAAAGCACTTTCCTGGAAACCAAACCAAATTTTTCTTTGACTGGAAAGTGTTTTCCATTGATCGGAAAGTGTTTTCCGTTGACTAACTTTTCCAATGACAAACAAACACAGGAAATTTTGAAAAGTGATTTTCCGAAAACTACTTTCCGGGAAACAAACATGGCCTTAATTGCATTTCAAACACAGATTTTATCATTTAGGTTCTAATAGTTTTCTATATTTCTCAATTGGGTCCTCTTTATCAATTTATTTTATTCTAATGACATCTTCAGATAACTCTTTGGACTTAGAGCCTCGAGTGAGATGGAATTAATTTCATTTTCACTTAGGATTATGGCATTTTCATGTCCTTAGGGTTTCAAATGAATGATAATAAGCAAGATAGTTTTGTTCTTATTATTCCTTATTTGGATTTTATAAATATTAATAAATTAGATAGTTATATCATATGAATCTAAGGGATTGATATAATTAGAAGAACGATTTGTTTCCTTTGTTGACCTTTTAAATTTGGATTTTAAAGCCAATATTAATGAAAATCTATTCTTTTTTCAATACATCAATTCAATGTAAAATATATATTTTTTAAAAAATTAATATATAAATCAACTAGAGTATATTCTAAATTAATGTAGAATAAAAAATAATAAGATAAAAAAAATAACATGTGATCATACCATTTATAATTTTTTTGCCTTTTTTTTGGAATATAATTATAAAACTTGGATGAATTTGACGGGTCATTCAAGATTTGATTCATCCAAAGATTAATTCAAGTAAAAAAAAACCTCTGATTAACTCGATAAAAAAAAAAAACTTATTTGATCCTGGCTTAAATTGATTGGAACTCTCTTAACCTATTATTTTTTAATTTTTTTTATTAAAATTATATTAATTTTTCTTTTAAAAAAACAAACACTAAAATCAGGTCGACCTCGGGAGCCATAACTCGGGCGTTGTGAGTTGGGATAAAGTGAATCGAGTCATCAACAACCAAACACTGGAAAAAACCACCACCCTGTCCTCTCTCCCTCGCTCACGACATGATGTCGATGTCTTTGCCTTCTCCATGCTCTCCGCTGTCTGAATTCCTTCCATCTCCTTCACTTAGCAACCACCCCGTTTTCTTCAACAACACCAGCAAGCTCTGTTGCCACAAATTTTCTAGCCTCAAGCTTGTTTTCATTCCAGCAGCGTCACTATCCACCACAAAATCGTATCCCACAGAAACCACAGTGTTACATAGTCCAATTCTTGGTAACAAGGAGCAAAGATTATACCCAAAAGAGGGTGAGGAACATAAGGGCTTGCCTATGAAAGAAGAAGAACAAGAAAGCCTGGATTTTGATGAGAAAGCTAGTAAATTTCAGGTACTGGATCTTTTAAATGCAGTAAAAGCATTACCATGTAAAGAAAGAGTTGATTACATTGTCAGGGTTCTTGATAAAGAGATTGGATTTTTTAACATCTCAGACTTCAATGATGTTCTCATGGCTTTGGTCACAGCCAATGAGTCTGATCTTGTCTTGAAATTGTACTCGGGTTTATCATGTTACAGTTTAGAGCCAAATTCTTGGACATTTTCAATCATGGTCAGGTGTCATTGCAAGAAAAAGGACCCTGGTGAGGCCAAAAGGGTTTTAGACCAGATGATGCAAAAAGGGTTTAATCCAAATGTTGCAACATTGACCATACTAATCAATTCATTCTGCAAAATGGGTCAATTGCAGAATACCTTTCAAGTTTTTGAGGTCATGGACAGGATTGGGTGCAAGCCAAACATTCAAACATACAATTGCTTGTTAAAGGGGATGTGTTATGTGGGGAGAATAGAGGAAGCATTCGAGCTAATGGAAGATATCAAGAAAACCACTGTAGAGCCGGATATTTATACATATACTGCCATGATGGATGGCTTTTGTAAGGTAGGCAGATCAGATGAGGCAATGGAGTTGCTAAATGAGGCTATGGAGATGGGGTTGGCACCAAATGTGGTCACTTTTAACACCCTGTTAGATGGATATGCCAAGGAAGGGAGACCATTGAAAGGGTTTGGTGTGCTGAAGTTAATGAAACAGAGAAAATGCATGCCTGATTATATTAGCTACAGCACATTGCTGCATGGTTTGTTGCTCTGGGGAAAAGTTCTAGCCGGGTTGAGAATTTTCAATGAAATGGAGGGGAGTGGACTTGAAGCGGATGAGAGGTTGATGAATAGTCTTGTTAGAGGTTTATGTAGGAAATCTATTAAAGAAAATGACCTAGTTGAGGTTGCCTATGAAGTGTTCGAGAAAATGAAGAAACGGGGTTTTGTCATAGAGCAGAGCACATATGCCTTAGTGATTCAAGCTCTTTGGGTGGCTAAGAAAGTTGACGATGCTTTTATCAATTTGCACCAGATGGTTAGATTGGGATATATTCCTAGATTAATCACCATTAACAACGTAATTCGAGCACTTTGTGTCGGAGGAAAGGTAGACAAGGCATTTTATGTTCTAGTTCTCATGTATGAAAATAGTAAAATCCCAAGTAGAATGTCCTATGACTTACTGATTCATGAGTTGAATCGGCAGGAAAGGACTTTGGGCGCATGTAATGTCTATGGTGCTGCATTAGTTCGAGGTGTGGTTCCCCACAAAAAGCCTCGACGATGAGAAAAATGCTTCATGGTAGTTGTTTATGCAATGCCATTGCGTTACTGAGCGTGGAAGTTCCTGTTTTTACCAATACTTCAGTGATGGTATTACCTGCCATCTATAATTAATGAAAAATGTCACACAAATTTGACTCAAAATATGGAAATGATACAACAGCAGAGCCAATATGACCCTTTTCATTCAGAAATGCTATTCTGCCTTGCAATGCCTGGGAGAAAAGGTACCTTGTCTCTCTTACAAAAAGAACTGTGCCCTATGAGATTTCTCAGATGATGAATACATGTGTATTATAGAACTAACAGCAATAAAATATGGCAGGCAACTCTTCTGCTATCTAAGCCCGATAGACAAAAAAACTCCAAATCCAAAACTCATGCCCTGCTCATGTATTGTCCAGTTCTTGTGTCTACCAATATTTCTGCGCCGATGTTAACAAACAATGGAACATTAACTACAGCACCTGTGTCCAGAGTTGCTGGCTTTGTTCCACCTGTCACAAGAAATTCATTTCTCAAATGTTAAGGCCAAGAAAACATAAGAACAGCAATGCTGTAATTGGTAAATAACGGAACAAAAGCTAAGATAACAAAGTCAAGTATAGATTAACCCAATCAGTTGCCTATTGGTATCCACATATGGCATGATAGCTAGCTAAGCACTCAATGAACGAAATGACCACAGTTCACTACTTTGTTCTTTCTTCTTTGGCATCTGAACGCGTGCTTATTACAGTGGAAACATGTGTTGGCAGGCTAGCCTATGATTACGGTCCGGGAACAGACTTACCTGGTTTTCTACTCTGCTTCCTGTAACTGCACTTTTTATACATGCAGCCAGGGAAAACTTAAACACACAATTACAAACGAGCTTGACTCTATCTCTACAGGATGATAAATTAATGAGGCATTTGTACCCAGAGAATAGTTTGTCTCAAGTTTTCCTTAAAGAAGCCAAATGACATTACCTTGAGCAGTGTCACCTTTGAGCCCAGGATCCACATCAACAACAGTCAGTTGAACTGTGATTGGAAGTTCAAAATCAATAACCTGCAAGAAAATGAACAAGCAATTTTATAAATAGCAGCATCAGCACAAAATATCAACCCTTGTTTTTGCAAATGGATGTCAGCCAGGTTAATTGTGCATCCAATTAAGTAAATGAGTTCAATGAGGACATCTGTATAACAATACTTGCACATAAATATATGAACAAAAATAGTGTCCCAAATCGAAGGAAATTGGGAATTACTTTTCCATTCCAAAATAGCAAATTGCAGTCCATTCCCTCTTTTAGCCACTTTGTCTTATCTCCGACATCTGCCTCATTGAGACGGTATTCTTCAAAAGTACTCTGTGACAAGTCAAATGACACAAATTTAAGAAAAGAAGGTAAATAAAAACCAAGTATATTCAGGCTCAAACACTCATTAATGGGGCTAATAAACAGCTATATCTACCAACCAGAAACCTGCAATCTTCAAGAAGGAAATAAAGCAGATTATGACTGAAAATATCTCTGCAGTCTAACAAATTTGATTATGAGCACAGTAAGCCATACCAAGTCCATGAAAACAAACTGAACTCCATCTTTGTACGTGAACTGCTTTGCCTCCTTGAATACATTTGCCTCTTCAATCTGCAGAAACAAAAAACAGAAGAGAACATAAGAAAAGGGTTCCCTCTAACACAAGCATCACCTACTATGGTTGACACTTGCATGCCTTTGCTGTAAATCTACATATCAAAGAAGCCGCCAACTAATCAAATTTCAAGATCAGCAAATAAACCATAACCTCAAGCTGAAACAAAAGGGGGACTGAAATTCCTATAACTTAAAAAATTGTTTCATCCAGATGCTTGAATTTCTTATCCATCACCACCTAATCCTACCCCTTATTAACATTAACTGCCAAATGCCCGTTTGCCACCTTAAATTTTTACGACCAGACAAAATATTAGTTACACCAAAAGTTGTACTCCCCCCACCCCGCCTCTCACATAAACATGGGAACCCACCATGAAAATTATCCATAAGTCCCACCTTCACGCAAGAGGGAGGCGTCCAACACCAAATGTACCAAAAATTCCCCGACCAACCATTGCAAGAAACACACAAATTTTGCCTATTTTGAGCCACTAGTATCTATTTAATCATAATGGTCGAGCAGAAACAAAATTAGAAGAAAAAAAAAGCAGCATTTTTTATGCCAGCCCATTACAGCATTGCTGGATTAACTAATCTTTCCTCATAGACATTTTATCAAACACCAATTACACGAGCCAAAGACAAGTAAAGTCAAACTCCTTAAAAAAAAAACATAGAGAGAGATGAATTACCGTACTTCCAGCTCGGAAAGTTTTATCAACAGTATTTCCTGTAACATAATTACGCATCTTGGTCCTCACAAATGCCGCCCCCTTTCCTGGTTTTACATGCAGAAACTCTACACCAACCCGAAATGTAATAAAAAGAAAATCAAATATTACATAAAAAACAGAAACGTAAACAAAATCAAAGCAAAAAAAAAAACATAATTACCTAGGACTCGCCAAGGAGCCCCATCAACTTCAATGTTGGAGCCCACTTTGATATCATTACTAGACAAAGCATAAATCCCTGCAAGAAAAACAACAGCAACAGCAATAAAAACAACAAAGTTGTCATCTTTGTTTTAATACCAACGTGGTTGAAAAGAGAGGGGGGGCTTACTTGGAAAAGTGGGGGGCGATGGTGTTTTGGGGAAAATGCGCAATGGAAGAAAGGAGGGCTTAGATGAAAAGGAGGAACGGTGAAGGATGCAGTAAGGTGAAGAGAGAGTGGCAGTTGTAGTTCGCGCCATGGTAATGGCAGTTGTTTCTGGTTTGGGCAGAGAAGATTTTTTCTTTATTTATTTCATTTCCCCTCAAAAAATACAGAGTAGTATATAGATAAGGGAAGAAGGTCTGAGCTTGGATTGGGCCTTTGATAGAATGGGCCTTGCCCATTAAAATCTGGCTTCCCTTTTACCATAATGTTACCACGTTTTAAAAGTATCTTTTAAAGAAATTAAATTTTTATTTATTTTTTATTTAAAATTAATTTTTAGATGTTTTTGGATTATTTTGATACACTATATCAAAAATAAATTTTAAAAAATAATATTATTTTAATACATTTTCAAATAAAAAATACTTTAAAAAATAACTATACATTACCAAACTACAAAACAGTCACTCTAATTCTAAATTGAAGAAATGACTGAATATATCAATTAATTTTGTAAAATAAAAAAAGTTAAAAAAATTCTTATATTGATTTTTATCAATTTAATATTTTTAACAATAATAACCTTGTCAAATAGTGTGATGCCCATAAGAACTTCTCTCGAAAGCATCGATGCTTTTCAACCAATATACCTAGAGAACATTCATGGAAAACTCAATTATATATATATATATATATATATATATATATATATATATATAGAGAGAGAGAGAGAGAGAGAGAGAGAGAGAGAGAGAGAGAGATCCATGTCGACATGGATTAAAACGAAGCTTGCCGAGAAAGGGAGAGAATGAATCTAATGATTAGCATGCGATTACAGGGAGATACAAAAGCAAAAGCATCCATCCAATTTATACATCTCTTGTTGATGTTGGGGGTCCAATCTAATCGAGTATAGGTGGCAAGATGGCACGTGTGAAAATATTGTGCCCACGGCCAAATCCGTAGACAATTGGGAGATGATGACATGACTACAGGCACCATGGTTCATTTCCTTGGTCGACAAGAAGATAGAACAGAGGTTGACGGCACACATTAGCAATATATCACGATGGGTGCTGGCTAGCATCATGAGCTGCACGCTTGGATCTTGCATGGATACGAAAATCATTCATTCTAATTCATCCTTTTATAGAAAAAAGATGAATAGCACCGTTAATTAAACCGTTAATAAAAACATAAAACAAAATTGTTCAGAAAATAATAGTTATCTACAAACACTGCCATGAATATCTGTATGTATATCGAATAGCTGTAAGTCCATTCAAACCTTATGCTTTATGTTTTAGGTAAATTTTCTTTATTTATATTATTTATATTATTGTTTAATTTTAGTTTTATTCATTTACGATTAGTTATTGAAAATGTAGGATTTATGATAATTTAAAAGTTTGTTAAATTGATATGTGTATGGGTAATATTATATGCATATGGATATGAAATGAAATGGGTTTTGATGAATTAATAAGTATTTTGCTATGAATTTCATATTGAAAATGGATGGTGATGAACTTACTAGTGATTAAAAATGAAGTATAGGACAACTCAAAAAATTAAGGACACAATAGAGAAATAAAAAATATATATTTAACATTTATGTTTAACCCACCTGTAAAAAACAATAAGTCAATAATAACAGCATTAATTTGTCATGACAATCCTTTTAAGCTATGATTTTAGCTACTCTCTACCATATATCAGCATAGAATTGTTGCCAAGAACTTCACTAGTCCTTGGAAGATTTAGAAAACACAAGCATTGAACCCACCTTAAACTAAAAATAAATAAATGACAGTTTGATTGTATATATTGAGAAAAATATCTTCGATGAGATTGATAATAAATTAATTTTGAAGCGGTTTTAAAATATAAAAACTCGAAAAAAACAATTATAACGTAAGTTTTTTTATTTTGAAAGCATTCTTAAATTAATTTTGTTTGATATGAGTTAGTACATGTATTTTCAAATTGATTTCTCTATATAATGCATATCTACATAATACATAATATCAAGTATTTGTTAATAGTTTGCCCCCTCATTTAAAAAATCTTGGCTTCGCCAATGATTCTCAAGAGGAGCATTAATGCTGACAGGAATGAATGAAGAAGATTTGATTAGGCCTGTGAACTTTGATTTTGTAAAGAAACATTATCTATGATGTATAAGTTTTCATCAAATCAATAAACACAAAGTTTTGGACAAGAAATTCTCTTTGCACATCTTTCATTTACTTATGGATGTTAGTTGATACCAAAGAACCCGCAAACATACCTTTGTAATCTTGCATGATCTAAACCAGAATATATGAATTGCAAAACGAAAGTCACCCTCATACTATGTCTCTTGAGACATGTTTTAATTGTATGCATAATTGCATGTAGTGGATTCAATGATCATAGACTCATGTAATGCATCAATATCCCATATCGGCGGGTGAGGGAGTGGTAGTTGGTCTTATTAAGAGTGCTGGTTGTCAACTTGTCATACGCGTTTTGGGACGTCAGGCTCAGAAGTGAGCTCGCGTCACCAGAAACAAAACCGTGAGGCCGGTAAGGCCCAAAGCGGACAATATATGGCATGTTGGGCCGGGCTGTTACAATTATACCAGATAAGGTCAAAGTTTATTGGTTTTAACCGCTTGCGCTTGAAATGAAAAAAGGTCATCATTGTTATTCCTTTCACGTTCTAAAATGAATATATCCCTTGTGATTCCCTTTTGAGCCTGGGTAATTTTTCTTTAGAAAAATCTCGACTAGGATCACACTCCACACTAAGGCAAGTGACATTTCTCAATGATCAATAATTGATGAAAAAAACTATGAGAAAGCCAAAAGAGCCCGATAAACTCAAATGCTAAAAGGTATGTTCAAATCAAAAGCAAAAGTGATAGTCAAAATAAAATAATGATGCCCTACCAAAACAAAAAAAAGGCAAATCAAAGAAAAGTGACAAGAGAAAAAAAAAGATTGAAAAACACAATGAGTCAAACAGGTGATAGCGATCCCGAGTCTTTTAAACCTTGAAATACTTTTTGAGCTTTATAAATCCATTTCTTTTATAGTCATAAGTCATAGTCTACATCACATGCATTTAAAAGTCCTTTCTAATCAAGACAACAAGCAATCTAGACCAATAAATTATGCTCTTAAAATGCAAAAGACTTTTTCATAGGAGTCGTGACATTGCGAGCAAGCTACTCATTATTATTCATGCTGATGAAATGAGTATTAGAAAAAAGTTAGATAATTTTTTCTCAAACAAAACCTCGAGCTTTTACTTAAACCTCTTGCTTTGAAATCCACAAAAGCAGAAGGTCACTTCATTATGTACCTTCAACAATTTCAATATCTCCGACACAAGAATAAATCATCTTTTTTTTCTTCCAAAAATTCCCAGGGAGTTGCAAGATTGTTTTAAACTCACATCAAAACAATTTTCGTTTTCAAAATGCAAGCTGTTCAAGATTTCAAAACTCATTATGGATAAAGATTTTTTCACTAAAACTAAAAAAAAAAGGTTATTCGAAGTCATTATTTATCCGAATAATTGTCAAAGCACACTTAGAGGTAATGATCAGTACAAGGGGGTAATGTTGTATTTAAAATGAGATTTAATCTCTTCAAAGTAGCAATAAAAAAGGAACATTCCCTGCAATGAGACAATGAGACATTTTTGTTTATAAAAAGCAGTTTGATCCTTTCAAGATAACTAATAACATAAATATTGTTAGTAAAAAGACAAGAGAGTAATGAATAATTATCTCAAAATGATCAGTGAAATAGAAAATTTTTGGCAAGTGAATGGGTCGTGATGGGCTCCAAAAAGGTTGAAGGTGTAAAATAGCAAATATTCTGAAAAAAAAATTATATGGGCCAACTCGAGTGAATTAGAAGTTAAATAATTAGAAATAACAGGGCTCACTAATCAAGTAATAAAAAGATTGAGAAGAAATGATTATCTATATTTTAGATCAAGTAAAGAATATCATGCATGATATCTACCTCAAAATCATTAAATAATGTGTATAATTTCATATGAAAAATCCATGTCCATCAGAAAATAGACAATCTCAAAACGGCCAAATCTGAAAACACTTATGAAAATCATCACACCTGTAAGGATATCATTGGGTAACGGTGTAATAATCACAAGCTGATAATTCAAAAGAGGTTGCTGCAACCTCGTATGATCACCCAACAACGATACGTTCATTTTTTATCCTAAAACATTCTCTTTTACGACAGCACACGGGTCAACCGTTTTCCCGACGACGTCGTAGAGGCACAAGAAAAAGAAAAAATAATAATATTTATTCCAGGCGCGGTGGACACGCGTGCACCCACGAGCACGTCAGCTGTCAGACGTGACTGGTCATGTCTAGGGCGCGTGGGTTAGCGTTTCTCCATCAGCGTGGTAGGTGACCCCGCTCTTCTAGGTCTTCTTACATCATCTCCTCATAAATATGGCGTCATAAATGCCATTTTCACAGAGTATTTTAAAATTCAGCTGCTGAATAACATGGGGTCGTTGACAGTTGGCAGGATTCAGTTGGTCGTTGTGGGGGCAGTTATGAAGGCATGGGTTCGCAGAAAACAATAGACAGACATTAAGGTTATTCTGGTACTTTCAAGTATGTATGCTTCTTGCATGCGAAATATGCGATTGGATAAAAAAGCGACTAGTGGCGCACTTTGTGCCGTCCTGCCGCTGTATTTTTATATTTTTTTCAGCTCCTTAATATTTTTTTTTAAAATAGTTTAATGCAATTTACAAGCTTTTATCTGATTATATATTATAGAAATTTCCTTTTTAGACTATACAGTTATAAGTATCTATGGTTTATCTAAAATTTGGCTGGATTGATTTTAAAAAACCAGTTTTGATTTGTAAGATTTTACAGTTTAAGGATACCATAAGGACCAATGTGCAAATATATACAAACTAAATAACTATTATTAAACTAACTACGGAGCGATATTTGTTTTTAGTCTAAAATCACATATGTTTGTGTGTTTTAAAGTGATTTTAGTTGTAAATACACCTTTAAATTTGATTTTAACGACTAAAAATTAATTTTGCAAAAAAAAAAAAATACTGAATATTTTTGGATTTAACTTTTATTTATTTAGATTAATTTCGTGATTCAATTAAAGTTAAGGTATCAATGAAATGGCTATAATTTTTTGAGAAACTAATTTTCACATTCTTGTTTGGAGTTTGAACCTTTATGATAAGGAAGTATACTTCTTTAACTATTACGTTGATCTTCTTTAAGTTTTGAGAAAATGTATTAATATAATGAAAAAAAATTTAGTTTAACTTGTTGCCTGCTTTATTTTAAAAAAAAAATTGAACTAATTTGTCAAATGAGAAAAAAGTTTTGTTTTCATTAAATATAATTTTGGATATCATTAAAATGTTTAATTATTAAAAAATCATAATTATATATCACATATTAGATCACATTGGCAAGCATAATTATAATATAATAAAAAATGTTCTCAAATTAGTTGTCTTACAATCTTGCAATTCTTTGCTCATTGTTTAAGTTATATATATAAATAAATTATATTATACTCATACGAAATTGCACGCATGATTACAATGAAAAGTGTTTGTTACAACATCGGTTTCTATTTTTATATGTTTTTAAAAAATATTTATAACTTGAAAAAAATATTAAATTAATATTTTGATAATAATTTTAATATGATAATATAAAAAAATTAAAAATACACATTGTAACACTCCTGAAACAGTCACATCACCAAGAAAATATATAAAGTATTTACAAGATTTTTCTTAGTAAATATATATAATTGATAGGCAATCCCTCACCTACACGTAGAATCCATAATAATAATTAAAAAACAATCTAAAAAAAAAAACTAAAATTCAATACAAAATATATTAAATGGTGTGTATCAAGTAATTAGTAGCGTGCAATAGGTTCCATGAAGAATATTCACCCTGAAATTCTCGAGTCTTTCGCAACAATTAAGCGTTTTGCCTCCCAAAAAAATCGTATTTTCCCATTGGTCATTCGAAGTTTACTCATTTTGAAATCCATCCCATTAGACACTCCCTCTTAAGAAATCTTAGTTCCACCCCTTATTCTAGGGTTTGCTAATATAAATAGGCCAATTTTTAGATATTGAAATTACGCCCATTATTTTTATCATTCAAAAGCAAATCACCCATATTATACCCTAATTTCTTTCAAATTATAATTCAGGAATTGTAATGGTATATAATAAAAATTATAATAACAATCTTAGCTATAAAATTTAGTATACAATCCAAATCAAGATTTAATTATGGGTTGAACAGGTAAATTTATAAGATGACAGGTTAACTTGAATTAATTAAGTATTTTTTATAATAAAATAATTTTATTTTAAGTAATTTATTTTAATAAAACAATGTGTTTTTATAAAAAATCATTATCAGGGTCACTTGATAATGATTAATAACAAACCCAACCCAATTCAAACCTTACAATATTGCCGTGTTGATACGATGGACCGGTCGTGATTAATAAGTATGTTAATAATAGAAGAACAAAAATGAAATTAATATAAAAAAACAAGAGGGGCAAATAAGTAAGGGAGAAAGAATTAAAAAATTAATAACAATAATAAGGTGGGCGAGTTCGCCGAGTCTTGAAGGAATATCATCGTGCAATGCATGCATTGTTTTTGGCTTTCTAAACTTCCAAACTCATTCTCTCTCTCTCTCTTCTCCACTGTTATTTTGTTACTTTGCATGCACATGTTCTTCCTCTCTCTCTTACCCCTAAAAACTCAAATTCTCCGTCGTCAATCCTCCCTCCGGTCACCGGCAACCGACTTGTCACCTGATCCACGCACTTAATTCACCGCCTCAACCAATCTCCCCGAACTCGATCATTATTACACAGCAGAACTTCAACTTCCAAACAACATGTCGTTGACAGTCGTCTCTGGTCAACAGACATAACTGAACTAGCTCTAATCTCTGTCTTCTGTCTTAGCAATACCAGGTCAGTTTTTTTAATATTCTGTGTTTTATTATTAATTAACTAGTTGGATTAAAACTAATTAACTAAACGCGATTAATTTTAATTCTTGGAGATTAAATTTAATTTCATAGGTTAATTCAATTAAAATAAAAATGGCGTCGTCGTCGATTAAGAGCTGCATGAATGTAACATGTGGAGTCTCGACGTCGAGTTCTGGCGGGTGGAGAAAAGGGTGGGCTCTGCGATCTGGTGATTTCGCCATTCTCTGCGATAACTGCGGGTAATTTTCTTAATTTTAATTAAATTCTTTAATTTCTTTGATATTCATAGCTTTTTTTTAGGAAAAAAATCGTCTGGTATTTATATTTTGCTAGGAGTTATTGACTTATTGCGTTAAACGGTTTTGCGTCCATTTTTTCTTTTTTTGGTTATCTGAATATTATTAACTCACAGTGCGTGGAATTATTATTATTATTATTATTATTTATCATTATTAGGATTCTTCATTAATATAGTGCCATCATTTCCAATTAATTTTTTTCTTTTGGGATTTTCCATAATTGTCGTGCCAAATTTCTGTTAGAATTAAAATGGTCGAATTTGTTTGTAAGAACAGAAATTAAGAAGAGATTCCTGAAAGTGAGGAGCCTAAGTTGTCCTAATGATACTTAAAAGGACTCATTTCTTTTTATTTATTTTATTTATAAATTGGGGATGATAGAAAATAAGTTAACAATGGATTCTAACACACCATTTATCGACTGTAATATAATAAGCTTCATGGGATATAATAATTTTGATCCATGGTTATAATTGGGGATTCGTGTTCGTTATAGGTCCGCGTATGAGCAATCAGTTTTTTGTGAGGTTTTCCACTCAAAGGATTCTGGGTGGAGGGAGTGCACTTCGTGCGGAAAGGTAAAGTCTATTGTTTCTATCTGTCCTAGTTTGATCATGGTAATTCCTTGCATAAATTTAATTGGATTTGGTGTTGGCACTTGGCAGCGTCTCCATTGTGGATGCATTGCATCCAAGTCTCTGCTCGAGCTACTTGATGGCGGGGGTGTGAACTGTACAAGCTGTTCTAAAAGTGCAGGAGTCAGTTCTGTAAGAACAATTTTCATAGGCATTTGTCTTTCTTTGACGTCATCTAGACATCTGATCTAAAGAGGTTTTTGTTTTCCATCTTCACCTAATTAATGTACACCAACCTGAAATGACATTCACTTGGAAAGAAAGCTAAGGTACTCATACTGTAATAAATGGCCTACACACCCCTACTAGCTTGTGAACGAGAACTATTCTTCGCAGTGTTTAAATATGCTGAGAAAAAAGTACTCTTTCTAATATACGATGTTTTTATGACTTCAATAACATTTTGCTTATGGTCCGTTGATGCCTTTCATGGAAAGAGTGGGTTCTTTGTGAAAAGATGTAACTATCTAGAGTTCAAGATACTGCTGATTCAGGTCAACATTTCCTTATGTTCATGTATTAGGACATGCTATGCAAATGGTTCTTCCTTCATGTATTCATTATTGCTAGACCGTGCTTGAATTCAAGCCCTGCGGTTCTCACTGACTGAATTTAGATACTTCAAGTGTAATGAACCTTATCTTGATACAGGTGAATGGTGATGAAAAAACTAATGGATTTGGTATGTCAAAAGTTGATGATGCTGGGGAACTGCAATCTGCTTCTGCTGACAACCAGTTAACAACCGAAACAAAGCTGATGCAGTTAGGTAATTGTATTGATCGTATTGCCACGAGAAATTTGCTCCAGTTACAGAGTAGTGAGACAGACGGGTCTTACAGGAAAATGAAACAGGAGGATATAATACCTCCTGTGGGAGAAATTGCAAGTACAAGTTTCTTGAATTTTAACCACATATCCAATGCATCATCTCAAACTGCCAAACCAGAGATTCATAAAACCACTGCTGCAAAAGATTTATATGAATCACTAGCACAAACAAACTTGAGTATCAGTCTTGGTTCTTCTTTAGGAAACCCAAATCCTTTTCCTGGAGGTGTTGTCGATGAAAGGGTACTGGCGAAGGCATCCTCTCCACTCCAACAGGGGCCCAGGTCTCGCCATCTATTGCCAAAGCCTCCAAAGCCAGCCCTTGTTCTGGATGCAAATGCGGGCATGGTCTCACAGATACGTGTTGCTAGGCCACCTGCTGAAGGACGGGGACGGAATCAGTTGCTTCCTCGTTATTGGCCTAGGATTACAGATCAAGAATTGCAGCAAATATCTGGAGAGTATCCATCATTCTGTTATTCCAATTTCAGATTTGTTGTTTTCTTTTCCTGCAGAATCATGCATTTTAGCTTATGCTTTTAAGATTTTCAAGTTTTCTGATAACTTGATTGTGATATCCTTAACCATTTTATCTTCAAGTCCAAACTCTACCATTGTCCCATTGTTTGAAAAGGTTCTCAGTGCGAGTGATGCTGGTCGCATTGGCCGATTGGTTCTCCCTAAAGCATGTGCTGAAGTAAGTTTTGATATTTGATGGTCATAATATTTGCACCTAAGAAATAATTTTGTTGATGACTTTGCTGTGTATAAGTTGATGAACCACTGTGCAGGCATATTTTCCTCCCATCTCTCAACCTGAAGGTCTTCCTTTACGGATTCAAGATGTGAAGGGGAAAGAGTGGGTATTTCAGTTCAGGTTCTGGCCTAACAATAACAGCAGGATGTACGTCTTGGAGGGTGTAACTCCATGTATACAGTCCATGAAATTGCAAGCTGGAGATACTGGTATCTTCTAATCCCTACCTTTTCTGAAAATCTATGATTATAATATGTGCTCGATAAAATATATGCCTTTTGTTCTATCTGGTTCTATTCTTTTTCATCATGCAGTATGTCTTGACATAGCAGTTTAGCTCCCAGAAACTAAACATTTCTGGTTTCCATATTTCTGACAGAACAAAGTAGATAACATCTCAATAGTTTTGTATTATTATCCATAATTTAGAGCTTTCCAGTTCTCCCTCTTCAATAAAAAGAGACCATTCCAATGCGATATTTGTTATGCTATTACTGCCCTAAAAATATTTACTTCCGCAAATTACAATTTAAGTTTGTTCCTAAATCTTAAGTGTAGATAGCTTCTTGGGAGACAGTGGTGTGTTTACTGTCATATTTATATCTATTGCAGTGACATTTAGCCGTATGGATCCAGAAGGAAAACTTGTCATGGGATTTAGAAAAGCATCAAACTCTATTGCAATGCAGGTAAAAACCAGAGTCAGTTTTTATGTTAGCAAACTTGAACATATAGTATTAATGCATATATTATCAAATAAACAGGACACCCAACCATCTGCCATTCCTAATGGTGTTCCTTCAAGTGAAAGTTACTTTGCGGGTGTTTTTGAGAACCTACCTATAATAAGTGGTTACTCTGGTCTTCTCCATTCACTAAAGGGAAGCACCGATACACACTTAAGTGCACTGTCCAAACATCTGCATTCAGCTAGTGGTGATATTAGCTGGCATAAATCTGAGAAGCAAGAAGCCAGGACAAGGGATGGCTTGCTGCTACCATCATTGCTGGCTCCTGAGAGAAAAAGGTTGCGAAATATTGGGTCTAAAAGTAAGAGGCTGCTAATCGATAGCCTAGATGCTTTGGAGCTCAAAGTTACATGGGAAGAGGCGCAGGATTTACTTCGCCCGGAACCAAGTATCAAGCCTAGCATTGTAACCATCGAGGATCATGATTTTGAAGAATATGAAGTGAGTAATCTCCCTGAAGCTCTTAGTTATTGTATCCATATACACCCATATCTAATATGCATTCAATTGTTTTCCACCTGTATATATGTGTATAAACATATGCATTGCACACCATGATTGCATTCTGATGAAAAAAACTCATATATTTATTCTAGCATTCTACCGATTTCTTGTTCTGCACTTACTTATGGTGCCTAATCAACAGTGTTACATGTAGTTATTATGTTTTAAACATTAAAGAGGCATGGATGTTTGGTAAATGGAATTGATATTAGATATGACTAATATTTTCCATATAGTACTGTAGGGCCTTCTCTGTTGAAAGTCTTGCTGTTGCTGAACATATATTTGACACCTTGAATACGTAATATACAATTTATTGACGAGAAAGCAGCCGTGCAGTTGATTTCATAATTGTACATGTTTTAACATGCAGGAACCACCGGTTTTTGGGAAGACGAGTATCTTCGTAGTTCGTTCAATTGGGTAAGAATCACTGCCATCTATATCATTAGTCCTTTAGCGTGTGAAGGTAATGCACTCGCAGATTGACCGAATTGTCCTGGTACAAGAACTAACCTTCTGACATAGGGTCTTGAAACTCTAATACAATGGACAAACCGAGCTCATCTTTAAAGATAGATGAAATCAATTCCTAATCAAGATCATCAATCTGCCCCATGTCAGAGTAGCTGTAAATCATTTAAAATGATGATTTTCTTCTCAGTCTACAATGCACTTGTCATTTTTTAGAGTTGGAATTTAAATTTAAGAGTTGAAAGGCATTTACATCACTGAATGGAAGAATAGTAATTAACTGCTTAGTCCTGAATCATTTATCAACAGATATCTAAGTTGGCGAATAAAAAGATCAGGAAGACGTGCTAGTTTGTTGATGAAAATGATCTTTATGGTTCTTTCAGCTTTAATCTATGAAGAAGTTCCTGAGATTCTATCTCAAAGGACCCATTCATCACATTTTATATTGTTTTTAATGATCTCAATTTTGATTCCACCTCTGTGGTGGGAAATCATAACCTTTTCCTTTTTTCCAGGCCTTTTTTTCCTTTTTGGGGTTCAAATAGCCTATTTCTGTCATTCGTAATGGAATTTGGCAGATGTTTCTTTAAGTGTTGGTGTGCTCAATGCTTCTGATATTAGATCCTATTTGTTGTCAGAGGACAAGAGCAATGGGCTCAGTGTGATAGTTGCTCCAAGTGGCGAAGGTTGCCGATTGATGTTCTTCTACCGCCTAAGTGGACATGCGTGGACAATGCCTGGGATCAAAGCAGGTCAATGATATGTCGTTGTCATTTCTGGATCCCCCCCTCTTTTTTTCCCCATGAAATCGAGTGCCAGGTCGATTTACTACGAAGTTTAATATGATTTTGTCTTCAGGTGTTCTTGCTCTGCTCCAGATGAATTGGCCCCGAGGGAGTTGGAAAATCTTCTAAGACTGACCAAGGGTATGAATCTATGATGCAAGCAAGCATCCCCTTTTCTCCTTTTGTTGAAAGCATACATGATGATTGCAGCTCAAACTTCTCGAATCATTCATGATAGGACCTTTTCTGTTTACATGAAAAAAAGAAACTAAAAGTTTAGGCTGTCTCATACTGAAAATTGTTGCGTGGACCAGACCAATCAAATTGGTTGCTTCTCTTCCAAGTTGGTTGATCGATTCATCACTTGTCCAAGGTTCATGTTGTCGTTTCTCTGTCGAAAAATTTTGTTGTCTCTTTGGGTCGGTAAAAAGAATAGCTTAATCTCTAAAGAGACTCCAAGTTCTACCCCCCTAGTGTTTAAACCTCAATGATCGTTTTAAGGATTCTGCTTGCACTTTCAACACAGAAGATTTCATCCATAATCTTGGATAAATGCATTAAAGCATGGTCATTTAGTCACTGAAATATAGAATAGAAGTAGCGATGCCAATTTCATCCCATCTACCAGATACTTGACATCACCCAACCCGGCTGGCAGGGGCGGAGCCAAAAGATACAATTAAGGGGGGCAAGATTTCAGTTGTATTATTATTTTAACTAAAATTATATAAATTATCAAGGGAGAGCTGTAAAAACAATTTTCTTGCAGGGGCCCCAGCCCCTGCTTGCCACCCCCTGTCTCCGCCCCTGCCGGCTGGGTCGGTTTTTATGCAATTTGACCTGGGTCAAAACAGGCCAGGTATGGGTGTAGGTGAAGGGTTCACCCAACCCGCACCCGACCTTGTATATTTACTATTTCTTTTTTCCCAATGTTATACATATATTAAAAGGAATCCCTCTTTCACCATCGAAATGATATGATTGAAAACTTTTTTAATTTTATGTAGCAGTAGTAAATCTGTAATTTTATTTTCTTTTTTATTCTTACACTTGATATATTTATCATTTTACACTTGATCTATTTATCATTATTTTTTTTATCTTTATTCTTTTGTAATATTGTTTTTAGTTTTTCTTTTCATTTTTCTGGGGAAAAAAATATTATTTTTTATTCTTTACACTTGGAATATTTGTCACTCTACATTTAATCTATTTGTACTTTTCTTTTTGCTTTTATCTTCATTCTTTTATAATTTTTTCTCTTTACATTTTATTTTTGAAAAATTATTATACAAAACTAAAAGTAAATGGTATTTCACTGTAGTAATTGTAACATTGTCTTATTTTTCTACTACGTTAAAAATTAATTTGAGATATTAATGTGTATTATCTTCATTTTATTTAATTATAACTTCTCCCTAATAACTTTGGGAACGGCTTTGGTCGAGTCATCTTTTGTTTCCATCGGCCTTTTAATTCACAATTATGTTTTTTACTTGAAGTAAAAAAAACTCATCAGTAACATCCACATGTTCATGTTATGAAAAAAAAATCGAACTACAATGAGGCAAGTCGAATAAAAATGTTAATATTTTTTTCACTTATTAACATATTAACATAGATAGTTCTTGATTTATTGAATGCATGTATAAGCTTTTTTTATTTATAATCAGGGTTTTTTTTTTTCTGTAAAAACAAATGTTAGAAAAGCTTGCATATTCATTAGCTATTTGACCGGGAGCTTCAATGATTATTACAATATTATTGCAATCCTTGTAAAAAATCAATTTAAATAACTAGCTTTATCTTATAATTAAAGTGACCTGATCCAACTGGGTGTGGGGACATAAGAAACCCGACCCGACCCATAGTCATCCCTAAATAGAAGGTTTGCTACTGGAGTTCGTTCATGAGTGTGTTTGTCTGTCGTGTCCCTCATGAAATTGTTGTATGGTATGCATAATGAGCCACCGATTCATAACTATTTGCATGCTTTAAATTAGTTTTTCAAATATGGTAAGATATCCTTATGCTTTTTTCTTTTTTTTTTTGTTCTTGCATTTGAAAGAACTATACTAATATTACAATGGCCTTAATTTTTTTATACAGATTTCAAGAAACGGAGAATTACAAGCAGCCATCGTCCAGCCCAGGAGCATGAATCTTCTGGTCTGGATGCTCTGGCCAATGCTGCGATCCTTGGGGACGCGGGTGAGCAAAGCACCACTGCTGTTGCAGCCACAACCAAACACCCCAGGCATCGTCCTGGCTGCTCATGCATTGTGTGTATCCAGCCCCCAAGTGGGAAGGGGAAGCACAAGCCTACATGCACATGTAATGTCTGCATGACAGTTAAACGCCGTTTCAAAACCTTAATGATGCGCAAAAAGAAGCGTCAATCAGAGCGTGAAGCAGAGATTGCTCAGAGGATTCAGCATATGTCCGGTCCTAAAGATGAAGCAGACGTAGAGAGTAGCTCTAAGCTTGCATCGACGCCTATGGATCCTTCAGATAATGAAGCCAGGTCAGGGAATGAGTTAGAATCCAAAAGCCAAACCAATAATCTATCAAACAAATTGGCCGACTCAGGCAAGGGACATCTAGATTTAAACTGCCATCCTGGCCGTGAAGAAGACTCACAAGCAGGGTTAGCACGGATGAGCATGACAAGTCTTCTTCAAGTAGCAAGCCTTCCATTGGAGACATACTTGAAGCAGAATGGTCTCGTAAGTTTATCCGAACAACAAGCAAGTTCTGCATCGCATGTACCACCACAAGCTGGGGAAAACGGAGGGAGAATTGATGGGGATTGCCAACCTGCTTCGGTTGCTCAAGAGCAGGAGAGCGGAGGCGAAGAGGATGATGAACCTGGACCAGACCAAAGCCAAACTGACCTTCTATAAAGTGCCTTTAAAGCCAAAACGACCCTGTATAAAGTGCCCTTTTCTTTCTCTTTTTCTGCACAGATAAATTCCTAGCTTTTTTTTTTCCATGTGAGATGAGCAGTAATTTTTGTTTCTTTTTGAGGGTCTTTATTATAATATATTGTGTGACAAGGTACATGAATTTTTCTCTTTTCCCGTCCATTTAGAAAATTGGAGGTGACCTTGTGCCATGGCCATCGATGCAATACAGATGCAAGTCCTGTTCGAAGTTTCGTTTTCCCTAGTGTTTCTCTTGGAATTCGCATCTCATAAAATCTCTTCATTTCTCTCTTCCACTTGTTTGCATCATATCTTGAAAGATCAAACCCGACCTACATTCACCACCACATTCGTTCAGTATCTTCGTTCTCCCTTTTGAGTATATTATGGTTATCTCCAGGCAACCAAAGCCCAGGAGCATTCATGCAACGATACGTAACCGACAAAATCATGGAAGAGCATGAAACATGGGTTTGGAAAACTATCATGTAAATAGCATTGTTGATTACAATGAAACTAATTGAATCCAGTCGAACTAGGGTTTGCACTCTATCTACAAACTAGAATCCACTCTAATCAACATCGAGGGATGGGAAGGTGGAAGAACCACATTTTTATCTTTCTATATATTCTGTTGAATCACCAAAAAGGGTAAAAGAAAAGCCATTCAAAAAATGAAAAAATGCATATATTAACAATCAAAATCCTTCAACACCTGGCCTTCGAACAGCCGACGAAGATGATTTCCTGCTTTCTTGCCGTTCTAGCTCCTCAAGAGAGAGAGTTGAGGAACAAGCACGGGGAGGTAGAGACGGAGGCAATGCTCGAGGCCTGGTAGGGGAAATGGATGGCCGGGCTCTGGATGGTGGAGATGGTGAGAAACTTAACCTTGGTGCTGGGGTGATGATCCCATTGAGACTAGGAGATCTGGACATTTGTTTACCAGCAACTGCTGCTGGCTCTTGCAGAGGAAAGCGACTGGAGTATTTCATGTCTTGTATGACTTTGAGATGTTCCACAATGGTTCTCATAGTTGGTCTTTCTAAAGGATCCTTCTGAAGACATCTTAGAGCAATGTCTGCCAATGTGCGGGCTGCTTTTGCAGGGAAACGGCATTTTAGTTGAGGATCCATAATCAATGATAGTCGACAGTCATCAGCTAGAAATGGCCGGGTCCACTTGACCAAGTTCCTCTCTTCTCTAGGATGACGACTATCAAGATTTTTCCGGCCAGTGAGCAGTTCAAGAAGAAAAATTCCAAAGCTCCATACATTGCTCTTCGGAGTCAATAGCCCTCTCTCTACTGTCTCTACAGAGAGATTTGCGGCAGCCTGTGTGAGTGAAGAGAAATGGAAGGTGGTCAACTCCACAGAGCAAAAGAATGCCTAAACAGATGCTTTTACATAGACAAATGAAAGCATGCAAATTTAATTGGAAGCCATCTCACCCCACTCCATGTATGGAGGCAGAGCAAACCACTACTGATTTATGCAAAACAAGAAGAAATATCCGCAGGCGAGGTAAATCAGCTTACCGCTGTACTGTTAGAGATCTCTGTTTCAGGGATGTGGCCAACACAACCATATCCTGAAAGCTTTGCACTAAAGTCTTTGTCAATTTGTATGTTGGCGGTAGAAAACTCATTGTACATTGCCTGCAAATCAAAGGATAGCATCAGCAAATATAAAACTTATGGAAAACTAAAAAGCTTGGACACTATGCAGTCTCCCACCTATTTCCCTTCAGGGAAAAAAAGAAGCAACAAACAGAGGATTTATTTCAATTGGCTCGTAGATTCACAAATCAGGATCTATTGCACAGATTTAATCAATTAAATACTAACAATACAAAAGAAAAAAAATGCTAACCTATCATCCATATGGAAGTCTGCTAAAATTGTGAGCTAAACATAATATCATGCATTGTTTCATTGTTCACTTTATGTGGATCAAAGCAGCAATTTTTTACCTGGAAAGGCCCTTCTTCATGCAAGAAAGCAAGACCTTGCGCAGCACATAAAGCAATTTTCATCCTGGTATTCCAGTCAATGGGAGGGCCATCAGACCTTCCATACAGTAACCGGTCCAAGCTTCCATGATAAAGCCTCTCATAGACCAGCATTCTCTGGTCTGAGCCATCACGTGCATTATAACCAAGCAACTTGCATAAGTTTGGATGTTGCAAAGATGCAAGGGTATTAACCTCATTAATAAATTCTTTTAAACCCTGGAAGATGAATACACAATGAGTTTAATTGCAAAATATCAAGCCACTTCAAGTGTTTAAATAGGAAAGGAAAATGATAAATAACTTCATAGATCTTCTTTAAGTAAAGCATAAGCTATCAGCAAATAATGCAATCTGAGTTCTAATTGTATTCTTAAGCTAAAACTTAAATCATAGTGTCATGCGTGAAAGAAAGTAATAAGATGGTTACACTTAGCACCTCATCTTTTAGCAAAATACATTATGTATCCTTAGCGAAAGAAAATTGGCAGTATTCCTCTCTCAATCTACACAATTGCAAACATTCCTATCTGATTTTTTTGGGGAGCAAAGGTAAACCACATACATCGGCTTTTCTAGAAGGCAGCTCACTAAATTAGAGTTTTTGCTAATCATGTGAAACAAATAACAGCCTATGTACTCCAATATCCCTTAGGCCAGAGAAAGGACTCTCAGCGTAATATTTTGAAGGAGAAAGAAGATGGGGGTGTCAAATGGATGAGACAAGCATAGAAAGTGCTTAGTTTACCAGTAGATGAATAAATTTCTAGAAACGCAAGACAAATAAGAAAGCTGTTCATAAATTTAAAGAATTATCAAAGCTCAACTATCAGCTGCCATCAACTGAAGATCCAAGAAAAATCTCTTCTGTGGCTGTACATTGATAAACAGTCACTTCATGCATTACCTGAGGAGATGGGTTAAGGCGAATAACACTAGCTTCAAACTTCTTCGAACTTGCAGTATCATCTCCAAAGGAAGCCCTGAACATTATGGAAGAAAGGCCTTCAGAGACACATCGATCTGAGGAGAAATTGCAGCAAGCAGATTGAATTTCTTCATATGGAAAGTTCCTGAGTGTTCCACTGTATGTTCCACTGCGAGGCAGTGGCAACGGACCAGAAGCATAAAGAGAGCCACTGCTATTCACTGATTTAAAGCTACTCATAGGCTTCAGTATAGCACCACCCTGAGGTGAAGGGAGTGGAAGAGGTTGTGGACCCGGTAGCCGTTGTTCCTTTGAAATTCCAATTCGGTTTTTTGACTCCTCTTGCTCATCATATTCAGCTGATGCAAGAGCATCTTGTTCTGCTGCATCAAGGCTTTCTGGAGCCGATAATGCCCGTGCCCTGTTGCTAGGTACTTTGTTTTCTGGTTGAACAGGCTTCACTCTGGTCCGAAAACTAGGGGGTGCTGACTGCAATGAACGTGTTGGGACCTGTGGCTCAGGTAGAGTAGTTGGTATTTGCTCCTTAGGACTGACACGCTTGATGGAAACTGACGGCTCAGGCCTTTTCTTTTTGCACTTTAAAACAGTGAAACAACCCATCTTATTACATTCAATTCTTGAAACCTGCAAGGAAGCCCTCTATGTTTCAGTAATGAAAAAAAAAAAAACAGCTTAATTATCAATACCAACTTCCTAGGCAACAAAACATTTGGAAAAGAATGCACGTGTAAACTACAAGATTAGATATTCTCAATTATTCACAATAGGGTTACAAATCCTAATACGACCAAAACTTCAAGGGTTCAAGTTGCAGGAATTTCCATGGTTGACCGTAATTATCCAACTGGATAACCAAAACGATCAATTCCTAACCTTCAGTGCTTTTCTATGGAAAATGCTTAGTATACATGCCTTTACTCAGTGAGGTATCATGATAGGAACATTCAAGGACCTCCATCAAAGTTTCAATAAATTTTATCTTTTTAAATCAATGACAGCTCGAATTACACCTCAATTAATCAAAAACACTATAAAGGAAGTAAAATCATAAAGGAATAAGTTGGCCAGTGGGTTAATTTTGGACACCCCTTCATCACAAGTAGATCAAATTCCCTTAAATTTTAAGGACCGAATCATCAAAATTGCTATTGCAATCACAATTAACCTTGCACAACATACATCAGTGTTGCCAAAAAATAACAAAAGAACAAAACAAAATTATCCAACTTTGAGTTCTCCACACACAATCAAGGTATCTTAAATCCCCTAAAATGCCAACTAGACAATATGTTCCCCACCAATGACCTACACCATTAAATTACTGAAGGATCACAAAAAAAAGGCATACCCATTAATGCACTTTCAAAATAAGACAAAAGGCTACATAAATCAGCATCCCATCAACTGAACCAAACTACCAAAGCCCTGATCCAAAATCATCCCAACAAAATTTCAAAACTTTAAGCACCCAAAACTCCACATATCATCCAATCACCTACTTCAATTTTCCTATCAAGAAAATCCCACAAGCAAACAAATAATACTTTAACAATAACATATAAAAAAATAAAATAAAAATCAAGCAACAAACAAACATTAAACAAAAAAAGGTCACAACTTTACAATCCTTTAAACAAAAATAAAAAGAACCCAACAGCTTCCAACTTAAAACAACCACAATTCTTAAACCTTTAAAATCAATAATAAAATCAAACCTTTAAACACCAGCTCATAAAAAGCTTCCAACTTGAAAGAAGAGGGGATGGATATCGGGAGGGAGGAGAACAAAAAAAGGGGAAAGGTGTGATTATGATGAGGTAAAACAAAAACCCTTAACAAGTCAAAGAAAAGAAAGCAAAATGAGAAAAGGGGAAGGGAGAGAGCTTTATTTTATTAACAAAAGGTAGACAAAAAAGATGCTAAGGTATATTTAGTGTAATAGAGAAGAGAGAGAGAGGGGGGGGCAATGAGAGCACTGGTCAAACCTACCAAAACCCAGCATTTAATTACTCCATTTAAGATGTGATTATTGTCACCTACATTTACAAAAATAAAATATTATATATATATATAAATAAAATTAGATTTATCATTTCTTTTAGACATTTTTAACCCTATGTTGTCTTGTTGAGTTATTGCTGGCTATTTTCCATTTCTTTGTGTGATTTTGGGTAATGACTTGATTGCCCTTTGTAGCTTGCAATGCTATCTATGGTATTTTTCTTTTCTTCCTTGTTTTTATTATTTGAAAATTGGTTCATCAACAAACTATCCATATTCACAATGATATGTTTATAAGAGTGTTTTTTTTAAAAAAATAATTTGCTAACAATGTGGATGCATATATAAGATTTGAAAGTAAAAATATGTGAAAAATAGAGTAACTTCATGTTGAAAGGAAAAAATCTATTTTTCAAGTAAAAAAATATTTATTTATTTTTTACATAAGTTCTCTGATTAGTTAAAGATCATAATTGATTTAAATTCATCTTGTAAGAATTACAAAATAATATTATATTCAAAGTTAACTTATTTGGTAAGGTTAAAACTATAAAAAAATCTTAATTTCAAATTTTATAATCAAAATCATTTAATTAGTAATTACAAATTATTAAAAATGTTCAAAACCAATTATAAAAATCTAATTTTATGAACACCACAACAAATTTTTTTCCACTTCAAAATTTAAATTGTTTATAAAACATTCAAGCTGCTAATTATGATTAAGTTTCAGTAATTTAATTACATGATAGATATTTATATTCATAACATCAATACCATAGGATTTAAAAATACTTAAAGGTGAAATATAAATTGCTTTCTCATTATACATGGCAACATGATCCAAACTTACGTTTTTTTTTTGTTTAAAAATTATGTCTTCCCACTTCATTTAATTACCCTTTTAAGTACAATAAACTTTTCAAATATTAACAACTAATCAACATTATTCCATTAAAAATATATATTCTAATAATCAGCCTTCAATGAACTAATAACATGCATGAATCTCTTAAATTTACTTCTATTTATGATATATTCAATAGTGTGGTGATGTTTAGTTGAAATTATGTTTTATTTTAATTATAAATTTAAAAATATTTGATTAATTAATATATATTACAGTTTTCCATGAATTTCATTAAAAAAAATTAAATTTATAAAAAAATTACAATTTATATTTCAAAATATAACCCTAAAAGCTAATAAAATGACAAACAAACACAAAAAATTAAATCACCAACCCATTAGCTTATAAGGGTGTTTTGGTCTTGTGGGAGGTAGGGGGCATGCAAAATTGGAAAACGTGATGCCCATAACTGTAAATTCACAAGCTACCTCGATTTTCAACGAAGAGACCTCGATTGAAGTGACAGCTCAGTCAAACCTTGGAAACTTAATTATTTTCTTAAAAAAAAAGTTTTGAAAATTTTTGAATGTTTCAGTGTGGTCAAAGAGACCCATCAAGATAGGTCTTTGACTCAGAAGATTTGTCCCCGTCAGATTTGCTCGTGGCGGAGAGATCAACGGCCAGCATGAATCCACTGAAAGCAACTGTAGGTCCCACACTGAATAGAGACTCGGCTCCTCCATCACGCGCCATGAAAGCGTGGGCTTCACACCAAAGGAGGGGATCGTGGGGGCCATACGAGTGCTTTTTACTGTTCATTTTGATAGCGCGTGTGATTGGCTGCTTCTAAAACGCGTGGCGGTCTTAACTTGACTTAACCTGGATGGTAAAGTCATTACAGACAATATAAGGACTGCATTAATTCTGGACTCCGTTAAGAAAATCTTTCCCCGCTGTAATCATAGTTCATCTTATCCTATTAGTAATGGGCCAGACCTTGCGAGCCCAGATTACATGTCTTAAAAGGGTGCATGCTCAGCGGACCGACCCGGATCTTAGACGGGTCCGGATAAAAAAATTAAACTAACTTGTCAAAACTTATTAGTCTATCAAAATTCAATTCTCAGCATGTTAATTTTTTATTAAAATAATATTATTTTAATTTTTTTTAAATAATTTAATAATCTATATATAATCAAAACTCCACTTTTGAACTTTTTTTTAATATTTTTATTAAAATAATATTATCTTGATTCTTTTAATAATTTAAGAATTTATATAAGAGAGTCAAATTTTACAATTATAAATAAAATCAGATCAAAACATGATATTTTATGATTTAGATGGGATATATCTATGGATAAATACGATATTAATCATAGTTTTTACTCTTTATAATATTTTTCTAATGCATATTTAAAAAATTAATAAATGTAATAAGGTATAGTGCCTTGATATTCTATATTAATAATAAGAATAAAAATAATATTTTTTAAATACCTGAGTTTGTCAAGGGCAAAACATGGTTTGAGAAGAAAATATTAATGCTAAACATCAAGAAAAAAACTCTAAAAATAAACATAGTGTGCTAGATCATGATCTTAAAGTGGGATTCATTCGTAGGTTCTATTAGTATAACGAATCATTAGTATTCTTAATGGTTTTTTTTTTTGTTATATATTCTTAATTTTACCTCACCCTGTCGTCAGGTTAGGTAAAATGGGGGTTTTCGGAGGGTACAACTGGTATTTACGGAGTCGGTCAAGTTATCATTAATATTTTGTCTTATCAGCATAGGGCCGAAGACAGAAGTCGAGCCTTGTACAACATGTTCAAAGTAGCAGACTTTGAAAAGTAGGGCGTCTTTTCTCTTGGGCTCAGGGATTTGGTCTTCAGCTTTCGGCTATAAATTTCGTGTTATACTTTGACCAGGTGAAGATTTTACAATACTCCAATGGAGGCAAAAACTCCAGCCTAGACATTACTGGGCCAAGAATTTGCAAAGCCCTGTTCAGATTTGCAGCATCATCTATCATATATTGATTCTTATAGCACAGGAGCTATGGCCTATTGTCATTTTACTTTGGGTCTAGGACGGTTAGTGGGTGTTTATTTACGTGGTAGCTTTAGTTTTAAGTAAATTGTGTAAATTAGGCGTTTGGTAATATGAAAAAAGCAATTTATTATTTGGTGGAACCCATAAATTTTTTCCTCAAACCGCCGTTTCGCACACAAGGACTTCTCTTGTAATTCACTTGGGCACTGTTCACAATAGTGCCCATGCCAGGTGATGCAGGTGCCAGGTGAATTATAATTCACCTGGCAACGCGAGAAGCATTCACCTGGCACTGTTCACGTGAACAGTGCCAGATGAATTTTTTTTGGACCGCGTTTGACTTGGTAAAAAAAATTTAATTTTTTTAAAATTATGTTTTACTCGAAAAACTAGTGTTTAATATTATTTAATAACACTACATAAATTAGAAGAACATCGCATGATGACGTAGCATTTGTGGAATTTGATCGCAATTCCAATTTTGTTTCTGATGATATTTTACCTGATTTTGTTGCACGCTCAAAAAACCATGGAAACTATAGTCCTTATCAGATGAATTTCATACGTGATGAAATTGCAGATAAGTTAATAGAATAATAAAAAAATATTTGATTTAAAATATTATTTATTTAATGATGTAATAATGGTAGTTAAATCTACAATATTTAAATTAAAAACCATCAATATATATATATATATATATATATATATATATATTAGTTATTTTATAACCTCAATTTGAAAAGCATATTTAACCAAACACATTAAACTACTTTTTATTCAACTTCAATTTCAACCACAGTTTTAATCAAACATATATATAAATATCAAACCAACCTCAACCAAAAGTACTTTTTATAAAACAACTTTTTTCAAACCACAACCACAAAACTTGTTGATCTAGAACTTAATCTTAACTAGATTTCATATTAAATCGAGTGAGTTAATCAGGTTTACTTATCATGACCTGATCAATTCAGTCAAAACTTAAATTTGATCTAATTTAGCTTTTTTTTAAATAATAATATTTATTTTAAATATTGAAATAGGATTGTTTAGGATTGATTCTGATTAATCAGCAGCTTTGAACTCGGGTTTAATAGCTTTGATGTTAGAGAACCATTTGATTCTTTTAAAACAATGAAAACACATACGCACAACATATATAAAGATTAAAATAGATTACAGTTAATATTCAAACTTTCAAACAATCACTAATAGAAAGAGATGCTTGTACACTCAAATCATTTTCATAGATGTTGAGAAAATAATGGTGTGGGAAAAATGCACTTTGTTTTTTCTTTGAACAGTTGGCATGTGTGGTGTGTGGTAAAAGATAGACAAAAGAAGAAGAAATCACCTAATCTAATCAAAGAAGAATTGATTCATAGGATAATTGGGATGTCAAATCCTCTGACTGCACCACACCCATAGATTGGCAAACCTTGAAAAAATTACCTGAAAAATGTCAACTTAGTCAGGCAACTAACCATCTAGCAAAATCATAACCAGAAGGGCTAGAAGAAAATGAAAGAGATGATACTACCTGAGAAAGCTCTTATAAACACCCAGAAGAGGCAGCATAATTCCATGCCTTCCAGACAAATTCTGAGACCAAACCTTGATCATAATTCATGTACTCGTCTAAACGAAACATAACTGCACAAACTGCAGTTGCCATTGTTAAAAACACCAATAAAGTCATGGCCTTTCCCGTTATATATTTCTTGAACAAGAAAGCAAGAAATAACAAGACAGATGAACCATGGATGATAACTCCCTTCTGATTTCTCTCACAGATTGATTCTGAAAGCAATGCCAGTGTCCCGACCAGCAAAGATCCAATGCAAAATGGCTTCTGCAAACGTTAATCAATACTCAGAGATTCATGACTTTAAAGACATTATGCATATATAATAAGAGAATTGAGTGAAGTGACATGATGATTCCATACTACCTTGTAAGAAAACTCTCTCTGTCGATCCACATGTAATTTACTGTCTGGGTTTTGAAGATTTTGGGTTTTCTCTGCTGCAATTGCCTGTTTCTTTGAAGGTAAAGTCTTGAACTTTTGAAAAAATCTGAGGAATTTAGATTTCAGGGTTCTTGGTTTTTTCCATCTGGGTATTGAATTCCGAGATTCTGTATTCACTTGGAGGAAAAATCTATGGATTCTAAGAAAGATTGAGAATTTGGGCGACTTCCAGATGGGTTGATCTGTTTTTGTTGCTTTGAATTTGAAATGGAATTTCTTGGCTCTAGCATGTACTTTGATTTTCCAAGTTTGCTGCTTCTCTGCTTGCATTGTAGGCAGACAAGCAGACTAGCCAAAAAGAGTGAAAGTGGAACAGTGGGTTACCAGCAAATTATTAAAGATTTTAAGAGCCGTTGAAGCGCTGGGTTGCCCTAGACAGAAAAGGTTAGCAAAAGCAGCAAAAATCAGAGAGGAGAATTGGCCCTTTGCTAGTCACAAAAGATAAAAATTGTACCAACAAACACACTTGGTTTGGTAAGGTAGATTTGTTATTGTGATAATGCATTCTTTTCAAAGTAATATTTATTTAAAATATATATAAATATAATATATTTTTTATTTTAAAAAATTTATTTTTAATATAAACATATTAAAACAATACAAAAATATTAAAAAAATTTAAGTTTTTAGCAGATAAGCGGAATATTTAACCTAATTTTTATCATGAAATAATGGAAACAATTGGGACCGTTGAGAGTGCAGATCTTTCAGTTTCATAGAAGTCTTTATCAAAGAGATCTCTTCTGAAAGTTCATGTTTATGACTAATTTTTATTAAGTAAAGGACACGGAATATAAAAAAATAAAATATTTCATATTTATCAAACCAAGTCAATTATTAACTAGGTTTGGTACCGTGATTCGCTGCAGCCTGATCAAAAGCCAACTATTACATATAAACACAATATGAGCGTTGTTGTTTTTTCCCTCCATATGATGAAATATTTAAATAGAGGATTAAGAACTCGATCAGGTTATTATAGCAGATTAATTGACCACCTTATAAATTAATAAATGAAAAAAAAAATTGGTGTGGTTTCTTCAATCTAGCAAGCAAAAAGCGAATTGGTCGCTCCGCTCAAATGACGATCTAGTTAAAATAAACAATTTCAACATGTCGTTGTTTTTATTTCTATCTAACCTAATCTTAAATGTGAAATAATCAACTATCAAAAGAATTAATTGAAAAAAAAAAGGAATGAAATGAAAAGATTTATTGTTTTGACCAGATTAACATGTGAAATTTACAATGAGTTTACCTAATTTGACAACATGTTTCTTTCCTTTTCATTTTCTTATTCTCTTCTTTATTGGGCATTGAATGAGTCTTAATTAATCTTAAGCTAGATTAAATCTGGAACTAAAATGAAGAGTTATAAAAGATTTGGAGATGGAAATTCTTTAAAATTTTGATATTGTATTGATTGTGGTGAACCTGAGTTAACCCACAAAACTCACAAACATGATCATGGATATAATCCTATTTAAGTAAATCGTTTGAACAACATGTTTTTTTCTTTTCTCATCCCTTACTCTCTTCTTGGTCAGACCTTAATTGGAACTTAATTAGCTACAAGTTCAATGAATTTTGAGATTAAATTGAAGAGTTAATAAAAAAAATTAGGGATTAAAAAAAAAAAAGCTTAAATCCATGACTAAATTGAATTGACCTAAAAGAATAGGGGCAGAAAAATAAAAAATAAAAAAATACTTGGCACACGTGTTTCACGTGCCAGCGTGTGAGAAGGTTGCCGAGGTTGAGGTGGCACATGCAATCTCCTCCGTGACCTAATAATAGTATTTTTTGGCGCTATTAGAATCATCTCGTCTAGCCTCTTATTCCCAGGCAGCACATGTTGGCATAAGACTTTCAATGTGGCTTCAACTACCTTTTCCTTCCTTACATCATTTTCCCTCTATTGTCTTGATATTCTTGCACCAACATAAAAAATATTATAACCGTCTATAATGTTTTTTTTTTGTGTGTATATGTGCATGCGCGCACTCCTATCTATTGTAGAAAATACCATTTAGTTTTAATCTTTACCAGGACAGACGTGTGGTAGTAAAAAAATTAAAAAATCAATTATATCAAGAAAACTAGAAAAAAAAATAATTGAAAAAATCGAACCGTGAAAAAAACTCGATTAAAAAGATTAAAATTTTAAAAAAATTGACTAGTTCGGTTTGGGTTTTATAAACCTGAAACTAAAAAAACTGAACCGAACCCAAACCGAAAAAACCGAGTCAAACTGAAAAAACCGAGCTAAACCGGTTTGAACCGGTTTTTTCCTACAAAACTGAACCAAACCAAACCAAAACCAGTCGGTTTGAACCGGGTTTTTTTTAAATTAGGTTTAATTACTTTTTTTGATAAAAACTGAACCGAACAAAAAATAATCACCCCTAAATTTTACAGAGCAAATTAAGTAGTTGCTTTAGTTTCAAGAAGAATTAATTTGTCCTATGTTTTTAAATCTAGTTGTAACTCGATGCTTTTCACCCGCTTTTCATATCTGTTTTCAATTTAATTTGCTTAACTTTTAAGAAATAGGAAAAAAAACGACAATACGAAAAGATTGATGAGAAAATAATATATTATTTAGAGCAAAAAAATATATTCAAGCATGGTCAATATTATCAAGAGATTAATTAATTATTTTTAAAAGTAGAGGAACTATTTAGCTTATTTTGAAAAACTAGGGGGAGTAATTTTATAATTTACTCTAAACTAACCAACATTGCTCCCCACAGTTATATAATATTTATTATTTTCAACTTTATTTAATTCTATTTTTAATTTAAAATCTACTGGATATTAAATTTGCAATACTTTACCTTTCAACTATTTTTTACACACTTAACATTTCATTCTTTAATATTAAATTTATTAATATTTAATTTTAAATAATGATTCAAATATAATTTCAAGATTTGTAATTCCTATTTGTTTTTGCGTTTAAAAAGCGCTTTTGAAAAAATATAATTTTTTTTTATTTTTTTTGCTTCAAATTAATATTTTTTTGATGTTTTAAGATTATTTTGATGTGCTAATGTAAAAAATAATTTTTAAAAAATAAAAAAAATATTATTTTAATATATTTTTAAATAAAAAATATTTTAAAAAATAACCGCAATCATACTCCCTTAGTCTCAATTAATGCTTCAACTGTTCCAAAAATATGCCTTACCAAACCAAAATAAATGAGATAGAAATGGCCTCATATATAGTTGATTTGATTAAAGTTTATTGGTTTAATGAGAGATTAATTGGGTTTTGTGCTGTGGAAATGGAACCCTTTCCCTCTCACTATCAACTGAGTAAAACTGTATTCCATGTGATTCAAACCTTGCTTGCTTGACATAAATCGAATCCACACAAAACACTAGCATTTGTCAAGCTAGCTAGATCATTAAGAATGACTCATGGGGTAGGGGCAACAAAGTGGTTTCTGTGACGTGGTTTATGATAATTTTTAGATATATATTTTAATTGAAAATAAATTAAAATAATTTTATTTATTTATATCAATGCAATAAAATTATTAAAAAATATTTTAAAAAATATTAATTTAATATTTTTTTAAACAAATAACATTTACAATTTCAACCACAAAAACAAGCCCAGAAACTTTTGTTTTTTAGTTTAACGTGGGTGTCTGGACTAGCTTGCGCGTACCTCGACTAATCCCACGGGCCCTGAAGTTAACGACCATGTAAGCCTCCAGTGACCATCATATGAGCAACCACAGGGCTCGAACCTGAGACTACAGACGGAGCAAACCTCTTGGTCCCAAACTTTTACCATTGGGCCACCACCTAAATGGTTAACAAGCCCATAAACTTTACTTGATGGTTAAGTGGTTAAGGTGACTTGAGTTACATGAATTTTGAAAGAAACAAGAAATACGAGGAGAACTAATCTTGTGTGATGTGTTAATTCGATAAAAAATTTAGGTTGACTCATGATTTATTTAGCTCTAAAAAAATCTAGGTTAACTTGGCTTCGGTCAATCAAAGAAAATCCCAATAAAAATTCTTTGATTTATTTTATTTATTTTTTAAAATGATGTTATTTTATTTTTATATAAAATAAAAAAATAAATTAATTTGAGTTAACTAGAATCTATTTATAACCAGATACTTGATCGAGTCAAACCCAAAAACACATTTACAAAACTATGATAATTAAATTAGTTGACCGGGTCGAACCCGAAAACATGTTTAAGAAACTAGAAGCTATGAGTAGTCTACAAAAGTATGGGAAATAGCAGTATTCACATGATAGTTGAGACAATAGTTAGTCCAAGCTAGGTCTGTTCATTCTGGTTTATTTGACAGTGTGGTTGCGGTTGCTTTTCAAATAGCTTTTCGTGCCAAAATGCATGTCAATGATTTTTTTTTATTTTTTAAAAATTATTTTTGATATCAGCACATCAAAATGATTTGAAAACACTAAAAACATATTAATTTGAAGTTAATAAAAAAATAAAAAAATTTTAAATTTTATCAAAAATGCTTTTGAAACGCAGAAACAAACAGCCTATTGATTAATTTAATGCTGCAACTTTCAACCACAGAAATGATTTTTTCTGGCGTTATTATCCTGATAAGCATGCATTTTCCAAGCTTTTCCAAAACCCAGAGCCACCTTTCCAATTGGTTGTATTCTAAAAAAAATTTGTTAATATAAATTATAAGAAATCAATCAATCAAAGGGTGAAATTGACATTAGATGGTCCACATATTCACAACAAGTGATATATCCGCATAACCCCAAAATTATTTTTTTGGAATCCAGCCCGGTAGGTCCATTACTAAACTTAAGGGTTAAATCAAACCGGTCCAGTGAAAAACTTTAAATTTTTTGTCAATTTTTTTTAAAAAATCAAATTAATCCAAGTTAACATAATAAAAACAAGCAAATTCTTGAATTGGGTTGAGCCTTAGATTAAGGGTTTGTTTAGAAACGCGGTCCAAACCGAGTTCTCTCAAAAAATATTTTTTTATGTTTTTAGATTGTTTTGATGTGCTGATCTCAAAAATAATTTTTTAAAAAATAAAAAAAATATCATTTTAATATATTTCTAAACAAAAAACATTTTAAATTACAATTACTAATACAATTCCAAACTGTCCTGAATTTCCTAACTATGGCATAACATGGTTTTCTAATATTCCGACTCTCAGTGACCTGGCCAGTCAGCTGGATGCTCATGTAACACTGACTATTCCCATTCTAAGCAGGGAAAAGTTTCTGAAGTTAGTAAACCCGCCATGACCAAACAGGGCAATCGATCAATTTTCTTACAATCATGGAATACTTACCATGCCAAACATCTCTTATGTCATAATGTCAGCTACGCATGACTATATAGAACCATGAAAAAGGGGCAAATCTTAAATTAGTCTTGATCATGGTAACATCTAGAATTCCTTCTGCACATGCATCAGCAATTATAACCCTGCTGCCACCGTTCTTTCTAATTAACGTGCTGATTAACAATCTAAAAAGTAATTAGCAAAATTCTTTAGCACTTGCAATATGGCCTCAGATTGTACACTCAAGTCGAGCATTAATTCTCAACTACTGATACAAGCTGATTTAATGTCAACCACCATGTTCTGGCCATCCTCTGGCTACAATATTCAACCAGGCCCTTAAACTACTGTACTAACATTACCTTGTCGGCCGGGATCATTTTCGCCTGGCCGTGCTGCTCCGGTTACCTCCTGAGCTGCACCGGAATCTGTGGTATGTTCAAGCAATGAATGCCGACAATTCGGGCACGACGAGTGTGACAAAAGCCACGTGTCTATGCACCTGACATGGAATCCATGGTTGCATTTCGGAAGCACCCGAACTTTCTCTCCATCGACGAACTCCCCTAAGCAAATTGGACATTCTGTGGCTGAGATACTCCCTCCTGCTCCATAGATCGCCACAGGGATCTGGCGTAAATCACGCTTCTTGAGTCCTGTGGCAGCTAAACGCGCTGCGGCTTCTTCTGTGGTCTCCAAGGCAAACCTGCTACTGCAGCGCAAAAGGCAACGCACAATTGAATTCAATCCTAGCGCACCGATTAGTGCACATAGCAAAGCTGCTAATATAATCACCATGTTGGTGTCGAAATTCGTCTCGTTAATGTACGAATCATGCGTTCTGTTCCCATTAGCCGGTGCCACATCAAGCGGTACCGTATCAAGCATGCGGCGATGCATATTGACCATCAATTAATAGGAAGAATTCCCTTCTCTTTTTCAGCCACTAACAGCTTGAAATCTTTGATCAGTTTTGGTACTTGAAGGAGAGGAAATGACTCACAGGAAAAAGAAAAGAAAGATGACTTCTGAAAGCTTGGGTTGATTTCTTGAACTAAGAAAGAAAGGATGTCTGCGGGTGGTTCATTTTGAGAGTTCCTTGCAGCAATGTTGTAAAGATTCCAACTAGAAAAAGACACACGAAGAGCATCTTCTTTGTGTCTAAGATAAGAAGAAAAAGCAACAAAGTGAAGCGTTGGAGATGATCAGTGGCTGTTATCCGAATCAAGGGGACCGTTTTTACTGCAAGATTCCCAGCTTCTTAATCAGAAATGGTCCTGTCTTCTACATGTGCTCAGAAAATTTCTCCCTGAAACCGAAACCGAACAATAAAGCAAAAGACATGACCGAGATTGGAACTATACAGCAAATTATCAGCCTTACCTGACTCTTGTTTCTTTATCATTGGCTACTGGCTACTACAATAATTCATGCTTGCTGCTCATGATCTTGACCAGGCGTGTAGAGAGGGTATATAACTTGGTGTCGGAAGGGTTTAACTTATATTAAACGATTGAAGTCTGTGGAGGGGTCAAGACGCTAGGAGATATTATGCTAAGATACAAAAAAAATTAAGGGAAAAAAGTAAGCTATAATTGTAGCAACTTTGCCTACCTAATCATGATTATCAAGCACTACTCTAACTTAAAGCTTACTCAAGTACCAAATCTAAACCTAATCCTCTTAATTACACAGTTGGACATTACTGGGTGGAATCAGCAGATGATAAGTTCCTTGTTCATGTGACTTTTTACCCAGATGATAAGTGGGGGAGTTTGCTGCCACCATTTCATTTGATCACATATGCCTTCTGACATCATATAAAGGTAGATAAGTACGATGATTAAGGAGTAAAAAGACGAGAGAAATCCTCATCGCCCCTTCAAAATATCGTTTGCCCTTTTCCTACCATGATGCCATACTTTTTGCTTGCACAGTCAGCTTGATTTTTTTTGGTTCCTGAAAGCAACTTGATCTGAATCAGGGCAGGAGCAAAAAGATAGGGTAAGATTTAGGTGTTTTGTAGGCAGAGAACATTTTTCGAAGTACTTGAGAGCTCAGCATTTTGTTCCATCATTAATATCATTAACCATGTGTTAATTAAGCTAATTAATATAGCTAGCCAATGTCCCAACTCCCAACGTTGTATTTTTTTAACATTTTTTTAGAGAATCATAATTCTTAAAATATAATAAACAATAATACCTAGTATGTCTCTCTCAAGTGTTTAAGATTAAGAAACATTTGGGAACGGAGTGCAAACTGTATTTTTAAAAATTTAATTTTTTTTTAAAAATTTAATATGATTTGTATGTTTTGGATCGTTTTGATGTGCTGATGTCAAAAATAATTTTTTAAAAATAAAAAAAATATCATTTGTATTCATTTCGGCACGAAAAATTATTTAAAAAGCAACCGCTATCATACTACCAAAGATCTGATACAACTACTGCTCAAATGTCCCTAGCTTCAACTCTGCTACAAAACTCTAAGAAACGGGAATTGGCCCAAACAGAGGAGAGGAAAACGCTCATCTCTGGAGAAGAGGAATGGGATTTGGCACAAAGAAAGGAGGAACCATGCATTAAAGAATGCCTGTACACTTTGTTTTGTGGCCCAATAATTTCAAATTAGGCAAGACAAACAGCCCTTAGTACGTGGCAAGGGGAACAGGGGATTGGTCCTTGACGATCGACGAGTCTAATTTTGTGGGGTTCAGACGTTCAGGTTATGTTGCTAGCAATAGACTCGTGGATGATGCGTGTGAGCTCTTGATTGGGACAAATATATGCAAGTTACATCAAGTGGGGCCATAGCAACTCTGCAAGAGATTACAACCACTTCCCTAAATCTAATCTCGTTGCTTGTGGAGTTAGGTAATGCGAAAATAAAAACAGTTGGTAGTTACAGCAGTTCCAATATATAATTTCCAGTATCAAATTAGGTATTAAGTTTGTAATAAAATGTATTAAGGTTGTAGAGAATTATTTTATGTTGTTATTAAACTTGATTTAATGGGTTAATTTTAAAATTTCTTGATCTAATTATTTACCTAGTCTAATCTTAAAACTAAACCGCAAGGAAGTTGGTCCGGCTGACTTAGTCGATTTGACCGGTCCAAAACATCCTAAATAACTTATAAATAAAGTATGAGGATAAAATTGAGAAAAAAAACTTTTTACCTGATTTTTTACTTAGTTCAGGTTTAAAATTAAATTATATAGAAGTTACTTTAATATGATACAGTTAATATAATCAGTTTAAAGATAACCCAAATGATTTTTTAAAAATGTTCAATAATAAAATTAAAAAAATAAAAGGAAAAGAAAAAATAAAAAAAAGAGTGAGTTGGAAAAAAAAACAGAGATAATAAAAAGAATAACATTTTATTTAGTATCGAAGCTAAATTATTAGTGGATTGTTTAGCAACCAAATGTAGGATATTGATAAATTTTTATTTTTTTTAGTTTAATGTGGGTGTCCGGGTCAGCTTGCGCGTACCTTGACAAACTTTTTTTGGTTGGGCAACTAGCATCGCTGGCATAGCATGAATCTAAGAAACTATTTATTTTTGTATTTTAAATGTATTTTTAAAAAGAATTAATTTTTATTTTATTTTTTTAACTTTTAATTAAATTTGTTTTTGTTGTTTTTGAATCATTTAGATGTGTTATATTAAAAATTATTATTTTAATATAATTTCAAATAAAAAACATTTGAAATATAACAACAAGCAACCATAATAAAAAAAAAAAAAAAGACCGACATGATGATACTTTATGGTATGAAGACGTAGTCAGGTCCCTAACCCACCTGCAACGGGTAGGAAAGGAAGGTTCTGATATCATATTTCATGTGTTGTGAAGAAATGGTTGCCCTAAGTTACAAAAAATGACTAGGTATTTGGTATCTTAATTAGTTAATTTTTTTTAGTTAATTATAACAATAGGTTTGGATTATATTTCATTGAAAGCTGATAATTTACAATCTTGCTAATGCATTCGTAACAAATTATTTTTCTTGTATTTCTTTTTAAATGTCAAACTCTAAATATTAATATAAATAGCTAACCCACCTACCAATTTAGCTAAGCCCGTTTGTTTTATGAAAAAATGATTTCTTAAAAATAATTTTTCTAACTTTTTCATATTTATTTATTATTAAAAAATTGTTTAATCAAAAAAACTTTCTAGTAAAAAAAATAGTTTGGTTTATAGGAAAATATGTTTCATTTATTTTGGACGCAATACACTTTCTAAAAATTACAAAAAATTCAAAAATATCATGTTATTTATTAATTATATTAAATTTAGCTCCAAATCTTTTGATTGTTATATATCTTGTTTTGAATTCTTTTATTTATTTATTCAATTTCTTTCCATATAATTTGATTTAATTTGATTTTTATATGAACTTTGGTACTCATTCTTTTGATTGTTATTTGTTTTTTTTTTCTTAATTGAGATTTGTTTTATCTATCAGACTCGGTTCTCATTCTTTTGATTGCTATTTATTTTATTTGAAATAAATTATAAAATTGATTTTTTTTTAAATTTCATCCTCCTTTATTTTTTTATCTGTTAGATTTGGTCTTTATTCTTTTGATTGTTACTTGTTTTATTTGAAGTAATTTATGAAATTGGATTTTTTTTCAATTTCATCATTCTTCAAGTTTTTTATTGTCATATTTAGTCACTGTTCTTCTAATAGACTTGAAAAAATAATTAAAATATCAATAAGTTATTTTTCAACTCATTTTTCATGGCATAGCCAAATATTGAAAAGTGTTTTTCAATTCATTTTTAATAACACTGTTAAATATTAAAAAATAATTTATTTTTTAAAATTTTATGTTCCATGAAAATCACTCTAAAAAATTTTTTTTTGACAAACAAACAAGACCTAACCTCTAATAATGGTAGCATACTTAGTAGAATTATTTAGAACTCAAGTTTTATAAATATACGGGTTAGTAGTAAGGATATTTTTTTAGCGATTGTTTGAGTGATAATTAAATGAATAAAGATTGATATTTTTTTTTTCACAATTTCATCATTCAAAATTAAATTGATTTGAATTAAACTTCTTGATTAAACTCAGTTCAAGAATTTCTTGGATTGCAAGTTTTAGAAATTAGACTAAGTTTAGGAGGTTTGCTGGGTTGATTTGTTTTTTCTTCTTAAAAGCTAATGTTTTTTTTTTACCATTTTTTAGAATTTTGCTTTATTATTTCTTATAATTTGTCTTATATATGATTAGTTTAAAGAACATAACTATAGTTGTAAATCCTTAATATTTTTATGCAATCAACACATGATTTCTTATGTTTATTACAATTATTAGGTGAATTATAATATGTTGTTCTGTTTTATAATATATTTATCAAACATAAACATAAAATAAGACAAATTATCAAGTCCAGATCAATATACATCAAACATAAAATAAAATAATTATTTGTCCAGTTCTATCTAATGTTATCCTTTCAATACTATCTAATGCCAAACAGTACCTTATCTTTTGATCACACATATCCACATAATAAATGGGCAGTTGGCTACTTTTTAAATATGGACCTAAATGCACGAAATGAAATTGAAAATGTGGCGATCACGTGATGGCCATAAATCACTCTTTGATATATATTTTTTTTGGAATTGAATCAACCTTGCAAGCCAAAATCAGGAGTTAATTGAAAATTAATTTTTTTGCTTGTTTTTAAATAATTATTTTTTTATAGAATTGGACATAATTAAATAATGTCTTGATCATCTTTGATCATTTCTAATTTAATATTTTTTATATTACATAAAAGCTTCATGTCCTCATAAAAAATTCCATACATTTCTTTTTATTTATTCTTTTTACAAAAAAAGAAAAAGAAAAGGAAAGGAATGTAGAATTGAAGGAGGGATTAAGTTATGAATAAAAAAAAATGAGGATTATATATATAGTTTCTAAGACCATGTGGTTTAATTAATTAGTTTCCATAAACTAGAGTTATTAAATAATAAATACTAATAAACTTCCAAAAAAATCTCTAATTGATTGGAGGTCATTAGTTTATTGTGTTGTGTTACGCTGTAGATAAAATCATTTTATTTTAAATTAAAAGAATATTTAGATTATAAAGAATTATTTGGTATTATTATTAAACTTGATCTAACGGATCAACTTTGAAATCTATCGATTTGTCTCATTGTCTAACTCGAGTTTAAAATCAAACAGTGTAGAAGTTATATGATGTGACTTAGTCGACTTGGTAGGTCTACAAATAACTCGGACAATCGATAAAAAAACATGGTTTAACTTTAAGAAATTTTCAAATGACACTTTTTTTTAATATTAAAATGATAATATATTGAATCGACCGGCCCGAACTCTGCAACTTAAACAATCAAGCTTGTGACTCAGGTCATTGACTCTGCTTTATTTAATAACTTTGTTTTTTAAACTATTTTTTATTTAATTATACAATACCAAAAATAAATACAAATCAAATATCAAGATATTTGTTTGATACTACAATAACTTCATAGAAAATAAACTGGAATAAATTATGAAAATCAATTCAAAATTAACCAAATATTGAAGAATCAAATTGAAAAGAAAAACTAATAAAAAAATACAAACAAGGATGAAATTAGAAGGAAAAAAAGCAAAGAAAAAGAGAGAGAGAAGGAATGCTCACATGACACCTCGTTTGTTTTTGTGTTTCAAAAGTGTTTTTGAAAAAAAATAATTTTTTTAATTTTTTTTATTTACTTTAAATTAATTTTTTTAGTATTTTTAGATCATTTTGATGTGTTGATATTAAAAATAATTTTTTTAAATAAAAAAATTATTTTAATATATTTTAAAATAAAAAACATTTTGAAAAATAACTATTACTACACTCCAAACACCACTAAATCATATCCAATTTTTTAGTATAGAGTAAAATTGAACTCTTCATATTACAGGTCATCCGAAAAAACAAGTATTCGGGCCCAATAAAACCGATCTCTGTTTTGACAAGGAAACTAGGAAATTATGAAATAAAGGAGAAATTTTTTTGGATAAATTAAAATAATTTCCATGAGATATCATGAACAATAATGACCTTCAAATGTTTGAACATAGAACCTCTTTTTTTTATCCAAAACATTCTTAATATCAATAAGAATGATTTTAAAAATATTAAGAGTATTTTGGATATTAAAGATGGGTTTTGTAATATTTACTTAAAGATGAAATGATTTCTTTTAAATTTTTAGATGATAAATGTAATTTTATAGGGTTTTAATAATTTACCCAAAACACTTCCCTTATTAATAGTATCAAAATCCTATTTGATATTGTTATTGATAAGCCTAGATTTAATGGGTCCAAAAATCCTAAAAAAACCATCTTTCTTGAGCTCAGTCAATGAAAGGACTCACCTCTCCTGAGTTCAATTTAGAGATTTTTTTAGCATAACTACATTTTGAATTCTACTATCCCTGCACCTATTAGATATATAAAAGTTCTCAAAGAACCCATTATATTTCAATCGATATTAATATTATATAAAATATAGTGTAAAAGTTTTTTAAAAGCTCACCATATTTTCATCCACAATAATACATATGCCAATGATATTTTTTTTTATCATCAATATATATATTAGAGATATTTTCCATCAACATTAATACATATGTTAGTGATATTTTCTATTAACATTAATATATATATCAGAGATATTTTTCCTCTTTAACATTATCTGGATAATATTACACTTTAACTCATTCTCTCCATAAAAAAAAACTTATGGGTTATAAATAGAACATGAATCATTTAAACAAAAGATTCAAAATATTCATTCTCTACTGTTTATTTATTTCTAAAATATCTCTTTGTAATATTATTGCATTTTCTCTCAAAAAATTACCAACTTAATCATCAGATAGTCTCAAAATTCATCAAATGGAACCTTTTCCAGGTATTAGGCACCCGCCTCTAGCCATTTTAATTTGAGAGAATGGATCAGATTGCCAGAATAAAGAGATTAACAGATTATACAAGACATAAATTTTGCTCCCAAACTACTTGGATTTTTAAGACATCATCAATTATATTATACTATACTTTGGCTACGATGTCATACAATGTCATGCTACATTATGCAATGAATTAAAAATAACATAGATAAAAATAAAGTTTGGTAATTGGTTGTTGTACTTCTTTAAAAAAGTTGTATTTTTCTAAAAATAAAAATATTGATTTCACAATAAATCAGAATCTCTGGACTTGATGGACTGTTAAGTCCAAAGTGTGTGGACTTGAGAAGACAAACAAGTCCACAATAACTCAAGTCTGACATGTTTACCAGATCCAAATAACATGGACCAAATATATTTGTTAGACCCAAGTAATGTGCGTCTGTCATATTTGCCAAACTTAAGACGCTTGGACTTGACGCCAACCAAGTACAAAGTACGTAACGTGAGTCTAGCATATTTGTCAGACCCAAATAAGATGGGTCTGATATATTTACCAGACCTGTTACTATTATTATTTTCATATGATGGAAAGGTTTTATTGCTTTTCTAGATTGCATGGATATAGAGCTTGCACTCCAGTAAGCTTGACGTAAAGTCAAGCCTCATTATTCATTATTAAAATTAAAATGAATAAAAAATTGTTTTCGAATTAATGGGTTATTTTATTGAAAGCTTTTTTTTTTTTTTTAATTTCAACCATTAAATTTATCGGGTGAGATTAGCTTGCAAATACGCTTATTAATGCATAAAATAATTGTTTTTTTTTAACTATTGAAGATGTTTGTTCATTAAAGCAAAGCTTCCAGTGGAGAATCTGGTTTTGCATTTTACGTGTACAAGGACAAAGCCTTCGTCATCATAGTCACAAAAACATGTTTAGGTGCTATTTATTTGTGCAGCTGGTTCACGTTTTATTTTTTTATTTTAAAATATATTTTTTATATTTTTAGATCGTGTTAACATGTTGATATCAAAAATAAAAAAAATATTATTTTGATATATTATAAAGTGAAAAACACTTTGAAAAACAATCTCTACCATAATTTTAAACATGCTCTTAGTGTATATCTGTTATTGTAGTAGTTTTTATGGTGGTTGTTTAAAAAAGTAGGCTTTTTAAATAAAAAAATAGTTGTGATTTAAAAAAACAAATTAAAACAAACATGACTTTTGTTGAAATTGTTGTGAGATATATTTTTATATGCAAAATAAATAAAAAACAGGTATTTATAAATAATAAAAAAACTTATTTTAGTATTTACAAAATAAATGTTTAAAACATAATTACATGTAGGCCCAACATAAATATAACTGATCAAATATTTTTTTCTTTGTGGTGGGGGAAAAACACTAAGTCACTACAATATTCAACTGTCTCCAAGAGTTTTTGAACTATTTTGATTTTCTTTTTTCGTTTTTGACGTTATTGTTTGCTTTTATTTTTCATCCTAGCCTTATTGTGATTCGCGATCATGATTTTTGTTTTTTTTTCCCCTTGGAGAATGCATGGCTTCTGCTTAATTCCATTGTTAAAGTGAATAGAAAGTTATTTTAGAAATGATGGCAATCGATCAGGCAAATTGCGTGAACTCATACAGATCCAACAAATCTATTTTTTTAAAGCATGCATGTGTAAAATCATGGATGATTTTCTGTCAAGATGGTCAAGTCTGTGCTTCCAGTTTCTGGTTAGTTTCTAACGTGGGACAGATAAGTCCTTAAAAACAGCTAACATAAATCTGAGCTCGGGAATTTTTTTTACTTCACGTGGATTTCAGGTTTTTGAGGTGGTTTATTGGGTTTTTGGTGGCAATGAATTGATATTGGTTTGACTTGATATTGGTTTGACAAGGTTTTTAGGGTTTGACATGGTTGAAAATGGGTTTTTTTGGATGAAAAATGGATAGAAAATAGATTTTCAGGTGAAAAAATAAATAAATGATCCTGTTTTTCCTGCCACCATAGTAGCCAGATTATGGGTTGCACATACAACGCATCGTCAACTAACATGGGTCTCGTATGGTTGCCAAACCCAAGTAACGTAGGTTTGACATGCTTGCTGGACCCAAGGTGACGCCAAGTTCAGAGTAACATGAGCCTAGCAAACAGTAATGTGAGTTTGACATGCTTGCTAAACCTAAGGTGTCTGGATTTGACGCCAACCAAGTCCAGAGTAACATGGGTCTAGCAAACAGTAACGTGAGTTTGACATGCTTCCTAGACCTAAGGTGTTGGACTTGGCGCTAACTAAGTCCAGAATAACGTGGGTCTAACATGTTTGCTAGACCCAAGATGTCTGAACTTGACGAGCAGCCAAGTCCACATAACATGAGTTTGACATGTTTTTCAAATCCAAAACACTTGAACTTGGTAGACTATCAAGTCTAAAGTCCATGGAATTGAATGGTTAGTCAAATTTACAGTAACATGAGTTTAAAATGTATATCAAACTCAAGTATACATGGATAGACATGTTTTTATATCCAAATAACATGGATCGGGTATATTTATTATTCCCAAATAACATGGTCTAACGTATTTTTTTTAGTTGTAAAGAACTTGAAACAGCCCGCGGCAAAGCCGTGTGTCATCAATCTAGTAAATGGCTAAATATGTCCTTGTATGGTAAACAAGTCTCCAATATTTCTCTACGTTATCTAATTGTTTCTATTAATTTCTTACAAAATATTAAATTGTTAGCATATTGTTTTATCAAGTTTTTCTATTCAAAGTTACATAATTATATTTTTTAATACCCCTGAGTTATACAAAAAATATAACAAGAGATTGCTCAAAGTTACTCAACCATTAAGATTTTAAGAAATGAAAAAAATTATTTTTTTAAAATCAAAATTATATTCTAACTAGCATAGCTAATATCTATTTTGATTCCTAGAAAATGAATTGTTTTGTATTTTATCTAATTTATTTCTTTATAATTTCTGGATTAATTTTGAGGTCATGTTCTCACTAATAAACTTGACAGATTGAGGAATTAAGTCAGTTTGTCTCTTTATGAATTGCCCTGTTCTTGAAGAAGATAATGCCTTCAATGCCAATAAATAGCAAGGAAAATTGTCACTTGCCCTTTTTACTAACATTTTTAAAGCACTAGATTTCTTGTCTTTGTGATCTTTATTATGATTCCAAGTCTCAGTTTGATCTTAATCTTCACATGAAAACAAGGATTCTGGTAAATATTTTACTTCTCTTTGTTCTAATATTACAGGACATATGTTCTAAACTTCTGATTTTGGTGATTTAAAAAAAGATTTGACAAGGTGCCATTGCTGAGGCTGTGGAAACAAACCTCTGGTTTACCTTGTATTCAAATGGTCCTCTGGTGGTGATGGAGTCCACAACCATATAAACTCAAGCTACGATTTCTCCATGTTTATCTGTATTTGTGTGCCAGGATCCCACTGGCATGGCTCATTTAGTTGACAATCCTTCAAATGGAAACAACTGAGGATTGTTGAACACAGACAACATCGATTGGAATGCCTTGTTAGTCTTCCTCAATGACGACTTGCAAGAGCTAGACTTGTCTGTGACCTGCAGTTGAATGTGGATTTGGAAGGGACCCTGCCACATGCTTGAGTCACATTATCATGGAAACTTTACATGTCCTCCCATGTCCACAACCTCACAAAGCAACAAACCTGATTTTTTTTTTTGTCTCGATAGTCTTTTTATTTTGGACGGCTGACATTGTAGGAGGATCTTATGGTTGAGAAAATTCCTGAAAGTTTTCACACAAAAGCCTAGCTAGTAGTATATAAAGACTGCAAGGAGACGAGAGATAAGGTTGGGAATATGGAAACCACAATGACAACCGCTGTACCCAAACTCACAACCCTTCACCCTCGCATCTCCTCCAATTCATTTTCTCTCAGATTTTCCCTCACTTTCCCGGCAAAGAAAACCGCTCTTGTTAAGCATACTTGTTCACCCTCTCACATTCCTCTAAGAGTTTCTGCAAGTTCTCAATCCCAAGCAGCAGCTGAAGCCACCAAAGTGTCCTCCATACCTTCTGAAATGAAGGCGTGCGTATATGGAGAATATGGGGGCGTGGAAGTTTTGAAATTTGATGATAAAGTTTCAGTGCCTGAAGTGAAAGAAGACCAGGTTCTGATCAAAGTTGTTGCTGCTGCTCTCAACCCCGTTGATGCCAAGCGAAGACAGGGCAAGTTCAAGGCCACTGATTCTCCCCTTCCGGTACATCTCTTGCCTCTCGATCACTCTGTTTTTCTTTCACTCCTTTCCCTCTCTTTATTGCCAAAGTAGTCATTATCAAACTCAGGCTTCCAGCCCCTTGTACCTTACCTTCATTGCCAGCTTCATTCCTTGCTTTAGCTTGAATTTCTCATTAGGGAAGACATGGCTTCAAATTTCCAATCTTTTCTTTCTGTTTAGTGGAGTTTTCTTAATTTATTAATAATTATCTGAGAAATTGTGTAGACCGTAGGTAGACCATCAAGAAATGACTTTGCATGTTTGATCTGCTGATAGATAATGTAATGTTCAAGAAACGGAAAGAAATACTGAGATAATTAAGAGTAAAAAATTAGTGAAATTGGGTACCTTAGTACCATTTTTGTTCTCTACTAAATTGAGCCAAATTGACAAAATTATGAAATCTTTGAAGCCAAATATAAGAATATTTTGTATTTTATGCAAGATTATTAAACACGGTTTAGACTGGCAAGTTGAGCCAGGGCTCGGCCCGAGCCAAGTTTCACAATAAACAAGAGAGGAGTTGATCATATCAAAAATCTGGATTGATCCACATCCTGGTCGACTTGATTAAAAACCAGTTAACTTTTTAAATTATTTTTTTTCAAAACAATACTATTTTGACCTTCAACAAAGGTTTTTTTGAGTTAACCCGCCTGGTCTTTGACTCAAGCCTTGTGACGAGTCAACCCTGAGATTGGTATAATAACACTGGTTTTTGTTGCACTTTATCACCACGTTGAATATATTTTTGTAGCCATGCAAGACTGATTTGCAGTAATCAATTCTTAATAAAAAGGGTGTTCACTTTTTAGACTGTTCCTGGATATGATGTTGCCGGAGTGGTGGTAAAAGTTGGCAATCAAGTGAAGGAACTGAAGGAGGGTGATGCAGTATATGGAAACATAAACGAAAAGGCATTGGAAGGACCAAAACAATTCGGCTCTTTGGCAGAATACACTGCTGTTGAAGAGAAGTTATTGGCCCTGAAACCTAAGAATCTGGATTTTATACAAGCTGCTGGTCTTCCTCTCGCAATTGAAACCGCATATGAGGGTCTGGAGAGGACTGGCTTTTCTGCTGGTAAATCTATTCTTGTTTTGAATGGTGCTGGTGGTGTTGGAAGCCTTGTGATTCAGGTATGCTATAGTAAGCAAAAATCATATTTCCAGCTTGATTTGCAGTTGGATTTGAGCCTAATTTATCTCCATTCTTAACAACATCCTGTCAAATAGCAATCAAGTAGTTTGATTAACAATGGTGAAAACCTGTAATTTGAGGCTTGAGCATACCACAAAACCCTCCTGGCTAATCAGTTTAGGTTATTGTTCTACATTCAACAAATGATCTCCCTTTTTCACCTGCTTATCACTTTAAGTACATGATTGAGCTAACATAATTCAAGCTCTATATGATACCAACTCTGATCCAGGAGCAAATCTTAATAATAATAATAATAATAATAATAATAATAATAAATAATAATAATAACAATTTTCATATAATTAGTGGTTTTACGTACCTTTATTAGAGATTCTCTTTTCAATCTTTTTTTATTTATTTCTATTCTCTTGCAGCTAGCAAAACATGTGTTTGGTGCTTCAAGAATCGCAGCTACTTCAAGCACTGGAAAATTGGAGTTGCTCAAGAGTTTGGGGGCTGATTTGGCTATTGACTACACTAAAGAGAACTTTGAAGATTTGCCAGAAAAGTTTGATGTAGTGTATGATGCCATTGGTAAGTTTTAACACTAAATGATTGTTTCAAAAAGGGATTATAATTTCTTTTTTCCTGCTAAGTATTTACCCAAAATTACTCTGAATTTGGGCCAAACTAAACTTACTCCTTAACCTTTTTTTTTTTTTTTTAATTTGAGCACCATGAGTTCATAGTAATTTCAATGCATGGCTTGGCAACTTAGCATGCTTTCATTTCCAAGACTACAACTTATTTCATTACTAGACATATGTAACTAAACCATGTTCTTTCCTTGTTACACTTCTAGGTTTGATTGCCACAGTTAATTTAATGAAAGTAACGATCTTTTGTTCCAAAATGACAGGACAATGCGACAAGGCAGTGAAGGTTGTGAAAGAAGGGGGCAGTGTGGTGGCCTTAACTGGTGCAGTCACACCCCCTGGTTTTAGATTTGTGGTCACTTCCAATGGGAATACTTTGAAGACACTAAACCCTTACTTGGAGAGTGGAAAGATAAAGCCAGTGGTTGATCCTAAAGGCCCGTTCACATTTTCTCAGGTCGCAGAGGCCTTCTCTTACATTGAAACAAACCGAGCAACAGGAAAGGTAGTCATACATCCAATTCCATGAGATGAATGGAATTATCAATCCCATTTTGCAATGTATTCTTCCTTTAATTAATAACCCACTCCAATTAATCCCTACTTAATTAACAGTATTGAGCCAAGAGTATGTTGATATGCAGAATATATATATGAGAGTAAAGTTTTCCATTTCTTGAAGGATGCATGATTAGATAAGCCCAAAGATACTGTTTGGTAATGATAAAACTCACTTTACTGTTGATGTGGACCCATATAAAATGTGTTTTGATTATGGTTGTTAAAGCAGAGCTACCAGCCCCTACAATTAATATCAGCTAATAATGGAGATGTAGTTCCCTCAAAGGAATAGACAAGTGAATGCAATCCAATGTTCAAATTATGACTCTATTTTACCTCTCAATCCGCACTACAATTACCTTAGAAAGAGGATGTCATGTTCAAATTAACTTCCTAAGATCTCTTCACATAATGGCTAAACTCAGCTCATACATAAAAGGGCACTTCTTGAGTTTGTTCTGTTGTGCGACTGTACTTTAAAAAGAAAATTGATTTTTTAAAAAACATTTAATGTTTTAATATACCAATACTAAAAATGAGTTTAAAAAATAAAATAAAAATAAATTTAATATATTTTTAAGAAAAAATACTCTAAAAAAACTAACCATATCAAAATCTATTTGTCTTTACTTCGATGTATGTACGAACCTGTGGCTGGTAAGTAGAACAGTATGCTTGGAGTAGCTTCTTTCTTTAATCTGCCCATGGTGATAGTTGGGGTTTGATGTTTAGTCACTTGCTTAATTTACTGCAGCATTTATGTTCGCAACCAAATTCCATTAACCTCAACCACCAAGCATTTAATATGTTGCTCGTAAAACACAAAATCTTCACCACTAATGCCTGCACATTTTCCCTATATAAACACCACATCCTGGAGCCCTAAAACTCACCCTTCAGCCAATAACAAGTGAAGCTTCTAATCTGCTATCTCCAATAGATTCATCAATCATGGCAGGTCCGAGAGCCCTTCATTTAGTTTGCTTGGTTGTGTGCATCATGGTCATGACTGCATCCACCACTAAAGCAGCGATTTCATGTAATCAGGTGATTAACACCTTAACCCCTTGCATATCCTATGTAGTCGGCAATGGGGCACTGACAGACAACTGCTGCAATGGGATCAGGGGCCTTAACAGTGCGGCCCGTACCACACCGGACCGCCAGAGCGTGTGTACATGCTTGAAAAACACGGCTAGTCAATTCTCATACAATAGTCGTAATGTTGCTCTTGCTGCTGGACTTCCCGGAAAATGTGGTGTTAAACTTCCTTACAAGATTGACCCCTCTACTGACTGCAAAAGGTATGATTAACTAGATGTTTTATTATGGTATTCGATGTTTAATTTCCATTTCATTCATTAATCCTGATCGAGATTGTATTGGTTTTTTCTTAAAAACATTTGTGCTGTTGCAGTGTGAAGTAAAAGCTGATCATGGATTGATGCTGTTCAGTACTGTTTGGTCTACGGGGATCTACTACGAGAATAAGTGGCTTCTACTTGATCATGAGGAAGTCTTCTGTTTAATTTCTAGTACCCTTTGTAGCTTGGTCTACTATGTTGTATGACGAGAATTAAGCAGATGTGCAGGACTAAGAAAACTAGTTGTGTTGTGTATGCATCTACGTCCTTTTATTATTATGAGTAAATTACTTTGGATATTCCATGGTTTAAGCGTTCTAATAGTACTCTGGTTTCTATTTTTCAGAAAGTATAGCTTGCTTTTATATTTAAATGTGGTTGAAATTATGTTTGACTTGAAAAAATATTAAAAAATATGCCTTTCCAAACTAAATATAATTTGAAATATCACATTACCTCTTAGACAAACAAGCACCAAACCTTAATCGAAAATCAAATTTATATAAATACAAATTATATACCATTAACATTGTGGGGGTTAATTTTTCAAAGCTTAAATTAATTGCCCTTACAGTACTGTCGAACCCTTCCACAACATTTAATCCTTTCGTCAAACATCAAATAAAATTCACATAGATAGACAATGAAAAGGGAGCCAACCTTTTCTGTTTTATGCAGACGTACGTACATGCATGGGATCATAATTGCTTAATCTAACTATCCAGAAATTAATCCAATCGCAAGTTCGTAGTAAAGAGATTTTAATTGAGAAGGCATTTAAGCAACGACTTCTACGTACGTTTGTGTTTGTGTTTTTTTTTTTTTGAAATATATTAAAATAATTTTTTTTTATTTTGTAAAAATTATTTTTTTATAAAACTTGAGATGCAATTGCAAACCACATCCTAATCTTCAATTATCTTTTCAAATACAACCAATTAATTGGTTTCCCTTGTCTCCACCGTCACCATGAATAACACAAGTCCTATCTCCTCAGAAAAAAATAAAAGATTTTCATAGAAAAACCACTGAGCGATGTGATTACTGATTAGAGAGAAAAGCTCCAGTAATGAGAGGGAATGTGATGGTGATGAATAACACAAGTCCCATATAAAATGTGTTTGCGCCACCGGTTTGCTGAGAGCTGCTAATTCCCCGCATCCCGCGTCTGGAGCGTCTGTGTGTAATCCTTCTCTTACACTCTCTGATGTCATCGAGCCTGGCTTCTTGAAAAACCACAACCCTCCCCTCTGCTGTCCCTCTTCCCCCCTCTCTAGCAAGCTCTTTAATTAATTCTAAGCTCCCTTTTTAACACCCTAGCCAGCTAGTTCTTGAAACATAAAGAAGAGAAATGAGTTCTTGAGGCCTAGTTCAATTTAAAGAGGAGCTAGTTCACCAGAAGCCATGAAAGAAAGAGGCAAAGCCGTGGAGATGTACAGCTAATGGCATCACTAACGTTCGCATCTTTGATATTGATGCAACAACGTTAAAATCTTTGTCTGGGACTGGAATCAATGTCATGGTTGACATTCCTAATGAAGATCTCCCTTCTCTTGCCACTGGCACCCTCAACTTCTCTCTTGAATGGCTTCAATCCAATATTTTCTCAAATATCCCCACTGCCCAAGTCAAATACATTGCTGTTGGAAACGAAGTCTTTCTCAAAGATCCATTCTACACTCCTTATTAGTTCCTGCCATGATGAATCTTTACCAAGCACTACAAATGCTAAATCTAGTAACAAGTATTAAGTTATCATCACCTCAAGCGGCATCTGTGCTCTCTCTTTCATACCCTCCATCATCTACAGCATTTGACCCTTATCTCCATTCTGTTATGATCCCTCTTATGAAATTTCTACATGACACTGGATCTCCTTTCATGGTCAATGTTTATCATAATAATATAAATTATATCCTGAAATCTCAACTAATAACTTAAGCTATTGAATTGAAATGGTTATTTGACATGATATCAAAACCTTGATGACCAAGCGGTCACGAGTTCGAATCTCACCATCCCTATTTATTTGATAAAAATTAAGCACAAGGTAATGTGAGTCTGTGTAAGTTTGAAGACCAAAAAGCTTTCACTTGAGGGAGTGTGTTAAATAATAATATAAATCATATCTTAAAATCTCAACTAACAGTTTAAACTATTGAATTGAAATGGTTTTTTAACAATCCTTACATAAGCTATATAAACAATAAGGAACATATATCATTAGATTATGCCTTGTTTAGAAACCAAAACGTAGCGCAAGATGGTGGATTCTTGTATGCTAATCTTTTGGATGCTAGCGTTGATGCATTTGCGTATGCAATGGAGAGAGAGGGATTTCAAGGGATTAAGATTGTTGTATCAGAAACAGGGTGGGCAACTGGTGGCGGCGAGGCAGCAAGTGTGGCTAATGCAATGGCGTACAACGAGAATGTGGTAAGACGAGTGGCGAATTATGTCGGCACCCCGAGACAGCCAAATGAAGAAATGGAAGTTTACTTATTTGATCTCTTTGATGAGAATGAGAAAAATGGGGAGGAGTTTACTTAAAATATATTTATAGGGTATTCGCATAACTATATGGTAATATACGAATTTAATTATTTGAGATAAAAACGTGAAATAAAATTTATTAATCTTAAAAAAAGGTTCCTATAAAATTTCTGATCACTTACCTTAAAAAATAAACTTAAAAAAAGAAGAAGAAGAGAAGGGGCATTGTGAGTTTTGATTTTGACAATTATAACAAATTAATCTAATTAATTCAAGCGGGTTTTTTTGGCTGTTTAGAACCTTCCTTTTCTCATTTTGATCAGATTATCATTCCAATCCCTTTAATTTTAGTAAGATTTTATTTTAATTGCACCACGATTAACTTTTTATGAAAAATAGGCCCCCATGGGAGGCTTTTCAACCCTCATAAATATGTTCACTTTAATTCCAATACGCCAAAATTTTACTTACAAGTGGATAATCTGTATAAATTCTATTAGCTTAATGCATAATCTCAAACGTTAAGCTTAATGATATGTTTGTTTTTACGTTTTAAAAATATTTTTGAAAAAAAATAATTTTTTTAAATTTTTTTTATTTCAAATTAATATTTTTTTGGTGTTTTTAATTAGATCATTTTGATGTGCTGATATTAAAAATAATTTTTTTAAAATTAAAAAATATTATTTTAATACATTTCCAAACAAAAATTGTTGTAATGCAAATCTAGAATTCTTCTTTGGTAGGGATAATGATGCTGCTTCTAGTTACTGGTCTGTTTGGGAGTGTGGTTGCAGTTGGTTTTTAAAGTGTTTTTTGTGCTGAAATACATCAAAATAATATATTTTTTTTATTTTTTAAAAATTATTTTTGAGATCAGCACATCAAAACGATCCAAAACATAAAAAAAATTAATTTTTAGCAAAAACAATATTAATTTTTAGCAAAAAAAATTAATTTTTTTGAAAACACGGGTTACCCGCGTTTCTAAACAGGCTCTTAATGTCTGCCTCTACTATATCTACTATAGGGGGCTTTTAGTGTTTTTCTTCTTTCCTTTGTACAAAAGAAAAAATATTCTTAAACGAGGAACTAACTTTGTTTAATAAATATTTTTTTAATAAAAAAAAATAAGCAAGAGAAAGATGTTATATAAAAAGAGAAAAAAAAGGTGATGGTTTCTAATGTGAAGTTAATCCTACAAAAGAGAATTTTCTCCCCAAGCAACTATAAGGTTGAAAGAAAGAAAGTTAATATATTCGATCATTTCGCCTATAAGGGATGTTTAAGCAACTAGTTGAAAGGAAGAATGTTATTTTTATATAATTCTTATTTACTTTCTTTACTTATCAATTATTTTGAGATTTTAAAATAATCTCCTCATAGTTATAGTTCCAGGGGAGAGAACCTCACCAAGCAAGCTGTTTTTTGTATTTTTATTCTGACTTTTTTTTATATAATTAAATTGATTTAGAGACAAGTTTAATGTAATACATATAAATATTATTTAAAAAACAATAACTGACATGAGTATTCACACATCATAGCTTGGATTATTTCTACCGTATTCAACAGCACATATAAGTTCATTTGAAGGCCAATCAGTTTCTTCTGAGTGGTGTTCAAATGATCTTAATGGTAACTTCATTCTTGGACAGCATGGCATTCGTATCTCTAGTTTGATATTGATAATCTTTTATTTTTTTTTATTTTTCTTCTCCTCCTTAATTCTTCATGCTCGATTCTTAAGATTTTCAAAACAACTCTTCAATTTTATTTTTTTTAAAATTAATTTTTATTCATTTGATTATTATTTTTTTAATCTAAAATAGTTTATAAAATTAGATTTTTTCTTCAATTTCATCTACCTTTAATTTTTTTATCTGTCATATTTGGTTCTTATTTTTTAATTGCTATTTGTTTTCTTTTAGATTGTTTTAAAAATTCTTTTAATTTTTTATTTACAAATTCATCATTCTTCAGTTTTTTTCATATTAGATTTGATCTTTATTTTTTTTTTACTTTTTCAAATGTTTTAAATTGATATATATATTTTTTATTTTATCCTTCAACATTAAATTTTTTATATTTTTATTTATTTTCTATAGGATTTTTCACTGGTTTCGAGTCTTTTTATTTGTTATTCTTTGTTAAATTTAGCTTTTTTTATAGAATTTTTTATAGGACTTTTCTTTCCTCTCCTCATTAGCATATTGATAACTCATTTTTTTATAACTAGTTATTTTCCTTCTTTGTTTTGCTTTATTCACTATAGATGTTTTTTTTAATTATATGGTTAAATTAACCAAGCTTATTGAATAAAGTCAAATCAATGACCCAGGTCTCATATTTGTCTTGCTTCTTTAAAAATATTAGCGTTGCTCGAATTTTTTTTTTTCAATGTTAATTTTTTTTCTAGTTTATTTACTATTGTTGTATTTTTTATTTGTTTTATTTAAATTAAACTTATTACACCCAATAAAACCAATAACTCGACTATCAAAATTTCTTCTATTTTTGTAAAAGTACTTCCGTTACCTTAACATCTTTATACATTGAAATTTTTTTTTAGATCAATCAGCAGTATAACACGGGCCATCGATCCCTCCCAGTCAGATGTCTTATGGCCAGGAATTGCCTTTGCTGACTGCAAATGATGATAATGGTTGGTCCATGCCATATTTTTGCCTCTCATTCCTCTTTATTATCTTGTATTCTCCTGGTCAGATCTGGACTCCAAGTGATTGCTGGCTCATGTCATAAATGCCATGTTATTTTTGTCGCTTTCAGTATCCATTTGTTGGGAGCATAGTTAAATTCAAAGATTTATACCACAAATTCAGATTTGATTTCTGTATATTATTATCTAATTCAATGACTTGTATGATATATATCAGAGATATTCTATAGATACAAACATTCTACACTTATCCTTAGTATGGAGAACAATGATTTATGTCGGAAATTTTATCTATCATGGTGCTTCTAACACGAAGGAAACGCTGACAAATGTTATTTTAAGAAAAAACACATGCATGCTAAAATATGTAAATTTAAAAGAGCGGATGTGGTTATTTTTTAAAGTATTTTTTCATTTAAAAATATGTTAAAATAATATATTTTTTATTTTTTAAAAAATTATTTTTAATATCAGTATATTAAAATGATTTAAAAATACTAAAAAATTATTAATTTGAAATAAAAAAATAAAAACATCTTAATTTTTTTAAAATACAAAAACAACTTTTAAAATACAAAAACAAATACACCCTATACCTATACCTAGATTAAATTCAGAATTTGTTGCGAGAATTATATTATTCATAGGGTTTGTGGGCCTGTGGGGCTTTTTTCATCCGCCTCCCATTTCTCGTCACCAATCAGGCAATCACCATCACATTCTCTCTCATTACTGGAGTTTTCTCTCTAATCACATCGCTCTGTAGTTTTTCTATGAAAATCTTTTAGTTTTTTCTGAGGAGATAGGACTTGTGTTATTCATGGTGACGGTGGAGACAAGGAAACCAATTAATTGGTTGTACTTGGAAAGATAATTGAAGATTAGGATGTGGTTTGCAATTGCATCTCGAAACGTGTTTTATAAAAAAATAATTTTTTAATATTAATTTTTTTTCACAAAATAAAAAAAATATTATTTTAGTATATTAAAAAAAAAACACAAACGTAGAAGTCGTTGCTTAAATACCTTCTCAATTAAAATCTCTTCACTACGAACTTGCGATTGGATTAATTTCTGGATAGTTAGATTAAGCAATTATGATCCCATTTAAAATTATATTTAGTTTGAAAAGGCATATTTTTTAATATCTTTTTCAAGTCAAATGTAATTTCAACCACATTTAAATATAAAAGCAAGCTATACTTTCTGAAAAATAGAAACCAGAGTATTAGAACGCTTAAACCATGGAATATCCAAAGTAATTTACTCATAATAAAAGTAGGTAGATGCATACACAACACAACTAGTTTTCTTAGTCTGCACATCTGCTTAATTCTCGTCCCACAACATAGGAGACCAAGCTACAAAGGGTACTAGAAATTAAACAGAAGACTTCCTCATGATCAAGTAGAAGCCACTTATTCTCGTACAACTCGGTAGATCCCCGTAGACAAAACACTGAACAGCATCAATCCATGTTCAGCTTTTACTTCACACTGCAATAGCACAATTTTATTTTAAGAAAAAACCAATTCAATCTCGATCAGGATTAATGAATAAAATGGAAATTAAACATCGAATACCATAATAAAGCATCTAGTTAATCATACCTTTTGCAGTCAGTAGAGGGGTCAATCTTGTAAGGAAGTTTAACACCACATTTGCCGGGAAGTCCAGCAGCAAGAGCAACATTACGACTATTGTATGAGAATTGACTAGCCGTGTTTTTCAAGCACGTACACACGCTCTGACGGTCCGGTGTGGTACGGGCCGCACTGTTAAGGCCCCTGATCGCATTGCAGCAGTTGCCTGTCAGTGCACCATTGCCAACTACATAGGATATGCAAGGGGTTAAGGTGTTAATCACCTGATTACATGAAATCGCTGCTTTAGTGGTGGATGCAGTCATGACCATGATGCACACAACCAAGCAAACTAAATGAAGGGCTCTCGGACCTGCCATGGTTGATGAATCTATTGGAGCTAGCAGATTAGAAGCTTCACTTGTTATTGGCTGAAGGGTGAGTTTTAGGGTTCCAGGATGTGGGGTTTATATAGGGAAAATATGCAGGCATTAGTGGTGAAGATTTTTTGTTTTACGAGCAACGTATTAAATGCTTGGTGGTTGAGGTTAATGGAATTTGGTTGCGAACATAAATGCTGCAGTAAATTAAGCAAGTGACTAAACATCAAACCCCTACTAAAGAAAGAAGCTCCTCCAAGCATACTGTTCTACTTACCAGCCGCAGGTTCGTACATACATCGAAGTAAAGACAAATAGATTTTGATATGGTTAGTTTTTTAGAGTATTTTTATTTAAAAATATATTAAAATAATTTTTATTTTATTTTTTAAACTCATTTTTAATATTAGTTTATTAAATCAATAAAAAAAATTTAAAAATCAATTTTTTTTAAAAATACAGTCGCACAACAGAGAACGAACTCAAGAACTGCCCTATTATGTATGAGCTGAGCTTAGCCATTATGTGAACAGATCTTGGGAAGTTTGAACATGACATCCTCTTTCTTAGGTAATTGTAGTGAGGATTGACAGGTAAAATAGAGTCATGATTTGGACATTGGATTGCATTCACTTGTCTATTCCTTTGAGGGAACGACATCTCTATTATTAGCTGATATTAATTGTAGGGGCCGGTAGCTCTGCTTTAACAACCACAGCAACAAGTCAAGAACTGGAGTCAAATATCCATCTAAGTAGTGGCTTAGTAGTAAGAGTTTGGAATCAAGAGATTTGCTTTCTCTATAATTTTATGTTCGAACCCTGTGATTGTTTATATGATGACCACTGGAGGCTTACATAGTTGTTAACTTCAGGACCCGTGGGATTAGTCGAGGTACGCACAAACTGGCCCGGACACTACCGTTAAACTAAAAAAAAAAAAATTGCAGTCAAATTAATTAATTTATATATTTGATACTTTTATACATGATTTTTTTAAGTGTTTTTTAATTAAAATAATATTTATTATTATTATTATTATTATTATTATTATTTATATCAAATCAAAACTATCTAAAAACATCTAAAAAAATTATTTTGATAATTTTTCGAGTAAATTTTTTTAAAAAAAAACTTTAAAAAACAATTTGTAACACAAAAACAAACATTCAATAATAATATATATTTTTTTTATAATAGACAAGAGAATTATATATTAAGTAGCCCCATCAAGTAGATGGAGCTGAAAAAAGAGACAATACAAGGGGAACAGAAAAGAAAAAAAATTGATTGATGAAAAATTTAATTAGTTAGTTCAGTTCATGATATATTCAGGATTTCTAAAAAAATTTGAGGTTCTGTAACTGAAATGATAATATCTATTAAGGATATATATATATATATATATATATATATATATATATATATATATATATATATATATAAAAGTACATCTGTTAAAATTTGAGATTTTTACTAAGAAAATCTCAAGACCAAACCCTGAGAAAAAATAGAATGGGAATTTAAAGAGGACGATAACCCTTGTTAAGTAATCGCAAATCCATGGAACATCTACTTGAAAAAAAAGAATAAAATAAAACCCAGAGAAGCATGCTGTAAAATTTCCACACTAAAAGGGATTTTAATTAAACTTTTTAAGTTGAGACAAACATATTAAAGTGTTTGAGTTTTAATTTGAAGGTTATTAATTTTTCTTTACATTAATACAATATGTTGAAGTCTTGTTAAACATATAAATAGACTCTGATTTTTCCCATTTTATCATATTTTATGCAAATAAAACTTGAAATACTTTCTTAAATACAATATGTTTGTTCAATGACTAATAAATTACCTATATAACTAAAAATTCCACCCATTTAAAACTAAGAAATTAATTAAGGTTTATATTGAGGATAAACTACCTGGTTGTATAGTTTAACACTCAATAACTCGTCGACTCTTTAAGAGCCATATTTTTTTCCTTGTGTGGTTGCATATAATACTATCAAAAATTTACTAAAAGCCAACTAAATTTTTTTATGAGTTTTAATTTATGGTTGATACTCGTCGGGATATTAATTATCAACAACATTATTGATAGATCAATGTTATTAGTTAACAATTTTATTGGCTAATTAAAACAACATTAGTAATTTCATAAAAACATTACTGGCAAAACATATTTAGTTATTATTTTCATCAGAAATTATTAGTGAAATATTTTTCATCAATAATTTTATTATTATTTTCCGATTTTATAGTTGAGTGATATTTTATTAGAAAAGCTAGCCGGCGGTGGCTTAGAACCTTTTTTTAATGCCAACCATTATCTCCAATGATGCAAAGATGGGCTAAAAGAATACTTGTAAGCATGGCCAATGTTACTTTCAGCAGTTTTAATTCCAAGGATGGTGAGATTCCTTAATTATGGTCCAGGATTCTTCCATAATTATAATTCCTTTTCTATATATTTCTACGTATTATAGGTTATTTTTCGTACATGGGCACTCAAGAATGATTAAAGATGAACAAAGTTTTCAATTGTAATGAAGTCTTTGATAGCAAAACGATCGTGACACACCGTACCATACTTCCCTTCCATGTGTTCTTGTTCCTTTTAGAGATCTAGAACCGGAGTGTTAGTTGTTGCTATTTATTTTTGTAGCCAGAAAAACTCTCTCCGGGCAGTCTCTACCCACCAGTTCTTGTTCATATAAATAGTGAAGAGGAGCTGTACTGTGATAGCATGTTTTCAGAAGCAATACAAGGATCCTTTTTTCTTTGTATATTTTATCAAAAGGATCTCTCTCAACTTTTTTCTTTTCCTTTCAACTGTTCGTGTTCTAGCTTTTTTACGGGTTAGACGACACTTTCACGATACTGTTATTAATGATATTGTACCATAACATCATTTTTGGTGATATTTTTTTATGGTCATCAAGAGAGCCAAAAGAATATTTTGGGTTAATAAAAGTACTAATAACATCAAATCGTTGTATTGTGGATGTGTTTATGGATAAAATGTTTAAGATAAAATTTGTAAAAAATATTCAAACATGTTAAACACAATCTCACGGGAAAAAAATTTTATAACTTTATATCTATTTGTTAGATTAGGTATGAATTTTATCAGATTGTTCAATAGATCCGAGTTCTATATAAACATTTGAAATATTATTTTTTTAATCAAATTATTGAATTTTAAAATTTTAAAAAATTATAAGTGTTTTCTCTATTTATTTCCTTATAATATATGACTATAGCATTAGAAATTAAAAACCCTAATTTTTATCCAATATTATATGTTGCTGTAACTAATAACACAAGAATTAGCCATTAAATGTGCAAAAGAAAAACTCGTAATTGAAGTGAAAAAGGAGTTAATTAAACTTTACTATTTTCTTCACTTGACAACAATATATTCCAAATAATCGTGGATGTGATGAGGTTGCAAAACTAACAGGGAATATTCTAGAAGGAATTATTCCTAGAGATTTTTGTACATCATTCACAGTGTGTTCTACAATCTTCACTTTAAGACTATATCAACTTTGTTTTTAATAGAACTCCTCAGGGGGTGTGAATCTCTTCTTGAATAAATACCTGTACAAAGTCCCCTAAAGACCCCTAGGGGTATTGATGGGGGACCCTCCGAAGATCAGGTCAGTATAAGGTATTTTTGTGTAGTAAAAAGACATTAATGAAGGTATTAATAAGTTTTTATGAAGATAGAAAAGAGGAAGGGGAAGAGGATATAAAATTAAGGAAGAAGAAGCAGAAAATGTGTTTATGTCTTGGAGTATAAGGTTTCAAACCCCTTTCTGTATATTCATGCTCTCTTTTATATTATCTTACTTGACCTGCTTCATAGAACGTAGGAGGGGTAGAGTATAGGAGGCTTAGTATGGAGTTACCTTTCAGCTATGCACTAAACCTGAGGGGTGTTGGGTTCAACTCACACACTGAGTCTAGGAGGAGTTGGATTCATCTTGTGACCATACCTAAGAATGGTCAGGGACGGACACGTCATAGCCCAACATGGAGTTAGGCACGGTTGCGTCCCTGACCCAACAAGGGGTTGGACACGGACGCCACATAGCCCAATGTGGAGCAATCATCCTCCCTAATTGTTTGAAGTCGCCACCAAGTATTTTGATCACTAAAAATCTTAATTGGTCTTCAAAGTCTGGAAAAAGAGATTGATTGTGTATAGAAAGGATAATATCACCCCTAATACATCTTATCTAAGGTAAGCTGCATTGTTTATTTGTTTGATCCCTACGTCATTACTGTGTTTTTCTAATTGTTTCTCTGTCTATTGGTTAAAAGTTGGTCACCCAAATATATTTTTGTATTTGTTTCTTTTAATACTGGGAATACTTCTTACGTATAAGTTTGTAATCCTTGAAATTAAAATAATTAGATTGAATTTTTTTTTATGTTTTTGAAATATAGGTCAAGTTTTCATGGATTAAATAAACTTGTTATTAAATCCAAAAATACATGCAAAAAGAATTTTTTTAATTTTGGTATTAAAAAAATTGCTAAATCATGCCATGTATTTTTATTTTTATTATTATATTTTTTTTATATACAAAACATGATTTGGTCCCTGAAAGTTTAGAGATGAGAGAAAAAGTCTGAATTGGTCACATTCTGATCATTAAAAAACATCAACCTTGGAGTTAATGGGTTCATCTAAAAGAGGTGAGTTCAATTAAAGGGGTTTGGTCATTTAATCACGGTGAAAAAATATGTCAGAATCTAGAAAGTTTATTTTGATTCAGTTTAACTTGAAGTTTTCAGATTAATTAGAATATTTAGAATATGTTATGGGGTTGGAAATGGAGTTGTTGAGGTTTTTAATATGTTTTTCTACAAGTGTTTTTATATGAAAACATGTTAAAATTTTGGTTTTGAAGATCCAAAAACTCTGACCTTAATTTTATGATCACTAAAGATGACCTGAATTTGTTGTAGTGGACATATCACCTGCCTATATGAACACTTTTTTAAAATAAAATAAAAGGTGCAAACAGGTCTGGCTTTGCACGCTTAAACTCATTTGGGTTATCTTTTTTTCAAGCATCAACCCGCTTGGGTTTAACCTTTATAGTCCTTCCCTAAATTATTTTTGTTTTTTTTTATATTTTAAAATAAAATTTTTTTATATAAAAAATTAAAATAATGTTTTAAAAATTACATAATGATACCATACTTTTCAAGTAGGATTAGAAGTTTTTAATAGTAATGTTGTCAATTACTTTACTTTATGAATAATTATATATGAACATAATATTTACATTTAAGAACATACATCATTTTATTATTATTATTATGATTAACAATCAGTATAAATTAAGTAAAACAGTTTACGAGCATACATCATTTTTAAAAAAAAATTTAAAAATTAAAATTGATTGTGGATTATTGATTGGTTAGAATGAAAACTTGCAACATAGGGTAGACAATTCAACTAATACATACGAAGAGCCAGTTTGGAAATCACTATTTTAGCTATGACTGTGACTTTTAAGTGTTTGGTAATTTTTTAAAAGCTAATATCATCCATATATCCTCTATCCAGTGAATGACCGACGTGGGAAATTGCAAATGGAACAAGCCTTTTGGCAAAAATAATTTCCACGGTACTCGCTCATTAAACTGGGCCCACCTACGCGACAGTAGTACATCTAATAGCTGATGAAGTAAATGCTACACGTCCCATACAGGTGTGCATGATGGCACCCCAACTTTGCATTTTATCAATTTCACCCTTATATTTAAAGTTTATCTCATCAAAAAAAGTAATTTATTTTCTCTATGCCCCTTTGGCTTAATTTATATATTTTCAAGTTACCATTACCACTTCTTACATTAGCCTCCCCTCAGAAATTTCTAGTTCCACACTCAGCCACTCGGCTTCTAGTTGTTTTTTCTTAGTTTTTCTCGCCACGCAAAAATATATTGTTGGAAAATCATTCTGAAAGGAAGAATGATGTTAAGTACAAGATTCAGGAATAGGATGGAATTATTACATGGGAAATTATTGTAAGTGAAATTTATAATGAGGTATTTGATGTGTAAATGAATAGAATAGTAAATTATCGGTAAAGAGAAATAAAAGAGTGTGTTATGTTTATTTTGTCAATAAAATAAGAAGAGAAATTAAAATGATGATATTTCTTGGAGGTTGAATTTTATATTTAGTGCTTGGAGAATATAATTTAATTTTCAAAAACATGGGGTAATGATGAGAGAAATTATCCCCTAAATTAAATAATTCATATAAATAAAACCAAACAAACTTAAATTCCATTACCATAAAGTTTAACGTCCCATAAACTCCTGGGCAAACAATAAACACACGATTTTTTAGATTACATATGACATATAAACCAAGGATGACGAGATTAGTAATAATCTTAACAACCTAACAAACTTGGAGGTCGATTTTTTTTAATTTCGAATATTAAGACAGAAGATAATAATAATGATCAACTAAAATTTCAAATACGTAGAAGATAGCAACAACATAGGAGAGACTCGCTCAAGTGGAAACCGGGAGTTTGCAGCTCTAGCTGTCACTTCACTTAATCCTGCTTCATAAAAATTGAAGGAAATATTAGTAAGAAAACTCTACTCTCTTCTCAAGGAGTAGGAAAAAAATACTATATATGTAAATCGATTACACACACGCGCGATAGCGAAGACAAGATCGAGGTTGTGAAAAATGCAAACCTGGAGCAGTCAATGGAGGCGCTAATAGGGTAAGGAATTTTAACTTTGCAGATGCGAGGGAGATCAGCTGCGAACGTGAGATTGACATGATACTGTTTGGCAACTGTTTTCAAGCAACTACAAGTGTCTCGGCGTTCCTTGGTGGTTCTAGCAGCGTTGTTGACATTCTGAACTCCTCTGCAGCAACCGGGCGGAGGAACAGTTTCAACCTTCGTAAAGTAGCCAAGGCACGTTTCCAAGTTACCTTTCACAGTATGACATCTTATCGAGGCTTCAATGTTCAACATGGGGGCAGTGACCAGTATGCATAGCAAGAGAGCACAGATCAGCTTAGCATTAGCCATGCCTTGATTTTCCAGAGGTATGCTTTAGTTGAGAGAGAAGGAGAAGTGCGATTTATTTAGAAGAAGTACTTGTGAGAATGAAGACAAGTTGTCTGCCTGAATTAATGACGGAGAATTGAGACCACTAATAATAAATATTTAATTAAATTAGAATTCAGGGGGAAAAATGCATGCATTAATCGCAGCTACACCATCAAAGTGATCAATGGGTTGTTTTGGAGTTGGTGCGTGGAAAACATGTACAAATTCAATCAGCTTTATGAAAGTTTAGGAAGGCCTTAATTCATCTTTTCTTATTCAAATAGCTAGTTTTCTAAGAATTTCTTTGGTCTCCTGCTCTTACTTGCCTCAATTCTCAACTTATCGAACTTATCTTGTAGCTCTTGTTCATTGTTGACCACTTTTCTCTGAGGTTCTCCGGTAAAAATTGATCTTGTTTTGCTAACTACTATTTGACCTTGCATTCTCGTGCTTCAAAGTACCTCAGATAATCCACCACTTCTTCGTACTAAGTAATTAGGGTTGATTGAGGGTTTCCCTTCTCGTTCATTTTTGTGGCCTAATACAAGTTGCCCTCAATCATCTCTGATGGCTTCTAACTCGGTTAAAGAATGAGAATCCTTAAACAATCTAGCAATACTCGGTTAAACCCTAAGTCCTCAGCACATGTTAAATGTCTCTCAACTGCCAAACAACTAGTAAGATTAAGTAACTGACATAACCAGTTAAACTAATCAGTGAGACCTATGTTTTATCTTCATAGCACATAAGATAAGATGAATTATCTACCTAAGGAGCTTTCCACCTGAAGTTACTTTAAGGGAATGCTTGATATTTTTCCACCCACACCTTCTCATCTAGGCTTTTCCAATCTTCACTCAAAATCAACTTCATGTACCTTATGTTGAACCACTAGAAATTATTGAAAACCTCTTTCGGGGTTTCCAAATGATTGACTATCCATATGAATAATAGAGGAATACAACATTGCATTGCCCCCTTTCCATGCATCCAACAATGATTTAACAACAAGAAATTTTCAGCCAAAATAGTTGAAAAAGGGTTATTTCATGTCCGTTCATATTCAACAAAGGCATTGGTGGCTTCGACACTAATGATACTAACAACTTCCAAAGGAAACCAGACAAACCCAAAGATAGCAAAAGCAACTGTCTGATATCTCTCTTCTCTCAGTTTTCCCTTATCTTTAATTTCCTTTAGCTTAGTCTCAATGAGTTTCCAATTGAACCCCCTGTTGGTTGTCCTATATTGATCGACTTGGCCTAGGTGCAGCAGTTTGGCAACATCAACAGTTGTGTCTTTGATCCTTTGTCTGAAGTACACCTTATGACGCTCGTTTATGAAGTTCAAGATCAGAGCATATTCCTCAATGGTGGGGTCATGTTAACATCCCTAAAGGTGAAACATTTGAAACCCGGATCCCAGAAATGCATCAAGGCCTTGACTATAGAAATGTGTATTAGGAGCCTTACCAGAAAGGCAATTCTTTCATATCTTCTCCCGAATAGGGTCTCATTCACAATACTCAAGACTAACACAAGCTTCTCTACATTATCCATAGAGCAATTTACTTTGGTCATGTGCAGTAATTCCCCAACTTTGGTCCTTAGGCAATCCCCTTCAATTAATTGCATCATCTTAGAGTTTTGCTCATACTCGGAAAAAGTCATTAAATTCATGGTCTTATTTAAGAGAATCTTGTAAAGTTTAGGATTTGATAAGGTTTGCCTTGATGCAAAATGAATTATTAAGGAGTTCATATCCTATGAACAAGTTCTAAGCCACTATATAAAAGGTAGGCTTACTACTTGGTCTTAAAAGGGTTTATGATCTATGTAGTGACCATCTTTCATGAATACAGTATGAGGGTTTATAATGAATGGTTATGACACAGTTTAACCACCATTACTGAGTAAACGCTCAGCTCATAGTTGAATGTTTCATAAATCTGAACCCCGACTGAAAGTCAAGAGGCAGATCACTACTTCCTACCTAACATAGAATTGGGTTTATTTGAAAATTAAAAAGCATGAAAGCATTAATCCATACCCAATGTACTTATGCATGAGCAGTATGTAAAAAAAAAAACAATGCATGAGCAATTTGTAAAAATACATGGAAAAATTATATTATATAGACCAACAAAAATAAACAAGCTAATAAACAAACAAATAAAGCTCAGTCTGACCAGACAAGTCCCTAGTGGAGTCACCATCTTGTCATGATGTTCACGGTGTCAAATGGTGGATCGGTCTTCTGGAATCAAAGGATTTTAAGGTTTGATCATAAAGTTATAATTATAGAATTTAGGAGTCGCCACCTAATATAATGATCACAAAAAACCTAATGATGTGCAAGAGTCTGAGTAATGAGACTAGTTGTGTAAGAGGGAGATGCATCACTCCCAGTGCACTTTACCTATGGTAAGCTACATCGTTGATAGTTTGTTAATCTAAGGTATGTTTCTATTTGTTCGTCTCATTTATGGTTCAAGAAAGATCTCCTTTTATACCAAATATTTAAAGTCTACAATTAAATCCTAAAACTCTGAATATAATTAAAACAAATTAATTTTTATAGGATTTTTGGTATTTTTGTCAAATCCTAATAGATAATTATAAACTGGTTGCCATATCCACTTTGCATGATAAAATATGATTTTGTATTTTAGAAAATATATATGAAAAGCCTTTAGAGTTTGGTCGTATACATTGAAAAAAAAACATATTTTTTGTGTTTCTGAAATGAGGAATTTTTTTAATTTTTATTTTTATTTTTTTATATTTCAGAGAAAACCAGGTATTTTTAATATCATACTTGTATCTTACAGTGTAAGTCTATAGTCTGATATTAAATGAAGTTATAATAAAACATATTTTTATGTTTTTTTTCTGAAATGATGCCCCTAATTGAATTTTAATTCTCAGAATCAATTCAATTTTATCGCTGCCAAGTTTCAAAAGCGCTCCTTATATCCAACGTGTTTCTCATCTTGGTCCTTAATCTTGATGTAAGCCCCAAGGATTTTGAAGGACTTAAAAGTTTAATTTTGCATCATTCTCCGCTTTCTTCTATTGACTTAGTTGTCAGTGAGTCATTAGCTGAAGAAATACATCTTCAGTCTTATTCTAAAAAAGAAAATTATTTCTACTTCTAATCCTTATATGCTAGCAGTACCTTCTAAGTCACTTCCTAATAATCAGAATAAGCATTACATAAAGGTTGCCTTTGACGAGTACAGTGTTTGTAAACATAAAAGTCATTGAAAGACTTAGTGTCCTAAGTTGAGACAACACAATCAATCACAACAACAATCTCAAGCTTGGAAGCCTGGCAACCAGTTACAATCTAATGCTCGCAGACCACCTCAAGATTACAAACCACCACAGTCTAATACTATAATAGTAGTTTCTTCAGGTCCTATCATTGATCATAGTACTCTGACTGAGCAACTTTACAAGTTTCTCCCCTTACAACCACATGCTATGTGTTTTTTTTTTCATAGGCCAGTTGCCTCATAGTTCTTCGGGTATGTCACATTCTAAATGGATTATTAATTCTAGTGCTTCATATCATATGTCTCCTGATTCTTCATCTTTTGTTTTTTTATCTCCTTTCTATTCCTGTCATGACTGGTAATGACAATCATATGCCTTTAGCAAATGTTGGTTCTGTTATCACACCTCACTTGTCTCTACTTAATGTTTATCTTATTTCAAAACTCGCATTGAATCTTGCTTTTGTTGGTCAGTTCTGTGATTCTGAGAATTATTTTTTCTTTGTTTTCAGAAGCAATACAAGGATCCTTTTTTCTTTGTTTATTTTATCAAAAGGATCTTTCTTAACTTTCTTCTTTTCCTTTCAATTGTTTGTGTTACAAGTGTTCTAGCTTTTTTACGAGTTACACAACACTTTCACGATACTGATATTAATGATGTACCATAACATCATTTTTGGTGATATTTTTTTATGGTCATCAAGAGAGCCAAAAGAATATTTTGGGTTAATAAAAGAATATGGCATGCAAGTGTAGGTAAATAAAAGTACTAATAACATCAAATCGTTGTATTGTGGATGCGTTTATGGATAAAATGCTTAAGATAAAATTTGTAAAAAGATTCAGACATGTCAAACACACAATCTCACAAAAAAAAATATAACTGTATATCTATTTGTTAGATTAGGTATCAATTTTATTAAATTGTTCAATAGATCCGAGTTCTATATATACATTTGAAATATTATTTTTTTAATCAAATTATTGAATTTCAAAATTTTAAAAAATTATAAGTGTTTTCTCTATTTATTTCCTATAATATATAACTATAGCATTAAAAATTAAAAACCCTAATTTTTATCCAATGTTATATGTTGCTGTAACTAATAATACAAGAATTGACCATTAAATTTGCAAAAGAAAAACTCGTAATTGAAGTGAAAAAGGAGTTAATTAAACTTTACTATTTTCTTCACTTGACAGCAATATATTCCAAATAATTGTGGATGTGATGAGGTTGCAAAAATAACGGGGAATATTCTAGAAGGAATTATTCCTAGAGATTCTTGTACATCATTCACAAGGTATTCTACGATCTTCACTTTAAGACTGTATCGGCTTCTTTTTTAATAGAACTCCTCAGAGCCGGGTGTTAATCTCTTCTTGGATAAATACCTGCACAAAGTCCCCTAGAGACCCCTGGGGGTGTTGTTGGGGGACCCTCCGAAGATCAAGTCATGGTACGAGGTATTTTTGTGTGGCAAAAAGACATTAATTGAGGTATTAATGAGCTTTTATGAAGATAGAGAAGAGGAAG